>NC_092718.1:200866942-201466942 GCF_047496885.1 Scyliorhinus torazame
CCAGTTTCCCACTGACCATAATGTACCGACCTCCCACACATGAGGGGTTTTAAACATAACATGATTTCAGCCTGTACGATGGCTCAGTGGCAAATGCTCACACAGTGTGTGCTGTGCTGAGCAGAGAGGCCGCAGTTTGCTCCATCAGCACACTGCGCGGGGCTTAACTGGTCTTGGCTGCAGCAATGCCTGATGTGGTGGAAAAGGTCACAGCTCTGACATCCACGCTGGGAAGAGGGAAAGAAAATGCTCCATTGGGGCCCTGCTCCTGATGTGAAAATTGCATGTGAATATTTTACATTTAAAGAAAGGTAAATAAAGACTTGTGTCTCTCGGAAGTATATAAGGAACAGAGACTTGAGGCTGTTTTCGTCAGAGAAAAGAAGGTTAAGAGGTGACTTAATTGAGGCATACAAGATGATCAGAGGATTGGATAGGGTGGAAGAGCCTTCTTCCTCGGATGGTAATGGCTAGCACGAGGGGACATAGCTTTAAAATGAGGGGAGAGAGATATAAGACAGATGTCAGAGGTAGGTTCTTTACTCAGAGAGTAGTAAGGGTGTGGAATGCCCTGCCTGCAACATTAGTGGACTCGCCAACACTAAGGGCATTCAAATGGTCATTGGATAGACATATGGACGATAAGGGAATAGTGTAGATGGGCTTTAGAGTGGTTTCACAGGTCGGCGCAACATCGAGGGCCGAAGGGCCTGTACTGCGCTGTAATGTTCTATGTTCTATGATGGAGTGGGAAGAGGTTCCAATGGGGGGGTGAAGTGGAAGTGGGAGGAAGAACTGGGAGGGGAGTTGGAAGTCGAGTTCTGGGAGGAGGCCCTGAGGAGAGTCAATGCATCCTCGTCGTGTGCCAGGCTTAGCCTGATCCAGTTCACAGGCCTCATATGACTGTGGCCCGGATGAGTAGGTTTTTTTAGGAGGTGGAGGACAGGTGTGGGGGAAATCCTGCGAACCATGTACGAACGTTTTGGGCGTGGCTGAGCTGGAGGGGATTTTGGCAGGGATTTGCAGATGTCATGTCAGAGGTCCTGGAAGAGAGGCTGAATCCGAGTCCAGAGGTGCCAGGAGTGTCGGAAGATCCTGGGGCCCGGGAGGGGGGGAGAGAGGCCAACATTTTGGCCTTTGTATCCCTGGTGGCCCGGAGACGAACTTTGCTGGGGTGGAGGGACTCGGAGCCTCCAAAGTCGGGGGTTTGGGTCAGTGACATGGCAGGGTGGGGTCAGTGACATGGCGGGGTTTCTTAAGCTAAAGAAAATTAAATTCGCCTTAAGGGGTTCATTACAGGGGTTCGCTTGGAGGTGGTCACCGTTCATCGACTTCTTCGAGGAAAATTGACCGTCAGCAGTAGCGGGGGGTGGGGGGGGTGCATGGAAGTGGCGAATAAGGGCAGTGAATCTAATGTAGTTAAGGTTTAGGGCTGGGTGGGGGGGGGAGGAGTTGGGTGTGTTATTGTGGGGCTTTTGCGTGTGTTGGCTCTCTGTGTGTGTTGGCTCTCTGTTGTTTAAAATGTTAAAATTATAAATGCCTCAATAGAAAGACTTGTGTTTCATCTCAAAGCATTTTACAGCGGTGAGGTGCATACACTCTGACTTGGAAATACATCGCCATCCCTTCACCGTCGCAGGGTCAAAATGCTGGAACTCACTCTCCCTCCCTAACAGCACTGTGGGTGTACCTACACCAGAGGGACAGCAGCGGTTCAAGAAGGCAGCTCACCACCACCTTCTCAAGGGCAATTAAGGATGGGGGAAAATAAATGCAGGCCTTGCCAGCGAAGCCCACAGCCCCTAATTGAATTTTATTAAAAGTGCAGTCACTGTTGGAACGTAGGAGACAGGGCAGCCAATTTACGCACAGCGAGCTCCACAAACAGCACTGTGGTACCGAGCAGCAAATACGGTTGCTTTCCTGTGATTTAAATTTTTTTTTTTTTTTAAAGAGTACCCAATTAATTTTTTCCAATTAAGGGGCAATTTAGTGTGGCCAATCCACCTACCCTGCACATCTTTGGGTTGTGGGGGTGAAACCCACGCAAACACGGGGAGAATGTGCAAACTCCACACGGACAGTGACCCAGAGCCCGGGTCGAACCTGGGACCTCGGCGCCGTGAGGCAGCAGGGCTAACCCACTGCGCCACCCTGCTGCCCCGTAATCTTGTTTTTGATCCAGCGGGAGCCAAAGGTTATGTGGACCAGCCAGGAAAGTTATGTTAAGGTCACAATCGGGTCAGCCATGATCTGTATTGAGTGGTGGAGATAGCTCTATGGGGCAGCACGGTAGCATTGTGGATAGCACAACTGCTTCACAGCTCCAGGGTCCCAGGTTCGATTCCCAGCTTGGGTCACTGTCTGTGTGGAGTCTGCACGTTCTCCCCGTGGGTTTCCTCCGGGTGCTTCGGTTTCCTCCCACAGTCCAAAGATGTGCAGGTTAGGTGGATTGGCCATGCTAAATTGCCCATGGTGTCCAAAATTGCCCTTAGTGTTGGGTGGGGTACTGGGATATGGGGATAGGGTGGAGGTGTGGACCTTGAGTGGGGTGCTCTTTCCAAGAGCAGGTGCAGACTCGATGGGCCGAATGGGATTCGGCGCCGTGAGCCAGCAGGGCTAACCCACTGCGCCACCGCAGTGATCTTTTTTCTGTGATCTTTTTTGAGGGGCAAATATCGGGCAGGGTAGTGGGGGCTCGCCTGCAAAGTACTGCCTTCAGATCGTTTACCTCCATCAGATGGGGGCCTGGGTTTAACACCTCCTCTGAGAGACAGCACTGTCTCTGTTTTGCACCGCAGTGTCATCTTAGATCCAGGCTTAAAGGCACAAGTACTATCACTGAGCTATGGGTGACTCTAGGTCAATGGATGGGGGGGGGGGGGGGGGGGGGGGGGGGGGGGGGGGAATGTGGAGGGATTACACATCTGGGTCATCTGTATTTGATGTGCCGTCGTGTTCAGAGTAACACTCAGGCTCTGCAATCCCTCTTCACACATTGTTGTCTCCACATGAAATGATTTTCACAGTAACTTCATTGCAGTGTAAATGTAAGCCTACTTGTGATACTTTAAAAAAAAAAAATTATTTAAAAAATAAATTTAGAGTACCCAATTCATTTTTCCAATGAAGGGGCAATTTAGCGTGGCCAATCCACCTAACCTGCACATCTTTGGGTTGTGGGGGGCGAAACCCACGCAGACACGGGGAGAATGTGCAAACTCCACACGGACAGCGACCCAGAGCCGGGATCGAACCTGGGACCTCGGCGCCGTGAGACTGCAGTGCTAACCACCGTGCTGCCCTGCCTACTTGTGATACTAATAAAGGTTATTATTATTATGAAGCTGTTCCGGGGAGTTGCGTGAACTAACAGAGGTTTGAGGAAGAATTTTTTTTACAAAATATCCCTTCAAAGCCTGAAACAGAGAGCTGCTGTTTATATGTCAAATCATTTCAGCCAGGTTAAAGCAGTGAGGTTCAAAAGACACTGCAGAAACATCTGAGTGTGGGCGTCAGATTTATTTATCCTTTTCTAAGCTGACCTGTTCTCACTGGAAGAGATCCTAACTCCACATTATGTGAACTAGATGAATGCATACCTCCACCACGCTGCATTAGCTCAACATTATCACAGTTACATAGCTCTTCTTTCTGTCTTTTCCCCGCCTCGGTGCGGTTCAGTAGCTACTAAGCATGAGAAAAGAAACCCTAGCTGGTCTCAGACATTATACCCTCCATAAAAACTCCTGTGCTGTAACTCGCAGCAAGTCTCATCCCCCTATCACTCCGTGCTCACTGACCTACGTCATGCCATCGTGATGAAAAGGTGCTCGGCAGAGCATGGATTAACATGGGACTGGAGGATAGAACCACCTGCCACATGCTGTATAGAGTCAAATGGTAATAGACTGAGAGAATAGTCTCGAGACAACACTCCAGAAGCAGACCACTTGCATGACAGGAGCACCATGCATGACAGTAACCTGGGATCTGTAAATAGTTAAAGACTAACAATTAACGGTTGACATTTCAACATACAAGTCTCAAGGACTCATCATTGAAACATCTAACGAACCCATTTACAACAGCCCACATCGACTTCCAGGCAAGCAAATTCTGGATTCTAAAATTCTCGGCGCGATTCTCCGATCGCGGGACAGAGTGTCCGCGCCGACGTGGACGCCGTCGCATTTCACGACGGCGCGAAATGGGCGCGGGCACTGGCGGTTCACGCCGCTCCAGCCTCACTTCCTGGTGCGCACTGGGGCGGCGCCAATCCGCGCATGCGCGGTGGCTTCACGGAATGCGCCGGCCCCGACACAACATGGCGCGAGGGTTCTGGGGCCGGACGCGCAACAAAATAGGCCCGGGGTGGGGGAGAGGCCGGCCCACCGATTGGTGCCCCCCCCCGCGCGCCGGCGTCTGGGCAGCATGGCGCGGTTGCGACGATTCTCCGGCCCGGCGCGGAGCTGGGAGAGTCGCGCCCACTATTCTTGTTATCAAATCATGGCCTCGCCCTCCCCGTTCTCTGTAATCTCCTTCAGCCCCACAATCGACCAATATATCTGCATTCCTCTACTCCTGGCCCTTTATGCATCTCCAATTGTAATTCCTCCAGCATGGCGGCCATGCCTTCAGTTGCCTAAGTCTCTCCCTGTACCTCTTTGCCTCTCTACCTTGCTTTTCTTCTTTTAGACACTCCCAAAAGCCTATCTCTTTGATCAAGCTTTTGGTCATATGATCTATTATCTCTTTGTGTGACCCAGTGTCATACTTTGTTTCATATGCACATGTGAAGTGATATGGGGCAGTTCATTGCACTTTCTCAATATAAGTTGCTGTGGTTACTCAGGAGGACAGACAAGAATCCATGGCCCCATATACAGAGGTGCAGGGAGTTATCTCGCTGCCCCGGCCAACATTCATCCCTCAAGTGAGCGGCACGGTGGCACAGTGGTTAGTACTGCTGCCTCAGAGGCGCGGAGGACCCTGGTTCGATCTCAGCCCCGGGTCACTGTCCATGTGGAGTTTGCACATTCTCCCCGTGTCTGCGTGGGTCTCAGCCCCAGAACCCAAAAAGAAGTGCAAGGTAGGTGGATTGGCGACGCCAAATTGCCCCTTAATTGGAAAGAAAAAGAATTGGGCACTCTCAATTTATTTTTGAAAAACATTGATCCCTCAACCAAGGGTACTAAAAACAGATTATGGATCATTCATCTGTTATTGGTAAAAGCTATGTGTAAATTGACAGCCACGTTCGACTACACAACAATCACTATACTTGAAAAAGTAATTCAATGGGTATAGGGTGCTTTCTGAGGATGTGATAAAGTTCTAGATAAGCTCAAGTCTTCCCGGACAGAATGTTTTTATTGAACACAGATTTAGGTTGCATAGCCACATAACAGTGGAAAATCATATTTACAGAAAATATTCAAACATACTGCAGTAACCATGAAGATAGAAAGACGCTTAAATTGAATGCTTTTAAATGGAACATTAACAATCTATTTGCAATCTTAAGCATGTTTTGTAAAGCAAGTACAGCGGCTAAAAAGTACAAATCATTGATGTTCAGTTGGCAAGAGAGTGTAATTCACAACAGGTCATTCAGTTCATCCAATTGGGTCACGGCTTGTAATAGACTCTAGTCACTGCATTTCATAGACAGTAACTATGGAATCCCTGCAATGCAGAAGGAGGACATTCGGCCCAACGGGTCTGTACCAACCTTCCAAAAGACCACTCGACATAGGCTCTCTCCCCCACCCTATTCCTGTAACCCCGCGCATTGATCGTGGCCAAACCACCACAACCTACACATCTTTGGGCTGTGGGAGGAAACCAGAGCCCCGGAGGAAACCCACCTAGACATACGGAGAACGTGCAAACTCCACACAGACACTGACCCAAGGTCGGAATTGAACCTGGGCCCATGGCGCTGTGAGCTGGAAAATAAGTTTGTAGCAGAACAAAGAACAAAGAAAAGTACAGCCCAGGAACAGGCCCTTCGGCCCTCCAAGCCTGCGCCGACCATGCTGCCCGTCTAAACTAAAATCTTCAACACTTCCGGGATCCGTATCCCTCTACTCCCATCCTATTCATGTATTTGTCAAGATGCCCCTTAAACGTCACTATCATCCCTGCTTCCACCACCTCCCCCGGCAGCGAGTTCCAGGCACCCACTACCCTCTGTGTAAAAACACTTGCCTCGTACATCTCCTCTAAACCTTGCCACTTGCACCTTAAACCTATGTACCCTAGTAATTGACCCCTCTACCCCAGGGAAAAGCCTCTGACTATCCACTCTGTCTATGCCCCTCATAATTTTGTAGACCTCTATCAGGTCACCCCTCAATCTCCGTCGTTCCAGTGAGAACAAACCAATTTTATTCAACCGCTCCTCATAGCTAATGCCCTCCATACCAGGCAATATCCTGGGAAATCTCTTCTGCACCCTCTCTAAAGCCTCCACATCCTTCTGGTAGTGTGGCGACCAAAATTGAACACTATACTCCAAGTGTGACCTAACTAAGGTTCTATACAGCTGCAACATGACTTGCCAATTCTTATACTCAATGCCCCGGCCAATGAAGGCAAGCAGGCCGTATGCCTTCTTGACTACCTTCTACACCTGTGTTGTCCCTTTCAGTGACCTGTGGACTGTACACCTAGACCTCTCTGACTGTTCATACTCTTGAGGGTTCTATCATTCATTGTATATTCCCTACCTGTATTAGACCTTCCCATTTGTCCGGATGAAACTCCATCTGCCATCTCTCCGCCCAAGTCTCCAAATGATCTAAATCCTGCTGTATCCTATGACGGTCCTCATCGCTATCCGCAATTCCATCAACCTTTGTGTCGTCCGCAAACTTACTAATCAGACCAGTTACATTTTCCTCCAAATCATTTATATATACTATGAACAGCAAAGGTCCCAGCACTGATCCCTGTGGAACACTAGTCACAGCCCTCCAATCAGAAAAGCACCCTTCCATTGCCACTCTCTGCCTTCCATGACCTAGCCAGTTCTGTATCCACCTTGTCAGCTCACCCCTGATCCCGTGTGACTTCACCTTTTGTACTAGTCTACCATGAGGGACCTTGTCAAATGCCTTACTGAAGTCCATATAGACAACATCCACTGCCCTACCTGCATCAATCATCTTTGTGACCTCCTCGAAAATCTCTATCAAGTTAGTGAGACACGACGTCCCCTTCACCAAACCATGCTGCCTCTCGCTAACACGTCCACTTGCTTCCAAATGGGAGTAGATCCTGTCTCGGATCCTGTCCCTACCACTGGCGTAAGGCTCACCGGCCTGTAGTTCCCTGGATTATCCTTACTACCCTTCTTAAACAAAGGAACAGCATTGGCAATGTTGAAAAGAAGAATTTGAAGGCAGCTCAGTTGAAATCTGCAAGGAAGAAACATGACAATTGAAGGAAGGGGCATGTTACAGATACAATGTTAAGAGGTTTGAATAGAGACCAAGCAATTGTCAATTGAGATGGATGGAAATAATTGTAATTTACCACAAAACCCAAGGTTGAGGTTTGGGTTCACTGCTTCATACTGGCCTTGTATAAATTATTAAAGAATATCAGAAAGTATCACAAATATATCTTACTCACATTACGTGTGAATAAACCACCTGTATGATGCAGCTTGTGGAACTATTTTCATATATGAAAGGTCATAGCTCAACATTAATACACATGCTGTTTACCTTACTCTATTACAGTTACCTTAGCTCACCCGAGTCTCCATCACCAAACACACCAAATACAGGGTGAAGTAAAAGATTTGTGACAAGCAATTTTCTCAAGACGTTTCACTAAATGAGCCAATTCATATTGGGTGCTTAAGCACAGGAACACTTTAAGTTCAAGCCTTTGCTGCGAGCGGGATCTTTCGGACCCACTGAAGGTGACCACTGCCCCCCCCTGTTCCTCCTCACCCCCCCGCCCCACCCCATTCCACTCATGGCAGGTTCCCCGGTGGCGGAGCGGGCCAACAATGCAAATCGCCATTGACTTTGGAGGGGCGGGATGTTCCCGTCTGCGGCCAATGGCCAGCCTGGTGTAGCCATCTGGGATGGCCACATCCGGATTACAAAATGGACACTGTGTAAAGAATGCAGGGAAAATTGGACAAAACCGAAAAAGCAAGCAGGTGCAAGGTCTGTCTGTTGATTAGAGCTGTAGCTCTCAGACAAGACCGATACTGCAGAACCATCTACATACTAATGAGCCATCCCCGGGAACAAAAGGCAACATTTAGGTAAACAATGCTAAGACAGACATCCCGGCGCCAGAGGAGACTAAAAACAAAGCAGGCCAACGGCCACCTAGGACACATCCAACAACCAGGGAATCCACCCCTCTATTGGAGGAAAATCGATAGAAACGATTGAGAAACGGCCCAATCAATTGGGGCCAAGTTCAAGGCCTGCCCAAAAGCATGTGAAGCCCTTTTGGGTATAAAAGGTATTCCCCAAGAGAGAATCGCTCTCTTGGCCTTGACTCTCAGTGAGTAGAGGCCCGCCAAAGCTACACCAAACCAAGTAAGTTCCAAGTCAACGCACGCTACGAGATAGACGCTCCTAGTTGCTAGCCTGTAAACAGCTCAACCCAGCAGCCTCAGAACCGAGCAACGGCCATTGTTCCTCTGACTGAGTGGGCACCCGAAGCTAAGTATTATGCATGAGTAGATTTGACTGTGTAAATAAATGAGCATTGCTTTGGAACTTACTAACTGCTGTATCTAGTCTTTGATCAGTATTCGGTTTTGAACCTTGTGGCGGTGTCGAAAGATACCTGGCGACTCTTGAGAAAACGTAATTAAACAGAGCCAAATTAAGAGACAACAGCAAGTTAGCAACACTGGCCATTGGAAAATCGGCCGTGGAGGGCAGCAGAGAATCCTGACAATGTAATAATGACCAGATTAAATGTTTTTAAGTGTTGGTTAAATGTTAAATATTGGCCAGGACAAAGTGGAGGATTCCCCTGTTCTTCAAACAGCACCAAGGGATTTTCATCCAACTGAGACTCAGACAGGACTTTGGTTTAATGTATTACCTGAAAGGGTGATCCCTCCAACACCGTGGTACAGCCTCAGTACTGCACTGGAGTATTATAAGATAACAGAAGTAAGCAGAAATATGGTGAATGTGTAAAAGACAAATTATAATCCAGGATTCTCCTTGACACTCCCAATACCTACCAGCATTGAATTGCAAGTCTTTGACATGAATTTTGCTTGCGCTGAATAGCACCTTGGTTAATATCTTTTGCCATTTTTGTCTCACATGCCCCCCACCACTATTTTCTCCTCTCTCTACCTGAAACTGCTTTCTTATGCGGAAGTGCAATTTCCACAGTTGGCAGCAAGATTTCAACGCTCCATCCTAATGTCCATTCTTCATAAGAGCAAAAGCAACGAGTGCCAACAGATTTGATCATCAGGAGTTCCATCGTACCGAGCCTCAACCTATGCTTCCCTCGGAACACACAGATGATAGAATCATTGACTGGTGCAGCACAAAAGGACGCTGCCCAATTATTCCAACTTCCCTTCTTTTATAACTTTAGTATACCCAAAGGGGCAATGTAGCCTGGCCAATCCACCTACCCTGCACATCTTTGGGTTGTGGGAGTGAGACCCACGCAAACACGGGGAGAATGTGCAAACTCCACACGAACAGTGACCCAGAGCCGGGATCGACCCCGGGTCCGCGGCGCCATAGAATCATAGAATTTACAGTGCAGAAGGAGGCCACTTGGCCCATCGGGTCTGCACTGGCTGTTGGAAAGAGCACCCCACTTAAGCCCTCACCTCCACCCTATCCCCATATCCCCTCCACCCTATCCCCGTAAACCAGTAACCCCACCTAACCACTGCGCCACCGTCCCGCCCTTTCCCTTCCCCTTTCCATATAGCCCCACAAGTGTTTCACCTTTGAGCATTTAACAAGTTCCTTTTCAAATGTTGCTATTGAATCTGCTTCCACCATCCTGTGAGAGAGTACCTTTCAGATAAAGGCAACTTGCTGTGTGAACAAAAATTCTCCTTATCACTTCGCTGGATCTCTTACCAAAGCCGTACCTTTGTGTGTCCTCCGTTACCAACCCTTCGACTGCTGGAAGAAGCTTTTCTGTATCTCATCAGGAAGCACAGGGTAGTGAACAGGGCTGGGAGCCCTGGCTGGCTTCCCCTCTATAACCTTTGCTATCAAAGCCAACTGTATCAACTTGACAAAGATCTAGTAACCCATTCTCAGGCTGAACCTGGATCTTGCTGGTCCAAATGGCGTAATAGAACACTGCAGCTAACCATTGAGCCAGGTCGGCTAAACATAAGTGGATTTTACAGATATGAAAAATATTCAAAGCTTTATGAAGGAATGAAGGAAGAACTTGAATTTCTAGTAGATCATTGACCACCACAGGCATCTCAAAGCTCTTCACAGCCAACCAAGTCCTTTCGGAGTGCTGTAATGCAGAGTTGGAACACAGTAAACTACATACAGCAATGTGATAATGACCAAATAATCCATTTTTGTGATGTTAATTGAGGGATAAATATTGGCCAGGTTTCCAGGGATAACGCCCTCGTTCGCCTTCAAAATCTTTAATGCCCACCGAGGGTGTGATGATATACATCACTGTAAGTACATAAAGGGTTAATGTACATACACTACACCTAGCTAGACACTAGAGGGAACACCAGAGACATGACACACAGCCAGTCAACCAATAGGTTAGTAAGATAGGACACGATCAATGGGCAGTCACAATACACACAGAGGTGATACTACAACAGGGGGGCATTACACCAACCCATATATAAGGACACTGCACACATGATCTTGCTCTTTCCAGTGGAGACTCTCAGTGAGCACAGACACAGGGTTGATTGAAACACATCACACCCACCACGTGGATTGTAGCAGACTGGTTAGTCAGTCTGAGTAGCTATAGCAGGATTAACAGTAGCGTCGAATCCAAGTAGGAGAATTGTTAATAGTTCAATAAATGTGTTGAAGCTATCTCCAAGTCTGAACCTTCCTTTGTCAGAGTGCACATCAAGGAAGCAGCTTATGCTACGACAAGAGCACAGCAAAAGAGAGTGGATGTCAGTTTAACGTATCATCAGAAAGATGGCACCTCTGAGAGTGCCGCATTCCCTCAGCAACCCACTGGGCGGCACGGTGGCACAGTGGTTAGCACTGCTGCCTCATAGCACCAGGGACCCGGCTTCAATTCCGACCTTGGGTGACTGTGTGGAATTTGCACATTCTCTCCACGTGTGAGTGAGTTTCCTCCGGCTGCTCCGGCTTCCTCCCACAGTCCAGGTTAGGTGGATTGGCCATGCTAAATTGGCCTTTAGTGTCCAAAGGTTACGTTACGGGGATAGGGTCCTCGGTAGGGCGCACTTTCGGAGGGTTGGTGCACACTCGATGGGCCGAATGGCCTCTTCCTGCACTGTAAGGATTCTATGGAGTGCCAGCCTAGATTTTGTGTTTTAAGTTTCACAGCCTCCAGGCTCAAGAGGCGGTAATGCTACCAACTGAGCCGCAATGGAGACGGTAAGCTGCAAATTCATGTTTGGCCAAAGAATAATTCTCCTTTGTGCATATTGTCAAAATATTCCACAGGAAAGGCAGCACGGTGGCACAGTGGTTAGCCTTACAGTCTCACGGCGCCGAGGTCCCAGGTTCAATCCCGGCTCTGGGTCACTGTCCGCGTGGAGTTTGCACATTCTCCCAGTGCTGGCGTGGGTTTCGCCCCCACATCCCAAAGATGTGCAGGGTAGGTGGATTGGCCACGCTAAATTGCCCTTTAACTGGAAAAAATGAATTTGATACTCTATATTTATTAAAAAGAAAAAAAAAGGTATTCCAAAGGAGCTTGTTCCAGCAACACTACCCATTTAGCCACCTGTGTGCGGTCAATGTTACATTGTTTGTCTCCCTGCAGAGGCACAGTACGTTGACTCGCCAGCTGAGAAAGTTATTATTGTACTTTACCGACGAGAAACCCAAACAACAAATGAGCACAGCGAGAGTCCCATTCTGAGAGAGCTGAGGAGGCAGGCCAGGTGTTAGCCTCGGGGTGAAGGGGGATTCCAGGAAATAAATAACAAACTCAAAACTGACCGCCTTCCATAATAGGAGCAGCTGTTAATAGTTAACACCTCTTGTCCTACCTGAAAACCACAGGAAACGAACCAGCGAAACATAAACCCAGTGCGTGTCGACTGATGGACGGGACAATCACTGTTCCTTTCCTCCCCAAGAGTCCAGCTGCTTTAACCTCTCACCTCTCACGTGCCACAGGCCCAAGATAGGAATGCAAGTTCCGCACAGGTGGGGTTGCTAAACCTTTGCTTGCCCCAATTACTGACAGCTGCAAGGAGATTCATCGTCCAACAGCAACATTTTAAAAGAGCCGTTTGGGGTCACTGGTTGTAGGAATTGCACTCAGTACGATTATTTCTGCGAATAGCGAGCATGAGGAAAACCATCTTCCATATTCTCGCAATAAGGAACTGAGGATGCAGGTTACAGGGCGGCACGGTAGCGCAGTGGTTAGCACTGTGGCTTCACAGCGCCAGGGACCCAGGTTCGATTCCCGGCTTGGGTCACTGTCTGTGCGGAGTCTGCACGTTCTCCCCGTGTCTGCGTGGGTTTCCTCCGGGTGCTCCGGTTTCCTCCCACAAGTCCTGAAAGACGTGCTTGTTAGGTGAATTGGACATTGTGAATTCTCCCTCTGTGTACCCGAACAGGCGCCGGAATGTGGCGACTAGGGGCTTTTCACAGTAACTTCATCGCAGTGTTAATGTAAGTCTACTTGTGACACTAACAAAGATTATTATCATATTATTATCTTTAAAAGCCACCACATTTGTGGGGACCTCTGAAAAACTGAAAGTGCTTAGAGAATATTTTCCTTTATTCCTATCGCAATGCAGACTGGCAGACAAGTTTCCCTCCACCAATATCACCAATATAGATGATCTGGCCATTCACCTCATTGCTGCCGGCAGAACATTGATGTGCCCAAATTCATATTCCGTTTCCCTAAAATGACTACAATTTGAAAAGTGCTTAATTGGGGGCAAAGTATCTTCGGATGTCTGTAATGTTCTCTGGATGCACTGATGGCGAGGTCTTTGTTTTCGAGGCAAACTGGAATGTGTTATACAAGTTAAGCCTGGGGACCAGCAATAGTCATCAGTAGGGCTATTTTTCTCCAATCTGAGGGCTCCTGGAGTCTCCACGTAAAAGGTAAATTGTTGTTGAAAAGCAAGCCAGTTGGCATCAATGTTACCAATCGTGAGGAGTGGGCCGGGAGTCCTAAGTGGCTCCATCGGGCTTCACCTGGTTGGCTTGAGTTTCGCAGCTGATCTCTTTCTTGTCGAACCTCCAATTGTCCTTTTCGATTTTTTCTTGCCGT
Source organism: Scyliorhinus torazame (assembly GCF_047496885.1). Taxonomy (NCBI): domain Eukaryota; kingdom Metazoa; phylum Chordata; class Chondrichthyes; order Carcharhiniformes; family Scyliorhinidae; genus Scyliorhinus; species Scyliorhinus torazame. The sequence goes on from NC_092718.1 coordinate 200,880,413, forward strand.
ATCTAGTTTTTCCAAACTGCCCCCATTTGACATTCACGCCATAGTACCATGTAATGTTCTCTGAATGCACGGATAGTGACTTCTTTGTAGTTGAAGTGATCAGAGAACATACGGCTTTATAAATGAACAAAACTATTCATTCATTAACTAAAACACTAAAGGGTTTCTATGATGTCTATTAAGATTACAGTTGGATACGACGGCTAAATACAAACAACTATGATTAACTATTATTAATTACTGTTAACTCAAGAGCTGCTCAATCAGGAGTGACTGCACTCTGTACCTGCTGTACAGCTTGTCTCCGTGCTGTCCAGGAGAATACATCCTGTCTCCTATGTGGTCTGTTTTCCAGTGACCTACTCCTGTCGCCACGCCACCTGTGGTCGGATGCTAGAATTGTAATCTATGCATGCCGGCACTAATGTTTATATACAGTTTGGTTGTTAGGTTATATACACAAATGATATTCTACATATCATTACAATATCCTGAGGTCCTGGAAGATGATTTATAAACGTATGTCTTTCCCTCATTGCTTCCTGTGGAATAGATTCGTGTCAGGAGAGAATAAGATTCGGACACAGGGGGCAGTTTGGTATTCAGATGTTTTGGTGTACAGATACCACTCTGCAATTCGAGCCGCACAAGTCTGCGGTGACTGTGGACAACCGTCACCAGTACAAAGGAGTGACGAAACTGGCCTTTTGCGCTCAGTTTTTCTGCTAATCATTTCCCCCAGGCTGCATTTTGTGTGCTGGAGTGAATATACGTACTCCCTGTTGTGGCCTCAACAAGGGCCAAAATACATGCTAAATATTTATCCGATGCAATTTCCTAATTTACGCATTTATATCATTACATATTTAAAATGAAAATTGAAGGTCACTATTACTTGTTAGACGTTTAGTTGCTGTTGTATAAAGAGTTAAAGGTTCTGCTCCTTTCACAAATACCTTTATTTCACTTTAACAGACTCTGCACAAAGCTCTAACATCACATCACCTGACACAAAGGCCACCAGAAGACCCTTTACATATCAGTGTCAATTATTGGATGCTTAACATAAATGAGGCAAGTAATTGGAATGTCTCTTAACCCATTACTTAACATTACTAAGAGTGGGTAAGTTATCAGGATGGTCTAAGGTGCCAGATTCAAGGAGCGAGATTCCTTGCCTTGTTTAATAGGGGTCGGTGAGCTTGGTTGGCTAGACGGCTGGTTCTTGAGGTGGAGCAATGCCAAGCGCGTGGGTTCAATTCCAGCACCCGCTGAGGTTATTCATGTTGACGCCTCAATCTTGCTATTTGCCTGAGGTGTGGTGACCCTCCGGTTAAATCACCACCAGTCAGCTCTCTCTCAAAAGGGGAGAGCAGCCTATGGCCCTCTGGGGCGGTGGTGATATTTACATACGAGTGTGTGGAAATGACTGGCAGGTAAATGCCAACCGGCCCATCAAGACTGCTCCATACTCATGACACCTGGAGGACTGCGACTGGACATTAGGAAAGGTCGCTGCTGGAACAATCACTTTTTAGAGATGTGTAGTGATTGTGCTGTCTGTCTCTTTAAGACAGTCCAGTCAAAAATTGGTCACCTGAATTGAAGGACCAATGGGAACCGAGAGTGAGTGATCACCCCGGAGGGTGGAGTCCTCTCTGGGAAAGAATACATCTAGCAGCCATGTAATAAGCAGATAAGGACTTGAAGCTGTGCTCCAAGGCAGCTTAGTACTGGAAAACCTTTTTGTACCAAGTTACTCTTTATTAATAAATACTTCCTTGTTCCCAACAAAGTCTGAAGTCTCGTGACAATGCCAGATGTGCGCCACAGTCCATAATAAGGTGATTATTACCATGGGCAGCACGGGAGCATAGTGGTTAGCACAGTTGCTTCACAGCTCCAGGGCCCCAGGTTCAATTCCCGGCTGTGTCACTGTCTGTGCGGAGTCTGCACGTTCTCCCCGTGTCTGCGTGGGTTTCCTGCGGATGCTCCGGTTTCCTCCCACAGTCCAAAGATGTGTGGGTTAGGTGGATTGGCCATGCTAAATTGCCCTTAGTGTCCAAAACGTTTAAGTGGGGGTTACGGGGATAGGGTAGATACATGGGCTTGAGTAGGGTGCTCTTTGTAGGGGTCGGTGCAGACTCAATGGGCCGAATAGTCTACTTGTGCACTGTAAATTCTAAGATTCTTTGATTTAGTGGAAAGATCTTCCATATGGTCCACTATCTGAAGGAAGCATTCAACCTGCTTCAGTGTATCTCAAGGCTGTCAACAGCCTAGTGTGCAGCCTGGCGTGATTGACTGCAAGATGGTCTGACTCGTGGAACTCCTCAGAGCAGTGGAATGAGGCATGCAGGAACAACTCCTTCTGTGACACCCTCGTCCACTCTCCATCACCCCCAACTCCTCACCCCCTTCCCATGACACCTTCCCATGCAATCGCAGAAGGCACAACATCTACCCTTTACCTCTTCCCTCCTCACTGTTCACGGCCCAAACACTCCTTTCACGTGAGGCGGCATTTCACTTACACCACCTTCAATTTGGCCTTTTGTATTTGCTGTTCCCGATGTGGTCTCCTCTACATTGGGGAGACTAAATGCAGACTGAATGACCACTTTGCGGAACACCTTCACTCAGTCCTGTGGCCATCTAAAATGGCATCTAGCAAGGGATGCTGGGAAAAGTGGTCAGGTTTTATGGACAAGCAGGCTGCAGAACAGATCAAACAAAGTTGCAGCAAAAGGCTTTATTGTCTTCAAAGGATTTTGCAGGTTGTTGTAAACAATATAGGCAAATAGCCATCTCCAGGCCATCCCGGGAACAATAGAACTGTCCTGTCGATCACACTTGTTTACCAGACACAGTAGCACCTAAGCTCCTTATTTGGAAGGGCCCACCTGCCGTCAACACTTGCAGGCATGGCCACTGAGTGCCCACCCCAAAATTGAGGTTGCAGCCCCTGATTGGATTTGATCGATCAGGCTGATCGAGCCCTGATCAATTGATTGGCAAATGACCCAGAGACCACCCACCGCAGGGGACGAAATTCAAGCAGGTTAAAAGGTGCTGCGCCACCTTAGAATCTCTCTCTGCAGCAGCAACCCACAACGGTGACCATTCACCAGCCAAAGAGAAAGACCAACACCCGACCAACTGCAGGACGTCCAGAGCCAGGAACAGATCAGCCCAAGGACTGAACATTGAGGACGGCAAGATTCGGGATACAGATACAGAGCAATATCTGACTGGTACTTGCTCGTCACTCTGAAGTTAAGTTAAGGTCTTGTACGTAATAGCTTTGTAGTTTGACTTATGTGTGTGTGAACAATTAACAGTAACAATTGTGTGATAGTGAACAAATATTGTATGAAACAGACTTGTAGTCATTTGTCCACCGTATACGGGTTAAAGCACACTGCGGTTTAGAGAGGTACAACAACACCAACCCCGTTAGCATGACCCCAATCTTCCGGTCACTTGCCATTTTAGCTCAACATCTTGCTCTCATGCCCACATGTCCATCCGTGGCCTGCTGCAATGCTCCAGTGAAATCCAAAGTAAACTAAAGGAGCAGCACCTCATCTTCCAATTGTGGTGATGTGCATCAATGTAAATACATGTAGGCTAGCTAGACACCAGAAGGAGCACCAGAGACATCAAACACAGACACTCAACCAATAGATCAGTTAGATAGGACACAACCAATGGACATTCACGATACACACAGAGGTGACACGACCACAGGAGGGCATTACACCAACCCATATACAAAGGACACCACACACATGATCTGCCTCTTTCCAGTGGAGACAGTCAGTGAGGACAGACACAGGGTTGATTCAATATCACTCCCACCACGTGGATTGTAGCAGCTGGTTAGTCAGTCTGGGTAGCTATAGTAGGATTAGCAGTAGTGTCGAACCCGAATAATAGAAGTGTAAATAGTTTAATAAACATGTTGAAGTTATCTCCACGTCTGAACCTTCCTTTGTCAAGTGCACCACAAGGAAGCCGCTTATGCTACACCTAGAGCATAACAAATCACCAATTAAGCACGTTACAGCCTTCGGGACTCAACATCCAGTTCAACAACTTTAAACTGTGACCTTTCTTCCCCATCTTGACATTACTTTATATCCCAAACATTTTTTATCCCAGTGAAAAAAAAATCCCTCCCCCACCGGGCCATCTGTCACTTGTTCTTAAATTTTGCTTTCACTGAGCACTGACCTTTATTCTTCCATCAACACATTCAGATATCTTACTTCTGTGCAATTACTAGCACCTTCTCCTGCCATTAATGCGTCCTCTGTCTCGTGATCATCACACTATTGTTGTAATCTCCCCCAGCGCCCACCAGTCACTGACCTCTACTCTGCTCCACCCCCTCTTGTACAGTATATAATCCAACCCATATCACTCTCTCTCTAACTCTGAAGGAGATAGCACTGCTGCCTCACGGCGCCGAGGTCCCAGGTTCAATCCCGGCCCTGGGACACTGTCCGTGTGGAGTTTGCACATTCTCCCTGTGGCTGTGTGGGTTTCGCCCCCACAACCAAAAGATGTGGAGGGTAGGTGGATTGGCCGCGCTAAATTGCCCCTTAATTGGAAAAAAATCAATTGGGTACTCTAAATTTTAAAAAAAACTCTGAAGGAGAGTCATTCAGACCCAAAACGTGACCTCTCTTTTCTCTCCCAACAGATGCTGCCTGGCCCACTGAGTTTTCCAGCAATTTTTGTTTCGGATTCCAGCATCCGCGCACAGGCATTTCAACTGACTGGGCACACCGACATGTTCAACAAACCTGCTGCACCGCGAGACACGCACTCCAGGAGTCTCAGTGCCACCTCAACTGCGTTCTGGAAAGACGGTCTGGAAAGAAACGCCATGCTTTTTTCGAGGACGCCGTTCCATGCAGACTGTTCCCAGGGCCACACGTCAACTGCTGCTGGAGGACCGGAAACCCGGAAAGAGACATTCCGAAGTTTATTGGTCACCCAGTGCCAGGAGCCGTCAACCATCAGGTTTTGCAGACTGGCCCATTCCAAGGTCCAGGACTATGTGCTGAGGGATGCATTCATTCTTGGAGCAGCCTCCGCAAAGACTTACTGGGGAAAGGCCTTCCCACCATAGTGTACTGAGCACTGGAACCCATGGAAACCCCTCAGGCTGTATGCACCAGAGAATGTCTGATACGGAATATAAATTCATGTTGTAAATTCAGTGAGGTGTCTCAGAGTGTCACACACGGTATGGAAATAAATTGAACTGAATTGTACTTTATGTAATGTACTTTTACAAAGTTTATGATTAAAGAATATATTTTGAAACAAAAATCAGATACCATACTGCATGATAGCTGCGTTGTTATGGAGATACAGGCAACTACTTTCCATAATAACTTGGGCCTGTACTAAGTAGGGTGGGACTGTACTCATTGGAGTTCAGAAGAATGAGAGGCGAGCTTATTGCGGGAACAGGTTACTGAGCTGGATGATCAGCCATGATCATAATGAATGGCGGAGCTTGCTCGATGGACCAAATGGGCTACATCCACTCCTATTGGCTATGATACTGAGGCATATAGGATTCTCAGGGGGCTTGACAAGGTAGATGCTGAGAGGTTGTTTCCCCTTGAGGGAGAGTTTCAGACCAGAGGGCATAATCTCAGAGTAAGGAATCGTCCATTTAAGACAGAGATGAGGAGGAATTTCTTCTCTCACAGGGTAGTGTATTTGTGGAATTCTTCACCACAGAGGGCTGTAGAGGCTGGGTCGTTAAGTATGTTCAAGGCTGAGATAGGCAGATTTTACATCAGTAAGGGAATCAAGGGTTATGGGGATAAGGTGGGAAAGTGGAGTTGAGGATTATCGTATCAGATCAGTCATGATCTCATTGAATGTGCAGCAGGCCCAATGGGCCGAATGGTCTACATCTGCTCCTGTGCCTTATGGTCTTATCTAAAGCGGGGTTGATTCCTCACACTTGGAACACCCCATGTTTTTTTTTTTTAATTTAGAGTACCCAATTCATTTTTCCCAATGAAGGGGCAATTTAGCGTGGCCAATCCACCTAGCCTGCACATCTTTGGAAACACGGTGAGAATGTGCAAACTCCACACGGACGGTGACCCAGAGCCGGGATCGAACCTGCGACCTTGGCGGCGTGAGGCAGCAGGGCTAACCCACTGCGCCACCGTGCTGTCCGAGCACCCCCTGCTTACCGATGGATTAGGATGCATTGTTGTTGTTGCGATCGCTCATGACCGCTGCAGTCGTACCATCATATCATCCAGATCTTTGGCAATGTGAAGGATTACGGTTGTGGATTGACATCCACCAGCTGCTCAGCCTAATGGTCTGACAGCACCCCCCACTCCCACCACCATCACCCTCATGGTGAATATCCAGCAATTATGATAACTCCTTCCTCTTCATCACTGTCCTCCTGCTTAGTCAGGACAATCAAGCTTTCTTCAGAATGCAGTCACTGAGAGGGGTACAGAAGAGTTCATCTGTGTAGATATGAAAGATTGATTTATGAATAGACAACCTTGGATTGTGCTTTTTCTGAGTAGGCCTTGTTCAATACTGCTGTTTAAAATATTTAACGTTGCTTAGCATTCAGAACACAGATAACAATATACAAAGAACAGCACTGGCAATTCTTTGTGTTTTGCAATGCTGCACATGCATGCACGTTACATTTTTAGTCCTTTTCTGCAGTCAACAACAGGGTCGAATGTAGGAAAATATTACAGAATAGACTTATCAATGAGCCTGCCCAAGTCAAGCATCACATTCTGAAACCAAGGGCGGTAGGTTAAAGTGACTGAGGTGCATGTCCAGGTGATGAGCAATGTTGCAAGTCGAGCTTCACCATGGCTCAGTGCGTTTACACAGCTGACCCTTTCCGACAATGTGGTGTCCCCGCTTCAACATCTGACCTGTGCTGAGTTGGCTTATCCCAGGTGTGGTTGTGGTAGTCTGTATTAGGGGTATTACGGTACCCTGAATAATGCTGTAAGACCATTGGTGTGGGAGGTACCTGAGACTGCTATTTTCATTGGTGAAGCCTGCCTGCTGGTTCCGCCCAGTAAGGCGGAGTATAAGAGCCTGTGTCTCCCCAGCAGCTCCATTCTGCACCTGCGCTGCTGGGGGAAACATCTAGTCCAATAAAGCCTTCAATTGTCTCCAATCTCGTCTCAGGAGTTATTGATCGAGCATCAGTGGTAAACCACGGTATTGCGTTGTATTGCATTGTATTGTGTTGTACATGCCTGGGGTTGTCCAGGCTGGCTGCGCCTGTGGCTCCTCCCCTCGGGCTCATGTATAAAGGTGGCAAGTCTCCGCCTCCGACCCAGTTCGGGTCAGAAGCCAGGAGGCTTGCTGTTTAGTGTTTACATCACTCTTTGCGTGCTTATTGAAGGCATATCAATTTATTACACTAAACTTTAAGATGAGCTCATCACTAAAGCCTGATCGCCTGGAGCTAGACCCACAGGCAGGCGACGCCGCAGAAACCTTTGAGCACTGGCTAAGCTGCTTCGAAGCATACCTCGCATCCTTCACCGAAGACCTCACAGACCTCCAGAAGAAGTAGATCCTTCACGCACAGGTGAGCCCAAGAGTCTTTCTTCTCATCAGGGTCGCCCCCTCGTATGCGGACGCAATAATGCTACTGAAGGGACAATACGTGAAATCCGTTAACGAGGTGTATGCTAGGCACCTCCTCGCCACGAGACGGCAACGCCCTGGGGAATCCCTTGCAGAATTCCTGCGTGCCTTGCGTATACTCTGCCGGAACTGTGACTGCCGGGCGATATCGGCTACCTAGCACGCGGAGCTGCTGATCAGGGACGCTAATGTCACGGGCATGAAATCAAACTATATCCGCCAGCGATTACTAGAAGGGGGACACTCGGCCTCCCAGAGACACTGCAACTCTCCAACTCGCTGGAGGTGGCCTCCCAGAACATGGAGACCTACATCTCCGACTGCGTGGCACCCTCGTGGGCCTCGTGGGCGCAGCCATCAACCGACCCGGGTGCGATGCAAGCCTGTGCCGCACAGCGGCCCGCCTGAGGTGCTACTTTTGCGGCCAGAGTAATCACCCCGGACAACGCTGCCCTGCACGGAACGCAACTTGCAACGGCTGTGGGAAGAAGGGCCACTTTGCAAAAGCCTGCCAGTCCCAATCTCACCCTAAAACTTCTAGGCCCAGTAGCGCTGCCTGCTGCCTGTCAGGGACGCCCCCAGCTGCCGCGCCACCCGCCATGTGCGACTCGTGGGCGCCGCCATCTTCGCCGCCATCTTTAACGCATCCTCCAACCACCACGCGCGACCTACGGGGGCCGCCATCTTGGACGCCATCGCCGATGACATCCGCCACGCGCGACCCATGGGGGCCGCCATCTTGGACGCCATCACCGCTGCCACCCGCCACTCGAGACTCGTGGGTGCTGCCATCTTGGGATCACCCCGCAGCCTCCCGGGAGCCCAGCTCACCCGACCGTATGCTGGCCGCCGCTACCTCCCGGCCGCACCACCTCGCGAGGTCTACAATGATCAACGGGTACGAGACGGCCTGCTTTTTCGACTCCGGGAGCAGAGACAGCTTCATATACCCAGATACGGTAAGGCGCTGCTCCCTCCCAATCCTACCGCGACCCAGAAAATCTCCCTGGCTTCTGGATCCCACGCAGTAGAAATCCGGGGCTACTGTGTCACCACCCTTACAGTACAAGGCGTAGAGTACGCTAACTTCAAACTCTACATCCTTCCCCATATCTGCGCTGCCCTATTACTGGGGCTCGACTTCCAGTGCCACCTCTAGAGCCTTACTTTAAAGTTCGGCGGAGCCCTGCCCCCCCTCACCGTCTGTAGCCTCACGACCCTTAAGGTCGCCCCACCCTCGTTCTTCGCGAATCTCACACCGGACTGTAAGCCCGTCGCTACCAGGAGCAGACGATACAGTGCCTGGGACGGGGCCTTTGTCAGGTCGGAGGTCCAGAGACTCCTGCGAGAGGGGATCATTGAGGCTAGTAACAGCCCCTGGAGAGCTCAAGTGGTGGTCGTCAAGACTGGGGAGAAGCACCGGATGGTCATCGATTACAGCCAAACCATCAACCGGTACACACAGATCGATGCGTACCCCCTCCCCCGCATATCTGACATGATCAATCAGATTGCGCAGTATTGAGTCTTCTCCACGGTTGACTTGAGGTCCGCGTACCACCAGCTCCCTATCCGCCCGGAGGACCGCCAATACACTGCCTTGGTGGTAGATGGCCGCCTCTACCACTTCCTCAGAGTCCCCTTCGGCGTCACCAATGGGGTCTCAGTCCTCCAAAGAGAAATGGACCGAATGGTTGACCAGTACAGGCTGCGGGCCATGTTCCCGTACTTAGACAATGTCACCATCTGCGGCCATGACCAGCAGGACCATGACGAGAACCTCCCGCACTTCCTCCACACCGCTAAACACCTGAACCTCACCTATAATAAGGAAAAATGCGTTTTCCGCACAACCCGCCTGGCCATCCTTGGCTACGTCGTGGAACACGGAGTCCTAGGGCCCGACCCTGACCGCATGCGCTCCCTCCTGGAACTCCCCCTCCCCCACTGCCCCAAAGCCCTGAAGAGATGCCTGTGGTTCTTCTCGTACTATGCCCAGTGGGTCCCCAATTATGCGGACAAGGCCCGTCCACTGATCAAATCCATCGTTTTTCCCCTGACGGCTGAGGCCCGACAGGCCTTCAACCGCATCAAGGCAGATATTGCCAAAGCCGCGATGCACGCTGTGGATGAGTCCATCCCGTTCCAGGTGGAGAGCGACGCGTCCGACTTTGCTCTGGCCGCTACACTCAACCAGGTGGGCAGGCCCATGGCTTTCTTCTCCCGTACCCTCCATGCTTCCGAAATTCGACTCTCCTCCGTCGAAAAGGAAGCCCAAGCCATCGTAGAAGCTGTGCGGCATTGGAGGCATTACCTGGCCGGCAGGCAATTCACTCTCCTCACTGACCAACGGTCGGTTGCCTTCATGTTCAATAACACATAGCGGGGCAAGATCAAGAATGACAAGATTCTGAGGTGGAGGATCGACCCGGGAAGCTCAATGAGCCCCCAGATGCCCTATCCCGTGGTACACGTGCCAGCGCACAGGTAGACCGACTCCGGGCCCTCCACAATGACCTGACACCTGGGGGTCACCCGTTTTTTTCACTTCATCAAGGCTCGCAACCTGCCATACTCCATTGAGGAGGTCAGGACCGTGACCAGGGATTGCCAGGTCTGCGCAGAGTGCAAACCGCACTTCTATCGGCCAGACAGAGCACACTGGTAAAGGACTCTCACCCCTTTGAGTGCCTCAGAATCGATTTCAAAGGGCCCCTCCCCTCCACTGGCCGTAACGTCTACTTCCTCAACATCGTTGACGTGTACTCAAGATTCCCTTTTGCCATCCCGTGCCCTGACCTGGCCTCTGCCTCCATCATGAAGGCCCTGCACAGTCTTTTCACCCTGTTCAGGTTCCCCACCTACATCCATAGCGATCGGAGTTCCTCCTTCATGAGCGACGAGTTGCGTCCGTTCCTGCTCAGCAAGGGCATCGCCTCCAGCAGAACGACCAGCTATAACCCCCGGGGAAACGGACAGGTGGAGAGGGAGAACGCGATGGTCTGGAAGGCTGTCCTCAAGGCCCTACGGTCTGGAAGTCTCCCAGTCTCTCGTTGGCAGGAGGTCCTCTCCGACGCGCTCCACTCCATCCGGTCGCTCCTGTGTACCGCCACCAACGAGACTCCTCATGAACGTATGTTTGCCTTCCCCAGGAAGTCCACCTCTGGGGTCTCGCTCCAATGCTGGCTGACAGTCCCAGGGCCCGCCCTCCACCGGAACCATGTGAGGAGCCATAAAACCGACCCCCTCATCGAGAAGGTCCTGCTCCTCCATGCCAATCCACAATATGCCTACATGGCACACCAGGACGGGCGGCAGGACACAGTCTCCCTTCGGGATTTGGCACCTGCAGGTACCCCAGCGACCATCACAACCACCCCCGACCCTACACCGTCTTCCCCCACCCCTGCCCACCTACCTCACGAACTAGCACCCGCAGGCCCACCAGCGACAATCACCACCACCTCCACCCATACACCGCCCCCCCCCCCCCCCCTTCACCGACTCAACATCTGGGTGAAGAAGAAGACAACACGCTCCCGGACGCGCAGGTCTCGACACCGGTGCCCACACCACAGCCGGGACTGAGGCGATCAGGGCGGAAGGTCAAGGCCCCCAACAGACTTGACCTTTAAGACCACTTCACCACCACCGGACTCATTTTTAAACAGGGGGTGAATGTGGTAAATCACGGTATTGCGTTGTATTGCATTGTGTTGTGTTGTACATGCTTGGGCTTGTCCAGGCTGACTCCACCTGTGGCTCCTCCCCTCGGGCTCATGTATAAAGGTGGCAAGTCTCCGCCTCCGACCCAGTTCAGGTCAGAGGCCAGGAGGCTTGCTGTTTAGTGTATTAAAGCCTCAGTTACATTCATCACTTGTCATGTGCTTATTGAAGGCATATCACCGGGCAGGGAGTAATGAACCATACCCCCACCCTAACCGGGACGGGGGCCAAAATCTGGCCACGATACCTGCACCCGATTGGCATTCGGAGCCATTGGCATGTTTGCACGTCCGATGGACAGAATTGGGTTTGGCTTTATTGCCACCTGGTGGTCAAAGTTGACATCCTTCCATCTGTGATAGAAATCACAGAACCATTCCAGAAGGAGGCCATTTGGCCCATCGTGTCTGCACCGGCATCCCCCTTAGTCCCATTCCCCTGCCTTCTCCCCATAAACTTGCATTTGGGTCCTTTTCAGATAATTCGCTTTCGAATGCCTGGATCGATGCTGCCTCCACCACTCTCAAGCCATGCATTCCAAAACACTCACTGCGTGAAAATGTTTTCTCTCGTACCGCTTTCCTTTTCTTTTGCCGACGACTTTAAATTTGTGCCCTTGTGTTCTCGATCCCGAATGCAGTTTCCTCTCTATCTGCACTGACCTTGGATACCTCTGTCAGATCCCCTCTCAGCCTTCTCTTCCCCAAGGGGACTATTACCAGCTTCTCCAATGCGGCCTAGGAACTCTGGTGAGGTCAGACGCATGCCTTCTAATGGCCAAAGAAGCGGACCCTGGGAAGGCAAAGTCTGCCACATGTGTCACACACCAAGTCATCCCTCGCGAGTGGTGTGGGCGGATCTCTGCTTCTGACGCCTTCTTTGCAGGACCACCACCTGCTTTGGGGCTTCTTCTGGTCATCGCGGGGCCAGTTAGCACTCAGCTTCAAAGGATCACACAAGAGGGATGACCACTTATTAGACATTGGCACCTGCACTGCAACTCAGCAAACGGTCAAAGGCCCTGATAATTGTGCGAAGGTGCGGAGGGGGTGAGGGAGTGTAGCAAGGTGGGGTAAAACCAGCATTGCCGGGGATGCTGAATTGAATGGCAGTCCTGCATCGCGATTATCTCTCCTACTTGCGGCAATGCAGCCGGCCAGGTGGCAGTTTTGCTGACTGCCGGGTAGTGTTTGGTTGGTGTTCGCGTTCTAGATTCTTTGGGGTTTTGAGGAGATCTTTGGCGCAGCGAGTAGCCTCCCTGCCTCTGGGCCTGAAGCTCCGGGTTTGAGTCCCGCCCCAGGACTTGATGGCCAAGGAAGATGCGTCATAACGCGGCCAAACAGGTTGAGTGCCAAGCTGCAAAATCTTTCCAAACACGTCAATGGCTGGCGGTAAAAGCTGGAGAGACTCCTGGTCAGTCACGTTTGATGTGGAGCGGCGCTACTCTAGCTATCAGCCCCTGGCGACAGACGAGCGACCTGTTCCGGGAACACTGGCTACGGAAACAGACAGAAATCTGCCTCAGTGCACCACTAGGTGTGGGAAGAGAATTGGAATTCTTTGGGGTTTGTCTGCTTTCTTTAAATAAGCTACTCAGGACTGTACTTTGTAAAAACCACAATCATTTATTTACAGCTCTGTGTACGTCTGAGGAATTCTGCACGAGTGTTGAGCTTCACCCCCCCTCCAGATCGCTGCCACTTAATCATGTGACATGACATTTAGTTATATCAGCATACCTCGGTGGGCTATGCAGCTGGTTGGTGACCCAGAGGGAGGCTGACAGCGCGGGTTCAATTCCCGCACTGGTTGAGGTTATTCAACCAGTGCGGGCCCCGCCTTCTCAACCTTGCCCCTCGCCTGAGGTGCGGTGATCCTCGGGTTAAATCACCACCAGTCAGCTCTCCCCCTCAAAGGGGAGAGCAGCCTACGGTCATCTGGGACTGTGCCGACTTTTACACCAGCGTCAGGGGCTTCTGCTAATAACCCTCCACTCTACAGGTAGACAAATTGACGACAGGTGAAATGGGCTCAGGAACTGTCAGGACAGGCCATTATGGAATGGAGGGAGAGAGAGATCAGGCAACAGAGGGGGTATGTGGTGGCTTGAGGACGTGGTAGCCATTTTAAGATTTATTGGCCCTCTCCCGACCATTGAGGGCTGCGTAATAACATGGTCACAAGCGGAAAATGTAGCCAAGCTCCCTAACCCGCTGACTGGCAGCCAGTTTGCCAATCAACAACCAGCTACATCAGTGCACTGCTACCACAAGCGCTTAAAATTCTCAAGTATCTTCCTAAAACATGTGGTAGTTTATTTTTAGGAATTAAATTTTTCCAAAGCAAAAAGAATAAAGATCACAGGCCAAGTGGGTCAATTGCCATCCGGTTCTTCTTTAACTTCACTGGATAATACCTGCAGGCTTGCAGACGGGGAGAGAAAATGGAACTCTCGCTGTTCCTCTTTCAGTCGGATCTCATCCATGTTGCGGGTTCGCGGGTTCAGGAGGTGAATGCATCACACAGTGAGGTTCGGAGCCCTGACGAGTCAGGAAGGTCTCAGAATCGATCAATGGTCTGTGGTACAGTTGCTAATCTCAAGGGTGGCCTCAGTGAACAAGTGCATGGCAGGAGGAACATAGGAACATGAGAATATAAGAACCAGGAGTGGGAGTAGACAACTCAGCCCCTCGAGCCTGCTCCACCATTCCACACGACCATGGCTGATCTCACCCCGGCCCCATCCCCACCTTCTTGCCCGTTTCCCATAACCCTTCATCCCCCTGCTAAATAAAAACCTATCCATCTCGGACGGCACGGGGTGCAGCCGTTAGCACTACTGCCTCGCGGTGCCGAGGACCCGGGTTCAATCCCAGTTACTGACCGTGTGGAGTTTGCACATTCTCCCCGTGTCTGCGTGGACCTCACCCCCACAATCCAAAAGGATGTGCAGTGTAGGTGCATTAGCCATGCTAAATTGCCCCTTAATTGGAAAAAAAGCATTGGATACTCTAAATTAATAAAACAAAAAACTTATCCATCTCCTCTTTAAATTTTTAAAAAAATTTAAAGTGCCCAATTCATTGTTTTCCAAATAAGGGGCAATTTAGCATGCAAACTCCACATGGATAGTGACCCGGGGCCGGGATCGAACCCGGGTCCTCGGCGCCGTGACTGCTAACCACTGTTCCACAGTCTCGCCCTCCTTAAGTTTATTTCCGGCGTCCACTACACTCTGACATAGAGAATTCCACAGATTCATGACCATTGAATTAAGTAATTCCTCCTCATTTCTGTTTTAAATCTGTCACCCCTTAGCCTAAAACATGCCCTCTTGTGGAAACAGCGGTGCACCCCATTCCCTGTTTACCTTTCGACGACCTATGTTTGGAATGCTTACGCGTGAAGGTCCAACCTCAGCTACGACAGGCTCCAAGGCGGACAGCAGCTAGCTGCTGCTCAAGCCCCAGGCCAGTGGTTTTTCACATTTTTCGGTGTAGTGCACAGTTGCAAGCATTAGCACAGCGGCGGGATCCCCCTGGCTAAAATGTCTGTAAGATAGGCCTCGGAATTTCCCTAAACTCCAATTGCAAAACCAGGTCCCCGGTTTTCTATTCCTACCTGCCAGCCACACAGCCAACCTGGCCAGCTGTCGGGGAGAGTCTGCCCTGGCGTGCTGGTGGAATAGGAGGATATGTGGGCAATGAAATCTAATGCAGAGAAATTCAAGGTAATGCATATTGATAGGAAGAGTTAGAGGAGGCAATGTACAATAAGATCCCACTGTTCGCAAGGGGTGTGATGATATGCATAAAGCAGTTATGTACATAATGTTATGCACGACATCCGACCACTAGGTGGCAGTGTTTTAAAAAATAATATTTACAAGTGAGCACCAGCTCCACCCATGCTCTGAATTGAAGCATTTTGCTTGTCTGATCACGGAGCCATGGCGATGCTCTGTTAACTTGCAGGGAGAGGTACCTCTCGAAGTCATGAGCACAGTACATCATTTTCTGGTTCGAAAACCACTGTTACTTGACCGCTATTTTCCCAAGCTGCATTCCCTGTGTGCACTGGATAACAGAGTCACACCTAAAACGGGCAGCACAAGTGGATAGCACTGTGGCTTCACAGCGCCAGGGTCCCAGGTTCGATTCCCCTAAGCTTCGGGTATGCCGAAAACATACGGACATGATTTGTTGGCCCGCCCGCACACCTCGCACACCTGTCCTCTACCAAGAAACCTGCTCATCCGGGTTCATGTGTGCCCAGTGGACTACCTTAAATTGTATCAGGCTGAGCCTGGCACATGATGAGGACGTATTGACTCTGCTCAAGGCATCCTCCCACAGACACGCCTCTATCTCTCCCCCTAGCTCATCTCCCCATTCGCCCTTTAGTTCCTCTATCTGAGTTATCTCCGACTCCATAACCTTTTTGTAGATATCCGATACCTTCCCCTCTCCCACCCCCGTTCTGGAAACCACCCTGTCCTGTATCCCCCGTGGCGGTAGGAGCAGAGAGGTCGAAACCTGCCTTCACAAAAACTCCCCTGCCTGCAGATACCTGAATCCGTTTCCTGCCCACACAAAACCCAAAATCACCTTGTTTACCCGTTTTAAAAAGACCCTTGGGATAAAGATGGGGAGGCACTGGAAAACAAACAAAAATCTGGGGAGGACCGTCATTTAAACGGTCTGCATCCTCCCCACCAGTGACAGTGGGAGCATGTCCACCTTCGAAAGTCCTACTTCGTTTGCTCTACTAGCCGGGTTCAAGGTGGCAGTGTTAACCCACCACGTGACCCTGAGGCCTGGGGAGTTGGGAGCAGGTCGTGCTCGGTTTTAGACGTATTTTGCAGTAGCCCTACAATAGTTAATTAGTGTTCGTAGTTTATTATTTTATTTATCTTAGTTATCTTAATCACGCAGTTGTTTAATAATAAATTATTTAAAATAGATGTTCTGTAGTTCATCATTTACTTCAGCCAGCCTACAAAACATGACAAGGGGTTACGCTGCTGAAAAACCTCGCAAATGGTGAAATCGCAAACAAAGAGCGTGCCTTTCAATGGGAGTCAATTCGACCGGGTCCAGCAATGCGACGGGCAGCATTGTGCAGTAAGTGTAGAGCAAATTGTGGTACCTGTGTACAACAGACAGGGGGAGCCTCAGAGCAATACAATAATGTATTGAAGATTTTAGAAAGGGATAACCCTCATTTAAGAAAAGTAAGCTTCACCTCCAAACTGGCAGACAAAGCCGATGAACATTTCAAAATTGAACAGAGCTGTTATTGCAGCTGTGGACCGAGAGGTTCGGACATTTCCAGGTTAATCTCTCAGTTTAGGCCGCACTTCAGTTGCAACCATTCGAGGACCCGCTCCTCACCCGTCGGCATAGCTCTTAAAAAAAAGAGAATTAAATTAGTCCCATGGAAGGAATCCACTTCCAGAGTCTTCAGCACCATTTCCCCCGTTAAAATGTGTCAAGGTGTTTGCGTGGGTTTTGCCCCCACAACCCAAAGATGTGCAGGTTAGGTGGATTGGCCATGCTAAATTGCCCCTTAATTTAGATAAAAATGAATTGGGCACTCTAAATTTAAAAATAAAATGTTCAAAAAGATAGGACACCATGGTGGCACAGTGGTTATCACTGCTGCCTCACGGCGCTGAGGATCCAGGTTCGATCCCGACCCCCGGGTCACTGTCAGTGTGGAGTTTGCACATTCTCCTCTGTGTCTGCGTGGGTCTCACCCCCTCAACCCAAAGATGTGCAGGGTAGGTGGATTGGCCACGCTAAATTGTCCCTCAGCTGGAAATCCTTTGTTTAAAAACATGTCCAGGTCTCTGCTCCTTCATGGCTGCCACCTCCTCGGAGAAAGAGGAGAGAGGGGAGCGGAAAGGCAGATAAGCGAACATCACTCCCGCAATGGCCAACGCGGTGTGGAAAGTACAAAGTGCGGGTAAGCGGTTGTCTGAACAAGGAAGTCACAAAAATAGGGACTTTACTAATAAAAATAATCTTTATTAGTGTCACAGGTAGGCTTACATTAACACTGCAATGAAGTTACTGTGAAATTATAAAATAAAAGGGTCCAATTCTAAAGGAGTGAAGGAGTGTTGAAACCTGGGAGTATGTGCACAAATCATTGACGGTGGCAGGGCAGGTTAAAGAGAATACAGAATCCAGGACCCTCTAAATAGAGGCAAAGAGTTATAAAACCAAGGAAGTTATGACCAACTTTTATAAAACACTAGTTCGGTCTCAACTGGAGTACTGTGCCCAATTCTGGGCACCACACTGTGAGTCAGGATGCCAAGGCAGAGAATAAGGTGCAGAATAGATTTTTTTAGATTTATTTTTGATTTATGGTCCTAGCTGCTGCCTCACGGAGCCGTGGGCCTGGGTTCGATCCCGGCCCCGGGTCACTGTCCGTGTGGAGTTTGCACA
Organism: Scyliorhinus torazame; assembly: GCF_047496885.1. Lineage (NCBI taxonomy): Eukaryota > Metazoa > Chordata > Chondrichthyes > Carcharhiniformes > Scyliorhinidae > Scyliorhinus > Scyliorhinus torazame. The sequence goes on from NC_092718.1 coordinate 200,898,277, forward strand.
TTCTCCCCCCTCTGCGTGGGTCTCACCCCCACAACCCAAAGATGTGCAGGGTAGGTGGATTGGCCACGCTAAATTGCCCCTTAATTGGAAAAACATTGTTTTTTAAAGAATTATGGTTCTGGGGATGAACAGTTACGGGGATAGATTGGAGAAGCTGAGTTGTCCTCCTTAGGGGAAAGGAGGATGGGTGGAAATTTGATAAGGTGTCCAATATAATGAGGGTCTAGGCAGAGCAGATAGAGAGAATCTTTTGCCATTGTCAAAAGGATCTGGAACCAGGGAGTATGTGCACAAATCATTGAAGGTGGTAGGGCAGATTGAAAGAGGTCACAGAAGCCTGATACAATTTAAGGTGGTGCACAGGGTGCATATGACTCGGGCGAGAATGAGTGGCTTCTTTCAGGGGGCAGCAGATGAGTGTGAGAGGTGTGGGCGGGGGCCAGCGAATCATGCACACATGTTTTAGGGTTGTGAAAAATTGGGAAGATTCTGGGCGGGAGTGTTCGCGGTCTTAGCCAGGATAGTGGAGGAGGAGGTGGAACCGAACCCTTTGGTGGCGATATTTGGGGTTTCAGAGAAGCCGGAGCTCATGGAGAGGAGGAAGGCCGATGTCGAGGCCTTCGCCTCTCTGATTGCATGGTGCCAAATTTTGCTGGAGTGGCGGTCAGCATCGCCACCTTGGTGTTGCCATTTTACCCTTTAGGTGAACCACATGCTGTTTCTTATATTGTACAAATGACCACACAACCAGCATGTTAGCTCAAAAACACAGTTTATTAATAACACAGGACTTGTATCTCTATGCAATAATACACGCAGCTCCGTACTAAACTACACCTAATAACTAAGATGACCTTTACTTAACTTCGAGTGACCGGCACTGTACGAGATAAGACCTTTATCCGGGTCCACGTGGTCGGTTGGACGTTGCTGGGTTCGTCTCAGCTGGGCACGTCCTTCAGGAAATGGTCGCGGGTCCTTGAACTTGGTTGTTCTGCTGCAGTTGTTCGCGCGCAGGCCGGTCCCAAAAGAGGCCGATCCCTAGTGCTCAGGGCTTTTTATCCTTCGTCCCTTTCGCGCCCTTTTGGGCGGTCCTTACTCCAGGTCCAATGGATCGATATGGTTTCGATCACCCTCATCGATCTTAGCCAATTATGGGGCGGATACCTCGATGGCTGGGCGGGTCCTAGCTATCATTGTCCAAGGCACGTAGGACTTTTCAAATAAGAGGGGGTAGCGCCAGTTAGTCTGCTATCGCTGATGGTCCTTAGTGCGAAAGCTATTGTCTTGGGGAAAATGGTGATTGATCTTTACAGAACTGGGAGTTTCTTACCAGGTCTGGTTTCTTTGCACAATACACAGAGGCTGTGTACCTGTCTGTGCCCCAAATTGACCACAATTACCATAGTCCTTTGCAGGTGACCATTTTAAATGGCTACAAGGGGTAGCGGCTTGGTTGGGTGACCTGTACGACTTCCTGCGGTTAGACAGGATAAACTGTGAGTTAAGGGGCTCAGCGGGGGAGTTTAAGAAAAGGTAGGGGATGTTTGTGACCGGTTTGAAGAGCTATTCGTTGCAAGGGGGTGGGTGATGGGGAGGGGGAGGGGGGGTGAAAAAGGTGAAAAATCTGTACAGACTGTATAGTTGGTTGTTGGGGCTTAAAGAGGCACGGAAACTTGTGCACTCCCTAGATGCAGCCTCCCGCAACGCCCAGGCCTACGTTCCCGACCGTGCGGTACCCGCATGGACAGGGTGGACCCCACCCGCGGCCGATTCCAAAGCACCTCTAAATTCCCAACATGCTTGTGCAGAGCGGCAGCCAGGAAACCCGGGGAGGGGGGGGCGATGCTATTTTTGAGGGCTAAACAAAAATCCCCGGCAACGCTGCCCAGCCCGATCCGCAATCTGCAAGGGCTGCAGGAAGAAGGGGCACCTCGTGGCAGTATGCCAGGCCCGGTCGGCCGCTGCTGTCTCCACAGGTGAACCGGGCCCGCTGCCATTCCTCTCCTCACAGGCCATGTGCGAGTCATGGGGGCAGCCATCTTGGATGACGTCTCAGGACCCAGTCTCGGCTGGCCATGTATCGCCTGATGAGATCTCCCAGCCAGTCATGTGTGATTCATGGGGGCAGCCATAGAATTTACAATGCAGAAGGAGGCCATTCAGCCCATCGAGTCTGCACCGGCTCTTTTTTGAAAGAGAACCCTACCCAAGCCCACATCTCCACCCTATCCCCATAACCCAGTAACCCCACCCAACACTAAGGGCAATTTTGGACACTAAGGGCAATTTAGCATGGCCAATCCACCTAACCTGCGCATCTTTGGACTGTGGGAGGAAACCAGAGCACCCGGAGGAAACCCACGCAGACACGGGGAGATCGTGCAGACTCCGCACAGACAGTGACCCAAGCCGGGAATCGAACCTGGGGCCTTGGAGCTGTGAAGCAATTGTGCTAACCACCATGCTACCGTGCTGCCCCATCTTGGATGACGTCTCAGGACCCCAACTCGGGTGGCCGTGTATCGCCCGACGAGATCTCTCAGCTTCTGCCACAACTTGCCTCAGTGACACTGGACCAGTCTCGGCTCCGAACGCCTTCAACCGCTACCACTTTGGTACTCATCAACGGGCACAAGACATCGTGCTTGATCGACTCTGGGAGCACGGAGAGCTTCATCCATCCCAATACAGTAAGACACTGCACCCTCGCTGTACACCCGATTGGACAAAAGATCTCCCTGGCCTCTGTGTCTCACTCTGTGGAGATCCGGGCGTACTGCATAGCCAACCTCACGGTCCAGGGCGTGGAGTTCAATAACTTCCGACTCTACGTCCTCCCCCATCTCTGCGCTGCCACACGCCTGGGCCTGGACTTCCAGTGTAACCTGCAAAGTTTAATGTTCAAATTCGGCGGCCCCATACCCCCCGTCACTGTCTGTGGCCTCACGACCCTCAAGGTCGACCCACCTTCCCTATCTGCAAACCTTACCCCCGATTGCAAACCCATCGCCACCAGGAGCAGACGGTACAGTACCCAGGACCGGACCTTCATTAGGTCGAACGTCCAACGGTTACTAAAGGAAGGCATTATCGAGGCTAGCAACAGCCGCTGGAGAGCTCAAGTGGTGGTTGTAAAGACCGGGGAGAAACATAGGATGGTCATAGACTACAGTCAGAACATCAACAGGTATATGCAGCTCGACGCGTACCCTCTCCCCCGCATATCTGAAATGGTCAACCAGATAGCGCAATGCAAGGTTTTCTCCACAGTAAACCTTAAATCAGCCTACCACCAGCTCCCCATTCGCCCGGACGACTGCAAGTACACTGCATTCGAAGCAGATGGGCGGCTCTACCACTTTCTAAGGGTTCCCTTTGGTGTCACAAATGGGGTCTCGGTCTTCCAACGGGAGATGGACCGAATGGTTGACCGGTACGGTTTGCGGGCCATGTTCCCGTACCTCGACAATGTCACCATCTGCGGCCATGACCAGCAGGACCACGACACCAACCTCCGCAAATTCCTCCATACTGCAAAAATCCTTAACTTAACCTATAACAAGGACAAATGCGTGTTTAGCACCGATCGCCTAGCCATCCTCGGCTACGTAGTGCATGATGGAGTCATAGGCCCAGAACCCGAATGCATGCGCCCCCTCATGGAGTTTCCCCTCCCCCACTGCCCCAAGGCCCTGAAACGTTGCCTGGGCTTCTTTTCTTATTATGCCCAGTGGGTCCCCAATTATGCGGACAAGGCCCGCCCACTAATCAAGCCCACGGTTTTTCCCTTATCGGCAGAGGCCCGCCATCTTTCAGTCGCATCAAAGCAGACATCGCCAGGGCGACGATGCATGCAATCGATGAGTCCCTCCCCTTCCAGGTCGAGAGCGACACATCAGACGTAGCTCTGGCTGCCACCCTCAATCAGGCGGGCAGACCCGTTGCCTTCTTTTCACGCACCCTCCCCGCCTCAGAAATCTGCCATTCTTTCGTCGAGAAGGAGGCCCAAGACATCGTCGAAGCTGTGCGGCATTGGAGGCATTACCTGGCCGGCAGGAGATTCACTCTCCTCACTGACCAACGGTCGGTAGCCTTCATGTTCGATAATGCACAGCGGGGCAAGATAAAGAATGATAAGATCTTACGGTGGAGGATCGAGTTCTCCACCTATAATTACGAGATCTTGTATCGTCCCGGGATCTCAACGAGCCTCCTGATGCCCTGTCCCGCGGCACTTGTGCCAGTGTACAAGTAGACCGACTCCGGACCCTCCACACCAACCTCTGCCACCCGGGGGTCACCCGGTTCTTCCACTTTGTTAAAACCCGCAATCTGCCCTACTCCATCGAGGAGGTCAGGGCCGTAACCAGAAACTGCCAAATCTGCGCAGAGTGCAAGCCGCACTTCTACAGGCCAGAGAAAGCGCACCTGGTGAAGGCTTCCCGCCCCTTTGAACGCCTCAGCGTGGATTTCAAACAGCCCCTTCCCTCCACCGACCGCAACACGTATTTCTTAAACGTTATTGATGAGTACTCCCGGTTCCCTTTCGCCATCCCCTGTCCCGACATGACGGCTGCCACTGTCATTAAAGTCCTCCACAGCACCTTTACCCTGTTCGGTTTCCCCGCCTACATCCATACTCCTTTATGAGTGACGAGCTGCGTCAATTCCTGCTCAGCAAGGGCATTGCCTTCAGCAGGACGACCAGTTACAACCCCCGGGGAAATGGGCAGGTAGAGAGGGAGAACGGAACGGTCTGGAAGGCCGTCCTACTGGCCCTACGGTCCAAGAATCTCCCAGTGTCCCGATGGCAGGAGGTCCTCCCCGATGCACTTCACTCCATCCGATCACTACTGTGCACTACTACCAACGAAACACCTCATGAACGTCTCCTTGCCTTCCCTAGGAAGTCCTCCTCGGGGACCTTGCTCCCAACATGCCTGGCAGCCCCCGGACCCGTCCTACTCCGCAAACACGTACGGGCCCACTGATCGAGAGGGTACATCTCCTCTATGTGAACCCCCAGTACGCCTGTGTGGCGCACCCCGACGGCCGCCAAGACACGGTCTCCCTCCGGGAACTGGCGCCCGCTGGATCCCCACTCTCACCCCACCTCACCAACCCCAACCATTTTTCCACCTGCGCACACCACCGCAGCCCCCTTCCCAGGAGGATCCATCCTCCCACTGGCCCCATCCGGATGCGATGAAGCTGAAGACGACACGCTCCCAGAGCCACGGATGCCCGAGCCGACGCCTGCATTACCGCCGGGACTGCGACGATCGCAGAGGACGACCAGGGCCCCTGTAAATTGTAAAATGAACTTGTAAATAATTGTCTGTAAATACGTGCATTGCATGTAAAGGCACCGAAGGGTACCGCTATAACCTCTACCACGGTAAAAGCAAGGCCACCACCCCCGCCGGACTATTCTTTAAACAAGGGGTGAATGTGGTAGGCTATATTAGGGGTATCGCGGTACCTAGGTGGGATATACTTTATACTGTAGTATGAGTGGTGGAACCAGCAGGCGGAGCATAAGAGTCTGTGCTTCACCCACAGCAGTCATTCTGTACCGGAGCTGCTGGTAACTACTTGTTCATTAAAGCCTTCAATTGGACTACAATCTCGCTTCAGTAGTGATTGATCGTGCATCATGGAGAATGTATGTTTGTGTGAAGTATCCGCTACTGACACCTACGTGACTGAACACTGGATGGGCCATTTGCTTGTCGGCTGGAAGAGTAAGGTCGGAGCTTTGGAGGGAAAGTTGCAGGAGTGGAGGAAAGGCAGAACCACGTTGTCAAATATTCTTTTTTGTCAGAAAGCCTTTGATCAGTAGTGAGATTAAACCTTGACAGGATGTACCCCCAGTAATAATAAATAGATCGGCAATCTCCTTAGGCTGACAGGGCCAATATTTGGTTCTATTGAATATTTAGGAGACCTTTGTGAGTGGGCTACTTGTTTGAAACCTTTTTAACCAGACTAGTAATGTGTAATAACTCACTATCTCAGGGGAGAAATGTTGGCAGCTCAATCTGATTGCTTTCCTACCGCGTTCCTGTTGTCGGTTCCTCCCTTTTCCAGTTAATTAACACAGTCGCCCTCAGGAGTGAGCGAAATTGGCACTGGTTGACTTCAGAGCAACAGGAACTTGTCTCCAGAAAATGTTAGTGCCAACCCCTGGGAAATATGTGGGAGCCCATTAGCTAGCAGTACAATGTAAAGTCAGGAAATAACCTGGCTGCCATGAAGTAAAACATGTGTTGATTATATACAGGCGCTTATAACAAAATGTGGTTTTACAATGTTGCAGAGATTAATGGCCCGTGACGTACGAGCACTGAGTACGTTTTGGGATTGCGCAGAGAGGGAAGTGGGATCAGGAATATTCAAATGGATTTAATTGAATTTACAAGCAAGGCTGATCAAAATTACTGGGGAGAATGAGAGAAACAGTGGGGGTTAAGTAGCTTTTCAGGCAGAGGATGAGTGCCATGGATAGCTAGGGCTGGGAGACTTCATAATGGCATATAGAATCTCGCCCTCCCCCTGGACAAACCTGGATTTCAAAGGGAGAAGATAATGACAGTACTTGTATAGAGAAGGCAAGTACGGCTACAGGAAGTCTATTGTGCAAGCAAGTCATTAATCAATTCAATTAATTTGGTAATTGCAACTTGGTGATAATGTATATAAGCATCCCCTTCACCCCCCCCCCCCCCCCCCCCGCACCCCGGAGTGACTCTCCCACCCACAGCCCACTCAGTGCTGCATTTACTGTTAGCTTTATCAGTTCTCTGCAGCCTCTGTAGAATTGTAATTCTTCTTTGAACAAAAAACAGGAGCCTGCTCGTTTTTCTCTGTGACTAATGGGCCACTAATGGAACCACAATCTCGGCAGTGGCACATTTCAGAACCTCGTGTTGCTGTGATCTTGTTACCTGCTTGTTGCGGAGAAATGCAAGTGTTAGAAAGTGGCGCTGTTTCCCACTGAAAGAGGAACTTCAAGCCCTCACTTTTTATATATCTGTCTCTGTGGCTCACTGTGGAGCTCTGCTGGAGTAATGATTGCAAGGAAGTGATATAATGTGATGTAGAGCGGGAAACAGAGAAGCAGCAGGTATAAGAGATAAGATACCATAATAACAGTTCATTCATTTGATTTATCGAGTGTTCCTGAGCGTCATTCTTCGAATACACAGCAAAACTGGCGACGAGGGTAAAGGACACGCTAAACCACTCATTAGAAGGAGTTAAGCAAAGAAAATTCAAACAAGGGAAACCTTTTTCATATGTCCACAGCGCATTGCTGTTATGGAGAAAATCAGTTGGCTATTGTGGACGTGAGTAAAAGATGTTCTGAAAATAGATTTTAGAGCTGGCTCTAGATAGTGACAGGCCAAAGTTCAAATTAATGCCTTGTGTAAATAGGAAAACTGACGAACAGCTAAACAACCCAAAAGCATCTGCTAATAGAGAGTCATCTCACTGCAGAAAGCCATTGAAATCGCTGTTTCTATGGAGCTGGTTGGAAATGAAGCCCAGCACAAAATGTCCGCAGAATCGACACCCAATGCACCGGGATCCGTCTCTGTTACTGATGTGCAAAGCGAGGGCATTCCGCTGCTGAACGCTGGTGTAAAGACATGGGGCTGGATTCTCCACTGGCGGGATTCTCCGTTGCACCGACAGTGCACACAAGCCCCGGGATTTCCCGACGGCGTGGGGCTGCCCACAATGGGAAACCCCACTGGCCGGCTGGTGGGACGGAGAATCCGCTGCCAGCGGGAGGCACGCCGCACCAGTTTCCAGGTGCGGCGGGACGGAGAATCCCGCCCAAGGTATGTGAAGCTGTGGAAAAAAAGGAGACATAGAGTATGTTCGCAGGAACAAAAGCAAACTATAAATAAAAATAAAGAACAGGCAGAAACCAAGACAACATCTAAACAAATTAAAAGGAGGAATGTCCATGCTGTACAACAGGGTCAAGAAGAGCAAAGTGACACACAGTCAGAGGAGGAGCTACCACAAAATGTGTCAGCCATTACCAGTACTACATGCAGATACTGGGTCACTCCACAGCTGGAAGGAGAGGCAGTAAGGATGGACGTTAACACTGGGGCAAAAGTCTCACTGGTGCCAGAGGTTATCTAGAATGAGAAACTCCAACACATTCCCTTAAGGCTATCAAGAATAGTGCTGAAGACATGCACAGGAGAATGGTTCCCCTGAGGAGCTGCAATGAAGTAGCTGTACAACTCAATGGACAAATGGCAGATTTGCCACTAGCTGTGGTGATGGGGAACTGCCCTGCATTGATGCGTCATGCATGGCTGCAGGAGATTCGACTGAACTGGACTGAAGTCCATATGGTGTTTTTAATGGAGAATTAGGGAGCATGAAGGACATTATAGTCCCACTAAAAATAAAAGATGGAAACCAAGCAAAATGATTGAAGGCACGGTCTGAACCATGTGCTATTAGGCCGAAGGTGGAGACTGACTTGGAGTAACCTGTGAAGACTGAGTTTTGGAACCTGTCAACGTCAGCGAATGGGCTGTGTCTATTGTTCCATTCATCAAGAAAGATAGCTCCGTGATGATTTGTGGGGTACTTAAGGTCACCATAAATCCAGTGTTATGTATGAACGGTACCCATTACCACACATTGAGGATGAATGCAGATGAATGCTGACAATAAGTCACAAGGACTTCTGACAATCGTGACACACAAGAGTTTGTTCCGGCAGCAGAGATTGCTGTTTGGTGCCACACTAGCTCCAACATTATTTCAAATGACAATGGATCAGCTCCTGAGCAGACTGTGCAGAGTCCAGTGTCATCTGGATGACATCCTTGTCACTGGAAATGATGAAGAGGAACACCTTTGGATACCACTCTCCAGAGGTTGGAAGACTATGGGCTGACAATCCCGAAGGGCAAGTGTGAGTTCTTCCAATCCCCCGTTGAGTACCTGGGACATGGAGAATCAGAGAGTCCCTAGAGTGCAGGAGTCGGCCATTCGGTCCATTGACTCTGCACCGACCCTGCGAAAGACCACTTTACCTAAGCCCAATCCCCCGCTCTAGCCCATAACCCCACCTAGCCTTTGGACACTTAGGAGCAATTTAGCACGGCCAATCCACCTAACCTGCGCAACTTTGGACTGTGGGAGCAAACCGGAGCACCCGGAGGGAACCCACGTAGACACGGGGAGAACATGCAAACTCCACACAGACAGTCAGCCAAGGTCCCGTTGAACCCGGGTCCCTGGCGCTGTGAGGCAGCCATGCTAACCACTGTGCCACCATGATGCCACCAGCCTTCATAAGTCTTTTAAGGTTAAGGCCTGCTTAGAGCACTTGCACCTCAGAATATATGGCAGTTACATTCCTTCCTGGGATTGTTAAATAATGGAAGATTTGTCCCAAACCTGGTGACAATTCTGAAACCGTTACATAACCTCTTGTGCCAGAACAAAGCGTGGAACTAGTCAGGCCATTGCAATAGTGCCTTCATGCAGGCCTACCTAAGTCTAAAGCTTTCATGCACTTTGATCCTATGCCACCCTTCTAGTTAGCTTGTGATGCACCTCCTTGTGGAATAGGAGCAGTGGTCTCCCACATCATAGAATCATAGAATTTACAGTGCAGAAGGAGGCCACTCGGCCCATCGAGTCTGCACCGGCCCTTGGAAAGAGCACCCTACTTAAGCCCACGCCTCCACCCCATCCCCGTAACCCAGTAACCCCACCTAACCTTTGGACACTAAGGACAATTTATCATGGCCAATCCACCTAACCTGCACATCTTTGGACTGTGGGAGGAAACCGGAGCACCCGGAGGAAACCCACGCAGGCACGGGGATAACGTGCAAACTCCGCACAGACAGTGACCCAAGCCGTGAATCGAACCTGGGACCCTGGAGCTGTGAAGCAACTGTGCTAACCTCTGTGCTACCCTGCTGTCCGTGATTTTGCTTCTTGAACCTTAAGTAAAACTGAAAGCAACTATGTCCAGGTTGAACGGGAAGCACTGGGCAATCATCACTGGTGTCAAGAAATTCCATCAATTTCTGTATGGGAAAGAGTTTATATTGTTGATGGACCATCATCCACTTACTACCATTTTTGGACCACGCACGGGAATTCTGTCACTCATTGCAAGGAGCATGGAAAGATGGGCATGGCCCCTGTCTGCACGTGCTCACACCATTAAATATTGACAGTCTAGCTTACATGGTAATTCAAGATTGCCATTACCTGTCAGTTCTTCAGAATGCTCAACAGGGAGTATCTTCTACTTGAAATAAGTGGACAACACGCCAATCACTTCTGTGCAAATGAGAAACACACTCGGAATGACCGTGTGCTGTCAGAAGTGCCAGGCATGGTTTTACAAGGAGAGACTTCAGGACTACACCTGGCCTGAAACCCTACTATTCCAGGAGAATGGAGCTGTCAGTTCAGCCAGGGGGGCTTCAATGGGGGTTAGGAGTGATTGTTCCATCACCATTGAGAAAATGGGTGTTAGAGAAGCGACATGAGGGCCACTCGGAGTGGTATGCATGAAGAAAATATCACAAAATTATTTCTGGTGACCTGGAGTTGATGCTGAGATTGAAGAAAAAGTTAGAACATGTTGTTCCTGTGCAAACGTAAGAAACCTGCATTCACGGGAGTGGCTGAAGAGGATTGGCAACATGTCATTCTGCAGGACATTCCGAAGGACACATGTTTTTTTAATTACTTTATCAGTGTTACAAAGCCAGAGGTCAGAGTGTGGACAGGGGCAAACCCCTAATCCAGCTCTTTGTGCGCCCCAAAAACCAATTCAAATTGAATCCAATTCATTATCCTCACAAGAGAGACATACCAGATCCAGGTATTACACCTGACCTCATGCTCATCTTGGCCAAAAGCCCGGGAAGCAATGAAGGACACATGTTTTTAGTAACTGTTGACGCCCACACCAAATGGCCAGAGGTTACTGTGGTGACATCTACCCTCAGCTGAGAAAACCATTGAGAAGCTGGGAGAAGAGTTTAGTCGCTTTGGATTTCCAGGTCAGCTGGTGAGCGGCAATGAGCCTCAATTCGTTTCACAGGAATTTGAGAATTTCCTACAAGAAAGCAACATTCAACATATTACATCGGTGTCATATCACCCTGCCACTAATGGATGAGCAGAACACTTTGTCTAAACCATGAAACATGCTTTGAAAATAACTAAAGAACTTCAGGTTTGCTTATCCAACGTCTGAATAAATTCTTACTGGTTTATCGGAACATCACTTATGGCACGACCAAGATTTTTCCTGCATTACTTATGATGAAAAGGCAGCTACATTCTGCATTTGATCTTCTAAAACCTCCAAAAACGAATGAGTTTGCGTGACAACAACAGCAAGCACCAGTGGAACAGTGTGAAAGCAAGGGAAAGCAAAGGGTTTTCCACCAGGGACAAGGAACCTTGGCTCGAAATTACTCCTCAGGGGAGTTATGGGTTCCTGCTGCAGTCCTTGCGTAAAATGGACCTGTCTCTTACACTGTCCAGACCTCAGATGACATTATCTGGAGGAGACATGCAGACCAGCTACTGCCTGGAAAAACAGGTCTGCAAAAATTGGAGCCCGTCAAGAATTCAGGTTCAGTCCTTACAAAGCCAGGACTTCCCTGCGACCCCTACACCACCAGACACCGTTGAGGAAGTCAACACTTAACCCTCTGTTCAGGCGCAGAGATAACTTCCAGTTAAACCTGCCACTGCTGACATGAGTGTGGAAATGAAAATGTCAGAGCTTGGCCATCAACCGTTTTGAGAGTGACGACCTCTGGACCGCCTGAATTTATAATGGTGACTAACCTATTGACTATTGTTCATGTTGAACTTGTTTTGGGGGTGTTTAGATTAAGGGGGGTGGAAATGTTATATATGTGTCCCTTTGGCTCACCGTAGAGCCCTTCTGTAGTAATGTCTGCAAGGAAGTGATGTAATGTGATGTAGAGCGGGAAACAGAGAAGCAGCAGTATAAGAGATATCATACCGTAATAAAGTTTTATTTGTTTATTTTATCGAATGTTCCCGAATGTCGTTCTCTAAATTCACTGATAAGAAGGAAATGAAGGACACCAGTAAAACCTGTCCGAACTGGTCTTCGAATGTCTTAAAATGGAACTCCAGTGTCACTGGTGCCAGAATTGCTGATTTTTACTGGGATTTGAACGTTTTGAATTGTTTTTTTCCTTCCGTATAATTCGGAGAAAGCCAGTACCAGTCTTATGTAACAACCTATTCATGGATCAGGCAACAGAAAGTACAGTGGGTTCTGGTCAGTATCTGAGTACAGTACAGTAGCTGCTATTCGGTACAAACTATATTGGCTGCAGACTAAACGAGGAGCTTTATATAAAACAGATCAAACAGACAAATGGGGCTGCTGTGACTTGACCGAAGGAACCCCATGCAATGCAGGAGGTTGAAATCAGCTCGAACGTTGCTGGGAGTGCTCAGGGCATGGAGGCAGAGCGAGAGGAGTAATCTTCATCGACAAAACATGTTCCACTTCTACAATGACACAACCAGGTTAGATGAGGAAAAGCTGATTCACACAGATCAAAAGAGACTAGGTCAGGTTCAGTTCCTGGTCTGAGCTGGCCGAGGTGCTGTAAAAGCAGTCCAAATAGTGTCAGCCTTCCTCCCCACCCCCACCGCCAGGTAAATCGGGAGAATAAGGAACAAAAATCTTGCCTCCAGTGGCAGTGGGGTTAGTGGCCAGCGGACACAGATTTAAGATGATTAGCAAAACAACTTTCTTTTCAGAGCGAGCTCTAAGGATCCGGAATGCGCTGCCAACAGAAGCAAACATGGTAGTGACTTACAAAGGTGAATTGGATACATACTTTAAAGGGAAATAATTTACAGGGCTATGGGGAAAGAGCAGGAGAGTGACATTAATTGGGTGGCTTTACCAAAGAGGCAGCACGGGCAAGATATATTAAACGGCCTCCTTCTGTGCTGTAACATTTATTTATTTTTCATAAATTTAGAGTACCCAATTAATTTTTTCCAATTAAGGGGAAATTTAGCGTGGCCAATCCACCTACCCTGCACATCTTTTGGGTTGTGGGGGCGAAACCCACGCAGACACGGGGAGAATGTGCAAACTCCACACGGACAGTGACCCAGAGCCGGGATCGAACTCGGGTCCTCGGCTCCGTGATGCAGCAATGCGCCACCATGCTGCCCTCATTGCCCGCCATCTTCAGGGTGTCCTCACGTTTTATGCCAAACCAACTGGCATTGGATGCAGGAAACGTATGCAAGTTAACTTACCTTCCATATTGCCTGCTCATAGTGAGGAAAGCTCCCTTATCTTTGCATTGTACTCTTCAGGCAAGCAATGGACATTTGACTGCAGAGCAAGTGAATCAAAGTGATTTTGCTGGTAGCGTTCAGACTGGAATGTTTACAATTTCAGATCCATTTTAATTTATAGCTGTTAAAACATTTTTGCTTAAATCTAGCAATTAAAAATTCCCTCGCCTCATCCACCAGTATTGGTATAGATTTAAGACTGCAGTGTCAGCCCTGACTCTCACCTGAGTCAGAGTCGTGAGTTCATGTCCCACTCAAGATTTGAGCACAAAACTCTCAGCTAACACGCCAATGCTGACCTGCTGGGGGCGCTGTCTTTTGGATGAAATGAAATGAAATGAAATGAAAATCGCTTATTGTCACAAGTAGGCTTCAAATGAAGTTACTGTGAAAAGCCCCTAGTCGCCACGTTCCGGCGCCTGTTCGGGGAGTGGTGGTAAATTGAGATGGTAAATTGAGATCCTGTCTGCTCCTTCGATGCACGTGAAAGGTCCCCTGCCAGTATTTCGAAGATGACTAAAAGGTTATTCCTGGCCCAATATTTATCCTTCAACCAGTGCCACAAAAGCAGATCGATTGGTCGTCGCCACATTGCTGTTGGCACAGATTGGCTGCCACATTTCCCATTTTACAACAGCAGCTACATATCTAAAGTTCTCAGTTGGCTGTAAAGTGCCTTGAGACATCTTGAGGTCATGAAAATTCTTCCTTTCACTAAACTGGCTTGAAGGCTATTGAGGTTTGATGTAAATGTTGTAAATGAGGTGTGATGTAAATGGATTGACCAAACCAGACAGTGGTACATTCAGTCAAACAACAAAGGCAACAGGAAGTGGCCAGTCAACATTTTGTTCGATACAGGTAAATCAAGGGATAGGGAGCCAAGGGCGGCACGGTAGCACAGTCATTAGCACTGTTGCTTCAGAGCGTCTGGGTCCCTGGTTCAATTCCCTGCGTGGGTCACTGTCTGTGCGGAGTCTCCGTGTCTGCGTGGGTTTCCTCCGGGTGCTCCGGTTTCCTCCCACAAGTACTGAAAGACATGCTTGTTAGGTGAATTGGACATTCTGAATTCTCCCTCTGTGTACCCGAACAGGTGCCGGAGTGTGGCGACTAGGGAATTTTCACAGTAACTCTTTTGCTGTGTTTTTTAAAATAAATTTAAAATACCCAATTCATTTTTCCCAATTAAGGGGAAATTTAGCGGGGCCAATCCACCTACCCTGCACATCTTTGGGTTGTGGGGGCGAAACCCACGCAAACACGTGGAGAATGTGCAAACTCCACACGGACAGTGACCCAGAGCCGGGATCGAACCTGGGACCTCGGCGCCGTGAGGCAGCAGTGCTGCCCCTTTCATTGCAGTGTTAATGTAAGCCTACTTGTGACAATAATAAAGATTATTATTATTACAAAGTGCATAAAAGGGGTTTTGTTTATTCTTTCATGGGTCGGGGGCATCACTGGCGAGGCCAGCATTTTCATCGGCCAACACTAATTTCCCTTGAGAGGGTGGTGGTGAGGCAACTTCATGGACCGCTGCAGCCCATGTGTTGTGGGGAACACCCACAGTCTTGTCAGAAGAGGAATTCCAGGATTTTGACCCAGCCACAATGAAGGAATGGCGACATAGCTTCAACTCTGTGTGTGGCACGGAGGGGAACCTGCAGGTGATGGTGTTCCAATGCTCCTGCTGCCCTTGTCCTTCTCGGTGGTAGAGGTCGCATGTTTTGGAGGGTGCTGTCGAAGGAACCTTGGTGAGATGCTGCAATGCACTCAGTAGCGGGCACACACGGCTGCCACTGTGCGTTGGTGGTGGAGGGTTGAATGTTGCCGATGGTGGATGGGGTGTCAATCAAGCGACCTGTTTGGTCCTGGATGGTGTCGAGCTTATTGAGTGTTGTTGGGAGATGCACTCATCCAAGGCAAGTGGATTCCACTCCTGACTTCTGCCTTGTAGATGGTGGACAGGCTTCGGGGAGTCAGGAGGTGAGTTACACACTGCACGATTTCCAGTCTCTGCCTTACTCAATTAATTTAGTGGTAGAAAAGGTTTTAAGCGACTGAATGATCTACGCATTATCCCACATACTCCATCTGGCTCAAATTTTCTTTCATAACAACTCAGTTGTTGGGATATTTACTACATTTGTGGGCAGCAGGGTAGCACAGTGGTTAGCACAGTTGCTTCACAGCTCCAGGGTCCCAGGTTCGATTCCCGGCTTGGTTCACTGTCTGTGCGGAATCTGCACGTTCTCCCCATGTGTGCGTGGGTTTCCTCCGGGTGCTCCGGTTTCCTCCCACAGTCCAAAGATGTGCAGGTTAGATGGATTGGCCATGATAAATTGCCCCTTAGTGTCCAAAAAGGATCGGTGGGGTTGCTGGGTTGGAAGTGTGGGCTTATGTCGGGTGCTCTTTCCAAGAGCTGGTGCAGACTCGATTGGCGAATGGCCTCCTTCTGCCCTGTAAATTCTATGAAATTAAAGGTGCTATACAAATGCAAGTTGTTCCTAATACTGCTGTGGGTAAGCTTAACTTCATATATTGTTGACATTGTAAGCTCACTTCAGGCAAATGAATCACTAGGCTGTGATATGAAGCAATGTCTTTATGTGAAAGCAGGCAACAGAGTTCTCTATTTAAAATCCCCTAAACCACACAGTAGCTGAATTCACAGCTGACTGTCCAACACTCATACACTGGAGTAAAATTAACAGTCTCAAACTCATTCAAACTGGTAGATTAAACATTCTGAATAAAGTTCCATTGGCTGCTTCCTAAGTAGATCCTATTCATATCATATTCATGTGGCCATTAGAATGTTGACACTTGCAGCATCTTGAATTCTCTGTATTTTTTTTGTAAGTGATGGTTTATCTCATGTCAATTCTGTTGCTGTTTAACAAATGCAACACATTCTTCGCTAACATTGTGGTGGGGTTTAACCTGAGGAACAGGTTTCAGGCAGGTGCAGAGGGGGTGGTCAGGGGCAGGGCTAAAGGCAGCCCCCACCTCCCCTCCACCAACGGCAGGATATTTGTGGCTATTCCAACCAGTTTAAACTCCCGAACTCATCAGTCGCCCATTCAAAACGGGTATTGAAGAGGCAGCTGGGCAGGATCAGACAGCCCCAGGCCTGTCACTGGCACTGGGTGGGGGGGGGGGGGGGAGTGCAGAGTTGAATGGGGATGGTGGGGAGGGAGTTGTGGACAGATGTAGGGATGGTGGGGAGGGGGCTGTGGGCAGAGCTGAGTGGGGAAGGGGCTGTGGGCAGGGCTGAGTGGGGGTGAGGAGGGGGCTGTGGCAGAGTTGAGTGGGGGTGGTGAGGAGGGGGCTGTGGGTGGAGCTGAGTGGGGGTGGTGAGGAGGGGGCTGTGGGCAGAGCTGAGTGGGGGTGGTGAGGAGGGGCTGTGGGTGGAGCTGAGTGGGGGTGGTGAGGAGGGGGCTGTGGGCTGAGCTGAGTGGGGTTGGTGAGGAGGGGGCTGTGGGCAGAGCTGAGTGGGGGTGGTGAGGAGGGGGCTGTGGGCTGAGCTGAGTGGGGTTGGTGAGGAGGGGGTTGTGGGCTGAGCTTAGTGGGGGTGGTGAGGAGGGGGCTGTGGGCAGAGCTGAGTGGGGTTGGTGAGGAGGGGGCTGTGGGCAGAGCTGAATGGGGGTGGTGAGGAGGGCACTGTGGGCAGAGCTGAATGGGGTGGTGAGGAGGGCACTGTGGGCAGAGCTGAATGGGGGTGGTGAGGAGGGGCTGTGGGTGGAGCTGAGTGGGGTTGATGAGGAGGGGGCTGTGGGCAGAGCTGAGTGGCGATGGTGAGGAGGGCACTGTGGGCAGAGCTGAATGGGGTGGTGAGGAGGGGTCTGTGGGCAGAGCTGAATGGGGTGGTGAGGAGGGGGCTGTGGGCGGAGCTGAGTGGGGGTGGTGGGGAGCGGGCTGTGGGCGGTGCTGAGTGGGGTTGGTGAGGAGGGGGCTGTGGGTGAAGCTGAGTGGGGTTGATGAGGAGGGGGCTGTGGGCTGAGCTGAGTGGGGGTGGTGGGGAGCGGGCTGTGGGCAGAGCTGAATGGGGGTGGTGAGGAGGGGGCTGTGGGCTGAGCTGAGTGGGGGTGGTGAGGAGGGAGTGAGGAATCCCTGAGAGGATAGGTAGTGATGGTCGGGTGGCCTGAGGGCCAGACCTTTTCGTGGGCCCTGGATTCTCGCTCTTGCTATGCAGGCTGGTTTTCACTAAACACGATAACTGCAACCCCATCAGCTGCCACCCTTTCCATGTCGCTACCACAGTTGAACTTCACCCCAACGGTGGGCTTCACCCCGATTCTTCCTCCTTTTCCCTCTAATAATCTTCCAATGTCCAGGAGGACACTGGAGGAAAATCGAAAGGTTGGAGCCATGCCTTTTCCAGCAGGCCAGAGTTACATGTTCCAATAATACTGGACAGACGTTTCAAACTGATGGGGAAAGATTAAAGCTTAGAGGAATTTCCCAGTTTGTTAACTTCCCTGGCACAGTCAGCAATGCGTTTTAAAGCTGATACCAACCAATACTCACTCAATTTTGGAGAAAAGCATTCTCTTCAGTGTCATAGCAACAACCGTGTCATCCATGGGATCCGTTAAGTGTTGTATTGACCCTTTTGTGGTTATCCCTTCGGAAGCTGCAGCTATTTAAACAGGCTTAAAGTTTAAAGACACACTTCAACAAGGGAATCCAGGGTTAGCCAGCTCCGAACAATCTGACTATTCTGTGATTCATACGATGTAAAAGGATCAACAAAGAAGGGAGAGGATTTTCTGCCCCTCTTTTCCGGGGGGGGGGGGGGGGGTTGCGGGAAAATGGCTTTGGCGCCAGCGGAATTTCCCCACTTGATTGGCCCCTCCCCCCCCACCCCCACCCATGACGGAATGGGGATCCCAACTTTAAAGTCAGGATCCCCGCTTACTTCTAATTATCAGGCGTTTACCTGATCGTCGCCCCCCCTCCACGTTAGATCACTTCACATCAGCTTGATGGCACGCCACCGTGAATCAAGAAAGGTCCCCCACAACATGCACCTGGCAAATGGACCCCCCCCCCCCCCCCCCCCCACAATGTGTTTTTTTAAAGGCGGAATAGGGGGCGGCACTGTGGTCCAGTGGTTAGCACTGCTGCCCCGCAGCACCAGCGTCCCAGATTCAATTCCAGCCTCGGGTGGCTGTCTGTGTGGAGTTTGCACGTTCTCCCCGTGTCTGCGTGGGTTTCCTCCGGGTGCTCCGGTTTCCTCCCACAGTCCAAAGATGTGCAGGTTAGGTGGATTGGCCATGCTAAATTGCCCCTTAGTGTCCAATGATATGGGGGTTAAGTGGGACGGGGGGAGTGGGCCTGGGTAGGGTACTCTTTCAGAGGGTCGCTGCTGACTTGATGGGCCGAATGGCCTCCTTCTGCATAGTAGGAACTCTGTGAAAATCACTTTATAAATCACTTTTAAAGAATAAAAGAATTACATTTATACAGAGCTTTTCACAACTACTGCACATCTCAAAGAACTACAGTGAAATACTTTCTGAAGTATAGTTAATTGTGCTATAGGAAACGCAGCAACAAACATCCATCCCAACAAACAACAATGACTGGATGAGCTGGTTTATGCAATATTGTTTGGCCAGGACACCAGGGATACCCCCCCCCACAAATCCCCCCCCCCCCCTCCCCCCCCTCTCCCCCACCCCCCGCTCAGTCCTGCAGTGGAGTGTCAGCTTTTCAGTCCCAGAAGTGGAACTTTAAACCCAGATCTTTGTGATTCAGGGACAAGTGCACTACCGAATGAGCCACGGCTGACACACACATAGAGCCAGGAGTGCTTAAGCTGCAAGTACATATAACAGGTCCTGAAATAAATCTATTTCAAAGGACAACGGATGTTGAAGGGCGACCTGATAGCAGTCTACAAAATGTTGAGGGACATGGACAGAGTGGATAGTCAGAAGCTTTTTCCCAGGCTGGAAGAGTCAATTACAAGGGCACATAGGTTTACGGTGCGAGGGGAAAGTTTAGAGGAGATTTATGAGGGAAGTTTTTTATAAAGAGCGCAGTGGATGCCTGGAACTCGCTGCCGGAGGAGGTGGTGGAAGCAGGTACGATAGTGACGTTTAAGGGGCATCTTGACAAATACATGAATAGGATGGGGATAGAGGGATACGGACCCAGGAAGTGTAGAAGGTTTTAGGTTAGACGGGCAGCATGGTCGACGCAGGCTGGTGGGAAGGGCCTGTTCCTGTGCCGTACTTTCCATTGTTCTGTGACCACCATTTGCATTACTGATTCTTCAGCTCGTGGCAATCTCAATGTCACTGTCATCTAAATAATGTGTCACTTGTGCTCCATTGGCCTGAAGTAACAGCCAAAGAGTCAGACTTTGCCCATGCTGCTGGATGACTGTATCTTTCTGGCCAGGGACCACTGAACACCCAGTCCATATGCATACGGGCCAGCAATGTGGGTTTTCACTTGCTGGCCTGCAGGGACCATCCGGGCCAGAGACATTTCCCATCACACGGTGTGCCTGGTTTTGTTAACTCGTTTAATTTTTTTTTTTACAAACTTAGGTACCCAATTCTCTTTTTTTTCCAATTAAGAGGCAATTTAGCGTGGCCAGTCCACCTACGCGGTGGGTTGGCGGGGTGAGACCCAGGCAGACACGGGAAAAATGTGCAATCCTCACATCTGGAGCCGGGATCGAACTCGGGTCCTTGCCGCCATGAGACAGCAGTGCTAACCACTGCGCCGCCTAGTTAACACGTTACTGACTCCTGTCCGGGAGGTAGGCTGAGTTTATGCCCCGCGATAGCCCTCGATGCCCCAGGGACAGCTCTGTACAATTCACTCTGATCCTTTGTGCTCCAAAAGGATATTTTCACCTAAGTTGATAGGAGTTCAATTTAAAATTCATGGAGCAAAGGCCTCACCAAAGGTTTATACAACAAAACTGACCCTCCGTGGAGCTTTGTGTCAGTCGCAACAATGACCAGCAGTCAGAAGTGAATTAGAGGAGTGGTAGCGCAGTGATGATGCTCCTGGACAAGAACATCAGTGAATTCTGTTCTGGCTGCATTGCCATTAAAAACCCAACCGACTCACTAATATTCCACAAAATTCACAATCTATATCCCAGGAACAAATAAAAAAATAACTTTAGCCCAAAGCTTTCGATGCCGATATCGAGCCTGTGGAGAGTTAATAACATTCAAGTTTATTAAAACAGCTCCGGTCTATTATTTGATTTCTGATTTGCCCCGTGATTATTATTTGATTTTTTTGAACTGTAGTGAACTGTGCCACATGAAGCCTTTCTTCTTTGGTGCAGTGGTGCACTGGAAACATTTTAAAATTAAATTCATCTAGTCGATGGCATTTTAAACACGTTCTAATAAAATTGTAGGGTTTAAGCAACAATGGACAGAAGTCAACCTGCCAGCTTACATGGTCAGAATAAAAGCTCGCCAGAATTTGTGTCTGGGAGTGCTGAATAGTAACTTAACACCGAAGCTGCTAATAGATTCTAGTTGTACTGAGGTGGGATTTCTAAGCAGGGTGGGCGAGGAGTTCTGGTCAGCAAGGCTGGAGGTTTTTCGAAGGCCGTGGAGTACACATTTCATCAATAGGATCCCTGCCCAGAAACCAGCTTGATAGGTGGACCTGGCTCCCAATCACGTGCAGAACAATGCAGAAGAGGCCGCAACCCCGAAGCAGGTAGGTTTTATGCTATTGGGGGTAGAGATTGTGAGGGTCGGGTAGGTACAGCATGGCCTGGAGGGTCAAGGGGATAATCATGGTAGGGGGTCAGAGATAGAGCAGGGAATAGATGACGTGTCAGAAGGTGCGGGTTGTGCTATTAGCATAACTATCAGCATTGCAAGGGTTAATGTAGCGTTGAGAGTAGCCACCAGAGGGAGTTATAGATTCAACTATATAAGACTGTGATGTTGGACCTTAGGGGAGGCGTGTATGCAGGAGACAGCCAGTGAAGGTCATAAGAGCAGTTAGTGTGCGTAAGGTTAGATTGTAGTTTATACCAGTCGTGAGATTAGCAGTAGGTGAGTGCAGTTAGATGTTATTGATCAGTTGTGTATTCTTAAGGACTAAGTGTTGAATCCCAGTTTAGTAGTGTAAATAAAATCATAGCTTTGTTTAAGTTAAAATCAATCTGTTTGTCTTTGTGAACACTACGCCAACCATCCTGAAATAAGCAACACAAAGAACACCACAGGGGTTTCCACAGTTATCTCTCTTAACTCCACCGGAATGGGGTGCATGGACCCTCGAGAGTCTCAGTACAAGACTTTGAGATGGCTTGACAGGCTAGATGCTGAGAGGATATTTCTACTCTTGAGGGAATCTACAAGAAGAGGATGTTGTTTCAGTATAATATGAACTTTTAGTCTTTAACAAATACAGACTGGTGAAATTGTCACTACAAATCATTTGGTAGTATCATTGGTAGTATCAGCTATAGACAGTCCTGAGACTCAAGCAAATACCTAATTGCATATGGACATTCGTAGCCATCCAGGAAATTGTTTAGGGATGGAATGACAACAAAAGGATTACAGTATTTCAGACAGCTTGTGAATGAAAATGAAAATGAAAATCGCTTATTGTCACAAGTAGGCTTCAAATGAAGTTACTTTGAAAAGCCCCGAGTCGCCACATTCCAGCGTCTGTTCGGGGAGGCTGTTACGGGAATTGAACCATGCTGCTGGCCTGCCTTGGTCTGCTTTCAAAGCCAGCGATTTAGCCCTGTGCTAATCAGCCCCAGTTCACCATGGACAGAAGGTACTTTGACTGTGATTTTCTGGCTCTTCCATCGCAGGACTTGCCATGGGGAATGCGCCAAGCCAGCCAAATCCCCGCAGATTTTTGGCAAGATCAGAAGGTCCCAGCAGCGGGCAGTGCCAAGAACTCCTGGACATTGAAAGTCAATGTGTGTTCGGTAAATGTGAATGGGATCATATTAGCTTCCCATTGTATTATGCTGGTCTCTCATGCAAACCTAAACTGGGTAAATGTCAAAGTATCAAATAATAGCACAGGGCGTTCACCAACTTGACCATCCACCTTGTTTGGAAAAAGCCTTTGGACTTGCTACAGATCACATGGGTGTTACAGAGCCATGTTTGTCACCTGCTTTTAAAAACAGCATGAATCAGCTACGCAGAGACAGAGACCATTAGGAAGCCAAACCAACTGTAGTCAACTAAGAATTCAAGCTGGGCGGCACAGAACTAATAAAAGCAGCAGTACCATGAAAGTGGACGGTTTCTCCACAACCTGTTTCAACTTCAAGTTCACCTGAAAGCCGACCTTCTGTAAATTCAACATCAAGAAACTTTACTGGCTTACTAGCTTACTGAGAAATCTTTGCTTGCAAGATCTTCGCTCGCACCAAAGGATCAACTCATCTAGGAAACCACAGGCTTGCTTCTAAAGAGACTGCAATAATCTCAAGTCGTAATTGTATTGTTTTCTTTTGCTTCTATATTTAATCTTGGTATGTGTGAAAGTGTGAGTGAGTTGAGAGAGATGTCATGTTTGTTTAAATTCTTGGGGAAGTGTATGATAATAAATAACCTTGATTTTTAAATTCCCAAACGCTTGCTGCTGGAATTATGTGAATTGAGACAACCACTCTGCACACACATCACATACAAAATCACGTCGATCACAGACAGTAAGAAAAGGCATACATTCTCTTTTTACCAACAGTTTAACAATAAGGAGCCCCCTGTTTACTGCAGAGATAAGGAGGTATTTCACCTCCTTAGTCTATGGAATTCTCTTCCACAGGAAGCAGTGGAAGCTGAGTCATTGAATATATTAAATATATTCAAGGCTGAGCTAGTTAAATATTTGATCTACAAGGAAGTCAAAGGTAATGGGGCACTGGCAGGAAAGTGGAGTTAAGGCCATAATCAGATCAGCCATCATCTTACTGGATGGCGGAAAAGGGTCGATGGGCTGAATGGCCGAATCCTGTTTCTAATGGTCTTCTGACGACCCGCTATAATTGACTTCTGAATCAATAATTGCCACCTGTCCAGATTGCAGCACTTTGATGATGGACTCTGACAGAGCAAATTCAGATTCATGATATTTGGCAGATATTCATTTTAAATCGCCTTCTCTCACTATCTCTCACATGTGCACTCTTAATCTAACAATGCTACCTGCCAGAGGTGGTGGCATAAAGAAATAATGAATGTTCTGGCGAGGTTGGTTTTTTGAGTGTTCTCAAAGCCTTGGCGAGATTGCTTCTTTCTCTTCTCCAGTTTATCGAATGTTATTCTCTCCTCTGTGTAGATTTATGCTGGAGTTCAGTTGCATAGCTGCCGGCCATTCTTTGGTGCTTTACCCCTGCTATCAGCTTCATCCAGCTTCCCATCCGCATCTGTAGCTGGGATTTTTCAGAGCTGCCGAAAGTGAATGGAGTTTTGGCTGGAATGTCAAATTTCCCGTTCTCGCTCACAATGGATCCAACACGGACAAGGCCGGAGAATCCCAGTCGTTGTCTCTGAAGCATTTGTCCAAGCCGGTGGGTTTTCGTCTCGTACCATTACCACTCTGCTACCGTCTCCTATGTTTTTTCAGCATTTCTTTGCACAATTTATTTCCCCTTTGGTAGCATTGTGGATAGCACAATTGCTTCACAGCTCCAGGGTCCCAGGTTCGATTCCGGCTTGGGTCACTGTCTGTGCGGAGTCTGCACATCCTCCCCGTGTGTGCGTGGGTTTCCTCCGAGTGCTCCCACAGTCCAAAGATGTGCAGGTTAGGTGGATTGGCCATGATAAATTGCCCTGAGTGTCCAAAATTGCCCTTAGTGTTGGGTGGGGTAACTGGGTTATGGGGATAGGGTGGAGGCGTTGACCTTGGGTAGGGTGCTCTTTCCAAGAGCCGGTGCAGACTCGATGGGCCAAATGGCCTCCTTCTGCACTGTAAATTCTATGATAATCTATGATTGAGGAAGAGTGGGGAGGTGTTGGAGCCAGTTGAACTGCAGCACGGATTCTTCTTCCATAACCAACACGCCCTGGTGTCGGACTTTAACCCAGAGCTTCTGGCCAGAGTTGGGGATGCCACACCACACCACAAGGCCGCTTACTGCCCCTTATCTGTAATTGAAAGGACTGGACATTGACCCCAAACGCAGACTGTCTGCAAGGCGTGGACATTTGGCCGGTATTTATAACGGGGAGGCATCTGAAGAGGGGAGAATTCAATTGCAAAATGGAGGCAGAGGAAGCTGCAAAAGTACCATGCAATAGGGAACTATAAACAGCAGCTGCATAGTATTAACCAAAGAATTTCAGTGAATAGAACTGGCGAATTGTGCCACTGTCGTTTTGAAGGAGGTAAGTGAGGAGCTATCTGCAGATAACAAAGTATTGGATCAAGAGCAACAGCACAGTTAAAACAGCACTTTTACTGTCATATACTACTGGGAAAATCACAGTGCAAATAGGTGTCAACTCAGATAAGTTTATGAATGGACCTGATTATCGCAGCTCACATCAGGTTAGATTCTTCTACCATTTCCATGGTTAAGTACATGACAGGTGCTACAGCAGATCACACAAAGTCTGCATTGAATTCCTTGTTTCCTTTCAGCCTTCAATCTTTGTGACTGTAGGTTCAACACATTCAGGCAATCTATTCTGAAGTTTGCAAAGGATCAAAATTGTGTTAGGAAATAGAATTCGCCAATCTCCCTGTGGTAGTCTGTGTAGAGGTATTACGGTACCTGGTAATGCTGGAACACCTTTGGTAGATATTGTATGCTTCCTATTGGTCAAGCTGTATGGTAGCTCCACCCTGCTAGGCGGGGTATGAGAGCCCGTGCCGCCCCAGCAGCCTTCATTCTGTACCTGAGCCGCTGGGGGAAACATCTAGCTTATTAAAGCCTTCAGTTGGACTACAACCTCGCTTTAGTGGTCATTGATCGTGCATCACTCCCTTAACATTGCACACTGATAGTCAAAGCTAACGTGAGCTTTTTTAGCTTGTGCAGAATTTAATGATGAGAGATAGGGCAGCACGGTGGCGCAGTGGTAGCACTGCAATCTCACAGCGCCGAGGTCCCAGGTTCAATCCCGGTTCTGGGTCACTGTCCTTGTGGGGTTTGCACATTCTCCCCGTGTTTGTGTGGGTTTCGCCCCCACAACCCAAAGATGAGCAGGGTAGGTGGATTGAACACGCTAAATTGCCTCTTAATTGGAAAAAATGAATTGGGTACTTTAAATTTATAAACAAAAACAAAAAAAGGTGAGAGATGACTGGATGACTGAGTCAAGTAGAGGGGCGAAAGAGGGAAGGGGAGTATAACGGGAGGGGGAGACAATGGCGGGGGTGGGGGAGGGGGGTGGTCGAAGACAGAAGAGAGGAGAGGTGATGGGGAGAAAAGGATGCTGGCCTTCGTAGCAAGAGGATTTGAGTATAGGAGTAGGGATATCTTGCTGCAGTTATACAGGGCCTCGGTGAGACCACATCTTGAGTATTGTGTGCAGTTTTGGTCTCCTAGTTTGAGGAAGGACATTCTTGCTATTGAGGGTGTCCAGCGAAGGTTTACCAGACTAATTCCTGGGATGGCAGGACTGACATACGAAGAAAGATTGGATCTTCGTGGCTTGTACACACACTGAAGTTGAGAAGTATGAGAGGGGATCACATAGAAACATATAAAATCCTGATGGGAGTGGACAGGCTAGATGCGGGAAGAATGTTCCCGATGTTGGGGATGTCCAGAACTAGGGGTGACAGCCTTAGAACAAGAGGTAAGTTTTGTAAGGGCCACGAATAATCTAGCACGAGTTTAAGGATACAAAGTAATAACATTTATTTACAATAACAGATATATATAACAGCAGCAGCAACTTCCCTTGCTGCACACTCCTTCCTGCTGGTTCCGAAACTTGCCAGCTTTATTTATACATGGAGTTTACTAATGGGTTCTCCGCCCCCCTCATTGGGGAAGCTCATACTCACACAGGATTGTGGGATTGTCATTAGGCCCCAGCCAATGGTAAGCAGGCAGGTTATAACATCCCTCCCCTCCAAAGTCCAAGGAATCCACCGAAGACCCTGGCGAAGGAGGGCGTCGGACTCGTTTTGACGCAGGCCGGACACCATTTGCACGCGGCGCTGGATCAGGCGGCGTGTAATGAGACGGAGACCGGCGCTTCCGTGATGAACGGCGTAACGGTTGTACATCCACGGCCCGTGGACCCGAGGATTCCCCCTCTGATGCGTCCTGTATCTCCATCTCGGAGTCAGAGTCTGCTGCCTCCGTCATGTCAGCGTCTCTATCTCCATTCAGTTCTGTAACGACCGGCGGAAGCTTTGAGTGAGGCACCAGAGGAAGATTGTGAGGACTACCTTCCATTGTCTCTGGTCTCTGAGGCTGTAGAAATGAGCTCTGGGGGCGGAGAATCTTTGGAGAGGATAGTCCTCTGGACCGAACGTGGTCTACATGTTTGCGCTGGAGACGACCCTGGGCTTGCAGCTGATAAGATATAGGGCCCGTTTGGCAAAAGATTATGCCAGGAACCCACTGGGCACCACCAGCAAAATTCCGAACGAACACTGGGTCACCGGGTGCAAACTGCCGAATCGGCCGATGCCGAGAAAATCCCTGTCCCTGCCGTTCTTGTGTGCGGCGTACTTTTGTGCCAATGCCGGGAAAACCATACTAAGGCGGGTGCGAAGTCTCCGGCCCATTAGGAGTTCTGCGGGAGCTACCCCAGTCACCGCATGGGGGGTGGTCCTATATGTAAACATAAAGCGAGCCAGTCTCGTGTCCATTGATCCGGAAGACTGCTTCTTTAGGCCTCTTTTGAATGTCTGCACTGCGCGCTCGGCCAACCCATTTGAAGCCGGGTGGTAAGGGGCAGTGCGGATATGGCGCATACCGTTCATCTTTATGAACCTCGCAAACTCCTCACTCGTTAATGGAGTGCCGTTATCCGTGACCAGCACCTCGGGGAGGCCATGCGTACTAAAAGACAAACGCATCTTCTCAATTGTTGCGCAGGACGTTGTCCCCTGCATTTTATGCACCTCTAGCCATTTAGACTGGGCGTCGATTAATAGAAGGAACATGGATCCTTGAAAAGGGCCTGCGAAATCTGCATGCAAGCGCACCCAATGCGCACCTTCTCTGCGACGGGGTGCAAACCTTCGCGGTCCACCCGATAACCTAGGTAGACTACTTCCTTTGCCTGAAATACGCACTTTGTGCGACGTAAATGGACTCCAGCCTCTGAAAAGCTTCCAAGGACAGCCTCCAGATTTTCCAAATGTTCCTACTCCGATGTCCCTGTAATCAAAACGTCATCTAAGTAGACGTGGTAAACCTCTCAAAATGCCCTCCATAACACGTTGAAAAATAGCGCAGGCAGAGGATACTCCAAAGGGCAACCGTGTATATTCATACAGGCCCCGGTGTATATTAATCGTTACATATGGTCGGGAGGCAAGGTCCAGCTCCAACTGTAGGTAGGCGTGACTCATATCTAATTTTGTGAACGAGAGTCCACCTGCAAGCTTCGCGTAGAGATCCTCTATGCGAGGCATTGGATATCGGTCGAGTCGGGGAGCCGTATTCACTGTAAGTTTATACTCGCCACACAAGCGAACTGTGGCATCTGGCTTCATTGCAGGTACAATTGGTGCTGCCCAGTCAGCAAAACGGACAGGCCTGATAATACCCAAACTCTCCAAACGAGTGAGCTCCCCTTCTACCTTCTCGAGCAAGGCGTAAGGCACCGGGCGCACCCGGAAATAGCGCAGCGCGGCTCCTGGTTTGACTTGGATACGGGCTATGGCCCCTTTTATTTTCCCCAAACCAGGCTAGAATATATCTGGGTATCGTCCTAGCACCTCAGTCAACCCTCCAGAAACTGTTTGGAGGATGTGCGCTGCCATTGCAACCGCAAATGGCACAACCAGTCCCGACCCAACAGGCTGGGCCCATGGCCGCGCACCACGATAAGTGGGAAACGCCCCTCCTGGCGTCCATAAATAACAGGGGTCATTGTAGTTCCTGCAATGTCCAGTGGTTCCCCCGTGTAGGTGGCCAACCTGGCCTGTGAGTCGGTTAATGTAAGGGTCTGTATACCCTGCTTGATGCTGTCGAATGTCCTCTGGGCGATCACGGAGACCGCTGCGCCAGTGTCCAACTCTATCTCAAGCGGGTGACCATTGACCCGTACTGTCACCTTAATGGGGGCCACACGGGGAGCTGCCACACAATGCAGCTGCAGGCAGTCGTCCTCCGTCTCCACGTCCTCAGGAGTAGTCGCCGCAGGTTCATCCACATGGAAGGTACGGCCCCTGGGCTGGTCCCAGTTTTGGTCAGAACGACGGCGTCTCTGGCACCCCCAGGACCGGCGTCCGTGACGTGGTCGGCGCCTACAAGTCTGACACGGACATGGCTCCTCATCCATTGGTTCTGGAGAAGGCTCCCTTCGGGGAGGAATGTCCAGCGGCCACTGGCGTCGGTCCGGACGTCGTCTCGCCCAAGGTACCGCAGGAGCGCGGGGGGACGTATTCGGATGGAAGGGGTGTGGTAGTAAGGCTCCCGGAGACGACAACACCGGTACAAGCACCACCACCACCACCGGGGCCGAGGCGATCGACACGGACGACCAGACCGCCCGACCGACTCGTGGCGTCGATCTAAATCAATATATGGACTTTTCACAAGAACATTTTGCTTTTCTCCCAATACCTTCTGTAAATAGTTGAAACAGGACAAAATTGTACATACTGTATTGCCATATGAATGTTTTCCTCCCAGGACCAGCCCTGTAAACCCTTACCACCATGCGAAGCATCACCCCACCGGGTTCATTTTTGACAAGGGGTGAATGTGGTAGTATGTATTAGGGGTCATGTGGGACTGGAGGCCCTAATGTCATTGGCTGACAGATCCCGGGTCCTGGTTGGCCGTTGACCTCTAGCTCCGCCCTGAAGGCGGAGTATAAGAAGCCGGAGTCCTCCCCCGCAGGCCATTCTACTATCGAGCTGCGGGGGAACAGACATGCTTAATAAAGCCTCATCGACTTCACTCTATTCGTCTCACGGAGTCTTTGTGCGCTACAATGGGTTGCGCCCCAAGGCATGCACTTCCATTCCCTGTAGCTCCTGCACTTCTCGTTCTGCGCTCTCTTGGGACAATACTATTTGAATGGCTTGTTGAAAAGTCAATGTTGGCTCAGCTAACAACTTTCTCTGGGTGGCCGCATTGTTAATACCGCAAACCAAACGGTCGCGTAACATTTCTGACAAGGTCTCACCATAGTCACAGTACTCCGCAATCCTGAGTAGCCTGGATAGAAAATTGGCAAGGGATTCTCCAGGGGTCCTCTCAGCAGTATTAAACCGGTAACGCTGGACTATCGTGGACGGGGTTGGGTTAAAATGTTGCCCCACTATATTCACAAGTCCATCAAACGTTTTGGTGTCCGGCGCAGCTGGGTACGTAAGGCTCCTAATCACCCCAAACGTATGCGGGCCGCAGGCGGTGAGCAATATGACCACCTGGCGCTCGTTTTCAGTGATATTGTTTGCCCGGAAATAGTAACGCATCCGTTTTGCATACTGGTTCCAGCTTTCCAGCGCAGCATCAAAAACATCCAAACGTCCGTACAGAGGCATGGTATAATAGAAAACAACTTCCAACCTGTATCCAACAAAAATCCAGGGAGGTGGCTTCAGCAGTGTAGACAGCTATTCACTTTAACCCTCATCGCCAGTTTTGTAAGGGCCACGAAGAATCCAGCACGAGTTTAAGGATACAAAGTAATAATATTTATTTACAATAACACATATATATATAACAGCAGCAGCAACTTCCCTTGCTGCACACTCCTTCCTGCTGGTTCCAAACTGGCCAGCTTTATTTATACATGGAGTTTACTAATAATTTCTCCGCCCCCCTCATTGGGGAAGCTCATACTCCCACAGGATTGTGGGATTGTCATTAGTCCCCAGCCAATGGTAAGCAGGCAGGTTATAATAGTAAGCCATTCAGGACTGAGGCGAGGAAGAACTTCCCTCAGAGAGCTGTGAACTAGTGGAACTCTCTACCACACAAAGCTGTTGGGGCCATTTCATTGGATATAGTCAAGAGGGAGCTGGATGTGGCCCTTGCGGCTAAAGGGATCGAGGGGTATGGAGAGAAAATGGGAATTTTCACGATCAACCATGATCATATTGAATGGTGGTGCGGGATCGAACGACCAAATGGCCTATTTCTGTATTTCTTTGTTTCTATAAAAAAAATGTAAGTGCAGAAAAAGAGAAATTCGGATCCATAGTGGGAAAAGGAGTAAAGCATGGGATAGCCACAGATAGGGAGGGAGAGGAGAGTAGAGTCTGTCATGGGGGTAGGTATTGTGAATGGGAAAAAATAAAGCAGATTTGTGAGGTGCAACTACAGCCAATTAAGGGTGGCTGGGCAATGGGAGGGTCATTTGGAACAGGATATGTAGTTAATGGGTGAGATGACAGGCAAAGGGATATCTTCAGCAGTGGAGAGGAGAGAGGTGTCCAGAATTTTGGCCATCATGGGGAAGGGCCGGGTGAGGTATATGTGGCGGGGGGGATGGACGTTTGATAAGTTTTTGAGTGGATAGGGTATGAGTGGGAGGGGATGAAAACTTGTTCAGTGGGGAGGATAGGCTCAATTCTACCTGACAAATCAATGGCAGTGATTCCGAAGTGCTCACTTGGGGGTTGTCCCCTAAGTATGCTGACATGAAGACGTTTGGGATTATTGGATTGTCTGTTATAAATTGTCTGGCAGCAACAGTAAAAGTTAGTGTTTAACTTGTGAATTTACATAGGATTTACCTCATACCATTAAGTCCATTAAAAGTACCGTACAAACATCCACGTTTTTACACAGATCAGGGGCGAAATTCTCCATTATCGGCGGAAAGTCCGCCGATCGGCGCAAAAAACAGCGCAAATCCCACTTGCGTCACGTCATAAAAATGGGCCGATAGTCTGCGGCCCGAAATGGGCTATCAGCGACGTAACGGGATCCGCGCTTGCGCAGTGGTTCACGCCGTGCAGCGTCATACGCGCTGCACGGCATGACGGCTCATAAGGCCGCGCAGCTCCCCCACACCCGACCGGAACAGCCGACCGCAACACCCGACTTGATGGCTGGCCGTCTCTCAGCCCCGAGGTTCGAGTCACGCGATGTGGAGGCGCTCCTGGACGCGGTGGAGCAGAGGAGGGACGCCCTGTATCCCGGGTACGGCCGCAGAGTTGCCCCACGCCACAGCCGGCGTCTGTGGAGGGAGGTGGCAGAGGCCGTCACCGCTGTGGCCCTAACACCACGGACAGGCACCCAGTGCCACAAGAAGGTGAACGACCTCGTCAGAGCAGGCAGGGTGAGCCTCCCCCATATCCCCCCTCCCCCAAATCCCCCCCTCCCCCATATCCCCCCCTCCCCCATATCCCCCCTCCCCCATATCCCCCATATCCCCCTCCCCCATATCCCCCATATCCCCCCTCCCCCATATCCCCCCTCCCCCATATCCCCCATATCCCCCCTCCCCCATATCCCCCCTCCCCCATATCCCCCCCTCCCCCATATCCCCCCCTCCTCCATATCCCCCCTCCCCCATATCCCCCCTCCCCCATATCCCCCATATACCCCCCTCACCCATATCCCCCCCTCCCCCATATCCCCCATATCCCCCCTCCCCCATATCCCCCTCCCCCATATCCCCCATATCCCCCCTCCCCCATATCCCCCCTCCCCCATATCCCCCATATTCCCCCCTCCCCCATATCCCCCATATCCCCCCTCCCCCATATCCCCCCATCCCCCATATCCCCCATATCCCCAAGTGAATCCAGCCCTAACCTTAACCTCAGCAATGCACGCGCAACCGATGGCGTGCATTCATATACCTGCCTAACACTGTTGCCTTTTACCCCTGCCACCACCACCCCCCCCCCCCCCCCCCAGGAGAAGCGCGCACACAACAATAGGGAGCATGTGAGGACTGGAGGAGGGCCCGCTGATGAGAGGCCACTGACCGTACACGAGGAAAGGGCCCTGGAACTGGCTGGCGGACCTGAGGACCGGGAGGTTGCTGATGCAGAGGTCGGGGCCCCACGAGCAAGTGAGCCACCAACAGCCCGTCCCCATATCCCCCCTCCCCTATATCCCCCTCCCCCGTATCACCTGATCACTGCCTGATGTCTAACCATGCATGCTTCATTGTGTATCGCAGGACCAAACGTCCAGGCACCCATCCCCGCAGATGCAGACCGCCCGCAGGATGCCCCTCGGAGACCACAGGAGACGGAGAGACCCGCACCCTCCAGCATGCGACACCCGCAGGATGCCCCTCGGAGACCACAGGAGACGGAGAGACCCGCACCCTCCAGCATGCGACGCCCGCAGGATGCCCCTCGGAGACCACGGGAGACGGAGAGACCCGAACCCTCCAGCATGCGACGCCCGCAGGATGCCCCTCGGAGACCACGGGAGACGGAGAGACCCGGACCCTCCAGCATGCGACGCCCGCAGGATGCCCCTCGCACACCACGGGAGACGGAGAGACCTGGAGCAACAGGGAGATGACACCCCCGTCACGTGCGGGAGCGACCACCCAGTGATGAGGGGGGCAGCCACAGGCCCCCGTCACATCCGAGCCAGGACACCACTACCCAGGACACCACTATCCAGGACACCCCTACCCGGGACACCACTACCCAGGACACCCCTACCCGGGACACCACTACCCGGGACAGCACTACCCGGGACAGCACTACCCGGGACAGCACTACCCAGGACACCCCTACCCGGGAAGACGAAATACCGGACAGTGACTCAGAGTGGATGGGTGGAGACGAACCCCCACCCCAAAGTGCCATGGACTCAGAGTGGGACGAAGAGCACGACACAACGCCACTGCTGTCACCAACACCCTCCACCATCGCAGAAACACTCACCACGGTTGGGCACTTTAGTGATGAGGCGTCTGGTACACTCACTGGTGCGCACAACACAGCCGTCCCGGTACAGCAGGTGGAGGTAGGAGCAGCAGAGGGACCGGGCGGTCGGAGGGCAGCCCAGGCCAAGCGAACATCTGCCGCCCAGATGGATCCCGGGTTCCTGCAGTTACCACACCCACACATAGATCCGAAGCAACCACCGACACGGAGACGAGCGAATAGGGTGACGGGTGGCTTGCGGCGGCTGCGGTCGCAGGTGGAGGAGTCCACCCGAGTCCAGGAGCTGGGAGTGGTCCCGGTCATGCGTGCCACCCAGGCTGACACCGCACGGGTGGCGTCCGCGGTGGAGGCAATGGGTGCGACGGTGTCAGACATGGGGAACGGTTTGCGAGGCCTGGGGCCTTCCGTGCAGGCGGCGTCTGTGGCCCAGGAAATGGCTGCCCTCTCACATGAGGCCATGAGCCAGTGCCAGCGCCAGATGGCAGAGGCGCTCAACGCCATAGCCCAGTCTCAGCAGGCCATGGCCCAGTCTCAGCAGGCCATGGCCCAGTCTCAGCAGGCCATAGCCCAGTCTCTGCAGGCCATGGCCCAGTCTCTGCAGGCCATGGCCCAGTCTCAGCAGGCCATCGCTGAGGGCATCGGCGCCAGTGGCCATGTGCGAGCTGGCGTCGCACTGTCGCAGAGAGGGTTCGACAACCCCCTGGGCTCCATGGCTGCAAACCTGCAGACCCCTGTCGATACCAGCACGGGCCTCCAGGACTGGCAGCGCCAGATGTCGGGGGCGCGTCGGATGGCCAGTCCGTTCGCATCCCCCACCCATGTAGAGGCCTGGGGGCCATCGGGCACCCCGAGGGAGGAGGAGGTGGTGTGGTCCATCCCGGCTCCCTCTGTAGGGGAGGTCCCGGTACACCGCGACACCTCGGACTCCCCCCCTTCCGTCCCAGGTGCATCGGGTGGGCAACGGGCAGGACAGGCTGGCAGCTCGCCATCCCAGTCGCCCGGGCCGCAGCCTGGCCCATCTAGGCCAGGACGCCCCAGGAAACGGCCGCCAAAGGGATCCAGTGTCAGAGGGCAGGAATCACAGGAGTCCACCTCCAGTTCTGCTGTACCGTCTGGGGAACCACGTAGACGTAGTCAAAGGGCCCGTAAGGCCAAACAATTAGACACTGAGTAAGTTGGCACGGGTGCAGGGCACAGATGAGTTTTAGGCGCTAGGGCACGTGCATGAACTCCTTTGGTTATTAAAGTCAATGTTACACCTACCGAAGCTGCCTTTGTGCTCTGTCCAAAGTGTGCGGGGGTGTCATGTACGTTGAGCGCAAGTGTGTGTGTGAGGGGTGGTCTTACCTCAGCCCCAGGTGAGTCTGCCCCCTTCCCCCTGGGCCGCCATCAACATCCCCCCGGGCAGAGGACGGGACCGTGCGCTGCAGTGTCACAGCCGCATGCAGGGATGGTCCGGGTGGATGGTGGTACTGTGGCCATGGGTCAGACATAGTCCAACGATGTAGAGCCAGGAGCTCATCGGAGGCGGGTTGTCATCATTCTCCATGGCCTGCGATAGACACGCGTCCACCCGCAACTGGGTGAGCCCGGCCCGTTGTGCCGCCGGTGGATCGGCAATTGGGGGTGGGGGGGTGGTGTGCATGCGGGTGGGGTGTGTGGGGTTGGGGAGGGGGGTGAGGGTGCTGGGTGGGTGGATGGGTGGGGGGTGTGGGTGGTCGGCTGTTGTCATGGTGTGCGGTCTGTGGCCATACTACCCGATTCCCACGCCCATCTAGTCAGTGAAGCGGGCGTCTATCAGTCTGTCCCGTGCCCGCTGGGCCAGCCGGTAACGGTGGACAGCCACCCGCCTGTGTCTACCCCGTCTGCCCTGACCATTGCCCCCATCCCCCTCATCTGGGGAGGACTGGGCCTCTTCCTGCTGCTCCTCCACTCCGCCCTCCTCTGCCTGCGGCACATCGCCCCTCTGCTGGGCTATGTTGTGCAGGACGCAGCACACCACAATGATGCGGCCGACCCTATCTGACCGATACTGGAGGGCGCCCCCAGAGAGGTCCAGGCACCTGAAACGCATCTTCAGCACGCCAAAGCACCTCTCGATCACTCCCCTTGTCGCTACATGGGCATCATTGTAGTGGTTCTCCGCCTCATTGTGTGGCCTCCGTATAGGCGTCATCAGCCACGATCGCAATGGGTAGCCCCTGTCGCCCAGCAACCAGCCCCTCAGCCGGGGATGGCGTCCCTCGTACATGCCGGGGATGGATGACCGCGACAACACGAATGAGTCGTGTACACTGCCTGGGTGACGGGCGCAGACGTGCAGGATCATCATGCGGTGGTCGCAGACCACCTGTACGTTCATTGAATAGGTCCCCTTCCTATTAGTGAACACGGCCCTGTTCTCTGCAGGTGGCCGCACGGCGACGTGCATCCCATCGATCGCGCCCTGGACCATGGGGAACCCGGCAACGGCAGAGAAGCCCACGGCCCGGGCATCTTGGCTGGCCCGGTCCACGGGGAAGCGGATGTAGCGGTGCGCCATGGCATAAAGGGCATCTGTCACTGCCCGGATGCACCGATGCACCGATGTCTGCGATATGCCGGACAGGTCCCCACTCGGTGCCTGGAATGACCCCGTTGCATAAAAGTTCAGGGCCACCGTAACCTTGACGGACACGGGGAGAGGGTGTCCCCCGCCAGTGCCACGCGGTGACAGGTGTGCCAGCAGGTGGCAGATGTGTGCCACGGTTTCCCGGCTCATCCGGAGTCTCCTCCTGCATTCCCGGTCCGTGAGGTCCTGGTATGACTGCCGGGGCCGGTACACACGGGGCGCCCTCGGGTGCCTCCGTTGCCGTGGGGCCGCGACGTCCTCCTCCCCCTCCTCGTCCTGTCCGTCAGGTGTCCCTCCAGCCTGGGCGGCTGCCGCCTGCCCCTCTGCGGCAGCATGCGCCGCCTCTCTGGCACGCTCCTCCTCCTCCTCCTCCTCCTCCTCCTCATCCAGGGCAACATAGACATGAGCGGCTGCCACCACGGCGGCCAACATCGCTGGATGGTCTGAAAACATGACGGCCTGGTGGGGGGGAGGGGAACGACGACATGTCATCATTGCCCATATCCCCTCCTCCCCCCAGCCAGGTGGCATGGACCGCATGGGTCCAACTGTTGGAGGCTGGCACCTGGCCAGGTGGACAAAATCATTTGCCCTCCCATCACCCACCCCGGCACGGACCCCCCCCCAACCACCAACCTCCACCCCAGCACGGACCCCCCCCCCCCAACCTCCACCCCGGCACGGACCCCCTCCCCAACCTCCACCCCAGCACGGACCCCCCCCAACCCCCAACCTCCACCCCGGCACGGACCCCCCCCCCCCCAACCTCCACCCCAGCACGGACCCCCTCCCCAACCTCCACCCCAGCACGGACCCCCCCCAACCACCAACCTCCACCCCAGCACGGACCCCCCCTCCCAACCTTCACCCCGGCACGGACCCCCTCCCCAACCTCCACCCCAACACGGACCCCCCCCCAACCCCCAACCTCCACCCCGGCACGGACCCCCCCCCCAACCTCCACCCCAGCACGGACCCCCTCCCCAACCTCCACCCCAGCACGGACCCCCCCCAACCACCAACCTCCACCCCAGCACGGACCCCCTCCCCAACCTCCACCCCAGCACGGACCCCCCCCAACCCCCAACCTCCACCCCGGCACGGACCCCCCCCCAACCTCCACCCCAGCACGGACCCCCTCCCCAACCTCCACCCCGGCACGGACCCCCTCCCCAACCCCCAACCTCCACTCCGGCACAGACCCCCTCCCGGCACTCCCCGGAGCCCAGCCTACTCTAACCAGCCCCCCCCCCCCCCCGCCGCACACACACACACACAAGCGGAGACACACCTCTCCTCACGCAATCAGTCTGCGGCCACGCCATTTCCTGCCCAGAGCCAACCCCCCAGGCCGTCACTCACCTCCTCGCTGGTCGGCGTGAGCCTGGAGCACCGGGTCACGCCGATGAAAAGGAGGTTTGATTGACGTCGACGTGAACAGTCATCACGTCGACGGGACTTCGGCCCATCCGGAAGGGAGAATGTCGGCAGGCCGAAAATCGGCTGCCTTGCGCAGACCCGTGACATTCTCCGCGGCAGCGGCGCCATTAACGCCCCACCGACTTTTCTCCCTTCGGAGACTTCGGCGGGGGCGGGGGCGGGATTCACGGCGGCCAACGGCCATTCTCCGACCCGGCGGGGGGTCAGAGAATGACGCCCAAAGTCTTAACAAAAATCTCTTCTCCAAAGAAATTGGTTGGAAAAAGTAACTACAGTGCTGTGGTCTGTATACAACCTGATTGGTACACGCATTTGAAGCCCATTTCCTATAATTTTATATTTACCCACTTCATCTCGTGTTGAAATATTTATAATTTATTTCTTGCCCTCGACCAGGTTCCCTTGTATTATGCACCTCGATGTTTGAAGTGGAGGAGAAGGGAGTAAGTGGTATCAAAGGTGGACTCATCTTCTACGTAAGAGAAGGTTTTAGTAATGTGCTCCAATTCACTCTGCAACAGACACTGGGGAGTCTGAGTGCAGACACACTTGTGATGCAGTCAGAGGCCCTGTGTTCAGCTTCATTTTCGCACCCCCTCGCCTGGGACCCGGAGGCTGTCTCCTTGCATAAAAGAGGTCCTGAATGAAACAACTTGAAAAACATGTGGGTGAGGAATCCGTCGGCTGGCAGTCCCAGTTTAACAAAGGCACATCAAGCAGCTGCACCTGCAGAACTGCAGCCATTCTCTAACACAGCATCACCCCCCGGCAATGAGAGCTGGACCCTGTTTCATAGAATTTACAGTGCAGAAGGAGGATATTCGGCCCATCGAGTCTGCACCGGCTCTTGGAAAGAGCACCCTACCCAAGGTCAACACCGCCACCCTATCCCCATACCCCAGTAACCCCACCCAGCACTCAGGGCAATTTTGGACACTAAGGGCAATTTATTATGGCCAATCCACCTAACCTGCACATCTTTGGACTGTAGGAGGAAACCGGAGCACCCGGAGGAAACCCACGCACACACGGGGAGGATGTGCAGACTCCGCACAGGCAGTGACCCAAGCCGGAATCGAACCTGGGACCCTGGAGCCGTGAAGCAATTGTGCTATCCACAATGCTACCGTGCTGTTCTCACCATGGAGCAGCCAAGAATGGCATTGAGACAACTAGGAAAGAGCAGTGGGAAAATTAGAGCTGAAGACATCCTGGAAGTTGGGGGGGCGGGATTCTCTCAGCCCGGGGCCGGGCCAGAGAATCCCCGCGACCGGCGCGAAGCACGACACGCCGCCCCGACGTGACGTCACACGATTAGAATCGGCGGGATTGGCGCCCGCGTGGTTGGCATTGGTCGGGGACTGCTCTACGCGCCCCCCCCTCCCCGACGATTCTCGGCCTAGGATGGGCCAAGCGGCCGTCGTAAAAAACCGGAGTCCCGCCAGCGCCGTTCACACCTGCTCTCAGCTGGCGGGACCTCGGCGTGGAAGGGTCAGGGGGCGGCCTGTGTGGGCGGGAAGGGGGGGGTCTGACCCCAAGGGGGGCCTCCGATGTGGCCTGGCCCCCGATCGGCGCCCAGCAATCGGTGGGCCGGCCTCTCGGGCTGGGGGCCTCCTTTCGTCCGCGCCGACCCTGTAGCCCTGCGCCATGTTGCGTCGGGGCTGGCGCGGCGAAGGGAGCCACTGCGCATGCGCGCGTTGACACCGGGTCCACTGCGCATGAGCGGACCCTGCGGCCCCCAGCTCATGCCAGGATCAGCAGCTGGAGCGGCGTGGAGCGCTCCAGTGCCATGCTGGCCCCCTGTAGGGGCCAGAATTACTGATCCTGAGGCCGTGTTGACGCCGTCGAGAAACATGACGGCGTTTCTGGCAGCGTCAACGCTTAGCCTCAGGATCACAGAATCCCGCCCAGGGTTTTCTACATTGGGAAATAAAACTTACAAGAAAAAGAGTTTTTAGAACTCTTCCAACGTCACAGAGAGTTAAAATGGGGAGCATTGCAACTTTTTGGGACAGACGGAGATGGATCCGATTGGAGCAGGCACACAGCCCTTGCAGCACATAAATGATTCACTTCAATTGCTACACTGTTGACTCATAAAGCCAAGTAACATTGAACTAAAGCCAGGAGGAAACTCATCGCTCCAGGAATTATTAAATTATTCAATACCTCAAATGACTTTATCAGTTCGCAGATATTTTTATTGGCGCTCACGCACAAAAATCTTGGGCAGCAAGCATCTATTCTCAATCTTTTGTTGAAAACAATTTATTTGTACGGCAGCATGGTGGTGCAGTGGTTAGCACTGCTGCCTCACGGTGCCGAGGACAGGGTTCTATCCCGGCCCCGGGTCACCGGCCATGTGGAGTTTGC
The DNA here is from genome assembly GCF_047496885.1 of Scyliorhinus torazame. Lineage (NCBI taxonomy): Eukaryota > Metazoa > Chordata > Chondrichthyes > Carcharhiniformes > Scyliorhinidae > Scyliorhinus > Scyliorhinus torazame. The sequence goes on from NC_092718.1 coordinate 200,938,073, forward strand.
ACATTCTCCTCGTGGGTCTCACCTACACAACCTGAGAAAATGTGCAGGTAGGTGGATTGGCCATGCTAAATTGCCCTGTAATTGGGGGAAGAAAAGAATTGGGTACACTAAAATGAAAATAAAAAATGTATTTGTCATGCAAGGCAAGGAGACTTAGGAAGTCATCGAAACCACTGCTGGTTTTTCATGACAAGTTAGATATCATTCCCTAATGGGGTAAGTTGACTGGTTGTGACTGTATGAGATGATCCTTCGTACTGGCTGTAGAAGTGCTGGGTTCCAATGAATGGCGCCAAGGAGATAACAACAATAGTTTATTCAGTACCCTGACCGGCTTTTACATATTTCCACTCTGTCCGCCCGCTCCGGGGAGAACGCCCGTGCTTCAGTCATGTGACCCTTCAAGTAGCCACGTCATCATGTGACCACTGTCCAGGCTGACAATCCGAATTTCACCTCTTGTGTACCACGAATGGCCGCAGGTCTAGAGAAACAATTACTTTCAACAGCCTGAGTGATTTATACTGTGAATTGTAATGCGCAATATGCCAGACTTTGGGAGCACTGCTGTTGATGAATGAATGGGACATTCCTCACAGCATGCTATCTTCAACCTGTGATAACAAAAGTGCCCATATATATATCTTTCAAATGTGATAGACAGCAAAGGGGTGATCACTATCTACACAGCACACTATCAGATAACTTTCTAGCTGCCGGCACCACTACAATTCTTAAATGGTAAAAGAAAATATAATCTAATAACTCTCTGGTATTTCTCCTAATGTGACCTATCACTTTTTCTGCTTTTATAAATAAGTCGCACCCTTCCATTTCACTGATAAATGAAAATTCTAACCAGCCAAGAGTAATGAGAATGCTTAACTAGTGCCTTCAGACAGGTCTACCCTGAGGGCTTTCCTTCTTATATTGCTGGTAACATCCGTTAATATGTAGGAAGACATTAATAATAATACTTTACAACCTGATGATCCCTTTTCAATTAGATTACAAGTTTAGTCGTGTCAAGTAATAGCGATTGTGACAGCAAACTTTGTTCCTGATGCGGTGTGAGATCTCTGCAGAATTCCAACAACGTGGAAGATGTAGAATGATAGGCATCAGCTTTCAGCTGCAGGGTGACAACAACTATCCGAAGAATCCTCCAGTGTTGGTGGGAACTGTCAAGTAACGTGAGGGGACAATAGGACAGGACACATGTTAAACTGCTTGAAGCATCTACCAGGACAAGATTGCCCTTGATGACAAATAGATACAGCAGCAAAGGACAGAGCCGTTCACCACTGAGGGCTTAATGATCCCAATTACTGCTACTGCTGCCAGGAACCCTGTCACTCTATCATTACCCATCTTTTGTTGCCAAAGATTTAGATTAGTTTAAGTGCCTCCATTTTGTTACCTTTCACTTCGCATGTGGCTTGAAAAGATGGAAAACCTTGACAATGAAAAGGCAGTCTCAAAGGACCTTTATTCGCTGTGGACGCACTCTGACAGGGAACATATCCCATTCATTCATATGTGATTAACCGTTAAGAGCTGCCATTAATCTACATTTTCCTTCTCACTTTACAGTATCTGTTTCCCGAGCTCGCTCCAAACCCCTAAAGCCCAAATCAGTGTCAACGCAAGGTTTTCTCTCAAATTACACGGGAGCATTGGCCATAATTTGTGCGTTCACCTGATCTGATTTCCTATTGAATTGGGAAATGTGTAACGTGCTGAGGTAGGTGATTTCAGCGGGGGTAATGATAGGGTAACAATATAACACTCGGCGTCCGTGTCCCAGCCAGGGCGCCCACTCCTTAGTGCAATCCATTATCTTTGCTTCGAAATGTGCATCACGTGTGGGTGGGACTGGATTTGGCTGTGGTTGCTTTATGGTCAGTTCCTGTGCCCGTACCAATGGTTCAGTGAACTAGAAACATACAGGTTCAGGAAAGTGTTCAGGGATACACTCCAAAGAGTACCCACCTTTATTGCTTTAGGTTCCTAAGAACCACCGCATCAATGCAGAATATACTCATATTCTGCATTATCATATTCTGGTTATTTTTATTCTATAGTTTTAACTTACATATGTACATTTATGATGGTAAATGAAAAATCGGCCACTTCAGGGGAGCTAATGTACCCTTGATCTGAACTGTGAACCTTGATAGTGGCAATCATTACTCAGCACTGTCTCCAATGCTTCTCTCCTTTCTTGCTGACAAGAGCTAGAGCAATGTTCAAGCTATGGCTAGGATGGAGGTCTATAAACTTTGACTATTATTTAATCTAGCTTATGTCTTACTGTTTTGGCTACTCAACATATTTTGACAACTGTTGCTCTGAGGGGGTGCAGAGGAGATTTACCAGGATGCTGCCTGGACTGGAGGGTCTGAGCTATGAGGAAAGATTGGGTAGGCCGGCTCTGTTTTTCTTGGAGCAGCGAAAGTTGAGAGGGCACCTGATAGAGGTTTATAGCATTATGAGGGGCATGGATAGGAAGGCACATTTTCCGTTAGTAGAGGGATCAATATCAGGGGACATAGATTTAACGTCGGAAGTAGACGGCTAAGAGGGGAGTTTAGGAGAAATCCTTTCCTCCAGAGGGTGGTGGGAGTCTGGAACTCACTGCCTGACAGGGCGGTTGAGTCAGAAACCCTCGTAACATTTAAAAGTATTTAGATATTCACTTGCGCTGCCGTAACCTCCAGGGCAATGGGCCCAAGTGCTGAATAATGGGATTTAGTGTAGTCAGATCTTTGACTGGCCTGGCCTCCTTCTGTCCTGTAAACGTCTATGAATCTAGAAATGCAGGCAATGTCTAAAGTGAAGCTAAGCTGAAGTTTTAACTCTTCCTTAGCACACAAAATACAGAAACACAGAATCACAGAAAATACAGTGCCGAAGACCCCCTTCGGCCCATTGAGTCTGCACCAACACATGATGAACATTTGACCTACCTACCTAATCCCATTTGCCAACACTTGACCCATAGCCTTGAATGCTATGAAGAGCTCATCCAGGTACTTTTTTAAAGGATGTGAGGCAACCCACCTCTACCACCCTCCCAGGCAATGCGTTCCAGACCCTGACCACCCTCTGGGTAAAGTGATTTTTCCTCACATCCCCCCTAAAACTCCTGCCCTTCATGTGAACTTGTGTCCCCTTGTGACTGCCCCTTCAACTGAGGGGAACAGCTACTCCCTATCCACCTTATCAGTGCACCTCATAATTTTGTACAGCTTGATCAGGTCACCCCTCAGTCTTCTCTGCTCCAACGAAAAGCCTATCCAACCTCTCTTCATGTTCCATCCCAGACAACATCCTGGTGAATTCCCTCTGCACCCCCTCCAGTGCAATCACATCCTTCCTATGATGTGGTGACCAGAATTGCACGCAGTACTCCAGCTGTGGCCTCACCAAAGTTGTACACAGATCCAACATGGCCTTCCTGCTTGCGGTAGTCGCCACTAACTGTATGTTAGATGTAGTACCTGTATAATAGATGTAGTATGGTACGGCTCCTGTACTAGAGGTACAGGGGTAAATCCCTGCCTGCTGGCTCCGCCCAGTAGGCGGCATATAAATGTGTGTGCACACCGAGCTGCTCCCATTCTGGTAGCAGCTGCAGGAGGCCACACATCTCTGCTCAATAAACCCTCGATTATTCACTACTCTCGTCTTTGTAGTAATTGATAGTGCATCACTGCTTTTGTAATCCATGCCTCGATTGATAAGGGCAAGTGTCCCATGTGTTTTTTTCACCACCCTATTAACCTGCCCTCCCGCCTTCAGAGATCTATGGACAAACGCGTCAAGGTCCCTTTGTTCCTCGAACTTCCCAGTGTTCATTGAATACTTCCTTGTCAAATTTCTCCTTCCAAAGTGTCTCACCTCACACTTTACAGGGTTAAGCTTTATCTGCCACTTAGCTGCCCATTTGACCATCCTGTCCCGATCTTCCTATAACCCAAGACACTCAACCTCACTTGACCACCTGGCCAATCTTTGTGCCATCCACAACCTTACTGACCCTACTACCCACACAGTCACCTGTGTCTTTCATGTAAATGACGAATAATAGAAGACCCGCAGATCCCTGAGGTACGCCACTGGACACTGGCCTCCAGTCACTAAAGATTAAACTTAAATTTATATCTTATTCCTAACAGACACAATGCAAATATAAATTACTTAAGCAATTCCTATTTCCAACAACTGGCAATGTCTTTTGTACAATTTGTGTAGAAACATTGTTAAAAATGGTCACAGACTTATCATTTGGCAATAACTGGAAGTCTCTTTGAAGAGCTTTATCTTAATTCTAGTACCAATACTGCCAAGATCAGGGCCTGGATTCTCCGAAATCCCGGCCAAGCGTTGACGCCATCGTCAAAACCGGTGCGAGCGACGCCGGCGTTAACGGGTCTCCCGGCCCAGTCATGCTCCCCTTCCTCGGGGGCTAGCATGGCGCCGGAATGCTGTGCGCTGCTCCGGTGAAGAAAGCCAGCCCTACACGGCCGGCGTGGGTCCGCACATACGCGCCACGGCCGGCATGGGTCTGCGCCTGTGCGCCACGGCCGTCTCTGTGTCAGCTTTCGGGCAACGTGGCGGAACATAGGCCCCCCCCGGAATGAGTGCATCCGCTGATCGGTTGCCCCCGATCGCGGGCCTGGCCACCGTGGAGGCCCCCCCCGCCCCCGGAGTCGGCTCCGCCGCTCCCCCCCAGGACGGCCCCCGCAGCCAGAACACCGAGGTCCCACCGGGTAGGAACATACGCAAACGACGCCGGCTGGACTCGGCCTGTCGAGCACGGAGAATCGCCGCCGGTGCCGCTTCCAATGGCCCCTGACCGACGTCGCAGCAACTGCACCGGCGCGACTGCCGCCGATTCTCCAGTTGCCGGAGAAACGGCGGCTAGACGTCAGAGCGGCGTGGCGGGATTCGCGTTCCCCCCCCCCCTGCGATTCTCCAACCCGGCGCGGGTTCGGAGATTCCCGCCCCAGATCTTCAGGGCTGAGTGGGATTTTCTTGGGAAATTGTTGCTAACTTTTGGTTGGTTCAGTTGGCTCTGTTTTATAACCTTTGCTCTCGAGTCGCCAGGTATCTTTATGATACCGCCACGAGGTTCAAGTTCAAGTAATGACCAATAACTCAACACACCAATTAGTAAGATTCAAATCAATACACATTTATTATACACAGTAATCGCTACTCATGCATAAATTCTACTTCTAAGCTACTTCTACAACTAACAGGCCTATACTTAGCTTCGGACTGGCCCACCAGGTCAGGGGAACAAATGGCCTTTTGTTCGGGTTCTGAGTCTGCGGGATTCGAAGTTGGTATGGACTGGTAGCTAGGAGCGCCTATCTCGTAGCGAGCGTTGACTTAAGACTTACTGGATCTTGGCGGCAGCTGAACCGGTCACTGTCAAGGGTTGGTTCGCGTTGCTGAGTGAAGGATGATTTGAACTTGGGGGCTTAACTTTATAGTCCATAGGGGCTTCCCGCCTTTCGGGGCAGACCCTGTACCTGGTTCCAAGTGTTTGGACTTTGTTCCAATCGCTTGGTTCGATTTCTCCAATATTGGAGCGGTTCCCTGATCGATGGGCGGTCTTGAGGTGTACCTTAACATCTTTTGTGTTGGCTCCTGCTGGCGCCGAGGAGTCTGGCTTGGCTTTGTTTATCCCAAATGTTTCGATTGTACCCGGGGATCACTCATTAGTATGTGGATGCTGTCTGGGCTTTTGCAGAGTTTAATACACAGTAAACTTGCACCTGCTAGTTTCTGCCTGTGTTGGCTGAATTTCCCTGCAGCCTTTGCTGTTCTCCATTTTACGTCGGGAGTTGGCCAACCCAGGTGGCTACAAAATAAAGGGCATAAAATGCAAACTAATCAGCTGAAAACTGAAAGGTTCTCTCCAAGATACGCTGGCACATTTAAACGTTCATGTGCTCCAATTATGAATAGTATTCATTTGTGTTTTCATCTGAAAAAAAGTGTTAAAGATGTTAACTCATTTTAATGTAAGAATCTACAGCACGCAACAGCTTAATGTAATGTTTTACGCGTTTCCTAACATAAAATGCAAATGTTCTTTTCCAGACATCATTTGGAAAAGTAAATTGGGTCATTAAAACATGGAAATTTGGAATTAATGATTTGTAAGCAGTTACAATAACAGCTGAAAAGGCGGAACAGCCTATTTCAAACCATAACACAAACCATTTCCCTCATTTGAGTTTAAGAGCCGCGGGGTTATGCTGCAACTGTACATGACCCTGGTGAGACCACATTTGGAGTATTGTGTGCAGTTCTGGTCACCTCACTATAGGAAGGATGGGGAAGCATTGGAAAGGGGGGAAAGGAGATTTACCAGGATGCTGCCTGGTTTGGAGGATAGGTCTTATGAGGAAATGTTGAGGGAGCCAGGGCTTTTCTCTTTGGAGCGGAGGAGGATGAGAAGCGACTTAATAGAGGTGTATAAGATGATGAGGGGGATAGATAGAGTGGACGTTCAGAGACTATTTCCTCGGGTAGATGTAGCTGTTACAAGGGGGCATAACTATAAGGTTCAGGGTGGGAGATATAGGAGGGATGTCCGAGGTAGGTTCTTTACTCAGAGAGTGGTTAGGGTGTGGAATGGACTGCCTGCTGTGATAGTGGAGTCGGACACTTTAGGATCTTTCAAGCGGTTATTGGATAGGCACATGGAGCACACCAGAATGACAGGGAGTGGGATAGCTTGGTCTTGGTTTCGGACAAGGCTCGGCACAACATCGAGGGCTGAAGGGCCTGTTCTGTGCTGTACTGTTCTATGTTCTATTTGAGTCTTCATCAGAAGATGATCAATGGGAAGTTAACGGTTACAAAATGCGGGATTTGGTTACATTTTTGGTTTGGAAAGATTCTTTCTGGATCAGGGCTGAAGAGTCTCTTCCCTCTGATTCAGCTTGTTGAGTTTGGGCAACCCTTACCCAGTTTCAAATGGTAGTGTGGGCGCAGCAAAAGGAACATAGCCCAGAATTTAACACTTAATTAAATTAAATTGGCAATTTTATTCCAGCAAGCCACAAGGATGACTGGTATAAGAAATGGAAAGTCCAAATGGGCGCAGTCTGTGGTGTTCCTCAGAGTAGAGGTTAAAGTTAGAGGTTTGCAGGTGGAAATGTTAACTGGTTTCGGCCAAACTGGACACCACATATGATAAATCACTCATCCAATTACAACTGGAGAGAAAGTTTAAATTCTAAATGACAAAAGGGAGGTGGCGTTTTTTATTTCCTTTATTTGATTTGATTTGATTTATTTTCACATGTACCGGAGTACGGTGAAAAGTATTTTTATGCGGCCGAGGGAACATACACTGTATGTACATAATAGACAAAAGAATAATCAACAGAGAACATTGACAAATGGTACATCGACAAACAGTGATTGATTACAGTGCAGAACAAGGGGCCAAACAAAGCAAATACATGAGCAAGAGCAGCTTAGGGCGTCGTGAATAGTGTTCTTACAGGGAGCAGATCAGTCCGAGGGGGAGTCGTTGAGGAGTATGGTAGCTGTGGGGAAGAAGCTGTTCCTATGTCTGGATGTGCGAGTCTTCAGACTTCTTCTTTAAAAAAAAATGTTTTTTCTTCTTTTTTTTTTAGACCTCCTTTTTCACGTTTTCTCCCACATTTATACCCATCAATAATAAACAATAATCAACAAGATATGTCAATCTCCATAATAACAATGATCCCATCCACCCACCAACCCCCAAGCCTCAACCCACATGTTTACATAAACAAATGACAAAAAGCAATCAGGGATTACCCGTAGTCACCCTTAATCTACACGGCTCTCCACCCCCCCATCCACCCCCCCAACCAATGCCATCCAGCCTCTAAGAGAGTACTGTACATGGTACCTCAAAGTTGTACCCCCCACCCCCCAAGTCTCCAGCTCCTCCCGTCCACTGCCTCTTGTAAAGCTCCTCCTCCCAACCTCGGTTCCCTCCCCCAACCTCGGTTCCCTCCCCCCAACTTTCCACCCCGGCTAGACCACTCGGACCCTGTTCTGTCAGGCTCCGATGGCCGCAGCCCCTCCCCCCACCTCACTCCCGTTCACTGGCCGGCTTAAACCGGCCAGCGTGGAGGCCCCCGCCCGGGTCCCTTTCCCCCTTACCCGGCCCTAGGAAAGCCCAAAGATCCCCTTTTTGCACACAAACCCCGCATATCCAACTACACCCCAAAGAGCCCTCCTTTCGAGTGAAAGTCCCGTCCCTTCCCTTGTCCAAATATATGCAACATTGGCTCCTTTAGCCTCTACACCCGCGCGCAGTGATTCAAAAAAAAAGAAGAAAATACAGTCATGAGGTTACATTGGCACATGACCATTCCTCAATTTCTCAGTTCTGCCACAGTCCTTCTGCTTTTGCAAACTCCTCCGCTGCTTCCGCCGTTCCAAAATAAAAGTCCCTGAGCTTGTAAGTCACCCTCAGCTTCGCTGGATATACAATGCCGCACTGCACCTTGCCAATGTACAGTGCCCTCTTCACCTGGTTGAAGGCAGCCCGCCTCCTCGCCAGCTCCACCGTAAAGTCCTGGTATACACGTATACCAGCTCCAGCCCACTGCACCACCCGCTTCTGCTTGGCCCAGCTCAGGACCTTCTCCTTCACACTGTACCTACGGAAGCACAGAGTCACTGCCCTTGGCGGCTCACTCACCTTTGGTACAGGCCTCCATGACCGATGAGCCCGATCCAGTTCATATCGGGAGGGGTCCTCCCCCTCCCCCAGTAGTTTTGCCAGCATCGCAGCAAAATACTCAGTCGGCTTCGGTCCTTCAACTCCTTCGGGCAGCCCCACGATCCTCAAATTCTGTCGCCTGGATCTGTTTTCCAGATCTTCCATTTTTCCTAGCAGATTCTTGTTCGTGTTCATCACCTTCCGCATCTCTTTCCCCATCGAGGCAAGTTGATCACCGTGCTGTAATACCGTCTCCTCCACTTCCTTCAGCGCCTCCCCTTGCTCTCGCACCTCCGCCACTGCGCTCGCCACCGCCGTCTTCACCGGGGAAACCGCCTCCTCCACCAGCACATTCAAAACCTTCCTCATCTCCTTCCTAACCACCTCCATACATTTCTCAATCTGCGCCAACTGCCTTTGGAATTCCGCAGCCATCACCTTCGTTAGTTCTTCAGCCGTAAACACTGCGGCCTCCCCTGGTGCTCCAGCCTCCATTTTCTTTGTTGACCCCGCGGTGACCTATCCCCTCACCAACGGACTTTCAGCCGCTTTTTTCCCGGCTGTTTTTTTGGTGTTTTTCGACATCCTTCTTCTCCGTGCGCTATCTCCCAACTTTTACTGCCGTCGCTGGCCCTAGGACCGGGCGTTACTCCCCGAAAATGCCGTTCCCGAACGGGGGCCCTCCAATGTGCGGCTGCCTCCCGCCCGCCGTCACCGGAAGTCCCAGTCTTCAGACTTCTGTACCTTCTGCCTGATGGAAGGGTCTGGGAAAAGGAAATGCCTGGGTGTGAGGGGTCTCTGATAATGCTGTCTGCCTTCCTGAGGCAGCGGGAGGTGTATACAGAATAAATGTGGGAGTGGCAAGCTTGTGTGATGCGTTGGGCTGAGTTCACCACACTCTGCAGTTTCTTGCGATCTTGAACCGAGCAGTTGCCATACCAGGCTGTGATGCAGCCGGATAGGATGCTCTCTGTTGCACATCTGTAGAAGTTTGTGAGAGTCGATGCAGACATGCCAAATTTCTTTAGTTTCCGCAGGACGTAAAGACGTTGTTGGGCTTTCTTGACTATTCCAACAACGTGAGTGGACCAGGACAGACTGTTGGTGATGGTGACCCCAGGAACTTAAAGCTATCGACCATCTCCACTTCGGAGCCATTGATGCAGACGGGAGTGTGTGTCGTGCTGCGCTTCCTGAAGTCGATGATCAGTTCCTTGGTCTTTCCAATATTTAGAGATATTGGCAACATGAGACGCTGGCTTAACACTTCATCTGAAAGATAGCATCCCGGACAATGCAGCACTCCCTGAGTTCTTCACCATGTTGCCCAGCATGTAAACTTTATACTTAGGCCATACATACAAATGTATTTTGAAAGATGTTATCATCTGCTATCTGCTGCATCAAGTGGCTTCACTCTTCATTGTAAATTGATGGTTCCGTTTTGCAAAGCACACCAGTGATTATACTCAGCAGCTGCATTTTGTCCACTAATGCCAACAGCTGGGACCAGTTCTACAACACAGGAGTGATAAGCAAGATTATGACAGACAAATGAAAGACTGCCTAACAATATAACAGCATTTCAAATTAATGAGAGAATGGAACAGTGCAGATGGAAGCAGACTATAGTTAAGTGTTGAGAAAAAAGGGGCCATAGAGAGGTGAGAGATTTTGGACAGGGAACAAGGATAACTGGATTGACAATGCAAGTTGTGAGTCTGTGGATTTGACTTCCAAGTTATGTAGTTGAGGCAGAACAATATTAACTCTCAATATTAGATTGGATAGCTGAATGGAGGAAAAAGGAATAAAGGGACATGGGAACAGGGTGGGTAAATGTGACTATTTGCTGGTGTGTGGGTGGTAAGTACCTAACTGGTTGGGCCAAATTGCTCCTTTTTCTTATGTTTAACTTATATGACCATGAAATTTGACTGCCTATAGTTTTGGCATTCTGGGTGCAGTTTTGGAACTATAATTGCATCTGCACTGCATGCACACATTGAACACAAAACACACAGAATACACTCCTTGGACATACAACATGGCACGCAACAATCAGTGTATGGGGAGAGCTTTAGCATGGGCATTGCTAACATGCATCAGGAGTGTGGAGAGCAGTGTGTAACACTGACTTGGCACCAGTAACAGAAAAAAAAACCACTAGCCCTATTTAAACGGATCATTATCAACTTTCAAGTTGGGTGCTGATTACTTGCTACCAGCTCTGTTTGAGTTTGTTGAAGTTAGTGAAGGCTGTAGGGGAGTGATGCTGCATGTGGAGTAGGCCTTGGTTGTGACATCAAGTGTTCTTGACAGGCCACTTACTCCCAGACATGGACACTATAATTGCAACTCTCCTGGGGTTTCTGCATGAGAAGGATATGGGGCATAGGCAGCAGCAAGGACAATAAGGTGCTCACAGAGGACAGAGGAAGGTGGGATGGAATGGCAGTCAGCAGGAGATCTTATCTACTTAATCTCTCTTACCGAAACCAGGAGCAGTGTGTCCATCTTCTGTTCTTATTCCAGCCCCTGCGGTGCACACCAGTCACAGTTGCAGCCCCCTTTTCTCAATACAAAACACATTTAGACAGACTGTCACAGGACACATAGGTATCGACAGTCCACCCAGCTGCTCCACAATATCGTTAAACTCACTTACACTCACAGAGTTATCAGCCATCTGCTTAAAGAAGAAAGCTGTTATTTTGCAGAAGTCCGAAGTTGTTGCATGACTTTTAAGGTAATTAATATTTGACAAAACTTTCATTCTGGAAATGAATCACAATAATTTATCAATGTCTATAGTGATGGTAGGAAAGAAGTACATTTCTCCATCATTACTCACGAATGAAGTTATACAATGGGAGCTAAAGTTTCAGGAGGCATGTCAATGGGAGGCCTTATAAATCAGTGTGTTTTAGTAAAGAGCACTTTCCTTTAAGCCTCCCTCCTGACATTGTCCTGAAGGTTGTCTCTGCATATCTGTGGAGTCCTACTGGTGTCGGTGGCTCCTTTGGGTTACTGTGGTACACCTATTGGAGTGAATGTGGCAAGACTATTTCCTCTGGTTGGGGAGTCAGCGATCAAGGGGAAATCAATCTAAAATTATCACATGAAATTGAGGACAGGGGTTTTGTGAAATCTCTTCCTGTAGAAAGGTTTTGGAGCACGGGATGCTTTGTGAAAATGAGCAGTTGAGGGGTTTTAATTAATTCCCCACATGTCTTGCCCTTGGTCTCCCTCAATACCACTAGATATCTGCTGTCAAGTCCAGAGGGGTTTTTGTCTTCAGTTCCTTTCACAAATGCGCACATATGCTTTTGGTGACTACCTTTACAAAATGTTAATTTAACATTTGATTGTGTTCCCTTGCCAACCTTTCGCAAGGAGATGGTGATGGAGCAGAAGTATCACTGGACTAGCAGTCTAGTGGCCAGGCTAATGCTCCGGGGACTGGGATTCAAATCCCACCATCGAAGCTGGTTGAATTTAAATTCAATTAATAAAACTCTGAGCAGGTAACTGGTGTATTTTCCATGGCAATCCCTCTAACAGGTAGAGAGCTCTTGACAACAAATTAGCACTTTCATCTCATAGAATCATAGAATCCCTACACTGCAGAAGGAGACCATTCGGCCCACTGAGTCTGCACCGACCCTCCGAAAGAGTACCCTACCTAGGCCCGCTCCCCTGCCCCAACCCCGTAACCCACGTAACCTTTGGATATCTAGGGGCAATTTAGCATGACCAATCCACCTAACCTGCATATCTTTGGATTGTGGGAGGAAACCAGAGCACCCGGAGGAAACCCATACAGACATGGGTGCAGACTCCACACAGTCAGTCATCCAAGGTCAGAATCGAACCTACATCCCTGGCGCTGTGAGGCAGCAGTGCAGCCCCAAGCTGTATAAATTGTTGTTCCGTTGACAATTTGGTGTTCTTGCAAATTGTCCCAATGAGTGCAAGGCAAAAAGCTTCAACATCATGTCCTGTAATTTCCGAATATTTGGCGGGAAATCATGGCCCACCAATACCGAGAGAGAAAAATGCGCACTTACCTGTGTACAAAAAGCGCGGCAAACTTTCCGGCTCCAGCGACAACCTCGGACCTCCGGTGGGACACTCTGTGCAGACTCCAGCATGGCGCAGTTTGAATACAGCCACGCCCCTTTGTGATGCAGCAGCTACGGGAACGCCCATTCAAGTCAGGCATTTAACCTGCAGATTTATATTGAAGCCAACAAGCACCAAGTTTTATAAGTGTTTTAAAGGTACGTTGAAGTTTTCTTTACAGTTTTTTGTTGCTTTTTCTTTTATACAGGCATTGCTATTGTTATTGATTCTTTTGAAGTAATGTTGAAAGCATCCGTAATCTAGATTCCAAGGTCTTTTCCCACCTTCTGGAAACACCTGCCAAGAGTACGGTCAAAGGCGTGGCTCTAGGATCGGGCTCATCACCCATGTCAGAACCCACAGAACACATGACCAGTAAGGCGGACAAGCATACTCATTAGCGAGTGATTGCCGAAGATTACATACACTCCAAACCCATTTTATCCATTAGAGTTCCTTTAATGGAATTAACATCCTCATGACAAACTGAAGTTAAAAATCAATTAATATATATCTTTCACTTTATATGCATTTTAAACATATTTATAAACATTAAACACGAATAACTAATATTACAAATTACTAACTCACCAAAAAAATGGTCCCTGATGTCCTCTGCTTGGTGATTCTGGACCGAAAAAAAAAGTGCTATAAAAAAGTGCAAAATCTTACCTCACGTCAGACCAAGTTACCGCTGTCCCGTTAATTTTCATTCAGCCGGTTCAGCGCAGCGCTTGAAGACAAACAGGTAGAATAAACTGGGTTGGTATTTTTACATTGATTCAGCAGCCTATTCAGTGTTACATGCCATGTTGATTGATGCACGGTAGCACAGTGGTCAGCACTGTCGCTTCACAGCGCCAGGGTCCCAGCTTCGATTCCCGGCTTGGGTCACTGTCTGTGCGGAATCTGCATGTTTTCCCCGTGTTGGGCAGCACGGTGGCGCAGTGGGTTAGCCCTATTGTCTCACGGCGCCGAGGTCCCAGGTTCGATCCCAGCCCCGGGTCACTGCTCGTGTGGAGTTTGCACATTCTCCCCGTGTTTGCGTGGGTTTCGCCCCCACAACCCAAAGATGTGCGGAATGTGGCGACTAGGAGCTTTTCATAGTAACTTCATTGCAGAGTTAATGTAAGCCTACTTCTGACAATAAAGATTATTATTATTAGTTTAAGCGTGGCGCGCTTTCAGCATGCATGCCATTTATTGGGACTTCCGCATCATCCCAACATGCATGTGCGGCGGGGAATCTCCGTAACCCCAAATAAGGAACGGAAGTTGTGGGCACGTGTCTGATTTTCAGCAATTGTCAAGTTATGTACCAACAAATGACAATTAATAAAAATCTGCAATAGAAAACTAGTCTATGAGTAATGGTGACCAGGAAACTATCAATTGTCGCAAAAGCCCACCTGGTTCATGAATATCATTTGGGGTAGGAGATCGTCCATCCTCACTCCTGGCCCACTGCGATATGGTTGATTCTTAAGTGCCCTCAGGTCAAGGGCAATCAGAGATGGTCAACAAATGCTCGTCTTGCCAGTGACACTCCCGTCCCATCCCATAAAAGAACACTCTGCAATCTTGGACTTGACCCCTCCCTGTGCAGCTGGATCCTTGACTTCCTCAGCAACAGATCGCAATCTGTCAGGATAGGCACCTCCTCCACAGTAGTCCTCAACACCGGGGCCCAGCAAGGATGTGTGCTCAGTCCTCTACTGTACTCCCTATACGCACAGGACTGTGTGGTGAGATTTAACTCCAACTCAATCTATAGGTCTGCGGATGATATGACTGTGGTGGGCCGTATCTCAAAAAACGACAAATTAGACCACAGGAGGGAGATAAATCACTTGGTTGCACGGTGTACCGAAAACTTCAGCTGGCTGCAAACAACCTGGCATTATTCAAAGACGATCAGAGGGTTCTCCCAATGTCCTGGCCAACATTCATCCTCAAGCAGTATCAGCCAAAAACATTTCATTCATGCCAATGGCGCTTTGTTGGATTTTGATGTGAACAGGTTGGCTGCTGGCTAGATCGGCATCACAACAGTGACCGCACAAGTATCTAATTGACTCTGATACCTTTGTGTCAACCTGTGTGATAAGGTGCAAAATAAATGCAGGCCCTTTCTTTTATCTTCACACCTCCCCACCTCCATGGTCTCACCCCGCTGGCTGGATTTTGCGTCTTTCAGTGGGGTGACTTGAGTGGTCCATTCCATCTCAGCTCATCGTATTAACCATCGAATAGGCGATTAGTGGGCCGCCAACTAAACTGGGCTGTCATGTGGCAGAGGGGTTATGCCACGAACAGTGAGTCGGTCACGCCGACAAATTTAAAGGCCGCCTGCTCTCTGAACCTGTCATTTTTTTTACTGAAGGCTCCAAAAAGCTGAAAATGAATGAAAGGAATATCTAGAAGCTGCCACCTCCACCAGCAGAATCTGATGCTACATTCAGCCATGGCCCCGGCGGGTAGGCTTTTCCTTCCACCTTGGTGTCGTCTTGACGAAACTGCTGGAAAATACTCCCAAATCCTCTCACGTTCGAAGCCCAGAAAATGAACGGGTAATGAAAAACTGCTGATAATTGGGTCATTAGCAAGCTCAATAACTTGTTCGTTAGTCATTTCAAAATGATGGACGAGCTGCCAATTTCCACGACCGCTCCCCTTCTGTAATTTCAGAGACTAGCACATTGCCTACCCAATGTCATCACACCCTATTTAACATTGGCATCGGGGTGGGAGGATAGTCCGCCTGCTTGGCGGCCATGAAATCCAACCCATGTCCCTGCACACAGCCTCTGGGTGTTCCAGCCCACTCTAGTTCCCATTCCATGGTCTACCAATGTGATAGTCACTCGCTGCCCCCTGGATCCGCCCTCTCCACAACCTCAGCATCATCATTATTGCTTGCTGCTGTTGAAATTGCTCTGTTGATAACAAGATACACTGAACTCAGCTCAACAGGGCCGAAACCGAGCCCTGAATATTGACACTACTTTTACATTGAAATAGCAACCTATTCAATGTTACATAGCACGTTGATTGATGCACGGTAGCACAGTGGTTAGCACTGTTGCTTCACAGCGCCAGGGACCCGGATTCGATTCCTGGCTTGGGTCGCCGTCTGTGCGGAGTCTGCACGTTCTCCCTATGCCTGCGTGGGTTTCCTCCGGGTGCTCCGGTTTCCTCCCACAAGTTCCGAAAGGTGAATTGGACATTCTAAATTCTCCCTCAGTGTACCCGAACAGGCACCAGAGTGTGCAAACTAGGGGGTTTGCACAGTAACGACATTGAGGTGTTAATGTAAGCCTACTTGTGACACTAATAAAGATTATAATTATTATTTTGTCATTTCCCTGCGTCTTCAAAAACTTCAATAAAACCTTACTTTTCAGCCGTGCGTTTGTCCCATCCTGCCACACGTCCTTTCATGGCTCCCCATTTGATTTTTGCGCACTAACTACTGTGCTGAGAGTCCTTATGGAAGGTCACCTGTTTTGTACGCAATAACTCATCCAGAAATTGTGATGCAGTTCGCCTTGTTCCATTTTCTCATGACAATCCCTGAGCCTCAAAACTAGTTGCTTGTGTTAAGTTCTTTGAGATACTTCAGCATGATAGAGACTGGGCTAAATCGCTGGCTTTGAAAGCAGACCAAGGCAGGCCAGCAGCACGGTTCAATTCCCGTACCATCCTCCCTGAACAGGCACTGGAATGTGGCGACTAGGGGCTTTTCACAGTAACTTCATTTGAAGCCTACTTGTGACAATAAGCGATTTTCATTTCATTTTATTTCATTTCATAGAGTGCTGTAAAAATGTAAGTGTTATATTTATCACTTATTTACCTTTGGCTTATTCAGATCATCGCAGAACATTTAACTGGAGAGGGGGGGGGGGAATTCGAAACTGCTCCTCCTGGGGCCTGTCAAGTGGCAGCTTGAAGACAAAGAAACTTTTCAGGCTTTTATGCAATTTGCCAATGAGATCATCTGTGTCCTCGGGGATCAGGAACTTTGAAGCAATAAACTGTTACTCAGGGACTACATTGTGAGGACAAAACTGTTTTACAAGCAGATCTTTTTATCTTTTATTGGTCCTCCAGAGAAGAGCTGATCAATGTCAGTCAGACTGACATGAACCCTCTGTTTGTTAGAGATTTTCTGTACCGCTTTCACACCTCGTACTGTTTTAAGACTGCTATCTATCGGCCATGACGTCTGTTGTCAACAATACTTCAGTTCTAAGTTTAGTCTATAAAACTGCTACCTGCAGAACGCAGGTTAATTATTTTAAATCCCTTCTCCGGGGCTTGTTATTTGCAACCCTATTTTGCAAGTTGTTTACTGCCCTACAATTAATCCTTCTTTTAAATTTATAGTGTCCAATTCTTTTTTTCTCTATTAAGGGGCAATGTAGCGTGGCCAATCCACCTACCCTGCACATCTTTGGGTTGTGGGGGTGTGACTCACGCCGACACAGGGAGAATGTGCAAACTCCACACAGACAGTGACCCGGGGCCGTGATCGAACACAGGTCCACGGCGCCGTGAGTCAGCAGTGCTAACCTCTGCGCCACCGTGCTGCCCCTCCCTACAATTAATCCTGATCAAGGAAGAAATGTAGTTTTTCTCCTTGACCGGTTTTCCCCATCTTTAACCAAGGGGGTAATTGCAATGGAGAGGGATCACTGCCCTGGCTGAGATCAGTAACTGATCAAAGACTATGTATATCAAGCCTGTACTTGCCTAATCTGCAGGTTTCTCACTGAAGTAACTCAGAGCAGCCCTGTCTGTTCTCAAAGGGCACTTAGATCGCTGCACCATTGCACGCAGTTATTAGGTGTGACTGGCAGTACTCTTTTTTCACAAAGGATCTTGGCCAATTTTTACTTGAATATTGCTGAAAAGAGAGACATGCTGTCGAAGCTTTTCGTCTCGCATTCAACAGGACAAACGCAAGAATGCCAAATTTCACAACAATCATGACGATTTATGCGACAGGAGAAAATAATTCAGATTGGTGCACAAGTTGACTCTGATTGGCCAAGATAAGCAGAGTAAGGGCCCCTGCTTATCTTGGCCAATCAGAGTCAACTTGTGCACCAATCTGAATTATTTTCTCCTGTCGCATAAATCGTCATGATTGTTGTGACGTGCAATGGTGCAGCGATCTAAGTGCCCCCCCCCGTGTGTATGTAACTCGCTTCCAGCAAGTATAAATGAGCCATGTCACTAGCTCAACTGAATATCTTGAATTTGTTGTTAGTGTAGCTATTAACGCACATTACTCTTGGAGCTTTTCACTTCCTATTTTTGTCCCCCTGCAGGATTCCTCGCTAGGATGTGGCTTCACAGCTAACTATCCCTTTGCAATATAGAATAGACATTATTCGCATGTAAGGACAGTAGTAGCTGACACACTCTTCAGGATGGTGGATGGGAAGTCAGATCTAGCCTAATCTTGGCTTCAGCTGAGGGTCACTGAGGAGCCATAAAGCGCAGCAGTCCCCACCTTAACTCAGAGGTGCTGAGCCCTTTGTAGAAACGGTCCTGATTTCTATTCTGGTTGATCAACATAGTTCAGAGTTGCGTTCCGGCTTCTCACTGGAGAGGTTGGATGAACTGGTGAATGCAACAGTTAAACAGAGTTCGGGGGGAGGGTCACGTGATGTGAGCACGGGAGCGGCTGCATTTCCGCAAGCTCTGGCTCTGCCTGTCCTTTAATTCTTTATTTTATCCCAATGCACATCCCATAATTATCTTTTTTGTGATGAGGAGTTAAATCAAAGAGAATCCCCGTTTGATGGAGGTGGTCTGAGTAGGCTGGGGTGCGGCCCATCTTGCAGTAGTGGTTTTGCTGGTGAGCGAGCCCAACCCTTGGTGGTGCTGTTGGTGTCGAGACAATGGCTGCCATTGCGAATGAGGTTTTGGATGATGATCTTGGCTCCGTGGTACAGATACTTGGTGTTCGCTTTGATGAACTGCAAAATAGCCTTGGGAAAATAATGGAAGCGCAGAAGGGGGCTCACCTTCGGTGCTTAGAAATTCTGCTGCATGGTGTGTTGTCTACCTCAGGGTTTTCCAAAGTACAGGTTGCAACCCGCAGTGGGTCACAGGCGGGTGTTGGAAAGGTTGGAGCTAAGGGTCATGGCGCTCCTGAATGAAGGATTTCTTCTTGCTATGATTGACAGCACTTGGATCACATCAAAAGCAGTTAAGTGCTATCAGCAGAGAAAAAGAGTGAGAGCACTTAACTGCCTTTGATGTGGTCCAGACCTTCCAATCATAGCTAGGATGTTTATGAACATTGCAGTTAGTTTCACAGCTGGGTTTTTGAGATCCATTCTAGCTTAAAGGGGTCTCTGGTGTGGTCCCCTCTTATGGGAAGTCTTTGTAATGAGGGTGTCTCTGGTGAGGCACTCTATTATGGGGGGGTCTCTGGTATGGATCTCTGTAATGGGGAACTCTGGTGCAAAGTCATTGGGGGTTGGTCACCCTGGTACTGTGGGGGGAGGGTGACCTAGCAAATTCCGTGTTGGGGGAGGGGGTGCTGCCAGACCTCGCTTTCGGGCCACCGGCTCAAAATGGCCACCCGATAACGGGATTTGCGAGGGAATCCCTCACAATTCCCAGCATGTATAAATTTGCATGACATGGGATAGTGAATCGCCTCGAGATTCTCGCTCCCAGCGCGAGTGCAAATCAGAGGTGATTCATCTCCAGTGGGAGAATGTACTCTCCCAAACGGAGAATTTAGCTCCTGGAGACAAAGGACCAGTCAGCAGGCCTTCTGGCTGCCAGGTTTGCTGACTCAAAGACCTGGACAGACCTGAAAGAGAAAGAACCCCAGGGGGCGAGAGAGAGAAAGGTTCAGGAAAACAGCAGCATTGTTAACAGCAGAGAAAAAGGCTGCTTGCTGTTAGCCACCAGGTGGAATGCTGGTGGGGTCTCCTTCTCTGGTTGAAGAAAGCACTTTTGAGATTTAAGGACATTGGAATCGACGTGGGACTCGCGATTGGAAGTCAGTTGGTGGATTCTCAGAAGACTGGGAAACATCTTCCGACAGACACTGGTGGGGCGATTCTCCGAGCCCCGGGCCGGAGAATCGCTGTGACCGCGCCCCGACGCCGGCGCGCGATCTCCGAGGTGCGGAGAATCGACGCCATTTGTGCTGGCGCGTTTGGCGCGGCGCCAGCCGCGGGCCGCTGGAATCGGCGGGGCCGCTGGTTCTCCGGCCCGGATGGGCCGAGCGGCTGCGCGGATACGACAGAGTCCCGCCGCCATTCACCCCTGGACGCTGCCAGCGGGAACTCTGTGCGAACGGTTGGGGGGGTGGCCTGTGGGGGGGGGGGAGGGGGGCTCCTTCACCGGGGGGGGCCTCCGATGGGGTCTGGCCCACGATCGGGGCCCACCGATCGGCGGGCTGGCCTCTCCCCCCCCCCGGGCTTACTTTCTGGCACAGCCGGCCCCTGAACACCGATCCCATGTTGGTCAGGGCCGGCGCGCTAAAGAAGTTCCCCGCACATGCACAGGTTGGCGTGACCCAACTGCGCCCATTTGGCGTGGGGAAGGGAGGCTGGAGCGGCGTGAACCACTCCAGTGCCGCGCTGGCCCCCTGTGGGGGCCAGAATTGGTCATACCCGGGCCCGGTTCGCGCCTTTGTGAAACGCGACGGCGTTCATGACGGCGCGAACACTTGGGCTCCATATTGGAGAATCGGCCCCCTGGATGTTACCACTCGGTGAATCAGGGAGTCGCGAGCCTTTTGGATGTTGGGAGTAACTTTGGACTGGTTCCTGTAAAGATACAATTCTGTCGAGAGTGAGCTGCAACATATTATCACGGGTTTTGGTCATGTTAGGAAGTTAAGCGGATGCCTTTTCTGTAGTTTAACAACATTGGTTTTGTTTTAGTTCATTTGTTCCAGTAAAAAGTCTAAAAATGTGATAATTTGAGTCACACTCAAATCCCTTTTTAAAAACTATCAGGCTTTAGGGGAAGCAAAACACCATTTGGCTCATTGTGTCTGATTCCTTTAATCTAATGAGTATCTAATTGGTCCCACTGCCCTGGCCTTTTCCTCCAACCCTGTAAATGTTTTTGATTCCCTGTGGAAAGTTATTATTGAATCTACGTCCACCTACTTTCAATAGTACATCCCAGATCATAACAACTCGCTGGGTTAGAAAGAAAATCCCTTCATCTCTCCTTTCACTCTTTTGCGATGCCTTCTGAGTTACTGACTCTCCTGTCAGTGGAAACATTCCTCTTGGGCGATATAAATTTAAACAGCAATTGATGTTTGTGCAAAAAAAACAAAATCCCGCTGAGGACATGGCTTAAGCTCTTTTGACTTTGGTAAATCTGTGGGACACGCAGCTGTCAGGCAAGCTGCGGTCTGCATTGGCATTAATGCTGGGTTTTTCTACAAGTGTAGCTCAGTGCCAGATTATGATCCAGGGGCAATGGGGAGAGCTCGGGAGCGTGGCGCTGAGTTAGCGGATCAGCCATGATCATATTGAATGGTGGGACAGGCTCAAAGGGCCGAATGGAGTACTCCGCTCCTATTTTGTTGCTATGCTGTGCTGCACCAGAGTGTGGTACCTCCCTCCAACCCTCTCCTATCGTTGACCATTTGCAGCACATTTCAAATTCCTGTAATTTGTTATTCAACTGATTCACTCATTTGAAAGTCTTGGGCTGGATTCTCCGTTTCTGAGACGAAGTGTTGACGCCAACGCAGAATCCGTGGACTTTTACGACAGAAAAACCGGCGTCGCACCTGGGCCGATTCCGCTGCCATTGAAGGGCTAGCACCGGTGCCGCGTGCAACACAGTCGATTCCAATGAGAAACGGTGCGGGGTTCGCCGGGTCCGTGATTGACACTCGGGAGGCTGACAAGCTGCAGCCGCACACACAAGTTATAATCCTCACACACACTCATCCCAGCCAACAAGGTGGCACTGGTTGTGTGGCGCATGCCCATACAGCTGATGGGTCGGCTGGGGCCAGGAGGCACCCAGGAGGGTGCCGGGGGGGGGGGGGGGGGCACTACTCCCCCCTTGTAACTAGATTCTCATTTCAGACCAATCGTCATGTTCTTTCCCTTTTGAGATACTAGAGGGGAGTTCTGAGAGTAGTTTGTGTCCTCCTGATTCTCATGCCCCTTTTCTCTAACATTGTCTATATATATAAATATTTATATCACATGTGCTGCACCAAAGATGATAAACACATGAGCTGAAGTCATAGCTTTCCATGGTTCCTTTGTCTTAAAAGGTCATTGAGGTTATCTGACTCTATAATGATCAAAGTGACAAATACTATGAATAGATCTGTCTCAGTTCTGTTTCAGGAGGGAGTCAACAATCAAGTCTTTTATTGGGTTGCCACTTTGTGAAACCTTGGAAGAGTGCAAGTGTAGAATTGCAATTATGAAGCAGAGCGAGGCAAAATGGCGTGGATGGACATCTTAATTTATTTGTGGCAACTATCAATTTTTTTGCACCTTTGAAACTACACTGTCGGTGAAGGAAGTATTACAGTGTATCACTGCCACTTTTCAGCAACTACAACAGCTCTCCTCCCAACTAATAGCTAAATCCACCGCAGCTTAATATGATTGAGGAATGGGAACCCCAAAAATGTGTGAAATACTCGGGGCTTTTCACAGTAACTTCATTGAAGCCTACTTGTGACAATAAGCGATTATTAAATTAAATTATTAAATTAAAGCTTCGTAGGGGAGCCTTGTGGTTGCTTATCTGTTTCATATTCCAGACCAAGATTTGTAAAACATTGTCCTTTTACTCAAAGCTTTCCCGTGCCACCGCATCCCCCCCACCACCGAACACACACACATGCACAGGGATATTCTTTCTTTCCCCGTACCGGATCATGTGCTTGCTGATAATGTTTGTTCTTTCTGTATTATTGATTCATGTACACATTTCTATGTGAATTATTAACTGGTAGCTCTTCAAACACCTACAATTTGAGACCTAGAATTCAATTTGAATTTAAGGATCAAGACCTTCGGCAGATTAAAGGTGGACTGACTTTATGAAAAAAATATTCTCTCTGACAATATATATCCTTGTCAGTATTTACCGGTGTGGACAGGGGCTCATAACAATCATGTCAGCAGTCACTGCTCATAATCGTACCAAGATTACTTTGGTCTCTCCTGTTATGAGGATAGATTCGATATGCTGGAACTGTTCTATTGAAAGAAGGGCAAGTTAAGAGGAGGTTTGCGAGAAGTGTTCAGTCCCATGATGGGTCTTTTTATTTTATAAATTTAGAGTACCCAATTCTTTTTTTCCAATTAAGGGGCAATTTACCTACCTTGCACATCTTTTGGGTTGTGGGGGTGAAACCCTCCACACAAACAGTGACCCAGGTCCTCAGCGTCGTGAGGCAGCAGTGCTAACCATTGCGCCATCGTGCCGTCCATTGGGTCTCAGACAGAGTAGATAGGGTGAAACTGTTCTGATTGGCGGAAATGGGCGGGATCCAGTGGATTTAAGGTGATTCACAAAAGAAGCATTGGTGACACGAGGAAAACCTTACTTAAACATCAGGGGCCTCATTCTCCGACCCCCCGCCGGGTTGGAGAATGGCCGTTGGCCGCCGTGAATCCCGCCCCCGCCGAAGTCTCCGGTACAGGAGATTGGGCGGGGGCGGGAATCGGGCCGCGCCAGCTGGCGGGGCACCAAACGCCATTTCCGCCAGCTGTCGGGGCAACAAACGCCATTTCCGCCAGCTGGCGGGGCGGAAATCCCTCCGGCGCCGGCCTAGCCCCTCAATGTTGGGGCTCGGCCCCCAAAGATGCGGAGCATTCCGCACCTTTGGGCCGGCGCGATGCCCATCTGATTGGCGCCGTTTTTGGCGCCAGTCGGCGGACATCGCGCCGTTGGGGGAGAATTTCGCCCCAGGTGCTCAGACCCACAATGCAATGCTTGAGAGCAGATTCTGTCTCAGATTTCACAAGCGTTATGGATGTTAAGAGAAAATGATTTTAGCTGGCGATAAGGAAATGGCAGGGCAGTGGGACTAGCTGAATAGATCTTCCAGAGAGCCAGCGTGGACATTGCAGGACAAAAAAAGCTTTCTGTGCTTCAACCATCCTATGATTCATCCAGTTCTTCTGGTGCTTCACTCACAGCTTCCTGAGAGTCCTGTGAAAAGACAGGACAGGTCTACTGAGCATCGCAATACCATTTTGAAGTAAACATAACCTTTATGTACAGAAGACCGAGATTTAAGATAATTGGCAAAGGAGCCCGAGGCGAGAGGAGGACGATTTTCTTCTGAGCGAATGTTTATTATCTTCTACGTACTGGCTGAAAGGGCGGTAAAACAAGATTCAATAGCAGTTTTCAAAAGCAAATCCAATAAATGCTTGAAAAGGAAAAGCTCACTATCAGTGAGAAAAGGGCAGGGGGATTGGTCTAATTGGACAGCTCTTTCAAAGAGGTATGATGGAAGAGATTCACAGGCACGATGGAGCAGATGACCTGTTCCTGAGCAGTAACATTCTCTGATTCCATAAAAGATCCACACCTGCCAGCTGTTAAATCTGTATAGATGGACTTTTGATTGACGAGGGAGTCAACGATTATGGGAGGGCGACAGGAGGAATGTGGAGTTAGGGCCACATCAGGTCAGCCATGATCTTATAGATTATTGGAGCAGGTTCAAGGAGCAGAATGGCCCACTCTTGCACCTATTTCTTATGTTCTTATTTGTTACTGTTTGAGAAGCCAAGTCTGCAGTAAGCATACAGATGCAGCAGGCAGTAAAGAAGGCAAATGTTATGTTGACCTTCATAGCAAGAGGATTTGAGTACAGCAGCAGGGATGTCTTGCTGCAATTATACACGGCCTTGGTGAGGCCACACCTGGAATATTGTGTGCAGTTTTGGTCTCTTTATCTGAGGAAGGATGCTTTTGCTATAATAATAATAATAGCTTATTGTCACAAGTAGGCTTCAATTAAGTTACTGTGAAAAGCCCCTAGTCGCCACATACCGGGGAGGCCGGTACGGGAATTGAACCCGCGCTGCTGGCCTTGTTCTGCATTCCAAGCCAGTTGTTTAGCCCACTGTGCGAAACCAGCCCCTAGAGGGAGTGCAGCGAAGGTTTACCATACTGATTCCTGGGATGGCAGGAATGACGTTTGAGGCCAGATTGAGTCAGTTAGGATGGTATTCGCTGGTGTTCAGAAGAATGAGGGGGGATCTCATAGAATCCTGTAAAATTCTAACAGGACTATACAGGGTAGATGCAAGAAGGATGTTCCTGGGCGGCATGGTAGCACAGTGGTTAGCACTGTTGCTTCACAGCGCCAGGGACCTGGGTTCGATTCCTGGCTTGGGTCACTGTCTGTGTGGAGTCTGCGCGTTCTCCCCGTGTGTGCGTGGGTTTCTTCTGGGTGCTCTGGTTTCCTTCCACAGTCCAAAGATGTGCGGGTTAGGTGGATTGGCCATGTTAAATTGCCCTGTAGTGTCAAAAAGTTAAGTGGGATTTCTGGGTTACAGGGGTAGGGTGGAGGTGTGGGCTTAGGTAAGGTGCGCTTTCAGGGACCGTTGTGGACTCGATGGGCTGAATGTCCTCCTTCTGCACTGTAAATCCGATGATTACCCGATGGTGGGGATGTCCGGAACCAGGGGTCACATTCCGAGGATATGGGGTAGACTGTTTAGGACAGAGATGAGGAGAACTTTCTTCACCCAAAGAGTGATCGGCCTGTGGAACTCGCTACCACAGAAAATAGTTGAGGCCAAAACATTGTGTTGTTTTCAAGAATCAGTTAGATTTAGCACTGGGGAAATCAAAGGATATGAGGGGGAAAGCAGGATCAGGCCATTGAGTTGGATGATCAGCCCTAATCATAACGAATGGCAGAGCAGGCTTGAAGGGCCAAATGGCCTACTCTTGCTCCCATTTTCTATGTTTCTCTGCATCATCAGCGCACGCTGTGCTCTCTCCACTCCCATTCTTCCCCAGGTCCTAATGCTAACCAAAGCGATTACACACATTCAATGCTGCAGGCAGGAACTCTCACCATAAAAAACAGGTGCAAACAACTAGAATAACCTCCCATTTACAGTAGCAAGGCCCCCGAGTGGGAATATTGCTGAATAGCCAGGAAAGAGACAAGGGCAATGAGGAAATGCAACGCAAAAAAGGGAAGAGGAAAGGGGAGACGGATGCAGGAAAATGATTGGGAAAATTCTACACTTTGAATGAGGGGTAATTTTTCGACAGTGTTCTGGCAGGACCCCACCTTGATACCAGTCCTGGGCGCTGAGACGAAAACGAAACCGCAGACTTGCCGACTCTCAATAATTTCCACCGAACACACTCGCATCAATCTGCTTTAAACTCACAGAAGAGCTTTCAGGCCACGGACGCAAAATACTCTGCATTGTGTAGGACAGCAGTATCTCACAATACCTACCAGGATTGTGAGTGGCTGTGTCGTTGAGATGACTGCTGTGCAATCAAGCTGCTCAGAAAGTGAAATAACTATTGTTTTTGGACAAAAGTGTCAGCCTATTTATGTAAAGCCAGGTTCGGGTGGAACATAAACACCGGCATGGACTGTTCAGGTTGAATGGCCTCTTTCTGTGGCAGATATCCTACATAAACGTACATAACATCCGATAATCAAAAATCTAAATAAATGGCCACTTGATCTGGTTTTGGTTAGGGGATCATTTTGACCAGGGCACCTGCATTCGTTCTGCTTTCACTCTCCAAAATCTCAACATCAGTGTTATTTATAGGATATCAGCCTGTGCTGGCCTTTGCGATCATGTAGTTCAACTTGATTGGTTGCAAAATTAGAGGACGCCCGCACTAAATGAGCAAACCTTGAGAAAGACATGAGATTAGAAGCAATTTTTATTTCTTTCTGAGGCGGTACTGGGAGCAGACCCTGTAGTGATCGCTGTATGTGCATGTACGTAAGGGGTTAATGTGTAATCAGTGGACTCATACTAGAGGGCAGCACTAACAGGGATATAAAAGCAAGCTCATTCTGTTTCCCACTCTCTTTTGGGTGTATTGTGACTAGAGGATAGAAGTGTAGATTAGCTCAGAGTGTTAGTGTAGATAACCATAGTTCCTGTCCTTAGATCTTGTTCACATTATTGCCAGTATAAATCTTAAAGTAAAGAACTCACGATATTATTGTTTTAGTTACTCAATAAATCTTTTCTTATTACTGGACGACTTTGAGTCTTTCTCATCAAGGTTCAGAAAATCTCATCAACAACAGTATCGAGTAACATATATTAAATTCAGTAGTATAACATAACATATTACCAGAAGCGTAATAAAACAGACCCCAAACTAAAAGCTGCGCTAACTAATGCCTTTAATAATAATAATCAAGTGGAGGGAGAGGCAGAGATAGTGGCGGCAATGGACGCAGAGAAGGCATTTGATAGGGTGGAGTGGGAGTATTTATGGGAAGTGTTAAGGAGGTTTGGGTTTGGGAACGGGTTTATTAGCTGGGTTAGACTTCTTTATGGGGCTCCAACGGCAAGCGTAGTTACAGGTCGACATAGATCGGAGTATTTCCGACTATATAGGGGAACAAGACAGGGATGCCCGCTGTCTCCATTGTTGTTCGCGTTGGCAATTGAACCTCTGGCCATGGCGTTGAGAGACTCCAGGAAATGGAGAGGGGTGATTAGAGGGGGAGAAGAACACCGAGTCTCATTATACGCGGATGACCTATTGTTATACGTGTCGGACCCAGCGGAGGGGATGATAGAGGTTATGCGAATTTTGAGGGGGTTCGGGGATTTCTCGGGGTATAGGCTAAACATGGGGAAGAGTGAATTATTTGTGATACATCCAGGGGATCAGAGTAGAGAGATAGAAGGCTTGCCTCTAAGGAAAGTGGAAAGAAACTTCCGATACCTGGGGATTCAGATCGCTAGGAGCTGGGGAACCTTGCACAGACTTAATTTGACACGGTTGGTAGAACAAATGGAGGAGGACTTCAAGAGGTGGGACATGCAGCCTCTATCGCTGGCGGGCAGGGTGCAAGCAATTAAGATGATGGTCCTCCCGAGGTTCTTATTTGTATTTCAATGTCTCCCTATACTAATCACCAAGACCTTTTTTAATAAAATAGACAGGAGCATCACGAGCTTCGTGTGGGCAGGGAAAGTTCCGAGAGTAAGGAGGAGGTTCCTTCAGCGTAGTAGGGACAGAGGAGGATTGGCACTACCGAACTTGGGCGATTACTATTGGGCCGCCAATGTGGCAATGATACGTAAATGGATGATGGAGGGTGAGGGAGTGGCGTGGAAAAGACTGGAGAGAAAGTCCTGTAAAGGGACGAGTTTAGAGGCGCTGGTGACGGCGCCGCTACCGATCTCACCTAAAAAGTTTACCACGAACCCGGTGGTGGCGGCAACATTGAATATCTGGGGACAGTGGAGGCGACAGAGAGGGGTGCGGGGAGCCCTGGTGGGGTCCCCAATCAGGAACAACCATAGGTTCGCCCCAGGAAGAATGGATGGAGGATTTCAGAGCTGGTACCAGTTGGGAATTAGGAGGGTGGGAGATTTATTTATAGATGGGACTTTTGCGAGCTTGGGAGCATTGGAGGAAAAGTATAAGTTGCCCCGGGGAAATTTCTTGAGATATATGCAGGTGAGGGCGTTTACTAGACAACAGGTGAGGGAATTTCCGTTGCTCCCGACGCAGGGGATACAGGACAGGGTGCTTTCAGGGGTGTGGGTCGGAGAGGGCACGGTGTCAGAGATTTACCGAGAGATGAGGGAAGAGGGGGAGGAGTCGGTGGGCGAACTAAAAGGAAAGTGGGAAGAAGAACTAGGGGAGGAGATAGAGGAGGGTATGTGGGCTGATGCCCTAAGCAGGGTAAATTCCTCTTCCTCATGCGCCAGGCTTAGCCTGATTCAATTTAAGGTGCTACATAGAGCACACATAACGGGAGCAAGATTGAGCAGGTTCTTTGGAGTGGAGGACAAATGTGAGAGGTGTGGCGGGAGCCCGGCAAACCACGCACATATGTTTTGGGTGTGTCCGGCACTGGAAGGGTATTGGAAGGGAGTGACGGGAGTGATTTCGCGGGTGGTGAAGGCCCGGGTCAAACCAGGCTGGGGGTTAGCTCTATTTGGAGTTGCGGAAGAGCCGGGAGTGCAGGAGGCGAAAGAGGCCGACGTTGTGGCCTTTGCGTCCCTAGTAGCCCGGCGCAGGATCCTACTCATGTGGAAGGAGGCGAAACCCCCCGGACTGGAGGCCTGGGTAAATGATATGGCGGGGTTCATTAAACTGGAGCAGATAAATTTGCCTGAGAGGATCGGCTCAAGGGTTCACCGGCGGTGGCAGCCATTTCTCGACTACCTAGGGGAACGTTAGAGGGAAGACAGATGACCAGCAGCAGCGACCCAGGGGGAAGGGAGGGGGGAGGGGGCAGGGGGGGGGGTGGTTAGTTTAGTTTAGGTCAAAGATAAAGGGGTTTTGTTACTTGTGTATTGTTAAAAATTTCTGTATTGTTATTGTTGCGTTTGCTTTGTAAGAGGGGAAACATTGTTGTTTGGGAAAAAAATGTCAATAAAACATTTATAAAAAAAATAAAAATAATAATAATCATCTTTATTGTCACAAGTAGGCTTACATTAACACTGCAATGAAGTTACTGCGAAAATCCCCTAGTCGCCACACTCTGAAGCCTGTTTGGGTACACAGAGGGAGAATTCAGAATGTCCAAATTACCTAACAGCACGTCTTTTGGGACTTGTGGGAGGAAACCGGAGCACCCGGAGGAAACCCACGCAGACACGGGGAGGACGTGCAGACTCCGCACAGACAGTGACCCAAGCCGGGAATCGAACCCGGGACCCTGGAGCTGTGAAGCCACAGTGCTAACCACTGTGTGACCGTGCCTCCCACAAAAAGAGAGTTGGATAATAGTATGATTGGTAGCAACACGGGGATTGTAAAGATTCGTAAATTTAACAATAATTGAATGTTGGTCACAGTAAAGGAATAAAACGTTACGCTGAGCGGGCGGGTAAGTGGAGCTGAGTCCACAAAAAGATCAGCCATGATCATGTTGCATGGCGGAGCAGGCTCGAGAGGCCAGATGGCTCACTCCAGCTCCTAGTTCTTATGTTCTTATGTACGCGTGGGTTTCACCCCCACAACCCAAAGATGTGCAGGGTGGGTGAATTGGCCACGCTAAATTGCCCCTTAATTGGAAAAAAAATAATTGGGTACTCAACATTTTTAAAAAACTAACTGAATGTTGTGGTGGCTTCTGAGCAGCTGGGAGCATGAGCCAAGGGACACCAGCTAGCCACAGATGAATAGCACAGGACGGAAGGTTGGGTAGACATTCAACAATTTGCTTTGATTTGTGAAGACGAGGAGAAAGTTTGCAGAAGCTATCCTTTGAAGACCAAATAGGTAGAGTTGCAGAAGGAATGGATTGTGCATGGCCTGTGTATGGAAGAATCTCAATGCCCCATTGGTCTTTCCTTGTCCTAAAAACTGTGCTTCAAACTCATGTTCAGGGTCAATAAGATAAGTGATTCCATCTCACGCCAAACAAGTACTTCTCTCATAGTCATCCAGGTAATCTGCACGTGCCATTAATGCTAATCCTCACAGAAAGATGTGTTTAATCTCTTCTGAATGTCTCTTTGTCTCAAACAGGAGCTGAGTCATCAATATGGAATTTAGTTTGTCAAATCATCTTTCACACCGCCACACACAGCTTCAGAAACGCTTTGTCCGCAGATGTCAATCTTTGGCAATTTGTTTTGCATCCCTGCGCCTCGCTGTAAGCAGGCAAGGAGAATTATACATTGGCTTTGGGCTCCATCCTCTGGCGAAAAGCAGATACTGCAACTTCTGCTCAAATAGGCAGTAATTAGCATAGAAACATAGAATCTTAGAATTTGCAGTGCAGAAGGAGGCCATTCGGCCGATTGAGTCTGCACTGGCCCTTGGAAACAGCACCCGACCTAAGTCCACACCTCTACCCTATCTCCGTAACCCAGTAACCCGACCTAACCTTTTTGGACAGTTGTAATCAGGGCAATTTAGCAATTTAGCAATTAGCATGGCCAATCCACCTAACCTGCACATCTTTGGTCTGTGGGAGGAAACCGGAGCAGCCGGAGGAAACCCACGCAGACACGGGGAGAACGTGCAGACTCCGCACAGACAGTGACCCAAGCTGGGAATCGAACCTGGGACCCTGGAGCTGTGAAGTAACTGGGCTAACCACTGTGCTACCGTGCCGCCAAGCAGAGGAGATTGATAGGTTATTATTGCTCCATCACAGCCGTAACACTCCTGACACGACCACAGTTGGAAAACGGTGGTTCTCTTTTTAATTATGTATCCAGCTTCGCTATGCAGCGCAGCACAGAGAGCGAAACATGAAAATACACATTGACCAAAATTTCCTGTCCTCATTCGAGGATGGGAATTCAGTGCAGCTGAAAGTGGATGGCGTTTCGGCTGGAACATCAGATTTTCCGCTCCTGATCATAATTGGTATCACCACGGACAGTACCGTAGAAACCTGCCTATCATATATTATATGATTGCTTTCAGGGTTGTGGACTTGAAGACTAACCGAGCTTTGTTGTTTTCCATGTGATAAGTAAAGTGGCTTAAACCTTTTTATTTCAAGATTTTAAAAATAAATTTAGAGTTCCCAAGTCTTTTTGTTTCCAATTAAGAGGCAGATTAGCGTGGCCAATCCACCTTCCTACCCTGCACATCTTCTTGGGTTGTGGGGGTGAGACCCACGCAGACAAGGGGAGAATGTGCAAACTCCACACGGGCAGTGATCGGGATCGAACCCGGGTCCTCAGCGCCGTGAGGCAGCAGTGCTAACCACTACGACACCGTGCCGCCTGTAGAAATGTCAGATATATTTTTGGGAGCAGCTGAATATTTATATTTCGAGCTGTTTAGATGTAAAAAATATGATGGTTCCTGAGGGAAAATTATAATTTTATAAAATGGTATTCTTATAAAAATGTATAATTTGTTTCACCCCAACGTTTGTTTCCAAAAGACAAGTTGGCTTTCACACTGGTGTCACTGAGCTGAGATCCTGGTTCCCTCAATGCTATCCAGCATTTACTCTGCTGTCCCTTCCCGGGTCAACTTGTGTCAATGTCCACTGCAGTTCAGTGGTGCAAATCACATGTAAATTAGGAGTGTCGCACAGTGGCTTGGAAATCAGGGTGAAATCTTTTAAAATTAAAGAAAAATGGCTGAAGAGTTCAGCATAAGGTTGGAGGTGAAGTAGGGAAACAGGGCAATGTTTGACCAAGTGATTTGGGCAGCACGGTAGCATAGTGGTTGGCAAAGTTGCTTTACAACCCCGGGGTCCCAGTTTCGATTCCCGGCTTGGGTCACTGTCTGTGCGGAGTCTGCACGTTCTCCCCGTGTGTGCGTGGGTTTCCTCCGGGTGCTCCGGTTTCCTCCCACAGTCCATAGATGTGCAGGGTAGGTGGATTGGCCATGCTAAATTGCCGTTAGTGTCCAAAAAATGTTCGGTGGGGTTACTGGGTTACAGGGAAGGGGTGGAGGCATGGGCTTGAGTGGGGTGCTCTTCCCAAGGGCCGGTGCAGACTCGATGGACCGAATGGCCTCCTTCTGCACTGTAAATTCTATGATACTATGACTTGATTTTCAGGTAGCTGTAATAGATGGGCCTGGTGTGATTATTTTTCACACACCCAAAGCATGTCCTCAAGTGGATGACCTGGACGGTCATCTTTATAATGACATTAAGGCACCACTCACTCAGAGGGATTGTGCAAACATAATGTGGGTACAATGTTTTTTATTCTTTCATGGGATGTGGGTGGCAGTCAACAGTCGACCACATCGCTGTGGGTCTGGAGTCACATGTAGGCCAGACCAATGGTGGATTTCCTTCCCGAAAGGGCATTAGTGAACCAGATGGATTTTACAACAATCGAGGATAGTTTCATGGTCATTAATTTCATTATTGAGACTGGCTTTATACTCCAGATTTATTAACTAATTTCAAATTTCGCCATCTGCCATGGTAGGATTTGAACCCATGTCCCCAGATTAGTCTGGCCTTGAGGTTACTAGTCCAGAGATATTACCACTACATGTATTTAGGTGAGGACCTAAATAAATGAATAGAAAGCTTCACAGGCCAAAGTGAAACTGAGACCGGATCACATGACACACTTTCCTTCCAGTGATGATTAGTCATATTAAAACAGCAGAGACACTGAAGAAAGGAGTAAGGAGCTAAAAAAGATGACCTCGGTGTCAATGATCTTCTGATTGAAGTGCAACACAGAGAACTGTAATGTTCCTGTCGGATGGCCTGATTTATTAGAAGAACACTTGTAGCTAAAGCTATAAACGATTTATTAACATTAACTGTGGGTAAACTATACGCAAAACAATAGATTGATAACAGTAAAATCGTGCACAAGCAACCTCTCTAGCTTCCTCCAGCCAGTCTAAGGTCAGCTGACCCTAGCATTCACTTATATACCAGTGAGACTCCTAGTGGTCAGTCGGTGCATTACAACACAACCATGATATCACTACAAGAATAACTGCTGGATGCCTCTGGGAGGAAACTTCAGATAAAATGCCTTGCATGCCAATGAAATAGGGTGGCAATGGCACTAAATACCACCTCTCTGGAAATCACTTCCAGGACTGTAGGCCAGTAGTAGAAAAACATGAATGACCTGAGACGGCAGGCAAGAGGTAACAGACGACCTTTATTTTCTCATCACCAATTGACTATTTGCCTGCTAAATTGAATAACTGCATAAACTACACTTCATATTGCACCACTTTTATAAGGGCAGTACCTCAGACTCTTACAATACATTTCACCAGCTCCCCTTACAATAATGAAATGAAATGAAAATCGCTTATTGTCACAAGTAGGCTTCAATGAAGTTACTGTGAAAAGCCCCTAGTCGCCACATTCCGGCACCTGTTCGGGGAGGCGGGTACGGGAATTGAACTCACGCTGCTGGCCTGCCTTGGTCTGCTTTAAAAGCCAGCGATTTAGCCCAGTGTGCTAAACCAGCCCCATAATCAGTTATATACAAAACTTCACAACCCTGTCATCCATTTTGTTTGGTTGATAGCAGCCGATCCATTACATCAGCTGTCTATTGCCACCTGGGCAACACTCCTCAAATGTTAGTTTACACCTACGTTCCTCGGTGTAGTTACAGGAAACTCTTGCACACATTGTCCATGAAATGGCAGGGCTCTGGAGGAGAAATCCTAGGCATCAGGCAGTGAATTCCTATAAGGTGAGATCTATAGGTTGCTGGGAAGGACTCTGCTACCGATGTAGAGAAGGGAGAGATGGGTGGGACAGCACATGTGGTAGGTTAGTGTGAGTGCTTACCTACAGAGTCACCACTATATCACAGAATTGTTACGATGCAGAAGGAGGCCATTTGGCCCATCGTCTCGGCATCAGCTCTCCAAACGAGCATCGTGGCTGAGTGCCATTCCCTGCCTTTCCCCAAACCCCTGCACATTATTTCCATTCAAGTAATCCCTCTGATTGCCTCGCTTGAGCCTGGGTCCACCACACTTCCAGGTAGTGCATTCCCGACCCTAACCACTCGGTGTGTGAAAAATGTTTTTCTCACATTTGCTTCCTTTACAAACCACTTGTGTCCCCGCGAGAGAGACACACCAGATCCAAGCTGACAAGAACAGGTACCACACCTGATCTCGTGCTTGATCCTAGCCAAAAGGCCGAGAAGCGGTGCCCTCTCGTTCTTGATTCTTTTACGAGCGGGAGCAGATTCTCTCTGTCTACTCTGTCCAGCCCCCTCATGATTTTGAACACCTCGATCAAATCGCTATGCCTTCTTCTCTTCAAGGAGAACAGTTCCAACCTATCCTCATAACTGAAGTTTCTCATCGCTGGAACCGCTCTTGTAAACCTCTTCTGCACTCTCTCCAATGTGTTCACATCCTTCCTACAGTGTGGTGCGCAGAGCCGTACACAACACTCCAGCTGAGGTTCTAGCTAGCGTCTTGTTTATCTCTATACAAGAGCTCAGAACCTTCCGGGAGAAAAACCGCGGTCCCTCCGGACTTTCAAGATCAGATAGCTGCCATTAGACCAAACATGTTGCTCCTCATCGGAAAGACTGATCCATGTCTGAGGAATTGATGATGCAGGAGGCAACTTAAAGGAGGCTGTCCTTTCTCAGGGCAGCGGCAAACACTACTGACAGTTCTTTCCTCAGCCTGCAATGTTAATCCTCCTCATAGAATCATACAGCCCATCAAGCCTGCACTGATGAACAAATACTCTAATTCCACACTAATCCCAGCTCTTGGCCCACAGCCGTGAATGTTATGACATTTCAAATGCTCACCCAAGTACTTTTTAAAGATTGTAAGGTTTCCTGCCTCAGCTACCGTCCCAGGCACTGCGTTCCTTACGGGCGGCATGGCAGCACAGTGGTTAGCACTTCTGCCTCACACCTCCAAGGATCTGGGTTCAATTCTGGTCTTGGGTTAATGTCTGCGTGGAGTTTGCACTTTCTCCCCGTGTCTGCGTGGGTTTCCTCCGGGTGCTCCGGTTTCCCCCCACAGTCCAAAGAAGTGCAGGCTGGGTGGATCGGCCGTGCTAATATTGCCCAAAAGGTTAGGTGGGGTTACGGGGGTATATCTTATTGCACATCTTATTGGGATGTGGGGGCGAGACTCTGACGCTCCCGCGCATGCGTCGCCCGGCGAAGACCTTTTGGCCCCGGCTGGCGTGGCGCCAGAGGCCTTTCCCGCCAGTCGGCGGAGCGCAAACCACTCCGGCGCGGGCCTAGCCCCTCAAGTTGAGGGCGTGGCCCCTAACGGTGCGGAGACTTCCGCACCTTTGGGGCGACCCGACGCTGGAGTGGTTCCCGCCACTCCATTACGCCGGAACCCCCCCCGCCCCGCGGGTAGGGGAGAATCCCGCCCATGGTCAGTGAGAGGGAAGAGTCATTTTGTCTGACATGAACAACTCACTTGAGACACGTCATCTAGATGAAAGGGCAGTGGATCCTTGCCTCTTTGGCGCAGGCCAATCTCGCTGTCGGTGACTGCTCTCGCCTTGGCAACCCTGTGATCTCCAGGGCCAATTCCTGATAGGAGGTGAGGACTCTGATATCTGGACCTCCGCCGCCCATCTAGGTCCTTTCACACCTATTATGGGCTAACTTCTCCTGCAGGGGCAGAGGGGGCATTGTGAGCCACACGTTTGGTGCATCATTGGGGGTGGGGTCTATGGCAGCTGGCATGTGTGTGCACCAACATGGAGGGGTTGTGCTGGCGGTGCCAGAGTATGCTGGGGCACAAGCGCAGTGGTCTGAGGTGGAGAGGGTGTGAGGTGCCAGCCACGAACGTGTTGGGAGGGATGGATGTCGGACGTCGGGGGTGGCAGACTGAACTGATGCTGGGGGCTGATATGTGGGCAGCACGGTAGCACAGTGGTTAGCATTGTTGCTTCACAGCGCCAGGGTCCCAGGTTCGATTCCCTGCTTGGGTCACTGTCTGTGCGGAGTCTGCACGTTCTTCCCCTGTCTGCGTGGATTTCCTCCGGGTGCTCCGGTTTCCTCCCTCAAGTCCCGAAAGACGTGCTGTAGGTAATTTGGACATTCTGAATTCTCCCTCAGTGTACCTGAACAGGCGCCGGAATGTGGCAACTAGGGGCTTTTCACAGTAACTTCATTGCAGTGTTCATGTAAGCCTACTTGCGACAATAAAGATTATTATTATTATTATTCACTTACACTTGCAGCTCGATGGACGTCGTTGGTCATCTTCCTGTACTGTACGGCGGTCCTCCTGGTCACACTGCCCAGACAGACGGCCACTGTCACTGCCTCCCAGGCAGCATTGGTGGCCCTGCTGCTCGTCCTCCAACCCCTCTCGGGGGAACAGGATGTCCTACCTCACCTCCACGCATATAGAAGCCTGGCTAGGTCAGCATCCCCAAAGCGTGGTGCAGGTCTGCACGCTACCATACTTCTGTGCTGACTGGGAGCCAGCTGTGAGGGAGCACTTAAAAACAGCTACCCGTTATTCGCGAGGAGCTGCCGGGTGCGAATCTGGTGAATCATCATTAAATGCAGGCCATGATCGTGTCGGCTTGGTGGTCAAGATACGCCCAGGAAATCACGGCCAAAATAACACTGAACTTTTTTCATTAAATCGCGCCCAACATAACGGTATTCCACATGGCTCTCAGGGTTATTAATAGTGTTTAAACCCGTGTACTTTAAATTGCTCATTTTAACAGATGTTGGTATTTTAATTTAAGATTTATCTGCTAATTCGGCAATATCAGTAAAAACAAGCAGCTCCAGGTCGAGAGGGCACTCCAGCTTGTAAAACATAGATTAACCTGGGCATCAAGGACCTGGGGCGGGATTCTCCCGTACCCGGCGGGGGGTCCCGGCGTGATGGAGTGGCGGGAACCACTCCGGCGTCTCCACACCTTTAGGGGCCAAGCCCTCACCTTGAGGGGCTAGGCCCGCGCCGGAGTGGTTGGCGCACTGCCGGCCGGTGGGAAGGCCAGCCTGGGCCAAAAGGACTTTGCCGGGTGGCGGAAGTCCGCGCATGCGCGGGAGCGTCACCGGTTGCTGACATCA
Source organism: Scyliorhinus torazame (assembly GCF_047496885.1). Lineage (NCBI taxonomy): Eukaryota > Metazoa > Chordata > Chondrichthyes > Carcharhiniformes > Scyliorhinidae > Scyliorhinus > Scyliorhinus torazame. Next base: position 200,975,642 of record NC_092718.1, read on the forward strand.
TCCCCGCGCATGCGCAGGGCGGGGTGTCTCTTCCGCGTCGGCCATGATGAAGGCTGTGGCCGAGGCGGAGGAAAAAGAGCGCCCCCACGGCACAGGCCCGCCCGCGGTTCGGTGGGCCCTGATCGCGGGCCAGGCCACCGTGGGGGCACCCCCCCGGGGCCAGATCGCCCCGCGCCCCCTCCCCCCCAGGACCCCAGAGCCCGCCCGTGCCGCCTAGTCCCGCCGGGAAGAGAGGTGGTTTGATCCTCGCCGGCGGGACAGGCATTCCAGCAGCAGGACTTCAGCCCTTCGCGTCTGGAGAGTCGCCGGGGGGGGGGGGGGGGGGGGGGGGGGGTGCTCGCCGACTTTCCCGCCCCCGCCAAATATCCAGTGCCGGAGAATTCGGCAACCAGTGGGGGCGGCATTCACGCCAGCCCCCAGCGATTCTCTGGCCCGGCGGCGGGTCGGAGAATCCCGCCCCTGGTTACCAGGATTCGGGGAGCATTTGGCTTAAAGTACACAAAGGACTTTGCCTCTATCACACTATCTGTAATTCCTTCTCCACTTGTGCAGCCAGTCAGCTGATGTGGCTCTCTGAGGCTTTTGATTTCACTTTCGTTTTGATTTGACTGCTGTGGACTACAGACAGAGAAAATAAGTGTTTTGGCCTGTCTCTCTCTATTTTCATTTTAAAGAGTTGTTCCAGAAAAAAAACAGTGATTACAGTTACCTGCTTTGGTAACTTAAAAGATGCTTTCCGGAAGGGTTTAAACCTGCTGGTGAGAAGGGGTCAGAAAGTGAGGGAAAACCAGTCTTATTCAAGTGAGAATGCAGAGTCCTGCGTCATGCCCTTGAAAATAAAGGGGTTTTGAATTGTGGGATTTTGTTTTTGAATTGGAACAGTTAAGGGGGAATTCATTAAGTGTTATACATCGATCACAGTAGCTGTGAGATATGTTAACTAAGTTCTTAGAATAAAGCTTGTTTGGATTAAAGTGTCTGGGAAGACTGTTGAATCACACCGGAAGGGAAGGCTCTTGAAGCCAAATTAAACATAAAGGTTGTAGAACTTCAGAATATACTTTGGAGTTTCTAAACCCTGGCCCATAACAGGAGGAACTGGAAAATTCCGAGTGCGGCCAAAAGCCAGCTTCTCGTTTGAAATTTTCCACTCCCAAATTTTAAGGGGGGGGGGGGCAGTGGGGGGTTGGGGGGCGGGGGGGGGGCAGCTGCCATCCGCGCCATGTCGGGGCCACACTTGCATGCACTTGACTGCGATAGGGTGGGGGGGGGGGGGGTGACGGGGAAGGTGACACAGAGACACATGACTGGGTGAGGGTGACTGGGGAGAGAGCACAGAGACACATGACTGGGTGGGGGTGACTGGGGGAGAGAACACAGAGACACATGACAGTGTGGGGGTGACTGGGGAAGGGAGCACAGAGGCACATGACTGTGTGGGGGTGGCTGGGGAGAGAACACAGAGACACGAGAGCAGAGGATGTGGAAATTAGTCGGGGTCAGAGAGCATAGTCAGTCTTTGGGATTTCCGCTACAATTCCGCGGGCTATGCTGGGCATGCCTGTCTTGGTCCTGGTCCAAGGAATGGGCGCGCCTGTCTGTCCTGTGCTGTTTGAGCCAGGCATGTTGCGCAGTATGTGACCATTCACTCACACACATTGATCCTGGACATTGGTGGCTTAACACTGAGCTGCAGTTTGCACAGCCAGAGTCAGCAGAGCTGTCTGCAGCCTATAGATGGGGAACAGGCAATGTGGGCATTGGGGCAGTCGATGGTCACATTCTTGGTAAGTCACAGTGCAATAGGCCTCAAGATGTGGAGGGGTCAGGTCTACAGAGGACATCGGGACACCAACATCGGGGGCGAATAGGGATATTAGTGACAATAATGACATATTACACAGCACTCAGTTTCTGAGAAGCTGCCAATTGGTCCTCATTGGCTTGGTAGACACCGATCTCGCCCCTGTCCCAGTCCTCACCAGACACCTCTTCTGCCTGCTATCTGGGATATCTCCCTGTTGTTGTCTTCTCCAGGGTAAAGACAGATTGGCAGACTATGAGCAGGACAATTTCCACAGCAGATAAACATAAACATGCCTGCCTTCTGTGTGTGCTGAGTGGACCTATGTAAAGGCTAAGGAAACAAGTTGTGAAGGATGTGACAAGAGATGAAATGAAATGAATGAAAATGAAAATCGCTTATTGTCACAAGTAGGTTTCAAATGAAGTTACTGTGAAAAGCCCCTAGTCGCCACATTCCGGCGCCTGTTCAGGGAAGCTGGTACGGGAATTGAACCGTGCTGCTGGCCTGCCTTGGTCTGCTTTCAAAGCCAGCGATTTAGCCCTGTGCTAAACAGAACCAGATGAAGACGTTACAATGTGTGTGAGAGAATCAGTGGTCATATCCCTTGTTCTGGTTACTGTGTGAGATCCCTGTGCACCGTAACCCTGCGAATGTCTGATACGCTTGTGAGTCAAGAGTAAGAAGGTTGACTTAACCTGGCAGAGAAAATAAGATCATTCACCCTCTTCCTGAACTGGATGGTGGTTCTCCTCTGGGGCACATTCACGCTGCCCGCCTTGGCACCTGCTCCCATGCTGGCCTAATGAGGTTTGTCGACCTCTTGCTCCAACCACAGGGGAAAGGTATGTCTCGCCGGTTCCCTACTGCCTGGAGGATTCACCCAAGTGGGATGTCACTAAACTTTGGAGAAGAGTGCTTTGTTGACTAGGATGCATTCCACTGGTCAACATGACAACCCTGGTGCAGTTTCAATATGGCACCTGCTGAGATGAGCCAATGAAGTAACGGGTGATGGACAAATCCCAGTCCGCCCCACCCAAGATGTCACTGTCATAATATCCACTCATGTATATAATGAGATGCAGACAGGCAGTGATTGACACACAGGATTACCAATGAACACACACAACACAGAACAACCAATCACCAGACAGGACACTACCACTATAAAACACACAAGGCATTAAGTCTCTCCCTCTTCTCACAGGATACAGCTACAGAGATGGTTAGAGTGCACAAGGCCGTGAGCACCGTCTCTATGTGACAGAGAGCTAGTCTGGTCAAGCCAGTCAGAGGTTATCAGTTTAGATTAATAGAGTGTCAACCCACAGCAGATTATGTACAGCAACCAGCAGGTTCAACAAAACAGTGTTGGACCATCTCCTGTGTCGGAGGCCTGTTTCTAGTCTCACTGCATCCAGTTGCAGTCAATGTTAAACCAACTCAGATAACACATCATGGTACCAGGGAACTATTAACTCTAACGAACCTACCTCGAGTGAATCTCAAGGACCAGCAAGCAACCACCCAGCGGCATGGAAAAGATCCAGCCCCCTCCGCAACTCCGGATCTCAGGCAACCTCGGCGCCAACTGGAAGGTCTTCAAACAGAAGTTCCTCCTGTATATCGAGGCCTCCGACCTCGAGGCAGCATCGGCTGTCAGGAAGGTCGCGCTGTTCCTGCCGACTGCGGGGGATCACGCCATCCACATCTTTAACTCGCTCGCGTTTGCCGATGGCGAAGACAAGACGAAGTTCAAGACAGTTCTGCTGAAATTCGACAGCCACTGCGAAGTCGAGGTGAATGAGAGCTTTGAACGGTACATCTTCCAACAGAAGCTTCAGGGTAAGGATGAACCTTTTCAGTCCTTTTTGACCCATCTCCGCATCCTAGCGCAGTCATGTAATTCTGACTCAACGTCTGATTCCATGATCCGGAATCAGATCGTTTTCGGGGTCCAGTCCGACTCCCTGCGGGAACAGCTACTCAAAATCAAACAGTTGACCCTCTCCGTCGCCATCGAAACGTGCGTTGTCCACGAGCATGCCAGAAATCGCTACTCCCGCATCAGGGCGGCAGAAACTGCAAAACTGGCCTCCCGCAAGGCAGAAAGGGTGCAGGCCTGAGCATCAAGGAGAGTGGCCGTTTCGCGCCCTTTTCCCGGGTCCCTACGCATGTGCGCCACGACCGGGAGGGCGATGAGGCCGAAGACCCTACTGCGCATGTGCGAACGTCGGCCGACCGCAGTGCGCATGCGCGACGGGCACAGAACGCGCTGACGTCAGCGTCATGACGTGTCCAAATTGTGGCTCCGCCCATTTAAAGTGGCAATGTCCAGCCAAAGGCAGGCGATGTCTACAGTATGGAAAGCTTGGGCATTGTGGGGCCCTCTGCAGGTCCGCTCCACTGAGCAACAGCCAGCGATCCCAGCTGCAGCGCAGACGTGTCCGCTGCGTACAACAAGGCATGCAGGATTCTGATCCCAAAAGCCCGACAGACCCCAATGCTGACTGCCTCGAGTCTCCATATCGGGTGGGCATCATCACCACACGCGAGCTGGTCTCCACCGCGCCTGCAAACCTTTCAATCCTGAGTGTGGATCCTGACGACGAGTGGTGTGCTGTCATCACCGTCAACCAGTGTCGCATCTGATTCAAATTGGACACTGGCGCATCTGCGAATCTCATATCACAGTCAGACCTCAACAGCATCCGAAACCAACCTAGCATTCTTTCACCAGCCTGCCAGTGATGAAATTGAGTTCTTTCTGTCCAGTCTGGTCTCAATGAAAAGGCTGAGTTTGGATTATAGATATTGAGAACAAAGAACAAAGAACAAAGAAAAGTACAGAACAGGAACAGGCCCTTCGGCCCTCCAAGCCTGCGCTGACCATGCTGCCCGACTAAACTAAAATCTTCTACACTTCCTGGATCCGTATCCCTCTATTCCCATCCTATTCATGTATTTGTCATGATGCCCCTTAAATGTCACTATCGTCCCTGCTTCCACCACCTCCTCCGGCAGCGAGTTCCAGGCACCCACTACCCTCTGTGTAAAAAACTTGCCTCGTACATCTCCTCTAAACCTTGCCCCTCGCACCTTAAAAAAGAACAAAGAAAAGTACAAAATCAATGCACCCAAATATGGTGAGGTTTCATCCAGCACCTGTCACATAAGATTTGTTCAACAAATGATCCCTTGGTTTCTTTCAGTTTTTACCTTTCCATTGTAATGTTTCTTGCATTTTGCTATTTTTTAGTTAGTGCTACTTCTGAATCATAGAATTTACAGTGCAGAAGGAGGCCATTCAGCCCATCGAGTCTCCACCAGCTCTTGGAAAGAGCACCCTACATAAGCCCATACCTTCACCCTATCCCCGTAACCCAGCAACCCCATCTAACCTAAGGGCAATTTAGCATGGACAATCCACCTGACCTGCACATCTTTGGACTGGGAGGAAACCGGAGCACCCAGAGGAAACTCACGCAGTCACGGGGAGAACGTGCTGACTCCGCACAGAGTGACCCAAGTGGGAATCGAACCTGGGACCCTGGCTCTGTGGAGCCATAGTGCTAACCACTATGCTACTGTGCTGCATATTATTTTATTTTAGTTCACCCGGTTTGCAAGCTCCACTCACTCTGATGAAAAGGCAGGAGGCAACAGGTCTCATTAAACTTCCAGAGCGAGTGAGACAAAGGGAGGCAACACATGTGGTCTCATATACATTCATGCAGTATCCTCATTCTCTCCTTTTATCATTCTGTGATAACTGCTATGCCGCCTCCTAACCAACATTCCCTTCCGCTACCCGCCGACAACGGGACACCATTGTCGTTGTGGCAGATTATCATAGATTATCATAGAATTTACAGTGCAGAAGGAGGCCATTCGGCCCATCGAGTCTGCACCGGCTCTTGGAAAGAGCACCCTACCCAAGGTCAACACCTCCGCCCTATCCCCATAACGCAGTAACCCCACCCAACATTAAGGGCAATTTTGGACACTAAGGGCAATTTATCATGGCCAATCCACCTAACCCGCACATCTTTGGACTGTGGGAGGAAACCGGAGCACCCGGAGGAAACCCACGCAGACACGGGGAGAACGTGCAGTCTCCGCACAGACAGTGACCCAAGCCGGAATCGAACCTGGGACCCTGGAGCTGTGAAGCAATTGTGCTATCCACAAGGCTACCGTGCTGGCCTGCCGTCTGCACCTCCGTTCAGTGCAGGTGGAGAACAGACATGTTATATGTTCTTTCACCTCTGCCATGAGGGTCTCTATCGCTAGAGAAATGTGTGGGTAGGTATGCCCCCTAATGGTCAAAAAGTGTGCTAACAATTCGCCAGACCAACAATAGTCCTGCTGTCTCGGTCCAAATGTGGAGTTTGGTTAGGCATACAACTCCCAGTGTCCATTATAAACATCCCCGGATTAATAGCCTGCATCAATGTCTGGTCTGAAAGACCGTCCCGCAATTCATTACATTCCGTACATAAACACCTCATCACATTTTTACAGCCACTGGCTCTCCGTCCGGGTTCCTTCTGGTTTGATGGTCGCCAGTAACGGGATGTCACCTTGGTGAGTGGTGATGGGCCGAGTCTATCGGCATCATCCGAGCCATAGTCACCTTACAGCACATATTAAGGCAACCAATGATTATACAATATACAATTCTAATAACAAGTATTATCAATCCATGCATCAGGTAAAACCCCATGACCGAGCTGTGAGAGCTGACTCTGAGCTGAATCCTGCTGTAGGGTTTATATTCTCCTTCTAGTTGTACTGACTAGCAGCTATCCCCGATCCCTGTCATGTGTGTGTACATGTCGTGATTTGTAAACTGTGCACGGAAATCAATTGTAAATTCATCCATCCCGCAGACCAGTGTCGATAGACTCTTTGTATTGTTATTGCCTCAAGTCCAATCACCGTGAACCATAGTTGTCGCTACTCAGGAAGGTAACACAATAGCTATATCCGTGTGTTCCACTACCTCCAAGGCATCTGATTATCTTGGGGGTAGCAGCACCGTAAAAGCTTCCTCATGTCCCTTAGAAACAGCACACAACTCAGTCCATCAGCGACCAAAAAGGTTTTTATCCCTCACTGGTATTATTTTTTTTAGGAAGTGCTTTCCGTTTCGCATTGGATTGGTAAATTATGATATCATGTACTATCCATTGATTATCTTGCTTTATGAATTGCAGAAGCTTCAATCGACCCTGTTTCTATTCCTGACTTCCTCACACTAACATCTAACATTGTACTGAACCATGTAGCCTGCCAGCCCTGGCTTACATGAGACAATACTCAGTTTTCTTCAAATCCCTTTTGTCCGTTATCATTTTCCTTACAGCATGGAGTGTATACTTGCCATTATTTGTTTGTTTTTTTACTTTGCAATAACACCACTTGCACATTTAATACAGTCAACCTTTGGGGTTACAGCCCAATTGAATCCATACATAACAGTCCCTAACAACCTACAGGGCATTTCGTCCGTAATAACTATTACACTCTCCAAAGCAATATTGTTTGCTGCATTGGTTACAAATTTCCCACCGTGGCATCAAGCTGCCAAAATTCCTAAACTATTGTCATTTAAAATGCGGGGGTTCCTCGTCAGTCGCTGCCGTCTGCCGAGACCCTGAATAACTCCACCGCATAGTACATACCCCGTGGAGACCACAGATCATACATCAGCTAACGTGCAGTTCGAGATGTCTGACCGGAGGTTTCACTATTCAGTGATTTGTTTCTAATCCGTAAGGTTTTCCTTCCGGGCTCTGTCATTTAATTCCCTCAAATATGTAGCCAATTGTATCATTAGTTTTCCCCTCCATACTGTCTAAAACATTATTCTCTGGAGAGTAGTTCTCGTTCTTCGTCTGTATTATTTTTGCTTCATCTGAAAACCAAATGAATAGGTCAAAGGCGGAGAGGGCCCTATTTCTTAACTTGTATCTTTCTATTCTTGTTTGGATGTTCCAGAAGTGCCCTCTCCAGGACTTCCGGATTTCCATTTAATTCCCTTTTTTTTTTCTCATCCTTGACGTACATCATACGATTAAGGACTGTTAAGCCTTCTCCTCCTATCGTTGCACCCCTGAGTGAGACTTGAAGAATCTCAAACTCCTCTTTTGCTAACTCAGTGATCGAAGCGGATCGAAACTTTCCCTGATACATGTCGGATATGTGCTTTAATTCCTTTAATTTTGATTACGAACGGATTTTTATGAAAGTAATTTCCAATCATGACATTTTCATTTTATCATCTGACGTATCGATGCTGCTAACAGGTTTCAATTCCCTGGCATCCCGCTCCACTGATTCCATTATACTAGTAAGTGCAGTTATCCCCTGCCACTCACAACCAAACATTCCTTTTCCCTTGTCCGAGCGGTTTGAGGATATGATTTATCCTGTGGCACGGCATCATTGCAGTGATACAATCTCTAAACACTGTGAGGCTAATTTTACGTCCCCGGGTCATCCCAACATCTCTTAAACTACGTACTCCCTCACTAATTGGTACCACAAGTTTATCACTTCTTCACAATCCTACACATCCTTTCCCAATCACTCCGTCGTCTGTTTGGTTCTCTCTGCAGTAATTACAATTTATCATTATCACACCATCCCATAGTCAAAAGCTATCATGTGGTCACAAACTTCGATCATCAGTGTTGCCTGATGTTTCACAAAACAATCATGTTGAACTGAATTCCCCAAATTTCCCTGGGAGCTGAAGCATTTCCCATTTCTGTCATTCTAAATGCAATATCAACCCACCTGAATGCTCTATCTCTGCCATTCTCCGAGGTTTCATATGATTACTCCCTGTCCAAACTACTGGGCTACAGAACGTGCCACATCCTTGACATGATGTTTCATTATGTTGACAATGAATCATTTTAAACTGGGGTCCATTAATAACAGCCCGTGACCTATCATCCCATATTCTCAACTCCTTACTGATTAGGTTTCTTTGTTTGCTGCCGATAGGTTGCTTATGGATTATAATAATCCCACTGTTATTATTTAATTGGGTCGGATGTTTTAGTTCTGATACAATTCCTTTACTCCAGGTGCCACTGATTTTCTAATTCAATGTCCCCCGTGCTGCTATCAGCTTTGATTAAAAAGTACAAATTGCTTTTGCTGCTCCTAGGAAAAAGAGGGCCTGCATACTCTAGTAACCATTCTTCCATCGGTGTCTCAGTTTTTTTTCTATGCTACTCCCTGTTTCTTTACTCCATGTTTCTCCACCATTTTCTTTCCTGAATCTTTAAAAAATGGATGCCCACCTGGCTTGTTCCTTGTCCTCCTTAACTTTACTACCATCTGTATATACCGCCCAAGCACTTACCAACTCTGTTCTGCTAACTGATTTATCAAGTTTCTGTCCCTTTTTAAATGTTCTGAATAAACATTAAGGCAGGGTTTAAAAGAATGATTTCCCATCTTTCCCATCGAGCTATATTTGCGCCTTGCTGGCAACCCTGTCTCTTGGTCAACTCTGTCAATTCTAAAATTCAGTTGTGACACAAATTTCCTTCCCAGCTGATAATTTTTCAATCTCTGCTATCCTTTTTGTTATGGCTGCCAGACATTTAGCAATGTCGGAAAACTTTTGTTCAGCCCTTGCCCAATTTCCTGTCAATGTTTGATAGGTGTCTGAGTGCTATGATTAGCAAGCACCATACCACATCCAGTTGCGTACAAATCAAATTTAATGCTCAAATCGTCCTCTTCATGTCTCTCCTCTAATGGCCCGGATGTTGCTACAGCTGTTTTTAACTGGTCCAACCTCCTCTTCGGCAGGAGCTAGGGAATGTGGATTGGGAGCAGCTGTTTAAGGGTAAATCCACATTTGAAATGTGGGAGTCTTTTAAGGAAAGGTTGATTAGAGTGCAGGACAGACATGTCCCTGAAAAAAATCAGGGATAGAAATGGCAAGATTAGGGAACCATGGATGACAGGTGGAATTGTGAGACTAGCTAAGATGAAAAAGGAAGCATACATAAGATCTAGGCGACTTAAAACCGATGAAGCTTTGGAGCAATATCGGGAAAGTAGGACAAATCTCAAGAGATATGGACAGGGTGGATAGCAACAAAATTTTTCCAAGAGTGGGTGTGTCAATTACAAGGGGTCACGATTTCAAGGTGAGAGGGGGAAAGTTTAAGGGAGAAGTGCGTGCAAAGCTTTTACGCAGAGGGTGGTGGGTGCCTGGAACGCTTTGCCAGCGGAGGTGGGAGAGGCGGGCACGATAGCATCATTTAAGATGCATCTAGACAGATATATGAACAGCGGGGAACAGAGGGAAGTAGATCCTTGGAAAATAGAAGACATGTTTAGATAAAGGATCTGGATCGGCGCAGGCTGGGAGGGCCGAAGGGCATGTTCCTGTGCTGTTATTTTCTTTGTTCTTTGTTCTTCACTGGTCCACCTAAAATCCCCTTTCAAAGTTTCATAAATGGATCCAGCATAAAGACTTGAGTCTTCCACTACTGGTCTCAAATACCCCAAACTTCCCATGATTTGCTAAACCCCGTTTCGTGAAACGGGCGCTGCGATTCTAGCAGCTTTCTCCCTCATCCCACCACTGGCTTCCCCACCTGCCCTTGACACTGACTACCCTAGATAGTCGACTTCGCTCCTGCCAATCTGGCATTTCTTTACCCCTATCTTAAATCCTGCTTCATTAAGTGTTTTAATAATTTTGGTCACTCTTTCAACATGTGTCCCCCTGATCAACATCTCCAATTAACACATCATCAATATATACTAAAGCCAAATCCTCTTTAATCAACTCCCTTACTATTGCCTGAAAGTGGTCTGGGGAATTAACATAGCCTTGTGGTGTTTAGTGCCAAGTCTTTTCCCTGCTGTTCTAACTCTTTGATCATTATCTCCAGCTCGCATTTGGCACCTCGGGTCAAGGGCTATTTCTTTTACGACCTGTATCGGTCTCCCTGGATTGTGTGCTGGAATTGTGTGCTGATTAACCCTGTGTCATTCTTTCTATTGCTAGGTTTGCTTTCCTTATTTCCTTTACGTTATCAATTGGTTTTAATATCTTAATTTTTTTATTTCTGCATCTATTTTTATTAATCTTTCCCTGCCATCAGATTCTCATTTCCTGATACTGCAAGTAATACGCCTAATCTAAGCTCCGGTCCCATATCTTTATTCCCTAAAACTCCGTCTCAGTGTAGTTTACATTCTAAACTTCATTTCTTCTGCTCTTGACTTTCTTGCAACTCAGCGGGCACTAGGACCCAGTGGAGCTATGCCATATCACTTCCACCCACTACCTCCTAATACTGGTCTCATTGGTCCCCGTGTTTCTAGCCCCTTACTGCCACAATGCCCCTCTTACGGTTTGGGGTTTGGGCATCTCTAAAATGACCTTCTTCCTTTCTACTGGGGTCTTCCTTTCCCCCTGTGTAATCCTAAAATAAAGTTAAAAATTCATAATCTTTGCTATATGAAAAATCCCCGAATCTTAAATTTGATGTGTAGTGTGAGTTTACAGAGAAAATACTGAAACCTCTACAAATTTTGGAGCACAGAACAAATTTTTAAAAAATGTAGGTACATCATGGCTGGCTCTAAAAAGGAGCCCATTGCACTCCTCCCACACCGAATGCCTGGTCTTCGCATTTCAATTTTAAATTCCTTTGTTCTCTTTCCCCCCCTTTTTTTTAACCAACCAAGACTATGCCGAGTTCAACTAATCATTTACAAATCCCAATTTATACATTTTGATTTTGCTTTTTACTTCCTGAGAATTGTGTTCTAAATAACTTCCACAATGTTAATCATTATTACTGATTTTCTAAAGAACTTTCAAATACTTACCCCGTTTTAAATCTCACATTAACTGCCCCTGTATACCTCCTAATTGATGTGCAACTCCGTTTTGCAAAACACAGCATTTTAAAACGAGGAAGTTCACAACTTCTTATTAAACGCACACACTCATTCATCCACCGAGATCTCCACTCAACCCGAAAGGAATTCAAATCATTAAACTTTCATTCGTTTCAACCAACTAGACAATAAGTTTGAATTTGCCAAGAAAACACAATCCTGAAATTTCCTAATCATTTCCAAAGTCTTTGGTTCCCCCTAGTGGCCATTCATCTCCCAACTTTTTCACTCATAAGACATATCTCCCCCTAACAAAATCCAACTTTAATCAATTCTAATTGTATGGCATTGAATTGTCTCCAGAACATTCCCTCAGTGGTCTTAACTGAATTGTCTGTGACATTCCATCAACCTGTTAAAGAGATTAACCGAATTAAAGTGTAATTCAATACAACCAATTTTAATTTTCAACCCACATGCACGGAATTGAATTATCGTTCGATATTCCCTCAATCCCCGTTGCCTCAACCGTACCTACATCGACTGAAATTAAGTTTTCTAATCCGCCAGACTGACCTTTGATTTCGTCGAAACGACCTTACCTGACCATGTGCGAGTGATTAAACTTCATCAGACTACAAGACAGAGGAAAACCAACATGGTCATTTTCCAGCTACTCGCATCGTGGGCCCATTTCCTCTCTCCCCCTCCGAGATCAGTTTAATTCTGATTTCGCAGATGACCGGTGGTCGCCTGAAGAAATCCCACCGCTGCCACCAGATGATGAAATTGAGTTCTTTCTGTCCAATCTGGTCTCAATCAAAAGGCTGAGTTTGGATTATAGATATTATTTTATTTTAGTTCACCCGGCTTGCAAGCTCCACTCACTCTGATAAAAAGGCAGGAGACAACTTGTCTCATGAAACTTCCAGAGCGAGTGAGACAAAGGGAGGCAACACATGTGTTCTCATATACATTCATGCAGTATCAAGTTCCACATACACGAATACAAGATTCCGATAGGCCCTTTTCCCACATTCCTTGACCTGGCCATATAATCTACCTTCACTGTCACTGATCCGGATAGGCCAATTACACATTCCTTCCCTGGGGCCTCTTTCTCCCAGCACCCTTTGCAGCATCCTTTGTGTAATAGCTACCCATCCCCCTCTCGCCATGCTTTGTCCAATCTCTTTGTTCACTCCTTGCAACCTGAATTAATGTCCATGATGCACTATTCTAACTGGTCATCCCAGTCTAATGCTCTTTTCTTTAGTTCAATTCCTCACCAGCTCCTTGTCTACAATGGCAATGCCATAGCTGCCAGTGGATCGTGTCAGCTAGGTGTATCTCACAAGGCAATCAAGGCGACATTAAGATTCAAGATCGTCCGGCCTGACAAGGCATCCCTGCTTGGTGCTCGTGCATGCAAACTCCTAAATCTGGTCCAGCGAGTCCATGCCATGTCCTCTACACCTGCGACTGCCTCGCCCAATGCGAACCTACAGGCTGAGATAGATGACATTCTCACGCAATACCACAAAGTGTTTGATGGGATGGGCACGCTCCCATATCGCTACAAGATACTACTCAAGCCGAAAGCCACCCCAGTCATCCATGCAGCACGCCGGGTGCCGGCTCCTCTCAAGGATCGTCTGAAAACGCAGCTACGAGAGCTTCAAGACCACGGCATCATTTCAAAGGTCACAGAACCAACAGACTGGGTCAGCTCCATGGTCTGCGTCAAGAAACCCTCTGGTGAACTCCACATTTGCATCGATCCCAAAGACCTGAATCGCAACATCATGTGAGAGCACTAACCGATCCCGAAGCGAAAAGAATTAACCTGTGAGATGGCTCATGCCAAATTCTTCACCAAGCTGGACGTCTCACGTGGTTTCTGGCAGATACAGCTGGATGAGTCCAGTAGGAAGCTGTGCACGTTTAACACTCCGTTCGGCAGGTATTGCTACAACCGCATGCCTTTCGGTATCATTTCAGCTTCCGAAGTCTTTCATCGAATAATGGAGCAAATGATGGAGGGCATCGAGGGGGTGCAAGTCGTCTGGTCCACGACGCCCGAGGATCACATCGCTCGCCTCAGACAGGTTTTCCAGAGGGTCCATGAAAATGGCCTCCAGCTCAACAGGGCCAAATGCTCGCTTGGTCGGTCCGCTATCAAGTTTCTAGGTGACCACATTTCACAGCAGGGTGTGCAACCTGATGCTGACAAGGTGCTGGCAATCAATGCCATGAAGACTCCAGAGGACAGAAAGGCGGTCCTACATTTCCTTGGGATGGTAGATTTTCTCGGAAAATTCATTCCTAACATGGCATCCCACACCATAGCCCTCCGGCATCTTGTAAAAAAGTCCACAGTGTTCCAGTGGCTTCCGGCACATCAAGCGGAGTGGCTTGAGCTGAAAGCGAAGCTCACCACAGCCCCAGTACTGGCGTTATTTGACCTGACCAAGGATACCAAGATATCCACAGACGCAAGCCAGGACGGCATTGGTGCAGTGCTCCTCCAGAGAGACGACTCCTCGTCCTGGGCTCCAGTGGCATATGCATCCAGGGCCATGACTCCGACAGAACAACGGTATGCCCAGATCGATAAAGAGTGCTTGGGTCTCCTGACAGGAATAGTCAGGTTTCATGACTACGTATACGGTCTGCCAAAGTTCATGGTGGAAACAGACCACAGGCCTTTAAATCCCAGAAGGATTTAAATGATATGACACCTCGGCTGCAGCGAATTCTTCTTCGTCTCCGCCGATATGACTTCAAACTCGTCTACACACCGGGTAAGGAGCTGATCATCGCGGATGCCCTATCCCGATCCATCACCACTCCGTGTGAACAGGGCGACTTCATTCACCACATTGAGGCACAGGTGCAGTTGTGTGCCAGAAACCTCCCAGCCACTGATGAACGAGTTGTCCAAATGCGCGAAGAAACTGCCAAAGATCCTCTACTGCAGCGTGTGATGCAACACCTCGCCCATGGCTGGCAAAAGGGGCTGTGCCCCCAGTTCTTCAACGTTAAGGATGAGTTAACGGTTGTTGAGGGGATCCTTCTTAAACTGGATAGAATCGTCATTCCCCAAAGCATGCAAACCATGGTGCTCGGACAGATCCATGAGGGTCACCTTGGGGTCGAGAAATGTCGACGCAGAGATCGGCAGGCAGTTGACTGGCCTGGCATCAGCCAGGACATTGCCAACACGGTCCTCAACTGTACAACATGCCAGAAATTCCAACCATCCCAGCCCAAGGAAACACTGCAACAGCACGAGATTGTGGTCCAAGGTGGGGATAAACCCTTTGACGCAAATGGGCGTGATTACGTGCTTTTAGTCGACTACTTCTCCAGCTACCCGAAAGTGGTGAAACTGTCGGACCTCACGTCCAAGTCAGTCATCAAAGCCTGCAAAGAGACGTTTGCCAGGCAGGGGATACCACTCACAGTAATGAGTGACAACGGTCCATGTTTCTACAGCCAAGAGTGGTCCGACTTTGCATGAACCTACCACTTCAGGCATATCACATCCAGTCCCCATTACCCGCAATCAAACGGGAAAGCCGAGAAGGGGGTCCATATTGTCAAGCAGCTGCTTTGCAAGGCTGCAGACTCAGCCTCTGATTTTAACCTGGCGCTGTTGGCATACAGGGCAACCCCTCTGTCGACTGGTTTGTCTCCGGCGCAGCTGCTCGTGAATCGCAACCTGCAGATGACTGTTCCAGCCATCCATGTTCCAGACCTTGACCACCTCACGGTGCAGAAAGTGCAGCAGAAGATCACGTATGGTGCTCATGCCACTGGTCTGCCTGCGCTGGCTCCAGAAGATGTTGTTCGCGTCCAGTTGCCTGAGGGAGGCTGGTCAGCCCCAGCTGTTGTCGTCAGACAGGCCGCCCCCAGGTCTTTCGTTGTTCAAATGGCTGATGGCTCCATTCTACGGCGCAACAGGAGGGCGCTGCGCAAAGTTGCCTGCCCACCACCTGACCGCACTTCTCCGCATGTCATCATGCCGCCTCAGGACATCTCGCACCACGTGGCCCCGATCTGGCAGCGATCCCGCCTGTCCACGAGGCCACCGATCTGGCAGCAATCCCGCCTGTCCACGAGGCCACCGATCTGGCAGCAATCCCGCCAGTCCAGGTGCCAGCGTCCCCCTCTCCACCTCTGAGGCGATCGACAAGAATTTGTCGCCCACCACAAAGACTGAATCTATAGACTTGAATCCTGTAAATTTTGTTCAGTTTGCTCTGTATCTGCACGATAGACACCTTCCCATGTACATATGTTCATTCACTCACCACTTGTACATAGTCATACATGTATATACAGCCACATTCCAAAATTTATTTCAAAAAGGGAGATGTCATAATATCCACTCATGTATATAATGAGATGCAGACAGGCAGTGATTGACACACAGGATAACCAATGAACACACACGACACAGAACAGCCAATCACCAGATAGGACACCACCACTATAAAACACACAAGGCATTAAGTCTCTCCCTCTTCTCACAGGACACAGCTACAGAGATGGTTAGAGTGCACAAAGCCGTGAGCATCATCTCCATGTGACAGAGAGCTAGTCTGGTCAAGCCAGTAGGAGGTTATCAGTTTAGATTAATAGATGTCAACCCACAGCAGATTATGTACAGCAACCAGCAGGTTCAATAAAACAGTGTTGGACCGGAAGCCTGTTTCTAGTCTCACTACATCCAGTTGCAGTCAATGTTAAACCAACTCAGATAACACATCAGTCACATGTTTTTGTTCATGCATATTTAATAGGGTGGACAATCTGGCCAATCTGGCCTGGAAACCCACTACAAAGGTTGGCGAGCACCTTGCCACTTTTTCCGCCTGACACCACAGTGCACAATCTACCGGCCACGCTGCGCCCAAAAGGCGGTGCAGCCAGTAGATGCCGGGAGATCCCTCTTCGGTATCTACCCAGCTCGCCACACCTCACCTGATCTAACGGGTTCTCACAAGACGTCGCAATCTGCATCCTGCCTATTGTGGGCGGGATCACAATCTGGCAAATCTGCATATTAGAGCCAGGCAGCTAGTCTCACTCTATCATGCACTCGCCGGATCCACTGAGGCCCTGGGATCTAATCCCTTTGCCTTGGAGACATCTGGCAAGCGCCGTTCGGTGCTGGTCCCCACAAATGGGACCAGACGGAATGGCACTTGGGGAAGGGTCTCCCAGGGGATCGGAGGCCCCCAGATGTTAGCCCTCTGGGCAGGGTGGCTTCCTGGCATTGCTGGTGCCACCTGGGCACCTTGCCACAGCCCACCTGGTACCATGGCAGTGCCACCTGGGTGCCAGCCTGGCACTAGCAGGGGAACGTGCCGGCGAGTGGAGCTCCTCAGTGCAGGAAACGGAATAGTGCGGCCTCGGCGGGGCGTTCCCTGAGGTCCCGGATTGCAACAAAATCCCGATAGATAACATGGTGTTTCTCGGCACTGCGAGGGGCCAGGAAACACCCGGCTAAACGCGCTCGTCACAGGATGCCCTAAATCTCCAGAGCGTAAATTTCCATCCCAATTCTCTCTTTTTCATGTCAACATTTTGGCCTTTCAACTGTAGTGTTTAAGGACCTGTATAGTAAAATATATAGAAGAGAATATGATCTTCTGCATTGAAATGAAGGAAAATGGCGTCTTCATCTACCTGATGTTGACATAATGTAACTAGCCAATAAAGTAACAACATCCTGTAATCTAATCTAATAACCAGTCATGGCGTAAGGAGAAGTATCTAGATCACAGACATGTCTAAGCAACGTTACACGCTGTGAGTCAGGGGAAAAAACTGTTCCTTCAGCTTTGAATGAAAGAATAAAAAGTATCCCCTATATAAACACACAAACTAAAACAAAAATCCCAATAAAATAAAAATGCATGCAACTTTGTGATCCAATTCCCAAGTCCCTGACATGGTCAATAATGTTACAATCAGTGCTGTGATTTGTATGTCTAAGGAGCGTTGAAGTAATACAGTTTCACAGCGTTGAGCTTCATTACTACACCTTTCACATGCATCTATCAGGTTTTATGTCTCCAACTCCTTTTTTGTTGAATTACTGCCGATGATATACGGTTCAGGCAAACAGAAAGTCAGGTTCTTCACCCAATAGCCAAAGGAGGACAGATGCTGTCGGAAACTTCTTACTTTATAAAACTCATGAGCAAACAATATTGAAGTCTACCGAAAATTCACAAGGTTGTATTGTGCTTTAATACTGCTAAGTTCAATCTCCCTTTATTGTTCTAAATTACACAATGCCACACATGCTGTCAATTTGCCAACATCCCACCTTAAACCTCAGAATCTCTGCCACGGAACAGACCACATGGTCTTTGTCTGCCTAGGTTCAGAAAGTTGTTCAAGGTGTCGTCGTCGTCCCCCCCCCCACACCCCCGTCCCCCCAAGCCTCTGTAAGATTTTCAACAACTGCTCTTCACTTGCTTCAAACAGCAATCTTCAACCTACGAAAACATTGCAGCTCATTATGCCTGGCTGAGTCTGCTTTAGCAACCGATTAATCACGTCTGTGATAAACCACCTTAATCCTGATCCAATTGCGTTAAAATGCTTATAGATTAATGTCGCCAGGGGCGGCACTGTGATTAGCACTGCTGCCTCACAATGCCAGGGTCCCGGGTTCGATTCCTGCCCCGGGTCACTGTCCGTGCGGAGTTTGCACATTCGCCCCGTGTCTGTGTGGGACTCACCCCCCAACACCATCACAAAGATGTGCAGGATAGGTGGATTGGCCACTTTAAATTGCCCTGAATTGGAAAAAATGAATTGGGTATTCTAAAAATTTTTTTTAAAAAATTAATGTCACCGGAGCTGGGCTTGCCAGCACTTTTTCACAGGTAAAGGCTTTTTTAAAATTTAGAGTGCCCAATTAATTTTTTTTCCAATTAAGGGGCAATTTAGCGTGGCCAATCCACCTAACATGCACATCTTTGGGTTGTGGGGGTGAAATCCACGCAGACACGGGGAGAACGTGCAAACTCCACACGGACAGTGACCGGGATTCGAAACTGGGTCCTCAGCGCTGCAGTCCCAGTGCTACCCACTGCGCCACATGCAGCCCCTTCCACAGGTAAAGTTAAAATAGACAAGCATTAATTTTCATTTGGGCTCTTTAGCACCATCAGACTGCAGGACGAAGGGCTCCTAAAAGGTTAATCTATCGCCCAGCCCTGCCACAAACGATGAGGAGTGGTTTAAGGTGACGATCTCCGAAGCTGCTTTGAAATTTAAGAAGTGTTTGAAATGCAGAGTGTTGTGGTGGGTGCTCTGGATCCGTGGAACACATACAGGCCACCAACACTTAAAATAGTACAACACTATTTTATTAAGTTAGAAACTGTTGAACATACTTTCACTGTGGGTTAACACGATGTTAGATTAAACTAGAGGCCTATGCCTGTCCTAACCAGTCTATGCACTCAGCACATGGTGAAGAACTGTGTTGTACCCTGTAAGCTCTGTCCTACTGAGAGGCTGCATCCCGAATGAGCGGGAACTCTGATGCCCTCTGTCTATATAGTGAGTGTGCTCTAACTGGTGATTGGCTGCGGTGTTGTGTGTGTTGATTGGTCTTGCTGTGTGTCCATCAGTGTGTGTGTCTGCACCATGATATACTGGTGTATATTATGACACAGAGATGTGTAGGTCTCCTGCTGTCGGCTCCAGTCCACAGTACAGGTGTCTCAAGAAAGCCTGAAGCATAAGAGATCCAGAAAATGTGGCTCCACAAAGGAATGGTGCGTTGGATTAAACAAGGCAGTCTCAGGAAAGTGAAACATGTGGAGCCACTTCCCCAAAGTATTTGGACCGATCAAACCTTCATGTCGTATGGCAGAACCCAACACGCCAGGCTTTTAAACTGTAGAGACATTGTAAAGAAACACAACAAAAGCTCATCCTGAAATTGCTGAGAGATGACATTTGTTGGGAGCAATGTGGTGGTAGACGCCCGACTCGGGAAGAGCAGGGAGGCCCAAGAGAACCAAGGAACTGAACCACCATTGGTAGCTGGTGAGATATCTATCACGTGAAACAGGGAACGGTTTCTTTAAAAATAATAATTGATCAGGTGGATTGGCCATGTTAAATTGCCCCTAAATTGTAAAAAATGAATTGGGTTCACCAAATTATTATTTTTTAAAAATAATAGTTGCCTCATCTTCCACAACAAGTGAGAAGTACAAAGCGACAGATTTCACATTCCATTCATTTTAGTTGGATTCAATTAGCGTTGTTGGGCACTTTGGCAACTTTGAAGCAATTCAATTCAACCCAGACTAAAGTAAGAAATGCAATTTGTTTCTCTTCTAAAAGTCTGAGCATGGATAATGGTTAATTGGAATCAGGGGTTTTGGAAAGAAAGACTTGAGTTTACTACTGGTTGATCTCATCTCTCACAAAGACAGATCAAACCACTTCACTTACAACGAGATAATTTGAAGATCAATGTTGTTGGTTATTTATTGTCGCACAAGTTATTTGCCCATAAAGGCAGACTTAAAAATATGAATATAATTTTTAAAAAATAAATTTAGAGTACCCAATTCATTTTTTCCAATTAAGGGGCAATTTAGCGTGTTCAATCCACCTACCCTGCACATCTTTTGGGTTGTGGGGGCGAAACCCGCGCAAACACGGGGAGAATGTGCAAACTCCACACGGACAGTGACCCAGAGCCGGGATCGAACCTGGGATCTCGGCGCCGTGAGACTGCAGTGCTACCAAAAAATATGAATATACTTAATAATGTTGCCCTAGGGATTCAAGATTTGGTTCAGTAGAATTAGATGCGCCCATCCTTGGACCACGGCATTGCATCATTCAAAAGATCCTTACCCCACCCGTCTAATTGTAAACACATTTTGAAATTTGAAACATTTGAAATTTGAAAACATGCCGAGACAGATAACGCCAGCCTTAGAATGGAATGACCTTTTTTGATTTTAAGACAGCCAGTACAAGGGACTGGCTGGCACAGTGGGTCACCACACACACTGTAGGCACCTCTACATGTCACGTTCCTATAACATGGGCCGAGCCAATATCAGTGCAGTGCTGTCCCTGGAAAAGATCTGCTTGCACATGACTCAACTCCATCACATTCTTCCTTTTATTAAAAAAATGTATTTATTGGTTTTCACAATTTTATGTTAAGGGCAGCACGGTAGCATTGTGGATAGCACAATTGCTTCACAGCTCCAGGGTCCCAGGTTCAATTCCCAGCTTGGGTCACTGTCTGTGCGGAGTCTGCACATTCTCCCCGTGTGTGCGTGGGTTTCCTCCGGGTGCTCCGGTTTCCTCCCACAGTCCAAAGATGTGCAGGTTAGGTGGATTGGCCATGATAAATTGCCCTTAGTGTCCAAAATTGCCCTTAGTGTTGGGTGGGATTACTGGGTTATGGGGATAGGGTGGAGGTGTGGACCTTGGGTAGGGTGCTCTTTCCAAGAGCCGGTGCAGACTCAATGGGCCGAATGGCCTCCTTCTGCACTGTAAATTCTATGAAAATTCTATGTTACACATTCCAGTCAGTACTTTAAATTTACAAGTTTCATCACCGCGTATAGCGTTGGCCAAAGCAATCAAAGGAAAGTTAGAAATTTAAAACTTACAAGGGCAAGAGATAAGCCATAAGAAGAACGAGAAGAAGAGAACAAAAATGATACAAACAACCAAGGTTCATTATACTTATTTATATGGGTGTCCCCGCCCCCTCTGTGGCTGTGGGGCCCCTTTGGCTGATTTGCCTTAGTTGGACTCCAACACATTCTTCCTGATGCGCTGTAGGCTTTTAATAGATTGTTCTTCGGACATGGTCTCTCTTTCTTATATAAGCGATTAGGAGGGTAAGGGTGAGAGTGCCATGTCTGATGCAGTACGAAATGCCTACATATTGTGGCAGCCATGGCTGAGTTGATATAATTCTTGGCCCTGAATAAGGTCATGGGCTCAAGCCCCATGCCAGAGGCTTGAGAATGTAATCCAGGCTGACACCGCAGTTCTGACAGAGTTCAATGCTGGAAGTGCCAGCTTTTGGATGAAACATTAAGTCGATGCCCATGGCTGACCAGGCGTCTCTCCCATTCTTACTGCCAGCCATTGGCACATTATGAAGGATTTGTGGGTTGACACATTCAAACTGTGCGACGGGGTTATGGACACACCTTCTGTGGTCGTCAAGTCCTGGGGTGAGACTCGAATGGATCTTCTAGTTCAGAGGGAGGGACGTTAACCACCTCACCACAAGACCCCCACAGTAAAGCACTGTTTTAATGTTTAGCCTATATTTTAAAAGTACAGTGAAGTACAAATTCCTTCTTTCTCTTCCTCCTCCTCTTCTTACTCAAATTGTTGAGTTAAATAGTGATCTTCAATGAAGCACCCAAGACCTTAGCAAAAAAAACTAATGCTGCAAAACCTTTCCAGGCACAGAGGTACACAAAAATAAAATGAAAAATAAAAAGACCAGTAGCAGAAAAACAATTTGAAAGCTAAGCTGAAACTTTCAGGTGTCCCTTTAAGTTACTTTGTGTTTAAGAGCACAGTGTAGCAATCCTGGCCACTCAATTAATATGGGACAATTAATATGGGAGAAGGGAGGAACTTATGCACTCCCAGTTTCGCATCAGCATTGTAAACAACAATCAATTCAGTTTATAAACATATTGAAATTATGCTACGGTCTAATCTTGTCAGGAGATTCCTGCAATATTCATTTATTCCACCAGAAGTTTGCATCAAGTTCAACGAGTGGAGGCTCGTGTGAATCATTTCCACTCATATTTCCACTCCACCATGCATGTTTTGTGGATGTTGTATAAACCAAGTTAAATAAAAATATTTTGGCAAACTAACATAAATGTATTGGTTTTACATAAGGCTGCAGAGTTAGTGTGAATTATTGTATACCTAATGTTGGCATTATCAGAATTCTGAAACCTTAGGGATGTGTAAATGTAGAATCGGATCTCAATAAACTATAAAAGATTTGAAAAAACAATGGAAAATTTTACACTTGTGAAAAACAACACTGTACATTTAACGCTCCAGTGGGAGTCTAAGATTTAGTCTCAGGAGGGTACATAGCAACTCCAATGTAAGGGAAGGATTAAAACCGAGCAGTGCTTCACTGTAAATGTGTAATAAAAATTAACAAGCTGGAATTGCGCCAGCCTGTAATAAAGCTCATCTCTGGTTCTCTCATTTATTCTCTCTCCACTCTTCAGCACTCTTTTTGAGTTCCATCGCTGGTGCACTGTGTACGTTTGATACTTAGCGTGGAGCTGGCCCTGCCAGACACTAAAGATCCTGTTTTTTGGTGAGTTCCTGAGCCAGGCTGGAGATACAAACAGACTCAAAAACAGCTTCTTCCCCGCTGTTACCAGACTCCTAAAGGACCCTCTTATGGACTGACCTCATTAACACTACACCACTACACTTCACCCAATGCCGGTGTTTATGTAGTTACATTGCGTACCTTGTGGTAGGGGCGTGGAATGCCCTGCCGGCAACAGTAGTGGACTCGCCAACACTAAGGACATTCAAATGGTCATTGGATAGACATATGGACGATAAGGGAATAGTGTACATGGGCTTTAGAGTGGTTTCACAGGTCGGCGCAACATCGAGGGCCGAAAGGCCTGTACTGTGCTGTAATGTTCTATGTTCTATGTTCTTTGTGTTGCTCTATTATGTATTATCTTTTATTTTATTTTCATGTACTTAATGGTCTGTTGAGCTGCTCGCAGAAAAATACTTTTCACTGTACCTTGGTACATGTGACAATAAACAAAATCCAATCCAATATGACTGCTGCAATCGGTTTTGATACCCTGGGATATGGAAGGGATAAATCACACAGGGTCCTCCCTCTCCTGATACTAACCCAATATTTGCCGCTGAGATGTGCACAAATGCGCATTCATGTGGCGTGTCCGCACGTGGACCTCGGGTGAGGACAGAAGCCGGCTCGAGTAGGTTGTTCCCCCCCCCCCACATTGTGATCAAATAATTTACTGGTGTTCACTGTCTCACATGAAGGTTGGTGAGCTGGGAGAGGTCCTAAAGCTTATACAATATCTGCAGAACTGTACACCAGCACATATCAGCTCATTGAATAAGGAGCAGAAATTGAAAGAAGTACTCTCTTTTCCTTTCTTTTTGTCCATGACTGCAGTACTATGCTTTTGTCTTCTTGCAAATGTGACTTAAGTCATCCTGCTTTATTGTTATTAGTTCCAGGTCAAAGATGAAGAGTTAGTTTTGTCATGATATCCACACCTGCATATCATGGTGCAATCACACACACACTGATGGACAGGCAGTTGGACCAACCAGCACACACATAACATTGCAGCCAATCACCAGTGAGAGCACACGCACTATAAAAAGGAACACCACAGTTCCCGCTCATTCTACCAGGAGATAGCTCAGAGCACAGAGCTCACAGCGCGCCACTCAGACATAGACCATGTGCTGAGTGCCTCACTAAGATAGTGATAGGGCTGGGTCCACAGGTTAGCTGGTGAAGCAAGTACCCAAGCCAGTAGTTAGTTGTTACCATTGATTAGACAATATAACAGAGTTGTACCATCTACAGCCGTGTTGGATAATTTGTGCATCAGAACACCCACACAACAGGTTTGACACAGAATGAACCACAGTTACAATTTAGATGTTACGTCGAAGGTTGGTGATAACATTTCTGAATTAGCTTTACCTCTTTGTAGAGAATCAGTAACTAAGAGCTGGCAAAATAAACATGAGGCTTTACTTAAATATTTAGTTAAGGTGCCGCCAACGCCATGATCCTACAAGGTGCGTTAATCTACCTCTGTGCTCAGTGCAGTCAGTGATAGGTTGAGGAAATTTAAGTTCCTTTGTAAAGATATTTCAGTTAAATGTCCCTTTATGGTTCCCTTCTTTCTGTACCCCCATGTTCCTCAGCACCGGCCCTCTTTATTTTTAATTTCAAAAGAATGTAATTTGAAAGCAAAAAGATTCACCCAGCTTATTGGCTTTCTTCGTCTGACAACCCTGGTTCGAAGTGCAGTTTGACAGAAGGCACGGTAGCACAGTGGTTATCACAGTTGCTTCACAGCTCCAGGGTCCCAGGTCCGATTCCCAGCTTGGGTCACTGTCTGTGCGGAGTCTGCACGTTCTCCCCGTGCCTGTGTAGGTTTCCTCCGGGTGCTCCAGTTTCCTCCCACAGTCCAAATATGTGCAGGTTAGGTGGATTGACCATGCTAAATTGCCCTTAAGTGTCCAAAACAAGTTGGGTTGGGTGGGGTTACGGGGATAGGGTGGAGGTGTGGGCTTAGGTAGGGTGCTCTTTCCAAGGGCCGGTGCAGACTCGATGGGCCGAATGGCCTCCTTCAGCACTGTAAATTCTATGATTCTACAACCACCCAGCGATACTTCAGCCAGTTGGAGATCCTTACAGCATGAACCTTGCATTGTGAGTGCAGCAAGTTCATTCATGCCTGGAGGTAGGGCTTGTTTGCCTTGCCAGGCATCGATGCCAATCCCAACAGGGAATAGTGATCTGGAGCAGAATCCTCCCTAACCTGGGGCACTTTGGCTAATTGTGCTGCTGCCCCAACTGAGATCAGCTGCTCACCACACAAAAGGAACTGATCCTGTGATCTATCCGCTTTGCTCAATAACAATGAAGGAGTGCATTTATTCCCTAAACTGCTGGGGAAGGAGTGTCAACTTCCTTTGAAGTCTCTATTTACTTGAAATGGTTACAGGGCACAGTGGAGCCAAAAGCCCTCATGCATTATCCATGATGGAAAAGTACAACTGATGCGACACGGGGACCATCAGATAGGGCAGGCAGACCTTGACAAAATCAAATTGTAAGGGTCCTTTAACATAGGTTTCAATGTATTTCTCCATCCCAAATTTGTGCAAATGCAGTAGTGCTCCGGCAGATATAAAGATTACACTTTGTAACATTGCCGTGTCTTTGCAATAATACTTCTTCTGTAGGATTTTATCTTGCTGTTCTCAAACCAAGTAAGATTACACCAATGATTGCGATTCATAATGGTTACTGTACCCATGAGCTACAGAAAATCACATGTTACTGAACAAGCAGCACCTTGATAACCTCATAGCCACTGAATTCCACACTGAAGTAAAATGAACAATTAGGTGGCACGCTAATGGATTAGCATATTATTCTTCCACCCAGGGTTTTTGACTTTAATCTAGCTCATACTGAGAGAGTGAGGTCTGCTCTCTTTTAAAAAAAAATGTTTTTATTCTCCATTTTCACATTTTCCTTCAAAATTTACACCCCACCCACAAACAGTAAACGGTAACAAATACAAAATCAATCCCCTTAACAATACCAACGGTCCCATCCTCCCACCACCCCAAACAACGGCCCACCTGTCAATATATGCATCCAATAAAACAAACCCTCCCACGGTGGAAACAAAAAACAAAGGAGAAAAAGAAAAAGGAGTCCGGGACCACCCATGGTCACCAATAACCTATAGAGTCCACTCCCACCCCCGCCCCCCCCCCCCCCCCCCCCGCCCCTACACTCAATGCCATCCAACCTCTTAAAGCGTACCGTACATGATACCCAAGAGTTGTACAACACCGCCCGCCCCCCCCCCCCAGTCTCCAACTCCTCCCGTCCACTGCCTCTTGTAAAACTCCTCCCCCCAACCTCGGTTCCTTACCCCCAACCCGGCTAGACCACTCGGACCCTGTTCTGCCAGGCTCCGATGGCCGCAGCCCCTCCCCCCACCTCACTCCCGTTCACTGGCCGGCTTAAACCGGCCAGCGTGGAGGCCCCCGCCTGGGTCCCTTTCCCCTTGCCGAGCTCCAGGAAAGCCCAAAGATCCCCTTTTAGCACAAACCCCACATATCCACCTACACCCCAAAGAGCCCTCATTTCGAGTGAAAGTCCCATCACTTCCCTTGTCCAAATATATACAACATTGGCTCCTTTAGCCCCATACACCCGCACGCAGTGAAACAAAAAAGAAGAAAATACAGTCATGAGGTTACATCGGCACATGGCTATTCCTCAGTTTGTCAGTTCTGCCACAGTCCTTCTGCCTTTGCAAACTCCTCCGCTGCTTCCGCCGTTCCAAAATAAAAGTCCCTGAGCTTGTAAGTCACCCTCAGCTTCGCTGGATATACAATGCCGCACTGCACCTTGCTAATGTACAGTGCCCTCTTCACCCGGTTGAAGGCAGCCCGCCTCCTCGCCAGCTCCACCATAAAGTCCTGGTATACACATATACCACCTCCAGCCCACTGCACCACCCGCTTCTGCTTGGCCCAGCTCAGGACCTTCTCCTTCGCACTGTACCTACGGAAGCACAGAGTCACTACCCTTGGCGGCTCACTTGCCTTTGGTACAGGCCTCCATGACCGATGAGCCCGATCCAGTTCATATCGGGAGGGATCCTCCCCCTCCCCCAATAGTTTCACCAGCATCGCTGCCAAATACTCAGTCGGCCTCGGTCCTTTACCTCCTTCGGGCAGCCCCACAATCCTCAAATTCTGTTGCCTGGATCTATTTTCCAGGTCTTCCATTTTTCCTCGCAGATCCTTGTTAGTATCCATCATCCATCTCCTTCCCCATCGAGGCAAGTTGATCACCGTGCTGCAATAACGTCTCCTCCACTTCCTTCAGCGCCACCCCTTGCTCTCGCACCTCCGCCACTGCGTCCGCCACCGCCTTCGTTGCTGGTGAAATCGCCTCCTCCACCAGCACACTCAAAACCTCCCTCATCTCCTTCCTCATTGTCTCCATGTATTTTGTAAACTGCCTTTCGAATTCCGCAGCCATCACCTTAGTTATTTCTTCAGCCGTAAGCAATGCGGCCTCCCCTGGTGCTCCAGCCTCCATTTTCCTTGGTGACCCCACGGTGACCTTTCCACTCCCCGATGGACCTTCAGCTGTTTTCCTTATGGACGTTGTTTTGCACACCCTCGACATTTTTCTTCACTGTTCCTTCACTCTGTCACCTCTGTGCCTTCTCCCTGCTTTTGCCGCCTCCGTGGACCCTGGGACCGGGCTTGAAGCCCTGAAAATGCCGTTCCCGAACAGGAGCCCTCCATTGTGCGGCCGCCTCCCGCACGCCGTCCAAGGTCTGCTCTCTAATTGATGTTTTTCACCACGATTTATCCTCTGGAAGACATTGGGCTGGATTCTCCGTTCCTGTGGCTAAGTGCTGACGCCAACAGAGGACCCGTGGAGTTCCACTCACGCACCAATTTCGCTACCAGCGAGGGGCTAGGACCAGCACTGCGTGAAACACCCACGGAACACGTGGGAAATGGTGGGAGAATCGCCGGGTCCGTGCTGGACACGAGGAGGGCTGACAAGTTGCAGTCGAACGGACACTGACACCGCGATCACACCCGAAAAGATGGCGCCGGTTATGCTGGACTGTCTACTTGTCCACCCTGACCCAACAGCCCACCTTCTGCCCACCCCCCACTACTTCCCCCAGCCCTGGCAGGTGCGGCACGACTGTCGGCGAAGTATGGCAGTGCTGGACACTGTCCGTACGCCCTCTCTCTCTCTCTCATCGCAGCCACCATGCCAGGCTCACGACTGTTGAGGCCACACGTGGACTGCACCATCGGGAACATGGCCCATCGGAGGCGGAGCATCATGGGTAGGCCCAATAATGAGATGCGAACACGGTTGAAACTAGGCGTGGTGCGCGTCGCAATGACGATGATTTGGAGGGGGTGGAACATCCCGATTCAGCGCCAAACCAGCCCCTGCAGCGATTTCGCTGTCGGGATCTATTCACCGCATGATCGCCGTTCCCGATGTCGGTGTCGGGCAACGGAGAATTATTATATTATGTTATAATACGTTATTGTCACAAGTATGAAGTTGCTGTGAAAAGCCCCTAGTCGCCTGTTCGGGGAGGCCAGTACGGGAATTGAACCCGCGCTGCTGGGCTTGTTCTGCATTACAAACCAGCTGTCTAACCCACTGAGCTAAACCCGCCCATTGATTCCTTCCTGGGGTGTAGTGGCTTCTTTCACAAGGCTCAAAGCAATTATTCTTCGTCAGAGAACTTAGGCAGTCAGTTGACCGAGAGCCCAATCCTGGCCTCATCCTGCGCTCCTCCGTGGGCACTTCAAACTGGGTAATGATCAGGGATATGTGGGGATTCCAGCTGATCTTTAATCTCTCTCTGCCCAAGGTTTGTTGGTTCAAACTATAGGAAAGTTATATGTACATCGACTCCAAGGGGTGCATTCCTTCAATCTAGGCGCTGTGGCTGCCCTGAGCATGAAGAGTAGAAATATTGAGTGGCATTTAATGTGCCTTGCGTCCTGTGCAAGTCACTGGAATTTTGCCTTGTGCCACAAAGCTTGCAGTGGAATACTGAAGAATCAGTGGGGAAGCTGGTTAGCGCAGTCCATTAATAATGCATTTCAGATACCTGAAGTTGCGGAAGCGGCTGCCAGAAGTGGAGGGCCCCAAGGTTCTAATGGGAACAGGGTGTAGCAGAAAGATACAACTCATCGCTTCTCGGCCTTTTGGCTAAGATCAAGTGTCAGATCGAGCCCAAGATGAGGTGCAATGTTGCCATTTCGGCTCGGAGACGCCAATAATGTTGCTCCTTTTAACTGGATAGTGATATGACAGTTATTCATGATGATATTGCTTTTCAGAGTCGCCAGGTATCAAATGATACCACCACAAGGCTTTACCGGATATCGATCAAAGACCAAACAACCAGTTAGTTAGTTCAAGTTCAATGATAGTTTATTTACACACAAGAATTACTTCGACATGCAACATAAAACACTACAAGCTAAATTACACCTAACACTACAACAACCTGTACTTAACTTCAGGCACCCGGCTTCATGCAGAGGAACAAGGCCTTTGTTCGGATTTTGCGTGGCTGGGTCTGGAGAAGTGACTTCGTTTCTGCTGGGTTCATCCGTCTGGTAGCGATCGTTGGTCTTGATCTTGCTTCTGGTCGTGGTGCTGCAATTGGTTTTGGGCGCAAGCCGGGGCCAAGAGAGACCGAGCGCCGGGGCCAAGAGAGACCGAACACATGGCAGTGTCTCTCTTTATCCTTCTGGGGTTTCGCGTTCTTTTGGGCGGTCCTTAGCTTTGGACCTAATAATTCGGCAGGCTTCGATTACTGCCTTAGATTTTAGCCAATAAAGGGGCGGGTGCCTTGATGGCTGGGTGGGCCTGAGGGTCATTGACCTTGGCTTTTTGGGCTTCCTGGGTGAAGGGAGTCTGTATCTGTATCTGATACCTGAGTACAAGTCTTTCGTTCTGGGGAAATGGGCCATTAGAATGCAAATCGGCTGGGGGTTTTGATAGTGTCTGGTTATCTAATGGCAAATATACACTTAAGCTCTGAGTTCGTCTGGATCCTGCATTGGCCATATTTCCATGATTCTTTGCAAGTGGCCATGTTTCCCTTTGTAAGTGGCCATCCCAGATGGCTACACAATGCCTTTTCTTGTCAGCTTGGATCTTGTATGTCTGCCTTGTGGAGACTAGGAATTGGCTTCAACTTGAAATTGAATTGGTTTTTGAAGCAAGCAGTGAGATGGATTAAGGGTTTGCCCTGTCCACTCTGCACATTGGTTTTGTAAATTTAAGGAGGGACAAAAAAAAAAATTAAAGATTAAACTCAGCAAACCACCACTGCCATCTTGCCTGATGCCTCTGGGGTGTGTGTAGCGAACCCCCCATTCCTAGAAATCCAAGTTTTCTAGGTGGCAGAAACCTTGCTTGATAAGCAGTCCTGTTTTGGCGCGGGGCTCACTGCACCATTTCATTGCCTTTTTGGTTGTCATGGCAACTGCAACAGTTAAACGAGGGCAAATGAAGTAATAGAACAGTCACAATAGAAGTCCAATTTGCTTGGCAACTCCATGAACCTGAGCAAAAGCGTTCAACTGACCCGACTCTGAACACTAGAATTAACAAGGAGGAAATTCTTTGCGGGGTACTTGCTCACTGACTGAGCAGTCTCCTGTTCTATCTCTGTGGAATGCCACTTGGCCTGAAAGAACTCAGATGGGCGCATCTGTGCAAGTAATGATACACCAAAATCCTGGGAACCTAGCCACATTTAAAAAAAAAAGAATCTTTGCTGCCTGGATATCCACTGCTAAGACTTGGTGCCAAGGTATGCAAAGCAGTGCTCAGAATTCAACAGTTCTGATGTACTGGGATGTTGTGCTGTACCAAGGAATGGTTCAGTCTCCTTTGGAGGTCTGAGACAAGAGGAATTTCACAGTTGTCACGACTTTAAAGGCCGAAGAAAGAGCAGCGTTGACATCGGACCAAACTTTCCATGTCAGCTCGCTTGAAATGGCACAGCTCAATGAATATCTCCCCGGAAAGTGTGCGCGCAATGTTTCGCAGTTATATTCAGTGTATTGGGCCAGGGTTTAGAAAACCCCAAAGTATATCGTGGAGTTCACCTGACCCTCAACTATTTATTAATTTTGGTTACGAGGAGTACAAGGGCCTACTTTTCAGATGGAATTCAACAGAGGCCTTAAGCAATTTAAACAAAACAAAGTTTATTCTACAAATTTAGTTAACATTTTATAAACACACACAGTAAGCATTTTTATCAACTACAAACATAAATACCCCACACAGCTACAGTTCTCTCTCTATATATAACCCTTAATAACTTCCCTTCCAACTGTTTCAATTTGACAACAACATCCACTAATCCAGGAAAACCCTTTTAACAAAACAGTAGGTTTGAATTCTTTCCAGAAAACAGTTATCACTTTTAAATTATCAAATGATCTGGACACCTTTTAACATACAGAGAGAGAGGCAAAATAAACCTTCTTTGTCTGAATCCAGCTTCCCACTGTGTCAACTGAAAGTAAAACTCAGAGCCACAGCCAGCTCCCAGCTCAAAACGAAAGTAAAAACCAGGGCCACAGCCCAGCCCCACCCACACAATGACATAACTGAAGCCATTTGATAAACACACATTTCTTAAAGGGACACTCCCATGACACAGGCAGTTAGTTTTGAGGTGGGATACACACTGCTCTTAGTTCCTTATGTGAAGCACACACTTTCTTCCAGCATGCCTCAGCTAATTCAAGAGAACTCAAATGTAGTAAATTGATACTATGAGAGAATGAGTTGCCAATTGTACATGGTGCGCAATGGAGCGACACATGGTGGACAAACATATGTTGTAATATTGTGGAACAAAATATATATCTTTGATTTTGTGTCATTATTAAGCATGTACCCTTACCCATCCACAAGTTCCAGAATCACTCTCATATTATGTCAACTTAATCATCTCTAACTTGAGCATTGCTGAAAAAAGGAGACATGCCGCCTAAGCTTTTTGGCTTGCACTCATCAGGACAAATCGCAAGGTGACCAACAGTAAAGGAATAACGATTTACACTGCATGAGAAGAGAATGCTGACTGGTTGGGGAGTGGACTCTGTTTAGTAGAGGCATTATGAAATGAAATGAAATGAAAATCATTTATTGTCACAAGTAGGCTTCAAATGAAGTTACTGTGAAAAGCCCCTAGTCACCACATTCCGGCGCCTGTTCAGGGAGGCTGGTACGGGAGTTGAACCGTGCTGCTGGCCTGCCTTGGTCTGCTTTAAAAGCCAGCTGTTTAACCCTGTACTAAACTAGCCCCTAAACCATTACCACAGAGAATGAAGCAGGGGACAGTTAACCACCAAACTATGGTTTAAATTCAAACCAGGTAGATTGATGTGGATTGATCAAGGAATTACCATGGGGAATGAACCAGGGAATGGCTGTCCCACATATTTTTGTTTAGTTCAAAAGGGTGCAATGCGTGGGCGTGATCCTTCTGTCTGTGAAGGATAGGGCCCTGTGTGTGAACATACGTGGCTGCTCACACGTGTAAGTGAACCACACTGCCAGCCTGATGGATAATCTTAGTATCCAGTGTAATTCTCAGCACAATCAGGATTATTTAGATTTGTGTTGCCCAATCACAAAATCACATCTAATGTTGGAGACAATGTTTTGAGTTTTGC
This sequence comes from Scyliorhinus torazame, assembly GCF_047496885.1. NCBI lineage: Eukaryota > Metazoa > Chordata > Chondrichthyes > Carcharhiniformes > Scyliorhinidae > Scyliorhinus > Scyliorhinus torazame. The sequence continues at coordinate 201,008,448 of NC_092718.1, forward strand.
AAGCACGGCTGGTTTAGTATGGCCAGAACTGTGCCTGTTGTGAACAGCCAGAATTTTGTGCTATTTGATATGGCCCACCATTCATTGGGATGTATGGCCTACATACCTGTTTGTGGAGAATACCATGCATGTTGCTACTGCATAGTAACAATGTGAAATGGCTGGCTTCATCAGTTGCTCATAATCTGAGCTACTTTATCCTTCCAGGGTAATCTGAGGTAGGTTGGGTACTTTTCAGGACCAAAAGTGGGGGTGGCCTTCTGCCCATTCATGAGTTTGTGTGATTTCCAGCGAGTGATGAACTGAGCAAGGTAGCCTTTATCCCAGAGACGGCTTTGATGCACCCTATTTCAACATCAAGCTTGCACGGTGTGGCTCAAACCCAACTTAATCTCTATGTTATCAACAGCTCAGTCACAAAGCTAAATTCCTCACAAACGAACTCCTTTACCCCCCAGAAAATGAGATCAGTATAATGCCTTACTTTGTTACCTTGTCACATATCCCTTCTCTGTTAAGTTTAATTGCTGGTTCACTAAGCGAAGCTGCTAATTATAAGCCTGTCATTGATTCTATAAACGTCACCATGGTTTGATCCTCCCAACTAACAAAGACTTTAATTAAAAAGATAACACCTTATTTGAATGTTCTGCCTTTGCAATTAGGCAGTTTTGCTTACATTTCTCTCAAGCTCGTGATCAACACACGCTGACATGCTCCCAATTAAATGATCCCAATAAATGTCTGGCTTCACCTGTTGCTCAAATTTTTGAGATACCTTACCCTTCCCTGTGCACTTTTTAAGACCAGACATGGTGGCCTTGGGCCCATTCATGAGGTTGCATAATATACAGTGAGCAATGACCTGATCAGGATAGCCATTATCCCAGAGGATGGTTTTGGGATATGCCCTATTTTAGCATCAAGTTTGCATGGTGATGGGAGTGGCAGGAACTTGGAACACCAGGTGATGGGTGTGCTGGGTACTGGAAGTGCCAGATGATGGCACTGGCAGACACAGGGGATGCCAGGTGATGGAAATTCCAGGTACTAGGAATGCCAGGTGATGGGAGTACTGAGTACTGGCAGTACCAGATGATGGGTATACTGGGTACTGGCAGTACTAGATGATGGGAGTACTGGGTACTGACTGGCACAGGGAATGCCAGATGATGGGAGTACTGGGTACTGACTGGCACAGGGAATGCCAGATGATGGGACTCCATGTTGATTTAAAATGGATTATAATTCCATTTAAACTCACCTCCATCTGGCACTTACCCCTGGGACCAAATGTGAGGCTAGACCATGAATTTTGGCATCTAATCTAATGGTGGAGATGCTGCAAGTTTATCTTGTCTTGTCCTTACCCTCCCTACATCTATTCTTCAGAAAGTGCAGGAGCCTTGAATGTGCTGCAACCCAAAGCAGGGTGAGATCAATTGGAATACCACCACTGCCACCCTAGCCGACATTAACTATCTTAATACAGACTGGGGATTGAATTTCAGACCTTTTGTTCTGTATGGAGCAGTATTACATTGCGGCTCAGTAAATGAGGAATGATGTGCTACTTTTCGGTGTTTAAGTATACATTAACTTTGAATGATCAACCTAAATTTCACATACATTATAATCAAATCTTTGTAAACTTCAAAATTAGCTATACTTCATGCAGACAGGCTGTTCACTCGAAATCCTGACATGGGGCTCATCGCAAATCAGCGTGGCTCAGAGATCAGCATGCAAGTCAGCCCAATACTGTAGCTGAATGGTCATCAGTGATTGCTACCACTCCATTCTCCTGCACTTCCCTTGATCTCTTTGCTGGAGCCTGTAGAGTGGCTGAACCTTACAGATCGGGGGATCGATCGCAGGTTTATTCCTGCTTAAAGCGGAATTGGTTGATCTCAGCGAGTATAACGAATGCACTCCTATGATCCTTTAATACATTGGAGAGGGGAAATTGCCCAAAGATCCATGTTCCATGAATGAACCCCTGTTGAACGTGCATGGGCCTTGGATAATATCAGAGTTCTTCCTGCTTGCAGTATGTTTTCGAGTGAACAGTCTGCCTGTATGAAGTATAGCTGCTGACATTTGATTCATCCAATGAATCTGATATCCAAATAACACTAAATGCTTCAAAAAATTAGCAAAATAAATGCTTCAAAAAAAGAGCAGTGGGTAAGCATCTGAAGAAATATTGTATTACATAATATTCACCACTAGGCGGTGGCATTTCTATGGTTCGGAATTATAGATAGCATACTGGGGTTAATTAATTCTTAATGCAGATTGAGCTGAATTAGAGGGATTTGTTTAGCATATTGGAAAGTCTTTGCTACTCTCAGTGTGGGTTAAATGTGAGGTTAAATAACGTACAGCTCACAACGGAGGAGTCCCAGTCACAATGCATGCTGATGAGCTTAGTGAACCGGAATCTGCAAAAAAATGGACTAATTCTTCAGTGTGCGTGCCTTTAATGATTTTTATTCACAATGGTACAGATATAAGTGCAGGAGCCACAAGTAGCCAGAAGATCCTGCATTAATTCACATGCATAATCACAACTTATTGCGTGTGCAAAACAAGAAGAGGTTGGAAACGGTGGAAATATTAAATGTGTGAATATCCCATGCTGCCCCGTTCATATAGCTTATCAGTGAAAATATCGATACATTTGACTTGAAGAATAAGTGAATCATGTTCAAAATCATGAGGCTGAAATTATGTTCTTCAACAGCAGGTACAAACATTTCTACCCCATCATTCAGAGAATATGTTGCAAGGTACTGAAAATTAAAAAGGAATTTCAAATTATACAAATTTGGAAAAATAGGGCAAAGATTCTTGTATAGGACCCTGATAGGCCACCGTTAAGGGGATGGTGCAAAGCTCCAGTCTTCATGCTGTAAAAAGGACATGTAATACTGAGAACAAAGAGATTTAGAAGCTGCTAATAGAACTGACTGATTATAATCGGGATAGATTCAGGATGGCGTCTTTAGGAAAGAGAAGACTTCAAGCATAGGGGTCTTTAAAATTCTGAATGTGCTGTGAGTAGGGACCACAGGTACAGGATAGTTGCTGATAAATCCTGTCGGAAATAAGGAGATTTTATTTTTTACTGAGACAATCTGGAACTCTATCACGGGAAATGGTTGAGCCAACTTGAGTGGCACGGTGACACAGTGATTAGCACTGTTGCCTCACAGCGCCAGGGACCCGGGTTCAATTCCGGCATCGGGTGACATGCTCAATGATGCTCTGCCACTCCCGTTGCTCCTGTGTCCACTTTGTCTCTGATCCTGCATGTTTGGTTCACAGACGCTCCACACTGTTTACAAAGTCAGCTTCCTACCACTGCGGAAAGTTATTGCAAAGTTGCGGGATTGAGCTCTGACTTTGTAAGGAATGCAGCATGATTTAAAAAGCCTATTGTGACCTTGTTTTTGAAAATTCCTCAGTAAAGGACAGCCCCGTGTTCAAATTTAAAAACATGTTACTCATATGCTAAAATTATTTTAACATCCCACCTCAGGGACTTAGACTTTAACCTTGGACTATTTCATATGATCTCAATCCTGTCCTCTATTTACACTATGTCATGTGGCTCCTAATCTCTTTTATACCTATGTAAACTGAATTCACTTTGTGCCCATTCACACGTACTCCAGACAGGCTCTGGACCTCAGCCTATTACTCTATATATTTTCCTCCTTCACTTCCCCATATTTTCTCCCAGCTTCTCATGGTCACTTATCATCTCCCATCCTATTACCCAGCCATGCCACGTAAAAATCAAAAGTGAGCTATTGTTGAGCCACCAGAGAGCCTCCACCCTCCAGACTGATCCACTGTGAAGATTGCCCCACTCCAACGAGAACTGGCCACTGGCAACTGAACAACGATGCAAGGCGCTGACCACTGAAGCTATGAAGTGAGGCTGACTGTTATCGTACGAATAGGTTTTTATGATGATACCTCCACCTGGCAATACCATCACCATGCAATATCGGAAGCTGGCATTCCCAGCACATGACACTCCCAGTACCTGACACTCAGATCACCTGGCACTCGCAATACCTGGTATTCCCAATACCTGGCACTCCCAGTACCAGGTGTTCCCAATACCTGGCACTCCCAGTACCAGGTGTTCCCAATACCTGGCACTCCCAGTACCAGGTGTTCCCAATACCTGGCACTCCCAGTACCAGGTGTTCCCAATACCTGGCACTCCCAGTACCACGTGTTCCCAATACCTGGCACTCCCAGTACCAGGTGTTCCCAATACCTGGCACTCCCAGTACCAGGTGTTCCCAATACCTGGCACTCCCAGTACCCGGTGTCCCAATACCTGGCACTCCCAGTACCAGGTGTTCCCAATACCTGGCACTCCCAGTACCAGGTGTTCCCAATACCTGGCACTCCCAGTACCAGGTGTTCCCAATACCTGGCACTCCCAGTACCACGTGTTCCCAGTACCTGGCACTCCCAGTACCAGGTGTTCCCAATACCTGGCACTCCCAGTACCACGTGTTCCCAATACCTGGCACTCCCAGTACCAGGTGTTCCCAATACCTGGCACTCCCAGTACCAGGTGTTCCCAATACCTGGCACTCCCAGTACCCGGTGTCCCAATACCTGGCACTCCCAGTACCAGGTGTTCCCAATACCTGGCACTCCCAGTACCAGGTGTTCCCAATACCTGGCACTCCCAGTACCAGGTGTTCCCAATACCTGGCACTCCCAGTACCACGTGTTCCCAGTACCTGGCACTCCCAGTACCAGGTGTTCCCAATACCTGGCACTCCCAGTACCCGGTGTCCCAATATCTGGCACTCCCAGTACCGACACTCCCATTACCTAGCGTTCCCAGTGCCTGGCATTCCCAATACTTGGCATTTCCAGTAACTGGCACTCCCAGTACCTGGCATTCCCAGTACCTGGTGCTCCCAGTACCTGGCACTCTCAGTACCTGGTGTTCCCAATTCCTGGCACTCCCAGTACCTGGTGTTCCCAATACCTGGCGCTCCAAGTACCTGGTGTCCTAATATCTGGCACTCCCAGTACCGGCACTCCCATTACCTAGAGTTCCCAGTGCCTGGCATTCCCAATACTTGGCATTTCCAGTAACTGGCACTCCCAGTACCTGGCACTCCCAGTACCTGGCACTCCCAGTACTCGGCGTTCCCAATACCTGGCACTCCCATTATCTGGCATTCCCAGTACCTGGTACTCCCAATACCTGGCATTCCCTGTACCTGGCACTCCCAATACCTTTTTAAAAATAATAATTTTTCTTGGGGTTTTCACAAAATATCAACAATAGAATGAAAAAGGAACAATAGAATTAAATACAGAACAAAGTAAAACAACCCCCGTGCCCCCCTCCCCCCATGCAAAAATAATAAATTAACACCCCGAATTAACACAAAGCAAACATAGCAAATATATACACCCCCTCAGATCCCCCAGGGTAAATAAACAAGAATAAAATAGAACCCCCCCCTCCCCCCGGGCCGCTGCCGACCATTGTCCACCGCTCTGCCAGGAAGTCCAAGAACGGCCGCCACCGCCCAAAGAACCCCCGCACCGATCCCCCCAAGGCGAACTTCACCCTCCCCAACCTAACAAACACCGCCACATCGCCGATCCAGGATTCCACGCCTGGGGGCCCCGGGACAAACCGGTGGCTCCCCCACACCAGGGCCCACACCGAGGCCCCAACCCCCCCCCCCCCATTGCCCCCAGATAACGAGGGTAGCCGCTACCACCGGGCCCGCGGTACACCCCATCAGAGGGAGCGGCAGCAGACCAGCTGCCAGCGCCCCCAGACTCGCTCCCCCACAAGACACTGTCTCCAGCCTCCTCCACGCAGCCCCCCTCCCCCCCCCCATCACCCACCCGCGCACCACCGCCGCACCGGCGGCCCAGCAGCACCCACAGAGGCTGGGCAGCGCCAGCACCCCCATATCCCTACCCCACCCCAGGAATACCCCTCCCACCCCCGGAGTCCCCCACGCCCACACAAACCGCGCCACGCTCCTGTTGACCCGCCTAAAGAAGGCCTTCGGGATAAACATGCGGAGGCACTGGAACAGGAACAAAAACCTTGGGAGCACCGTCATCTTAACTGACTGCACCCTACCCGCCAGGGACAGCGGCAACATGTCCCACCTCTTGAACTCCTCCTCCATTTGCTCCACCAGCCTCGTGAAATTAAGTCTTTGCAGGGCCCCCCAGCTCCTGGCCACCTGGACCCCCAAATACCTGAAGCTCCTCTCCGTCCTTTTTAGTGGGAGCTCGCCAATCCCCCTCTCCTGGTCCCCTGTGTGAACCACGAACAACTCGCTCTTCCCCATGTTGAGCTTGTACCCTGAGAAATCCCCGAACTCCCTGAGGATCCTCATTACCTCTGGCATTCCCCCCACCGGGTCCGCCACATATAGGAGCAAGTCGTCCGCATAGAGCGACACCATATGCTCCTCCCCACTCCGCACCAACCCCCTCCAGTTCCTCAACTCCCTCAGTGCCATAGTCAGGGGTTCAATCGCCAGTGCGAAGAGCAGGGGGGACAGGGGACACCCCTGCCTCGTCCCTCGATGAAACCAAAAGTACTCGGACCTCCTCTTGTTCGTGGCCACACTCGCCATCGGGACCTCGTACAACAGCCTAACCCACCTGACAAACCCCTCCCCAAACCCGAACCTCTTCAGCACCTCCCACAAGTACCCCCACTCTACCCTATCGAAGGCCTTCTCAACGTCCATCGCCACCACTATCTCTGCCTCCCCCTCCCTCGCCGGCATCATAATAACGTTCAGGAGCCTCCGCACATTCGCGTTCAACTGCCTCCCCTTCACGAACCCCGTCTGGTCTTCGTGGATCACCTGCGGCACACAATCCTCAATTCTCATGGCTAAGTCCTTCACCAGCACCTTGGCATCTACATTTAATAACAAAATCGGCCTGTAGGACCCACACTGCAGGGGATCCTTGTCCCGCTTCAGGATCAAGGAGATCAGTGCCCGGGACATCGTCGGGGGCAAGGCCCCCCCCCTTCCTGAAGGTCCTAACTAGCAACGAGCCCAACAGGTCCACATATTTCTTGTAGAAGGCACTCCCAATACCTGGCATTCCTAGTATCTGGCATTCCCATCACCTGACGTTCCCAATACCTGGCACTCCTAATAACTGCTGTTCCCAATATCTGCCACTCCCAGTACCTGGTATTCCCAATTTTAACGATTGTAAAATGAGGAATACAATGAATTGGGGATCCGACCTCCCTGACTGATTCTCTGAGCAGCCCTCCCGTGGAGCGAGCCACATCATGTCACCAGAGTCCAGCAAGTTAAAACATTCGCTCCTGTGGCGAGTGACATCAATGATTCCCTCAATGTACAATCCAAGATCCCGCCGGATGGTCCATCAACCTCCACATCCTCTCCTCACAGCTGCTGTCTGAGCTACAAGATGTTTGCAGCATTTTGTGTTTGGAGTTCCGATATCCAGCAGCTGTAGTATTTTGCTTTGTAAACCCTCGACACGAACGAATGGCACACCCTGTGTGTGTTTGTCGTCTATCAACATTTAAGTCATGGGGAGTGGGAGTCATCTGGTGTAAGATCCCAGACTCCTACAAGCGTTAAAAAGGGGTCTTGCCCTTTTACAACCTCAAATGTTAAATACAACCACTTGCACATTTGTCTCACAGGCTGAAGTTTTTGTGACATCTCTGCAGCACAGCAACTCTTCAGTTTACTGCACAATAAACACCTTGCTGGGAGGCGTTGCATTACATTAGTATTTTTCAATGAGAGCAGTGACCTCCCCCTCCCCCTCCAACCAACCCCCAAACTTGGCTGGGATTGTTGGGTTCTGCTCGCTGTTGTACACGAGGTCGACTCCACCCTCGCCAATTGAACGCGCCTCACAATCGCCGTAGCAAATAAGATTTGTGGGCTGGCCCATCTCCGCCAACAGGGGATCGGGACAAACACTATCAGCCCTTCCTTGGATGGAGAGAGAGCGAGAGAGAGAGAGGGAGAGGCGTTTCCGCCGCCAAGGAATTGAACGCGCTGCTTCTGTGGGCGCCGCCAGCCTCCCAAAGCCATGATTGTCCAGAGTCACCCCCTCCTGTCCATCCTTTTCTTTGCTTTGAGTTTCAAGACTCTGCGAGTCTTCCTGCGGACGCACAGTTTCACTCTCCCCCCGAAGCAGGTCGAGGGCAACAGGACCAAGTCTTGGAGATGGACCAACCTCAGCGTCTCCCTTGTGCACTCGGCAATCACAGGACCGTGGGCTTTGTTGTGGTACGTGGCTTCAGACAACCATCCACATGCACACTTTCAGAGGCAGAGGAGCCGACTGGAAATATGGGGTTGGGGTTTGGGAGGGGCAGCGTGTTTCGTGCACCTTTTCGAATTTAAAATCTCAGCCACTTGACGTGTTATTGGCGTCCGCAAGCTACCCTTGTAAAAATTGCCTTTTATACGAGAGCAGTTTCCCCGCTCCAGCGTTACGTCCAGACCGTCCCACTGTTTAAACCACCAGTGGAGCTTTATTGAGCGTGTTTTGTCACTTTTTTAAAAGGTAAAACAGGACGAACACATACTCTGATGGTTTCACTGTAGCAGGGGTTCTCTGCCAACTGGGTCTGAGGAGGTTTGAGTACCCCAGTTGCAGTATGGCAAACTCTCAATTAAAGTTGAATCCTGATTGGCTGAAAGATTGTGGGGTTACCTTGGCGATGTCAAAGTGTTGCTGTTTTCGGTAGGTCCAACCCATATACAGTGTAAGGTAGGTTCAAACCTATACTCGACCAGGCGGTTCAATTTTGTACTCCCTAAAGTAGGCTCAACCCTTGTACTCCACAAAGTAGGTTCAGCCCCATACTTTGAAATAGGTTCAACCTCTGGGCTCCAAAGTAGGTCCAAACCCTGAATTCTACAGCGTTTGTTTTCAAACTAGAGCAGACTGACCCTAAGGGATCCGCACGGGGCTTTGAGCACAGTCAAAGGGGTAACTAGACTTTGATTTGCAAGTCATCAGATTTGGGGTTCACTCTTATTAACAAGAATATTTCTGATGCTGTTTACTGTCAAAGATTGAAAATTCAACAGTCGGGGTTACATTCTTGGGTTGCTGAAACTGTTAGGAGATGGGTATTTTCTGGAATTCCTAGGGTGAATCAATATTTTTCAAGGGATACTCAGGACTGTATTTCCAAGGAGACCTCAGGAATGCACCAGTATTTTCAGAGGGTCCCCAGAACTGTGTGTGAATATTTGAAGGGAATGTTCCCTTGGGTACATTCTTAAAATAAACAGCAGGTGAAAGCGAACTCGGGGCATAGCCTCAAAATAAGGGGAAGTAGATTTAGGACTGAGCTTAGGAGGAACTTCTTCACCCAAAGGGTTGTGAATCTATGGAATTCCTTGCCCAGTGAGGCAGTTGAGGCTCCTTCATTAAATGTTTTCAAGATAAAGATAGACAGTTTTTGGAAGAATAACGGGTTATGGTGTTCGGGCGGGAAAGTGGAGCTGAGTCCACAAATTGAGCCATGTTCTCAATTGAATGGCGGAGCAGGCTCGAAGGGCCAGATGGCCTACTCCTGCTCTTAGTTCTTATCTTATAAATAGATGACAATGTGAGTTAGCCAAAGGAAAATTGTGCATCTGATTATTGAAATCCATTTCTAGGAATATGAGAGAAAATTTCAGATGCTTTAAATGTAATTTTCCAAAGTTCCCCACCTTTCGGAAATGTACCTTTTGGATTGGGAAATTGGACATTAGAAATATCACCCATTATGCAAGTGGGGGGAATGGGAGTGGGACACCCCATAACTACAGACAAACTATAGTTTAACATCAGTTCACAGAATTTTTACAGTACAGGAGGCCATTGTGTCTGCTTCAGTTCTCAAAATGGGCAATTTATTTTGTATCATTCTCCCACCTTCTCCCCACAACCCTGTATTTTTCCTTTTCAAATAACATTCTAATACCCATTTGAATGCCTTGATTGAACCTGCCTCCATCACACACTCCGGCAGTGCATTCCAGACCTTAACCTGTGCGAAAAAGTTTTTAGTTGTATCACTTTTTTGTATCTTTTGCACGTTACTTCAAATCTGTGCCGTCACGTTCATGATCCTTTCACGGAAGGGAACAGTCATTCCCCCGTCTACTCTGTCCGGACACCTGATCATTTTGAATGCCACAATCAAATCTATGCTCCGCCTTCTTTTGTCCAAAGCAAACAATCCTAATTTCTCCAATTTTATCTTTTTTTTTAAAACTCATTTTATTCAAACTTGTATCAAAGTAGGTTACAGCAAATAAAGACCCAGGAAACATTCTTCCCAACAATCAACTATATAGTTTGTACAGATTTTTTCTCCTTTTTCACCCCCTCCTCATCACCAAATGACCATGACATTGGCCTTCCCCCCCCCTCTGAGCTCCGGCTTCTCTGAAACCCCAAATATCGCAACCAAAGGGCCCGCGTCCACTCCCTCCTCCACTATCCTGGCTAAGAACGCGAACACTCCCGCCCAGAATCTTCCCAATTTTTCACAACCCCAAAACATGTGCGCGTGATTCGCTGGCCCCCCCGCTCACACTCGTCTGCTACCCCCTGAAAGAACCCACTCATTCTCGCCCGAGTCATATGCACCCTGTGCACCACCTTAAACTGTATCAGGCTCATCCTTGCACAAGATGAGGTCCCGTTTATCCTTCGCAGTGCCTCACTCCATACTCCCCAATTAATCTCCATTCCCAACTTCGCTTCCCATTTTGCCTTGATGTTCACCACCCGCTCGCCTCCCTGCTCCCCCAGCCACTTATATATATCCCCAATTCTTCCCTCCCTTTCCACATCCGGAAGCAGCAGTCGCCCCAGCAGGGTGTATCCCGGCAATCTAGGGAACCCCTTCCAGACCTTTCGTGCAAAATCCCTAACCTGTAGATACCTGAACTCACTACCCCTTGGTAGCTCTACCCTCTCCCTTAGCTCCTCCAGACTGGCAAACCCTTCCTCCAAATACAAATCCCTCACCTTGACCAGCCCACTTCCCTCCACTTCCTGTATACATTATCCATCCCCCCCCCCCCGGCTCAAACCCATGATTCTCGCACAGCGGTGTTAGCACCGACATCCCTTACACCCTAAAAGCTGATTCCATATCTTCACCGTGGACTGCACCACTGGGCTCCCTGAATACCTACGCGGAGCCATTGGCAATGCTGCCATCACCGTAGCCCTCAAACTAGACCCCTTACAGGATTCCTCCTCCAACCTAACCCACTCTACCCTTTCTCCTTCCCACCACAGCCACACCTTGTTCACATTCGCCGCCCAATAATAATGAAGCAAGTTTGGCAACGCCAACCCCTCCTGCTGCCTCTGCCTCTGTAGCAGGGTCCTCCCCACCCGTGGCACCTTCCCCGCCCATACAAAGTGAGAGATGATTGTGTCCATTTTCCGAAAAAAGGCCTTTGGTATAAAGATCGGGAGAGCCTGAAAGATAAACAAGAATCTCGGCAGAATATTTATTTTCACCACTTGGACCCTCCCCGCCAATGTTAAGTGCAGTGTATCCCACCTCTTAAGATCCTCCCTGGCCTCCTCCACCAGCTTTGTTAAGTTCCACTTATGGAGCCCCGTCCATTCCCTCGCTACCTGAATCCCCAAATACCTAAACCTATCCCTCACTACCGTAAATGGCACCCCCCTAAATTAGCCCGCTGTGCCAGCTCATTCACCGGGAATACCTCGCTTTTCCCTACATTTAGCTTGTATCCCGAGAACCCTCAACCTCCCCAACAGGCCCATAATCTTTCCCATACTCTCCAACGGATCCAAAACATACAACAAGAGGTCATCGGCATAGAGTGACACCTGATGCTCCATCGGTCCCCTAATTATCCCCTGCCACTCTGCCGACCCCCTGAGAGCCATCTTGGCGCCACATACAGCAACCGCACCTATGCCATAAATCTCGGCCCAAACCCAAACCTTCGAACAAGTACCGCCACTTCTCCCAATCAAATGCTTTCTCCGTATCCATGGACACCATCACCTCCAGTACCAGAGCTCTCGGCGGATTCATCACCACATTCAACAGCCGTCTTACATTACTCGCGAGCTACCTGCCCTTCACGAAACCTGTTTGATCTTCTGCAACCACCCCCGGGACACAATCCTCCATCCTCCCCGCCAACAACTTAGCCAATACTTTCACATCCATGTTCAATAGAGATATGGGTCTATACGACCCACATTCCACCAGATCCTTCCCATTTTTGGGGATTAGTGTGATTACTGCTTGCTTCATCGTCCACGGCAACTCCCCCTTCTCCAGTGCTTCATTAAACACCCCCAACAGATGTGGTGCCAGGTCCGCCGTAAATTCCTTAGAAAATTTTGCCGGGTACCCATCCGGTCAGGGCCTTCCCTAACTTCATACCCCTGATATTATCCAGCACCTCTCTCAGCCCCAGGGGCTCCTCCAACGCCTGCCTCTTTGCTTCCTCCACCTGGGGAAATTCCAGCTCGTCCAGAAACCACCCCATGTCCCCCTCCTCTCCTCCTCGGTCTGCCTCATAAAGTCCCTGGTAATACTCTCTAAATGCCTCATTTATCTTCCCTGGCTCTGCCACCACATCCCCAGTCCGGATCTTCAATATTTCCCTGGACGCAGCCTGCCTCCGTAGCTGGTGCACCAGCATGCGGCTCGCCTTCTCCCCATACTCGTATTGCACCCCTCTTGCCCTACGCAGTTGCCCTACCGCCCTCCCCGTTGTCAGCCTGTCAAATTGCCCCTGCAACTTTTTCCTCCTTGCCAATCCCTCCACGGTGGGCACCCTCGAATATTCCCTGTCCACCTCCACTATCTCGCTCATTAGACGGTCATGTTCCACCCTCCTTTCTTTATTCGCACGAGCCGTAAATGAGAATTTCTCCCCGGACCACTGTTTTCAGTGCTTCCCAAAAAATGCCCGCCGACACCTCCCCATTCCGATTGAACTCCACGTAATCCCTAATCGCCAACCGCACCTTATCGCAAAAACCTCCATCCGCCAAACACCCCGAGTCAAACCTCCACCCCGGCCTCTGCTCTCGTCCCATACTGAACCGAATAACCAGCCAGTGGATGCATGGTCCGAGATAACTATCCCCGCATACTCTGCCCCCTCCACCCCAACCAAAATCTCCCAACTCACTACAAAGTAATCAATCCTCGAATACACCTTATACACGTGTGAAAAGAAAGAATACTCCCTTCCCCCTGATGAAAGCACCACGGATCCACCATACCCATCCTCTCCATAAACCCCCCCAGCTCCCTTGCCATTTGTACCCGACCCATCGACCTGGGGCTCGATCTATCCACCCTCGGCTCCAGGACACAGTTTAAAATCTCCTCCCATGATCAACTGGTACGTGGCCAAATCCGGGATTGCTACCAGCAACCCCCTCATAAAATCCACATCATCCCAATTTGGGGCATACTCATTTACCAACACCACCGGTGCCACTTCCAATACCCCACTCACAATCTCATTTCTCCCACCTGGATCCCTCACCTCCTTCGCACTCCCGAATCCCATTTTTTTGTTCATTAAAATCGCCACACCCCTCGATTTCAAATCAAACCCCGAGTGAAAAATCTGCCCAACCCGCCCCTTCCTTAACCTAACCTGGTCCTTCACACGGAGGTGTGTTTACTGCAAAAAGACAACCTCCGCTTTCAAGCTCCTGAGGTGCACGAACACCCGCGATCTTTTAACCGGCCCACTCAGTCTCCGGACGTTCCACGTTACCAACCTTACCGGAGGCTTGCGCCTCCAATCCCCTCTACCGTCTGTCATCCCACTTAACTCCTGCCCCTTTAATTCCACTTTGTACCTAGCCCATCCCAGATGGCCCCTTTCTTCGCCCTTGACCATGTCATCTCTCACCCCCTGCCGTGTCGCAGAAACCATCCCCCCCCCCCCCCCCCCCCCCGCTTTTCCCCTTCCCCTTTCCCCTGACCACCTCTCTCTGCCTTCTCCCCCACCACCTCACTTCCGTTCACCTGCATAACCTGCTAGCGTGGCTGCCCCTGCCCAAAGGCACATCCTAATGAACCCCCCCCCCCTCCTCAGCTGAAAGAAGAAGGCCTCCTGCTGGCCTTACCCTCCCCACCCAAACAAGGACTTCTCCTGAACTCCAGGTAGCCTTCTCCAAAAGCAAACAAACAGATGTTAAACACAAACAGTCCCATAAAACAGGAGTGGGGATGGGAACATCCATCCCCACGTAAACCTTTCACCCCTACAACTCCTTACAATCTCAACATTGAACAGAAGCGCCCCCCCCCCCCTCCCCCCCCCCACAAAAAAAGGCAAAAATCCCCCAATCCCTACACCCACTTCAGACATGCTCCCGACCATCACATAGTGCCAGCACCCTGGTTCCCAAGCATTGTCCACTCAGTTCTCCCCCAGTTTATGCTCCTTAATGAAGTCTTTGGCCGCTTCTGGGGTCTTGAAATAATACTCCCCGCCTCCGAACGTCACCCATAATTTCACCGGGTAGAGCACCCCAAACCTGATCTGCCGCCGGTACAGCACCGCCTTGGCCTTGTTGAAACCTGCCCGCCGTTTTGCCAACTCGGTTCCGATGTCCTGATAAATCCGGACGTTATTTCCCTCCCAGTCGCAGCTACGCTTCTCCCTGGCCCACCGTAGAATTTTCTCTTTCTCCACAAATTTATGGAGTCTCACGATCACCGCCCGCGGCGGCTCTCCAGCTCGAGGCTTTTGCCTCCGAGACCTATGCGCTCGGTTCACTTCAGTGGCCTTATCTAGCACCCCTTCTGCCACCAGTCCTGCCAGCATCCTCGAGACGTACCTCGTGGCACTCACACCTTCCACTCCCAGGCAGGCCCACTATTCGCAGGTTCTGTCTTCCCTAGAAAGCTTAGGGTACTGCTCCTCAACCTTTGCCCTTACAAAGGTCTCCTGGGAGCCCTATCTCCGCCTCCAGAGCCACCACACGATCGCTGTAGTCCGAGATCATTCCTTCAATCTCCCGAATCTGTGACCCCTGCATCTCCAAACACCTCTCCATCCGCTCCAAAGTATTCTTCAGGGGTGCCACAGCTTCTGCAACGGCCATTGCATGATCCTCATGCATTTCTTTCCTCTGTTTGTGGAATTCTCCTTGATAAAAGTCATCAGTTCCTGTATCTGGGGCCTTACACCTTGCCCCTCCCCTGCCTGCATGCTGGAAGAGACTGTCTGTGAAGCACAAGACTGTTTCAACTTTCCAGCCAAACCTCTCACTGTTTTCTGCCGGGTCCGGTGATCAGAAGACATACCTTATCAGGGGTAAACTACTCCTCTAAAATTCACCTATGCCTTTTCATCAAAATTCCACCCGGGTCTGGGTAAAAAGAGCCCTTTTCTGTGACTTTGAACAGGAACAGCCCTTTATGTGGCCAATCGCTCCATGGTCACAAGCGGAAGTCTCTCTCCAATCTGTCTTTATAATTGAAGTTCCTCATCCCTGGAACCATTCCCGTGAATCTTTTCTGGTCTCTGTCCAATGCCTTCACATTTTTCCAAAAAGTCCAGCACCCAGAACTGAGAGCAATACTCCAGCTGAGGCCGAACTAGTGTCTTATACAAGTTCAACATGGCCTCCGTGCTCTTGTGCTCCACGCCCCTATTATTATAATAATTTTTTATTGTCTCAAGTATGAAGTTACTGTGAAAATCCCCTGGTCACCACATTCCGGCGCCCGTTTGGGTAAGCTGGTACGGGAATTGAACCCGCGCTGCTGGCCTTAGTTCTGCATCACAAACCAGCTGTTTAGCCCACTGAGCTAAACCAGTTCTTAGAAAGCTTCGGGTACTGTATGATTTAAAAAAAAAAAAAAAAAAGAATTTAGAGTACCCAATTATTTTTTCCAATTAAGGGGCAATTTAGCGTGGCCAATCCACCTGTCCTGCACATCTTTTGGGTTGTGGGGGTGAAACCCACGCAGACACGGAGAGAATATGCAAACTCCAAACGGACAGTGACCTAGGTCCGGGTTTTGAACGCGGGTCCTCAGCGCCGTAGGCAGCAATGCTAACCACTGCGCCACCGTGCTGCCCTCAGTATGCTTTTTTAACGACTCTCTCAACCTGTCCTGTCACCTTCAACGACTTAGCATATTTACACCCAGGTCCCTCTGCTTCTGCACACTCTTGAGAATTGTAGTCTTGATTTATACTGTTCTTCTTCTTACCAAAATCACTTCACATTTCTCCCTGACCTTCATCTGCTAACTGTCTCCCCATTCTACCAACTTGTCCATGCCCTTTTTAAGTTCTACACTACCCCCCTCAGCGTTCACAATGCTTTCAATTTTGTATCATCCACAAACTTTGAAAGTGTGCTCTGTACACCAAGGTCTAGGTCATTGATACATATCACGAAAAGCTAACACTAACCCCTGGGGAGCTCCACTGCAAACAATCCTCCAGCTCGAGGAACATCCATTAACCCATGACTCGCCGTTTCCTGTCAGGCAGCCAATTTCGTATCCATGTTGCTACTTGCCCTTTTATTCCACAAATTATAATTCTGCTCATAAGTCTGTTGTGAAATGGTTCAAATGCCTTCTGGAAGTCCATGCACGTCGTCCGAACAGCATTGTCCTCACCGACCCTCATTGTTACCTCTTCAAAAAAAACTCCAGTATGTTAGTAAAACATGATTTTCACTGAACAAATAAATGTTAGTTTTCTTTGAATAACTCGCACTGGCCCATGTGACACTTAAAATTGTCCCTAATTATTGTTTCTAGAATTTTCCCACCGCCAAAATTCAACTGAATGGCCTGTAGTTTCTGGGCTTGTCTTTACACGTTTTTTGGACAAGGGTGTAACGTTTGCAATTCTCCAGTCCTCTGGAGCTACTCCTGCACCCAAGGAAGACTGAAACAGTATGGCCTGTATGTCTGCAATTTCCACTTTCACTTCCCTTGGCATCCTTGGAAGCATCTCATCTGGTCCTGGTGCCTTATCAATTTGAAGTACAGAGTCTATCCAATACCGCCGGCTTATTAATTTTAAACCATTCTAGTGTCTGAATTACCTCCTCCTTCACTCTGGCCTAGGTAGCATCTTCTTCTTTGGTAAAGACAAAGTATTCACTTAATACCTTTAGCTATACCCTTGGCCTTCATTTGGTCCCGATTCCTCCTTTTACCACCCTTTTACTATTTCTATGCCTAGAGATGACTTTGGGATTTCCCAATTAATATTACTTGCCAGTCTCTTTACATACTTGCTCTTTGCTTCTTTTGTTTGCTTTTATACTTCTCTGAACCTTCTATATTCAGCCTGGCTCTCGATTGTATTTTCAGCCTGACATCTGTCGTAAGCATACTTTTTCTTCCTTATCTTAATTTCAATCTCTTTTGTCGTCCAGGGAGCTCTGGATTTGTTTGCCCTACCTTGACTGTGGCTGAACGATCTCTTCTTTGAAGAGATCAGGCAGCATCTGTGGAGAAACAAATGTTTCAGATCGATGACCTTTCATCAGATTCCCATTTATCACTTTCTCCTGTTCTAATGAAAGGCCATTGATTGAAACGCTAACTTCTTTATTTCTTTCTTATTTATTTCTTCGCAGTTGCTGCCAGAACGGTTAAGTAATTCCATCATTTTCTGTTTTTAATCACACTTGTTCAAATGCTCACCACTCTTATGAATTGATCAAAGCATGGACTTATGTGGGGTTGGTCATATCTGACTAATCTAGCTGAGACTCTCCAGGTGGTTACTAGCATGGCGGATAGAAAGGTGTCAATTGAAAATACGTATTTTCAAAAGGTATTTGATAAGATCTTGAGTGAGATTATTAGCAAAAATAAGACTGCACAAAATTGGAGGCAACTTGTGGCATGGATTTGGTTATTGGTTGAAATATAGGAGACAGAAGATAGTAATCATTTCTTGATTGGAGATGCGAAAAGAGCTGTATTCCAGGAATGTGTAATGGCCCTCATTAGATATGTCTATTTGATGATTTAAATGAAAGAATAGAGTGTTCTGTGTCCAAATTTACAGATGATATTTAATTTGGAAGCACAGTAAGTTTTTTTTTAAATCACTCAAGGGATATTATGGGCTTTGCTGGCTAGGCCAGTATTCATTGTCCATCCCTAATTGCCCTCGAGAAGGTTGTCTCGAGCTGCCTTCTTGAACCGCTGCAATCTAGGTGGTGTAGGTACACCACAGTGTTGTTAGGGAGGGAGTTCCAGGATTTTGGCCCAGTGACAGTCTTGTGTGATTGTATACACGCTGTCAGTTTCCAACTCCCCTTCATATTCAGTGGGCTAGACAGCTGGTTTGTAATGCCAAGGCCAGCAGCGTGGGTTCAATTCCCGTACCAGCTTACCCGAACAGGTGGCGGAATGTGGCAACTAGAGGCGTTTCACAGTAACTTCATTTGAAGCCTACTTGTGACAATAAGCGATTTTCATTTTTTCATTTCACTTGTGACAAGAAAAGATTTTTAAAAAATTATTCGCTGTAAACCCCCAGGAAATAGGCAGAACTCATGCCGAAACCAGGAAACAGCTTCATTACTATACACAGATTGGGGTCCGATGACGTACGTAAGGGCACTAATGCAATTTTAAAGTTAAACTGCACAACGCATGTTGTACTTGTCCAACCACTGCGCGGAATGCAGCCAAACCAACATCC
The DNA here is from genome assembly GCF_047496885.1 of Scyliorhinus torazame. Taxonomy (NCBI): domain Eukaryota; kingdom Metazoa; phylum Chordata; class Chondrichthyes; order Carcharhiniformes; family Scyliorhinidae; genus Scyliorhinus; species Scyliorhinus torazame. Next base: position 201,027,215 of record NC_092718.1, read on the forward strand.
CATAAAGGGATGAAAACATAAAATGCTGGAAATGCTCAGCAGGTTTGACAGCATCTGTGGAGAGAGTTAATGTTCCCACAGCAAAATCTACCTTGTATGTTGAGATTTTGCATAGCACTGATCTGACAAAGAGTGAAGTACCCCAGGAACCTCTTGAGAAACATCCAATGTTATGCCAGTGAGTTTTTCTCATTTTTAAATTGTGTGTAATTTTGTGCCTTAACATTCGGGCCCACTGGTAGGTGGACTGGAGCTGTCAAGCTTTATCTTGCATGCATGCAATGAGAGGAGACTTTCCATTCTCTCAGCCTAAACTTTGATTTATAGATATTGGTCACTTATAATTTACCTTCAAACATTCCATATCTCATGATCTGAGCTGGCAATAGGTAAGGTAAGTCGCCATAGTCCCAGGTGACCATAGGCTGCCTTCCCCTTTTGAGAGAGAGAGCTGACTGGTGGTGATTTAACCTGATGATCACCACACCTCGGGCGAGGTTGAGATGGCGGGGCCTTCATGAGTAACCTTGCCACCGAGGTGGCAACACTGGCTTAAAGGTAGCACTCTTGCCTGTGAACCAGGAAGTGAACCAGGAAGTTATCGTTCTGCTTTGACGAAGGGTCATCCAGACTTGAAACGTTAGCTCCATTCTTTCTCCACACATGCTGTCAGACCTGCTCAGATTGTCCCGCATTTTCTGTTTTTGTTTCGGATTCCAGCATCCACAGTAATTTGCTTTTATTTACTTAGTTATAGTTCAAGCCTCACTCTAGAATGTTTTGAGCGCACAATCTCAGCAGACACGTTACTGTAGCATTGAGGGTGTGCTGCACTGATGGAAGCAGTCTTTCAAATGAGTCGTGAAATCCAGGACCCATACGCCGGATGTGAAAGGTCCTGTGGCAGTATTGATACAAGAGCAAAGCTGTCGTGTTTTGCTACATTATTACAGTGACTACATTTCTGAAATGTTTCTATGACTGAAACACTGGGACAACCTGACGATGTGATAGGTGTTAAAATGCAAGCCCTTTCTTTATGTAAACACAGTGAAGAGCCTTGCAATGCACGTTACTATGGCAGCAATGGACCTAGTCATAACAGTTGACAAAAATCCAAGTTGCAGATCAGACAGGAGCAGTAAAATTAAGAGCCTCACAATAAGTTTTCAAATCCGGTTTCCCCTGTTATTCTATATCAATAATTATATGTTGGCAGACTCACAGCCAGGATTTCATCGAGCATTGCAACAATAAAACACCTAATATCACATTGTTTTATCATAATTGCAGAAAGGAGCAATCTGATTATCAGCAACAAGAATCCACAATTGCTTTCCTTTAGAAACAGGCTTTATCCAGTTTTGCTAATAGCAGATGTCTTAATCAGTATGTTCAAGCAGATAACCCAAAGAGTTGATTCTTAGAATTGTCTCCAGGGACAATAAATGACAATCGGAATCATATTGCTGGTTACTTTGACAAAAAAAACTTGCCCAACCTGATTGTAATGAATGCTTACAATTGTAATCTCTCCATACTTTCTTGGAATTCATTCTTTTAAAATAATAATAATCTTTATTAGTGTCACAAGTAGGCTTACATGAACACTGCAATGAACGTACTGTGAAAAACCTCTAATTTCTTCCATCTACAGTTTTTAAAAGTAACTTCTTAAGTGGAGATGATTACTCATAAGCTATATATGAAAATAAAGGCCATTCAGTTCATCTTCACTTTTCTACATTTCTATAGTTTTGTTCAGTAAAGAGTGATATGGAGCAAAGGCAGGTAAATGGAGTTAAGGTATCATATCAGCCATGATCTAAGGAAAAGTCGCAACAGATTGAATGGCCTACTCCTTCTGTTTTTAAAAATCCACAGTTCTTCCACTATAGCATTGGACTGTTCCTTAAAAATGGGTTTTATTTCCATGATCCTGCGCAGATGTCAATCCGTTAGTTGATCATGTGAAGGAAAATTATAGGAACCCTAATTAGTCTTGACTTGTTCTACAGTCAAAGTATAATTTCAAGTAGTGTTTAAGATTTGCCTTTTCTACACCATTTACGGTCTGAAATATCTCGGGCACCACTCAGTCGCCTCCTTTTGAGGATGAAAAGCCAAATTCTCTCCAATCCTCTACCTTACTCGTCCCTCTGGGGCGCAGCATCAGACTTTCAGGGCGGGCAGTCTTAGGCATATTAATCTTCAAGCAGCCTCTCCCAAATCTTCTGAAGCAACTGAGGGTCTGAGTGATAGCCAAGGTTGCAGCCCCTGTGTGGGCCCATCGGGCAAAGCTCCCATTCAGTAGGAATTTTAAGCATCTTTGGAGGCCAAGAGACTGTGTTCCTTGCCAGGATAATGCTAGGTTTTTTTGGACACTACAGCATTTATAGTAGCTAGCCAGTTTAAAGGCCGGAAAATAATAACCAGATTGTAAATCCACTTAAACATTTGAAGTTAGTGACATTCAACAGAAATAGATTACATTTATAAAGAAAATGCAGTCAGTGTGGATGAAATTTGAAAGGTCTGTAAATACATTGGTAAACTTCACGCATGCCAGTAATAAGTTCCTAATTTTCAGATATGCGTAGAACTTTTAAAAAATGTACTCATGGCATCACTGAATGATTAACTTTTAAAAATAAATTTAGAGTACCCAATTATTTTTTTTTCCAATTAAGGGGGAATTTGGCGTGTCCAATCCACCTACCCTGCACTGAATGATTAACTCTTGATAACTGGAACTTTACATATTTACCGAACGTTAGACTCTTTCCTCGACATTTATCAAAAACTATGCATGCCTGCTTCACTTATAAACCCTTGTCAGTTTTACAATGTGAGTGTTTCTGGTGGAGGCAGGTTTAATTGAAGCATTCAAGAGGTCATTAGGTGATTACTTGAGTAGAAACAATGTGCAAGAGTATGGGGGAAAAGGCAGGGGAAATGTGCAAGAGTATGGGGGGAAAAGGCAGGGGAAATGTGCAAGAGTATGGGGGGAAAAGGCAGGGGAAATGTGCAAGAGTATGGGGGGAAAAGGCAGGGGAATGGCAGTAAGCCATGACACTCATTTGGAGAAGACGCGATGGGCCACATAACCTCCTCCAGCACCACAACAATTCTGTGATTCAATCTTTTACTTTGTCTGATGATGTCATCTGACGAATGTGTTTGTCATCTTATGAACTCCACTCCAGGTGTCCTGTGAGATTTTAATAAATAGTCCTTGTTTTCATCTGGTTCCCATCCAGAGAAATATAAAACTTTGCTCCATGAAAGGCTGATTTGTTAGTCTTCTCAAAGGCCTCACCCCTCTCAATCATTGCAGGTTATCATGAAATATGAACAGAGAGCAGAAAGCTGCCGTACTACACTGGGCAACAGGTAAGGTAGTCTTGATGCAACAGTGTTCTGAAAAACTTTCCCTCAGTTTAAGGCACATTTAAATTGGGTCGAGAGATGGGCATCAAACCCAAGTGACCCTTGGAGAAGTTGGTGAGAGTTAACGCCTCTGGTGTCTCCTATTTGCCTCAGTAGCAAGGACTGGGCACAGAACGTAGTGTAGTCTCGTCAAAGCATTGTAGAATTAATCATTACTTAAGCTGACGTTTGATCTAATTATTTTGGGCTCTGTAGCTCAGTAGCTTATTTACATTGTTAGTTGTCGCTTCAGAGTCGTTGAACAAGTTGAGTGTCAAGTTGGCTGACATTTCTAAATCTATGCCAAATGATGCTTAGCTATTTTCAAATCACTTATCACTTACTTTTCTATTTGGCTGCAGTGCTTTACATTTGTCCATACTAAGTTTCGTTCACCCATATTTAACCAAAACAGAAAATGCTGGAAAAACCCAGCAGGTCTGGCAGAAAGAAAATAAAGTTTAACATTTATAGTCCGTTTGGCTCTTCTTCAGAGCTAAAGAGAGGGAGAAATGTGATTGGATAATATACTGCACGAGTGGAGCAGCGACAGCAGAGTAGAATGTCAGTGATGGGAGGGAGCTAGGACAGATTATGACAATGAAGTGTAAGTCACGAGACAGAGGCAGCATTAATGGCAGGAGAAGGTGCTAGTAATTGCACAGAGGTAAGATATCTGAATGTGTTGATGGAAGAATAAAGGTCCGTGCTCAGTGAAAGCAAAACGTAAGAACAAGTGTCAGATGGCCCTGTGGGGAAGGGGGTTTGAATTTGGACAAAAAATGTTTGGGATATAAAAGAAGATCAAGATGGAGGAGAAAGGCCACAGTCTAAAGTTGTTGAACTCAATGTTGAGTCCTGAAGGCTGTAACGTGCCTAATCAGAAGATGAGGTACTGCTCCTCTAGTTTACTTTGGGCTTCACTGGAGCATTGCAGCAGGCCACAGATGGACATGTGGGCATGGGAGCAAGATTCAGAGTTAAAATGACAAGTTTGGGGTCATGATAACAGGTTGAGTGAAGGTGTTCCACAAAGTGGTCGTTCAGTCTGCATTTAGTGACCACATTGGGAGCAGCAAATGCCTGAGGTGGAAATGAAATGCTGCTTCACCTGAAAGGGGTGTTTAGGCCTTGAATGGTGAGGAGGGAGGAGATAAAGGGGCAGGGGTTTAAAAAAAAAAAAAGTGCCGAATTCTTTTTTTATTTCAACTAAGGAGCAATTTAGCTTGGAAATCCACCTACCCTGCACATCTTTGGGTTGTGGAAGTGAGACCCATTTAGACACTGGGGAGAAAGGGCAAACACGACAGCCGGGGCTGGGATTGAATCCGGATCCTTGGCGCTATGAGGCAGTGGTGCTAATCACTGCGCCACCAGGCCGCCCCTAAGTGTGACACATTCTGCGGTTGCAAGGGAAGGTGCCGTGGGAAGGGGCTGAGGAGTCGGGGTAATGGAGGGGTGGATCTGGGTGCCACTGAAGGAGCGGTCCCTGCGGAATGCTGACCGGGGGGGGGGGGAAGTGTTGAGTAGAAGATATGTTTCATGGTGACGTGATGTTGAAGTTGATGGAATGGCGGAGGATGATTCTTTGAATCAAAGGCTGGTGGGGTGGAAAGTGAGGGTGAGGGGGACTTGAGGGGAGGGGTAGGGTGGGGTGGGGGAGGGGGAAGAACCTTGGTTAAAGAACAAGGCAGACATGTCAGAAGCACCATTTTCAAAGCTGGCATCATCGGAACAGGTGAATATTTAACCAATTTGCTTTGTTACTCCTTGGCTGCTTCAAAATCAACCCTGCTCTCCACAATTTGGTGTCACAAGCAAATCTGAAGAATACAAGCTGAAATTTTGAGTCCAGGGATGCCAGCGTGGAGACATGGGGCATTCCACTCAGTGGGTGGGATTCTCCGGTCTCCTCTATGGTAGGACCCATTGGGAGCCAGATCAGAAAAGCTGGCATTCCAGCCAATACTCCGTTGAATTTCATGGGCACAGGAAATTCTCAGCCTCGACCGACCATGGGCGGCACAGTAGCACAGTGGCTAGCACTGTTGCTTCACGCCGCAGGGTCCCAGGTTCTATTCCCGCTTGGGTCACTGCCTGTGTGGAGTCTGCACGTTCTCCCCGTGTCTGCGTGGGTTTCCTCCGGGTGCTCCGGTTCCCTCCCACAAGTCCCAAAAGACGTGATGTTGGGTAACTTGGCCATTCTGAATTCTCCCTCAGTGTACCCGAACAGGCGCTGGAATGTGGCGACTGGGGGCTTTTCACAGTAACTTTATTGCAGTGTTCATGTAAGCCTACTTGCGACAATAAAGATTATTATTAGGATGGAAAATTTCTGGCCAGTGTTATTCCCACCACTGATAACACTGTGTTAACAAGTATTCTCTACTTCCTACCTTTTAGCCAACTACTCACTCATTCTTAAGTTTCGCCTCTCAAAGCCATCTTATTAGGCTTCAGACTTGCTGTGGAAGTGTGTTGAATGTTTTTGAAAGCTCTTGCATTTGGGATTGTCACTTCCTCAAAGAAAATGGTCAGACAGAATTATTTTTATCTGAACCTATTTTGAATAATTTTTTAAATGATATTAATGTCCTCAAGTTTACATCCAGCAACTGATTCCATTCTTTTTACAAAGTTCAAAGTTACAAAAAATACAGTGCAGCAATAGGCCTTTTACCCCAATCGCTCCACGTAGGTGCTTATGGGGCAGCACGGTGGCAAGTGGTTAGCACTGGTTAGCGCCAGGGAGTTGGTCTGGTAGGGTGCTCTTTGAGAGGGTCGGTGCAGACTCGATGGGCCAAATGGCCTCCTTCTGCACTGTAGGGATTCTCTGATTCTTATTCTTTACATACGTCTCCTCCCAACTATCTAACCGTATCGATTTATCCTCCTGTACCCTTCTCCGTAGTTCTGGTCTTGTCCTCAAATGGAAACCTTTTTTGCCTCTTTCTTATCAACCTCTTTCATAATCTTAATCTGCCGTCAGGTCACCCTCTCATTCTTCTCTTCTGGAAAGAAAAGCCTCATCCTGATCAGTCTTTCCTGATGTTCTCTCTTCGTACTGATATCATTCCAGCACATAATCTTTACAGCTTCTCCTTCTTGTAATATGGGCTGGAACTGATCACCGTACTCCCAAGTGTGGTCTAACCAAGGTTCTTATAAGTTTAGCATTAACTTCTCTGTTTTTCGGTTCTGTTGCTCCTGATGTGAACCCCAGTGGTTTGTTTGCTTTTTAATGACATTTATTTGACCTGCTGCAAAATATCTGCGTATTCATTGGTATCATCTGTCATGCTCCACTTTCTCCATCTAGCTACTACTCCGCTTTAGGTCTGGAGTTACAAGGTTAACTACCTTTCTCTTCTTTTTAAAAAAGAAAATATTTTTATTAAGGCATATATAATTTTAACAAATTTCAAGAGGAAAAACAACAAAGTAAATTACACCCACCCAACCAACAACCAAACCCAGCCAACATGGCTTACATACACAAATTCCCAATCCCACTTTCCTACTGTTTCTCACCTCATCCAACCCCCTATGAAACCCGGCCATGTCACAAACCCATACCCCCGACTTCGGGGGCTCAGAGTCCCTCCACACCAATAAGATCCATCTCCGGGCTGCCAGGGAGGCAAAGGCCCAAACATCAGCTGCTCTCGCCCCCTGGACTCCCAGGTCTTCCGACACACCAAAGACCGCAATCTCTGGACTCAGAACCACCCGTACCATCAATACGTTTTGTTTTTTTAAAAATGTTTTTATTCTCCATTTTCACATTTTCCTTCAAAGGTTACACCCCACCCACAGACAGTAAGCGGTAACAAATACAAAATCAATCCCCTTAACAATACCAACGGCCCACCTGTCAATATATGCATCCAATAAAACAAACCCTCCCACGGTGGCAACAAAAAACAAAGGAGAAAAAGAAGTCTGGGACCGCCCATGGTCACTATTAACCTATAGAGTCCACTCCCCCCCCCCCCCCCCCCCCCCCCCCCCGGCCCCTACACTCAACGTCATCCAACCTCTGAAAGAGTACCGTACATGATACCCAAGAGTTGTAACCCCCCCCCCCCCCTCCAACTCCTCCTGTCCACTGCCTCTTGTAAAACTCCTCCCCCCAACCTTCCCCCCCCCCCCCCCCCCCCCCCCCCCCCAACTTTCCACCCCGGCTAGACCACTCGGACCCTGTTCTGCCAGGCTCCGATGGCCGCAGCCCCTCCCCCCCACCTCACTCCCGTTCACTGGCCGGCTTAAACTGGCCAGCGTGGAGGCCCCCGCACGGGTCCTTTCCCCCTTGTCCGGCCTTGGAAAGCCCAGAAATCCCCTTTTAGCACACAAACCCCGCATATCCACCTACACCCCAAAGAGCCCTCATTTCGAGTGAAAGTCCCATCACTTCCCTTGTCCAAGTATATACAACATTGGCTCCTTTAGCCCATACACCCGCACGCAGTGAAACAAAAAAGAAGAAAATACAGTCATGAGGTTACATCGGCACATGGCCATTTCTCAATTTCTCAATTCTGCCACAGTCCTTCTGCCTTCGCAAACTCCACCGCTGCTTCCGCCATTCCAAAATAAAAGTCCTTGAGCTTGTAAGTCACCCTCAGCTTCGCTGGATATACAATGCCGCACTGCACCTTGCTAATGTACAGTGCCCTCTTCACCCGGTTGAAGGCAGCCCGCCTCCTCGCCAGCTCCACCGTAAAATCCTGGTACACACGTATACCAGCTCCAGCCCACTGCACCACCCGCTTGGCCCAGCACAGGACCTTCTCCTTCACACTGTACCTACGGAAGCACAGAGTCACTACCCTTGGCAGCTCACTCGCCTTTGGTACAGGCCTCCACGACCAATGAGCCCGATCCAGCTCATATCGGGAGGGATCCTCCCCCTCCCCCAATAGTTTCACCAGCATCGCGGCAAAATACTCAGTCGGCCTCGGTCCTTCAACTCCTTCGGGCAGCCCCACAATCCTCAAATTCTGTCGCCTGGATCGGTTTTCCAGTTCTTCCATTTTTCCTCGCAGATCCTTGTTAATCTTCATCACCTTCCGCATCTCCTTCCCCATCGAGGTAAGTTGATCACCGTCCTGCAATAATGTCTCCTCCACTTCCTTCAGCGCCTCCCGTTGCTCCCGCACCTCCGCCACTGCGTCCGCCACCGCCGTCGTCACCGGGGAAATCGCCTCCTCCACCAACACACTCAAAACCTCCCTCATCTCCTTCCTCATTGTCTCCATGTATTTTGTAAACTGCCTTTCGAATTCCGCAGCCATCACCGTCGTTATTTCTTCAGCTGTAAGCAATGCGGCCTGCCCTGGTGCTCCAGCCTCCATTTTCCTTGGTGACCCCCTGGTGACCTTTCCACTCCCCGACGGACCGTCAGCTGTTTTTCTTACAGCCGTTTTTTTGCTCACCCTCGACATTTTTCTTTACTGTGCTGCCTCTGTGCCTTCTTCCTGCTTTTGCCGCCTCCTGGGACCGGGCGTAAAGCCCCAAAAATGCCGTTCCCGAACGGGAGCCCTCCATTGTGTGGCTGCCTCCTGCCCGCCGTCACCGGAAGTCCACCTTCAATACCTTTGACGTGACATCGGCAAATCATTGCCAGAATCTCCCAAGTCTCGGACATGCCCAAAACATGTGGACATGATTTGCGGGCCCACCTCCCTCCCTCTCCATGAGCTTGTTATAAATTTCCGAGACCTTCCCCTCCTCCAATTCCGTTTTCGGCGCTACCTTGCCCTGTACCCCCTGGGGCGGCAGGTGCGGAAAGCTCGAAACCTGCCTCTGCACAAAGTTCCTCGCCTGCAAGTAGCGGAACCCATTCCCAGCGAGCAGCTCCAATTCCTCCACCAGTTCCTCCAAACACGGAAAGCCTCCATCAATAAACAGGTCCCCAAACCGCTCGATCCCAGCTCTCTGCCATCCCCGAAACCCCCCATCCAGCCCTCCCGGTGCAACCCGGTGGTTGCCATAAATTGGTGCCCATACCGATGCCCCCTCCACCCTCCTATTCTTCCATCACTGACCCCACACCCTCAGGGCAGCCACTACTCCCGGGCCTCTGGAGTACCGAGACGGCGAGAACGACAGAGGTACCGTTGACAGTGCCCCTAAACTTGTGCCCCCATATGAGGCTGCCTCCACCCGCTCCCACACCGACCCTTCCCCCACTACCCACTTTCTGACCATTGCAATGTTCGCTGCCCAAAGGTAGTTTATAAAATTCGGTGGGGCCAGCCCCCCCCACCCCTCAACGCCAGCAGTACCTTCTTTACCCGCGGGGTTTTAACCACCCCGAAATCACCGCATTCCCCCTCTTAAAGAAAGCCTTGGGAATAAAAATAGGCAGGCTCTGAAATATAAAGAAAAACCTCAGGAGAACCGTCATCTTCACTGTCTGCACCCTCCCCGCCAGTGACGATGGGAGCATATCCCACCCTCCTCCCAGTGACAATGGGAGCATATCCCACCCTCCCCGCTGGAGTCAACTGGAGCATATCCCACCTTCTGGAATCCCCCTTCATCTGCTCCACCATCCGAGCCAGGTTCAGCTTGTGCAGCTGCTCCCACTCCCGCGCCACCTGGATACCCAAATACCGAAAGCTCCCTCCCACCACCTTGAATGGCATTTCCCCCAATCACCTCTCCTGTCTCATTGCTTGAATAGGAAAGACCTCGCTTTACCATATTCAATTTATACCCCGAAAACTGGCTGAATTGCTCTAGGATCCCCATAATCCCTCCAATGGATCCGAAATACGCAAAAGCAGGACGCCGCGAGACCCTGTGCTCCACCACCATCCTGGTTCTATCCCCTGCCAGTCCTTCGATGCACTCAACGCCATCGCCAGTGGCTCTATAGCCAAGGCAAACGGCAGTGGGGAGAATGGATGTCTCTGCCTCGTCCCCCGATCCAGCCTAATATAATCTAAGCTCACCTGGTTCGTCAGGTGCCTAGTACAGCAACCGGACCCAGTCCACAAAACCCTGCCCCAACCGCCCCAGGACCTCCCATAGGTATTCCCACTCCACCTGATCAAAGGCCTTTTCTGCATCCATGGCGACCACCTCTCGTCCCTCAAAGGGCATCATTATCACATTTAACAGTCTTCTAATGTTCGCCGCCAAATGTCTCCTCTTCACAAACCCCTGTCACCCCAGGCACACAACCCTCTATTCTCGAGGCCAAGATCTTGGCCAATAGCTTGCCATCTACATTTAGAAGGGAGATTGGCCTGTACGACCCACATTGTTCCGGGTCCTTTTCCCGCTTCAGGATGAGAGAAATCGAGGCCAGTGACATCGTCAGGGAGAGCACCCCTCGCTCCCTAGCCTCATTAAACGCCCTTACCAACAGGGGCCCCAAAAAACCCGAGAACCTTTAGTAGAACGCCACTGGGTAACCTTCCAACCCTGGGGCCTTGCCGACTGCATCGCCTCCAACCCCTTCATCACTTCAACCAGACCAATTGGGACCCCTAGCCCTTCACCAGCTCTTCTTCCACCCTCTAAAAACTGACTCATCTCCTCTGTCCCGGTTGGGGGTACAGACTTGTATAGCCAGCTACAAAAGTCCCTGAACACCCCGTTCACCCCCACTGGGTCCAAGACTGTATTTCCCCCTTTGTCCTTTACTTTCCCAGTCTCCCTCGCCGCCTCCCGCTTCCTCAGCTGGTGTGCTAGCATCCTGCTAGCTTTCTCCCCATATTCGTACACCGCCCCTCTTGCACATCTCAGCTGCCCCACCGCCTACCCCGTAGATAGCAACCCAAACTCCATCTGCCGCTCCTTCAACAGCCCCGCTTCCATGGCTTCTGAATACCTCCTGTCCACCTGGTGAATTTTCTCCACTAACCTATCCATCTCTGCCCGTTCTGCCTTCTCCATGTGTCCGTATCAAAATAAACTCCCCTCTCACCACTGTCTTCAACGCCTCCCACACCGTAGCTGCTGAAACCTCTCCCGTATCGCTTATCTCCACATACCTCTGAATGGCCTCCCTCACCCGCTCACACACCTCTTCCTCTGCCATCAGCTCCACATCTGACGTCCATTGCGAGCGCTGGCGCCCTCCCCCTTACTCATCCGCAAGTCCACCAAGTTGCGGGGCGTGATCATGCACCACAATCGCCGTGTACTCAACGTCCACCACCTCCGCCAGCAATTTCCTATCCATAATAAAGAAGTCAATTCGGGAGTACACTTTGTGCACATGGAAGAAGAATAAGTACTCTTTCGCTCTCGGCCACCCAAACCTCCACAGATCCACTCACCCCCATGTTTTATAAACCCCTTTAGCTCCTTCGCTGCCGCAGACACCCTCCCTGACCTCGAGCTCCACCGATCCAGCCTTGGATTTATAACCCTATTAAAATCCACCCCTATAATCAGCCGATGCAAGTCCAGATCGGGGATTTTCCCCAGTACCCACCTCATGAACTCTACATCATCCCAGTTTGGAGCATAAATGTTCACCAGAACCACCAGCATCCCCTCCAACATCCCCCGCACCCCTAAGTCCGCCACTATTCTTCCCATTTCAAATGCCACCCGCTTGTTTATCAAAATCAGCACCCCCGTTGCTTTGGAATCTAGCCCCGAATGGAATACCTTTCCTCAGCCTAGTCTGATCTGCCACCCTCTGGTGTGTCTCCTGTATTATTGCCATGGCCGCCTTTAAGCTTTTTAAATGCACGAACACATGGGCCCTCCTGACTGGCCCATTCAACCCTCTCTCACGTTCCATGTGATCAGCTTGGTCGGGGGGGCACCATGGGATCAGCTTGATGGGGGGGGCACCCACCTCCCACAGAATAGCAACCCCAACCCCCATCAACACACTAACCACCTGCTCACCCACCACTGCCCTTCCCGCTTCTGTGAACTAGTCGGTCCAGCTAGCCTGGTAGCCCCCGCCCATGGCACCTTGTAACCTACCCCCCACTGATTCCCCTCTTACCCCCCCCCCCCCCACACTCAACCATACTCTCCAAACTTAACAACCCCCACCAAACATCCAGAAAAACCAACCCAACATCTTCCATCAAGAGAGAAGAAAAAAAAAAACCACAGAACAAAACAACCAATGGCCCCAACCACATTGCAAACGTGATCCAGACAAACCACAAAAATACAGAACGGGAACATCTCCTCCAGAGATCAATATCCTCCTTCTCCTGCCAGTTCATTGACTCTGACAAACCCCATCGCCTCCTCTGGTGTCCCAAAGTAGAGTTCCCAATCTTTGTATGTCACCCACAGGCACGCCGGGTATAGCATACCAAACTTCACCTTCTTAAAGAGGGCCGCCTTCACCTTGTTGGACACCGCTCTCCTTTTGGCCAGCTCCGCACCCAGGCCCTGACAAACACGCAGCTCACGACCTTCCTCGGTGTAGTGTCTCGTCTGCCTGGCCCACCTCAAAATCTGTTCCTCATCCAAGAACTGGTGCAGGTGGACAACCATCGCCCTCAGCGGCGCGTTCCCCTGTGGCTTCCTCATTAGCCCCTGTGCGCATGATCCACTTCCAGGGGCCGAGCAAATGCCCCCCCTCTCCCAGCAGCTTTTCAAACATCTACGCCACATAAGCGTCGACATCCGCTCCCTCACTGCCCTCCGCCAGGCCCACGATTCTGACATTCTGCCTGTGTGACCGATTTCCCCAGGTCCTCCACTTTCTCCTGCCGCCGCCTCTGTTGATCCCGCATCAACCCTTTCTCCACTGCAATCGAGGCAAGTTGCTCCTCATGTTCCCCCACCGCCTCCTCCACCTTCTGGATTGCCTGGCCCTGGGCCTTCAACCTCGTCTCATGCGGTCGATCTCCGCCTATACCGGGTCCACCACCCTGGCCAGGCCCTCCAAGTTCTTCTTCCGCTGGCCACGTTTGCATGGAGTAAGCTCACCAGCTGCTTCGTCGACCACTGGGCAGGCAGGATCAGACCCCGACCCTCCGCCATCTTCCCCTGTGTCGCAGACACCACTCCAGCCTTCGACGATTGTTCCCTCCTTTTCGACCACTTCTGGTCCACGAATCCAGACACCGGTGGGACGCTCTCTCCTTCCACCCCTCCTGCACCTTTTACAATCTCTCAGCCCCGCCATTAGCCGGGGAAAAGGTCCAAAAGGTCCACCATGAGTGGGGGCCACCAAATGTGCGACCACTCACACCATGGCCGCCACCGGAAGTCCACTAGCTTTCTCTTCTAATGATATTTTTTCACAGTCTTGGAATACATCCATTTTGTGTTATTGTAAATGGATAGAGAAAATGCCTGGGGATGTGAGAATACAAACACAGTAAAATCAAACCTTGCAATTATATGACTGTACATAGAGAATTGGAACCTGACCTCATTTGGATTTGCAAGAATACAATTCCTGAAATAAAATTGGCAATAGATGTGTGCAGTTCACAGTTAGTAAAATACATGTTGAGTAACAATATGTTGAAAGGAGTCATACATGGAACCTCCACAATGTGAAGACAAGAAAACATGATCCAGAAAAAGAGAAACGAATAAGTTTTTGATGACAAATATGGGAAAATTACCTCCGGTTTCCCATGAAAATGTGTACGCTGGTAACCCTAGTATAGTGGACTAGTTACTGAGAAGGTATGAGTTCAATTCAACAATTCTGTGGACTGGAAAAGATAGCTGTGAAAACGGTCTCAGAATGTCATTAAAAACCCAACGGGTTCACCAACATCTCTCAGGGACAGGCCTGCTGTCCTTCTCTGACCTCATGTGATTCCAGAACCACTGTCTAGTCTGTGTTGCCTTTGTTCCATAAAACAAATAAGAAATTGAAAAGTGCTTAAAAACAATTATTTGTGAAACATGAGCTTACAAAAGTAAATTGTCTGCAGTAAATAACACTGCCTATTAATAAAGGAGGTGCACTACTAGGCAAGGGTGGTCAGGTTAAATTAGCCAATTTTGTACAGCACACTGTAGCGCAACTTGGTTTCTGTAAGATAAATTTCAACAATATAACGTATCTCTATTTTTTTCTCTTTTGCAGCGTATACAACTCTCCTGAAATGTTAACTGAAATCTTTACGTTCCAAAGTTCCTTTTCGTACTTGCTCGTTTGTGTTTCCACAGGTGAGAATCTCAGTCATATGGAATGTCATAGGCAGTATGAAAAATAATGGGCTGAATTCTCCGCCGTCGGGATTCACCGTTTTGCCAGCAGCCCGGGGGTTTCCCGACGGCGTGGGGCTGCCCCATAATGGGAAACCCCCTGGACCAGCCGGCGAGACGGAGAATCCCGATGGCGTGCCGGAGAAACCTGCCCAATGGTTTTCATACACAGCTGGTTGCTTGCTCAAAGCTCAAATCTAATGTTTATCTCCCACCTTGGAATCCTTTATAAGAAAGACTCCTTTTATAACGCTGCTATAATTTGTCAGTATTGTGGCAGCAATGGTCATAGTGATTTGATGAAAATATTAGCTTGGTAATTGTCAAATACTTTGTTTTACTGCAAAGATGAGCAGGTTAGGTGGATTGGCCATGCTACATTGCCCCTTAGTGTCCAAATGGTTAGGTGGGGTTACTAGGTTACGGGAATAGGGTGGAGGTGTGGGCTGCTCTTTCCAAGGGCCGGTGTGGACTCGATGGGCCAAATGGCCTTACTGTCCTGTAGGGATTCTATGATGAAATAATTTCACTACAAAATTAGGAATTCATTATAGTTGACACTATGTTGCTGTGATGGTGTCATAAAGTTAATTACATTTTCAGTTTTATATTGGAAAACCTTTGTTTTCAACTGGCATTATTTCTGTTGACTTGCAGTTGTAATGTTGCTTGAGCTAGATTCCATGGCACCATGCAGCAAATAGCAGGACTAACCACAAAAGAATAACAAGAATGACTCCTCCCTGTGCACTGCAGCTGGAGTCTCGGTTTATGTTTAGTACTGCATTTCTCTCAACTCATTCAAGTGAATTTTAAGCAAGCAGTATAGCCCTCGAAGGTCACTTTCAATTTTACCATTGTCTAAATTAGATTCACACAACAGCTTGTATTTGGGGAGAGGCTCTGGGTGTTTCCACTTCTTTATCTATCCCCGCTTATCCCAGGTCTAAGCCCGTAAGCGTAGTTCTTCCCTGGGACAAATTTGGTAAATAGACACTGGAGGTAAATAGTGAAGGAAGTTGGTGCTTGAGTGGAGCTTGTTTATGAGTTGGCCAGATGGCTTACAGCATCATTTAGATCCTGCACTTTCCTATGTTCCAATGTTCTGATTAGTAGAATAATTTTAAAACTATTCTTTTCACCACAGGGGTACTTAGAATCCAAATCATGCAGGACTTGAGCATAAATACAAATTTATCCGGGCATCAGTAACAAAATTTACCTTTTATCTGCTGTTTTGAAAATTAATAATGGGGTGATCACATGGGTTCTTAAACTTGATGCTATAGAGGCTTCTGACACTGATGGGATCAACAGTTTGTGACAGACTGGCTACATTATTTTAAATTCCAGGCATAAATTTGAGGCAAGCATTAGTACAGCACCAGTACCCATTCATCGGAAGAAATAAAAGACTTGCACCTATTATAGATTTCAGTGTTACCAGAATCTTCAATTCCATTCCTTCTTTGCTCTCCCTATAACCATTCAAGATCAACCCACTGTCCAGTGTCACCTTGGCGTATGAAAGCATTCAGTTTATCCTCTAGTCGTCACTGGGTTTTGTGGTACTGTAAAATAAAAGTTTTGTTTTCATTTACTCTTAGTTTGTAGTATAGAGGAGCAGGCTAAAAAACATGAATTAAGTGGTGCCACTAAAATTGTTTTACATGCAGGGTTGATGATACCACCAATATGTAACTAAACCATACTGAGCAGATTTAATACCCAATCTGCTGAGATTATCTGATCTCAGCCAGTGTGGAAGTTGGGGTGCAACATTTGGTCTTGGAATTGTTGGCTGGATTGTTACATGTCTGCCAATTAATCACTGTGTAGGCCAGGAGATACTCCTTTACAGCTCGTGTTCCTGTCCATTAGTGTTCCCATTCCTCTCTCTCCCACCCATCAGAGAGCCTGTACCTCTTATTCATCCTCCTAGAGTGCTATCCCACACCACGTCTGCTCCATCCTAGCGCCATCTACCACTACAACAACACACTGCAAATATTCAGCAGGTCAGGCAGCATCTGCAGAGATAAACAGAGTTAATGGGCGGGATTTACCGACCACACCACCTCGTGTTTTTCGGCGGTGGAGGTGGTGGCCCGCCAGCGGGATCTATCGACCCTGCAGTCGTCAACGTGATTTCCCGGTGACGGCATCCTCGTCGCCAGGAAGCCCGTGTGCCAGCGTGCGACCGGACTTGCCCGCCAGTGTGAACAGCCGGTAAATCCCGCCCAATGTTTCTGGCCAATGACCTTTCATCAGAACTGAGGAAAGAGTTCTTGTGAAGGGTTATTGGACTGCAACATAACTTTGTTTCTCTCCACCGATGTCATCCACAACTCGTTCCTCTCCATCAAGGTGCCATCTCAGGACCACTTCCTCTCCATCATAGTGCTATCTCCCACTACTGCCCCCTCCATATAACAGTGCCGGTTGCCACTACAAGCTCTCCGTTGTAGTGAAAACCCCCCATCGCTCTTTCTAAATCTAAGGCAATCCTTACAAAAGGGAAAAATCGAAAAATGTTTTGTTGAAATAAACTTCCGTGGAAATGGGTCAGAAGGGGAAAAGCAAAATTGGTTGAGGAAAAAAATAATGGGAGGGAATTGTATAAAGAGATAAATTTTCTCTGGAAGAAAGCAGTTGATGCAAAGAAAATTGTGAGGAGACTAAAAGAGAAGAAAGATAGTAACCAAAATGCAGCATCACAAACAGCTTGCTTTCTGTGCTTTCAGTACTTAATTTACAAAACCGCTTGGCACAGAATGCAACAAAATGACATGACACAAATAGCTATTATTTTACAGATGAGGTAAAGAATATTCCTTTAAATTTACATTTAACAATTTCATTTCCATTTGTGCTCTTTGCCTACTGTACAGGAGGAAAGTTTATTTTTTTAAAATATTTTTAGTCGAGGCGTTTTCATTTCATAAAAACACCACCATCTTTATACATCTATCATCTAGTCCCACCCCACTACCCTAACACCATACACACCCTGTTTTATAACTAACCAATAAAATAATAATGACTATAACACACAACAATAAACCAACCCCACCACCAATGACATTCACAGATCCTGGGAGTAGGAGTTGAATAACCTCCACCTCAAAAGGAACCCCTCCTCCAACCCTCGAATGGCGAACTTTACCTTCTCCAGATGCAAGAATTCCGCCAAGTCACTCACCCATCTTGTAGCTTTGTCCGGCTCCAGAGCCCCCCCACCCTAGCAAGATCCGCCTCCGGGCAATCAGGGAAGCAAAGCCTCTCTCCCCACCTGCACTCCCAGACCCTCCGAAGCCCCAAATATCACCATCCACGGGCTCCGAGCCACTCACACCCCCATAATCTCTGACATGGTTCCCAATAAGGACTCCCAGACCTCCTCAATTTCAGGCATGAACAAAACATGTGAGTATGATTTGCTGGCCCCCCTTAACACCACTCACGCTGGTCCTCCACCTCCAGAAAGAACCAACTCATAAGCGACTTTGTCATGTGCATTCTATGCACCACTTTAAATTGAATTTGATTTAATCGCACACAGGGGGATGTCGCGTTTGCCCTCAGCAGGGCCTCCCCCGCTAAATACCCCACTTTCTTTTATCTTCCCTCAACGAAGCTCCCTCCCCCACCATAAGCTGCCCGTAGGTATCACATCCTGGGACACAATCTTTTCAAGTAACGAAGCGGGTGGCAACCGTGGAAACGTAGCCAGCTCCCTCCTAACATCCCTAAGAACGGAAACCCATTCCCCTTTGGCAACTCAAACTTCCCCTCCAATTCTCCCACTCTGCAAACCTACCTTCCACAAATAAATCCCTAAACCTCTCAATCCCCTCCCGCCCCCACACCCTATACGTTGCATCCAACCCTGATTGCCACAGATCGGCGCCCACAACGACATGCCCTCAATCATAAAATACTGCCTGGTCTGATTCCAGACCCTTCACATGGTTACCACCACCGGGCTCGTGGAGTAGTTAGCTGGCAAAAACAGAAGGGGCACCATTACCAGTGCCCTCAGACTTGTCCTCTTACACAATACCTCCTCCGTCTGCCCCCACATCGACCCCTCCTCCTCCACGACCCACTTCCGCACCTCCTCGGCATTCGCTGCCCAGTAATATTTCAACAAGTTTGGCAGAGCCAGGTCTCCCCTCCGCCTACCTCTCTCCAAAAATACTCTCCGAATCTTGGGCGCTTTCCCCACCCATATGAAGTCTGTGATCACCCCGTTTACCCTCCCCAAAATTACTTAGGCACAAAAATCAGGAGATTCTGTAAACTAACAAAAACGTCAGGAGCACCGTAATCTTTACGCTCTGGATCCGCCCTGCTAATGATAACGAGAAAACATCCCACCTCTTGAAATCCTCCCTCACCCCGTCCACCAGATTAGCCAAGTTCAATTTGTGTAACTGAGCCCAATTATGTGCCACCCGTATCCCCGAATAGCGGAGGCTCGACTTAGCCAGTTGAAACGGTAACTTCTCCAATCCCTCCCTTGTACCTGAGCATTGACCACAAATACTTCACTCTTTCCCGCATAAAGTTGATACCCTGAAAACGACTGAAATTTCATCGGATCCCCATAATACTATCTAGACTTGCAATCGGGTCCGTGACATATAGTGGGAGGTCATCCGTGTACAGGGCCACTCTATGTTCCACCCACCCTCTCTCTATCCCTCGCCACTTCGTTGAAACCCTAAGCGCCACTGCCAGTGGCTCCATCGCTACTGCAAAACGCAAGGGGGACAGTGGACACCCCTGCCTCATTTCCCGATGCAGGCAAAAATACCCCGAACTTATAGTATTCGTGCGTACACTCGCAGTGGAGGCCCTATACAACATCTTTATCCAACCCACAAACCCTGGCCCCAAACCAGACTGCTCCAGTACTTCAAAGAGGTACTCCCATTCAACCTGGTCAAACGCCTTCTCCACGTCCATAGATATTATCCCCTCCCTTTCCCGTCGGGGCTTCATCACCACAGTGTTCGACGACAACTGTTGCCTCCTTCACGAACCCTGTTTGATCGTCGGCTACCACGCCCGGCACACAATCCTCCAAGCACATCGCCAACACCTTAGCCAACAACTTTGTGTTCACATTCAAAAGAAATATTGGCCGATAGGAACCACTCTCCTCCGGATCTTCTGTAAAATAAGTTGTTCCTTAACCCTGATGTAAGGAATGGCTCAAAACTGTGCATAAAATATCTTTTTCACACCTACCAAGACACTAATCTTTGTGATAGAAATATTGATTAGATCAAGAAACAAGGGGCGGGACGGTAGCCCAGTGGTTAAACTGTTGCTTCACAGCTCCAGGGTCCCAGGTTTGATTCCAGCTTGGGTCACTGTCTGTGCGGAGTCTGCACATCCTCCCCGTGTGTGCGTGGGTTACCTCCCGGGTGCTCCGGTTTCCTCCCACAGTCCAAAGATGTGCAGGTTAGGTAGATTGGCCATGATAAATTGCCCTTCGTGCCCAAAATTGCCCTTAGTGTTGGGTGGGGTTACTGGGTTATGGGGATAGGGTGGAGGTGTTGACCTTGGGTGGGGTGCTCTTTCCAAGAGCCGGTGCAGACTCGATGGGCCGAATGGCGGCCTCCTGCACTGTAGATTCTATGATTACCAGTGCATCTCCGCCTCCTCCATAAAGCTAGTCATTTATCTATTTGTTGTTTGTGAGCCCTTACTGCATGCACATTGGCTGCTGTGTTTGCTTAAGAAACGACAATCACTATACTGAAAAAAATCGCTGGTACTGGAATGCTTGCGAATCTCCTGTGAACATGGTGGTAATGTGCTATACAGAAGCAAGTTTGGTCTTTCAAAATCTGGCTTAAATGTAATTGAATGCAGAATAGTAAAAATCAAGAAACCGCCCCAATGCAAAGTGCACAATTAAAATACACATGCATTAAGTAAATGGAAGATTTTGACTATTACTGTAACTGAAGTTTGGTGTGGCGGTCCCCTCTGATTTGTGTCCTTCCTCCTTTTTCCCTTGAAGGTTGGGAATCCTGCACAATGGTGATTGGTCCCATGCCAGCCTGTATAGTGAGCACTGGGAGATCATTCAACCACAGGAGCCAAAGCAATCTGTTTTTACAGTTGTGAGCTCCCAGCAAAGTCACTGGACAGCATTAAAGAACAACAACTCTCTCAATTTCCCTCCCCCTTCCTGGCAAACTGCACTCCACCCTGATCAGCTAACTCAGCGCAGGTTCAAGCCTGGGGCATCCTGGCCTTCTGATCTCACAGCAGCTGGTGAACCTACTGAACACGTCGGTGGGAAACATGTTTTTTGCATATATTTTCTTAAACCGTTTAGCAATCTCTTGACCCGCTATTTGAATAAGTGCGTTACAGCTCTGGTCCTCTTTAAGTAACAAATTAATAGCTTTTTGACTTGTTCCTTCTAGGTTATTTCATTCAAGATGTGGCTGATATCGTCATGAATGGCCAATCTAGAGCATCATGGGAGTTCCTGGTGCACCATGTGTTGGTAATTATATTGTGTAACAGATCAACTTTGAAGTTCGAGTTTGTACTTTGTGAAATACGTTATGCTGGAGGAGTAAATCGGTTCTGAGAAAGCTGTAATATTCGGCTTTAGGCTGCATTAACTACCTCTTGCCTGTGCACACATGCTCAACATTGAGAAAGCAGCAGTTGTTATAGCAACTGACAGCAGTATCTGCTATTGCAACACAGGGGCTAATTTTATGAGTCACACTTGGTGGGGAACCATGCCTGCCAAAAGTATGTATCCCAAATCAGGGAGTGTACTGATTTTCGCATCTTTTCCAGCAACTTTTTTTTCTGTTCCTTTGTCTTCCTGCACGACCTCTACTTGTGTAATGTATCTTTCAAGACAGCCACCCCCACCCTCAACACATCTGCTCCCCGCTTCCCTGCTTAACAATTGCACTCTTCACGCTGTTCCTCACAACAGAGCATTGGTCCCTCACCCTTTCCCTGCTATTTGCAATGTCTGCACTATTACTTGTGGTGGGGTGGGGTGGCCAACTGGAGGATGGAGTGGGTTGTAGTAGAAAAACAGAAACATTTAGGAGGATGTAGCAGTCCATGTGAAAATAAAGTTCAGAATTGGGAAGGAGGATACAGATTTCCGGCACTTGGTATACCCCCCCACCCTCCTTTTTATTAACTCCACGATGAGAAGAAGGAATGCAGGAATGCTTCTTGAAATAATAATAATCCAGCAGAGAGGCTGGTGGGTGCGTGGTTGTTCCTGTTCCCGTGCTGCTTTAAATAAAAGTAGCAAATTTGTGGTTCTGGCAGGGCTACGTGTTCCCAGGTGGGGGAGGGACGGGTGGATTTGGAATCCAGTACGCTCACTAACATGGCAGAGTGGATTGCGTCGTTTGGAGCGTGGCTGGGGGAGGTGGCAGGGTGTGGGTGTGTGTGTGGGTTGGGGGGCCGGTGGCGGGAGGGGGCGGGGGTGAAAGCCAGAGGCAGGGTCTGCATTTTTATATTAATGTGTTATGTGCTTGTTAAGTGGTAAATTTGACTTTTCAGCTGTTTGTGTTGTGCACCTGGAACTCTATCTTGTACTTTCTATACTGAAATATAACTGAGAGCAAATGAAAAAAGCGGGAGAATGGCATGTCTATTATAATTGGTGAACACTGGGAAATAGAGTTAAATACTTAAGTAATAAGTAGGAGTAAGATATCAACCAGTAGTTCAGTGTTCATAATAGATAACAGACTTGGGGAAAAAAAGATGATTATAAAAGAATAATACCAATTAAAGTTCCCTCGGCACTCAAGAAAATTAGTACTCTTGTCATATGACTTACAACCAGTATTATGAACATTTTATGTACAGTATTGTGCCTGAAGTTTATTTTTGGGGTTTGGCTGTTTTAAGTTGCTGACAATCTGTCATGTAAATTTTTACATTAGTATGTAGGTTAATCACAAGATCACCACAGACTGGAATGTTACAGATCAGCCAGGCTGCAGATAAATTTACATAATGACAATCAGCCCTCAGCAAGACATTGAACAAGTCGCTGGAGAACAGTGAAACCATTTTGCTTCCTGCACCGAAGATGGATGAAAAGGCTATTTAATACATACGCCCTTATGATATTAGTAGAATTATAAACAATGCTATTTTTGTTATCATCGAAAAGAGCAGGAAACTGAATTAAAAACCAAAAGATATAATTCCATTGAGGGCAAAATAAAGAACCGATGCCAATACTTAGCTCTTGAAATTGTGCAATGCAAATATTAAGAGTCTAAATGTCACGGATTTTTTTTCATTTTATACGCCGAGCGATCAGCCTTTTAAAAACTTTTTTTCCAATTGAGGGGAAATTTAGCATGACCAATCCACCTACCTTGCACATTTTTGGGTTGCGGGGGTGAGACCCATGCAGACATGTGTGAACTCCACACGGACAGTGACCCAAAGCCGGGATTGTACCCGGGTCTTTGGTGCCGTTAGGCAGCAGTGCAAACTGTGCCACTGTGCCGCCCTACCTATTGATGAGCCTTGCCCACTGAGACAATAGACGGGAATTCTTTTTTTTAACATTAATATAAATTTAGAGTACCCAATTAAATTTTTCCAATTAAGGGGCAATTTAGTGTGGCCAATCCATCTACCCTGCACATTTTTGGGTTGTGGGGGCGAAACCCACACAAACACGGGGAGAATGTTCAAACTCCATACGGACAGTCACCCAGAGCCGGGATTGAACTTTGGACGTCAACGCCGTGAGGCAGCAATGCTAACCACTGTGCCACCGTGCTGCCCGAGACGGGAATTCTGGTGAAGGCTATGCATTATTCTCCAACTACCGGCCAAATTCTCCCATTTTGAGATCAGCTGCGGTGGCCAGTGGGAAAACATGCCAAATCATCCGCCCCTGACCTAATTAATTGTGCACCCGAGTGTTTTACGCCAGATTCGGTGGCTGGGCAGGCCTGGATAGCGCCTAGTCCACCTTCATTTCTGGATGCCTTACTGAAAAGGCACCCAACATCACTGATCCACTATCAAAGAAAGCCAGTGGACCTCCTGAAAATGACGATAGATGCTTGGAAGCATGCCGAGATCGGAAGATGGACCTTCCAAGAATGAAGATGGATCTCCTGAAACATTCTGAGGTTGGAAGATGGAACCCCCTAACCTGGAAGGTCCACCTGCTTATGCACACCCAACCCATTGCTACGGTGTTCCAGGTTTATGGGCGGCCTACATCCTGAACTCCGGAAGCAGCCCCAGGTATTGTTCAGCTGAGTCCCGACATCTGATCGCCACATCGTGCCAGATGCACTTAACGCTGGCGTGTTTTCTCGCCGGCATTGCGGCGAACCTGATGTGGGGGTCAGGCTTTCCTCTGCATTCCGTTAATGGGATGAGGTTCATGTCAGCCATCTGGTGGGTATACCGATCCACCATGGAAGGTACCAGTGGAAGAACCCACTGTAAATTCAGGCCAACATGAAAATTCTTTCTGCCCCCTTTCCCCCCCCCCCCCCCCCCCCCCCGCCATATTTGGCCCTGTGCCTGCTGTTGAACATGTCGGCGATAGCTTGAGAGAATTCTGGTCAGAAAATCAGCTGTGGTTTGCACATGATCTCTGATACGTGCCTTCAGAGGGTAAAGATAGGATCATAATGTTGGGAAAATCACCCTTTAATGCACTAATACCATAGCCATAATTCTGCCCCTCCTGCTTTCCAAAAATACCTACATATCTGCAAGTTCCTCCCTCCAACTTAGTGCCAAATTTGTTTTCTCCTCTGCATATGTGTTGTATTCTGGGGCATCTTTCGGACGTGATGGCGTGGATTTTAATCACCTGATAGAGGCTGAAATAGGATTGGCAAACCTGAAATCTTTAAGTTTTTGACTGCAAAAAGGAATTTCCTCTCCGTTCCCGAGCCGGCGCTATTTTCGTAGGTCAGGAAGGCTTCAGTATGTGGCCCCCACATGCACCTCCTCTGAGGTCAGGGTTCTCACTGTGAACCCCATAGGAAATTGGTTTTCTCCCCCAACTACCTTTTTCATGCACTGGTGTGTATTTTGGAAGCCCTAAAAAACCCCAGCTCACTGGAGAGTTTTTGTAATCACTGACAGATGCCTGCTGAGGAGGTAGGAACTCTCTGCCAGTTAAATGTTAAATGATTTCACAACTTCAAATGGCACTTTTAGATATTATTTTGTCATTAGATGTATTTAAACTGCAGTGATTCATATTACGCCTCTTCCTGAAAAGATAAGTTGACCATTGCATTAACCACAAGTGTTGCAATGCATTTGAGTACGTTTCCTGTGGAAAAAATAATGTTATGCATTCAAAACTAAAGAACACACTACTTGGGATCTCTATCATAGAATTCCTACAGTCCATTCGGTCCATCAAGTCTGCACCAATCCTCTGAAAGAGCACCTAACCTAGGCCCACTCCCCTGCCTTATCCCCACGCACATCTTTGGACTATGGGAGGAAACCAGAGCACCCGGAGGCAACCCACGCAGACGGGGGCGGGGGGGGGGGTGCAAACTCCACACAGTCACCCAAGGCTGGAATTGAACCCATATTCCTGGTGCTGTACTAATTTCAAGTGATTTAAGTGCCCAGATCCCTTATTAGTTGGAAAAAAAAATCTTCACTTGGGAAAACAAAAACAGCTACCTATTCATCGAATACTTTGAATGACATGAAATCCAGTGTAGCTCAGAAAGAAAGCTATCTGTTTTCTCAGGTTTCATTGGACTCCATTGTTTAGATTTTTCTGGGGTTTGTTTTGATAGCTGAGTCCATTATGAATGCTTGGCGGAGTTCCAAACACTTTTGAAACATTGATCAAGCACATTTTGATTAACCGTCTTATTTAAAGTATTTTTTATTATGATTTTAACATTTTATCAATAAGAAACACAAACATACCCCATCCCAAACAAATATAGTACAAAGCGAAAACACTCTTTCCCCCCCCCGCCCCCCCCCCCCCCCCCAAGCAGCTGATGGTGATCAACTCTTTGAAATACAGAATGAACGAGCGCTATCTTTTGTAGAACACCTCGATCAACCTTGAAAGGTGAACTTAACTTTTTCAAGGTATAGGAATTCCATTAAATCCCCCAGCCACACTGAGACATGGGGCAAGCATTCAGCGAGCCGAAGGCTAAAACATCTCCCCCCCCCCCCCCCCCCCACACCATAGCTCTGGCAGGTCCGACACCTTGAGTATGGCCCTTAGGGGATTGGGCTCCAAACTCCAAATTCATGTGCAAGATTGCCGACATGGTGCTGAAGAAAGAGACCCAAAACCTCCCCAACTCAGGACAAGACCAAAACATGTGAACATGATTGGGCAGCCCCTCCCATACCGCTCACACTTGTCCTCCACTTCCGCAAACAACCGGCTCATGCTCAACCTGGTTAGATGTGCCCTGTGCACCACCTTTACTTGTATTAACCATAACCTTGT
Organism: Scyliorhinus torazame; assembly: GCF_047496885.1. NCBI lineage: Eukaryota > Metazoa > Chordata > Chondrichthyes > Carcharhiniformes > Scyliorhinidae > Scyliorhinus > Scyliorhinus torazame. The sequence goes on from NC_092718.1 coordinate 201,053,316, forward strand.
GCCGTTCACTATGCGCAACACCACACACCATCCTCCAGAGCCATTTCCAACTCTTCCTCCCACTTCGCTTCAACTCCCTCCAGCGATAACATATCCTCCTCCAGCATCCTCCCATAGGGCGTGATCTTCCGGCCTCATTACGCTCTCGCTCAAGCAAAACGAGGCCGGTGAATAGTGGGAGAGGCCAAAAATGAGAACCGTGCTAGCCACCAAATAGTTTGCGATGCAACCAGCCCGTAGGTGAAATTGGGATCTCGCAGGAGCAAGGCAAGAAACCAATTATCACCACTTAAGCCCAATTTCCATGCAATTCACGGGAGCCAACCCGTATCCAATGGCATCCTGTCATTCAGCGGCCTCCCCAGTAAGTGCTCACGCTAGCACCAATTAGTACTCCTTTTCAAAAACGTGCACCTGGTGGAAGGACTTCTGTAGGGAGCCTAGAAGGTGAGTAACCATCTTTGTTCGCAGGTGAAGAACCCGGGGTGCTGGGCTTGCCACCCCAGCGCTTGGTGGGGGGTGAGGGACCCACGGCTGGGGAAATCTCCACAGGGGTGGACCGCCATAAGAAGGTGGGGGGGGGGGGGAATTGGGAGGGGCAACCACTCGCAGCAGCACCATGCCAATCCCTGGACCATTTACCTGTTCCAGGGGCAATCCTTGTCCCTGCCTGTGTGCCCCAACGACCACCCATAACACCCACCAATTGCCGAGGCTTCCGGCCATGCGGCTGAAGGCTATTGCTGATCGGGAATTGGCAATCGTGGTTCAGTGAGCATTTCACACGTCTCAAGTGGATTCCTGAGAGTGGGCAGGCCATGTAGCACGTGGAAGTCTTGCCTAGAATCCCAGTCACACCTTGATGCCTGGACACTGTGCCTGAACATTGTGGGAGGTAACACCACACATGTAACAATCAATAACCGAACACCCAGGGGATGAGACACAGCTCGGGGGACATGTCCACGGCCGGAGGGTGGATGGGTGCCACAGGGAGAGGGGCTGCCTGGAGAGATTGGCCAAGGGTTCGTAACAACGATCCCATCCTCCTATCAAACCCCCAAAACATTAGCCTGCATGTTAACATAAACAAATGACAAAAAGGAATCACCCATAGTCACCATTAACACATACAGTCCCCCTCCCCCTTAATGTTCGATGTGATCCAATTCTCAAAAGTGCATAATGAATAACACCCATGAATTGTAGAACCTCTCCATCCTTCCCCTCAGTTCAAATTTGACCTTTTCAAGCGTCAAGAATTCCAAAAGGTCCCCCCGTCACGCCAGGGCACAGGGTGGAGGTTGATCTCCACCCTAACAGGATCATGCACAAAGGTGTTTAATGTGTTTTACAATCCCACACTCTCTGATGATGCGGCTCCCCCTCCCCGGTGCCCTCAGTGATCCTCAACATGCTTGGCCCTCATAGCTCTACCGCTAGGTCTAGGTGTATCCCCAGGATGCACATCTAAGGTGGAGGCAGCCAGCTTCGTACCTCGTCCCATGGCCTTCGATGCCCCTGGCGGGCATCTTCTGAGGCTGGAGGCCCCAGCGCACTTGTCGACTGCACATGCACAGCCGTTCCGCCCTGTCCCGTGAGCTGACTGCGAGACGCATCCTCATCAGAGGGGTGGAACTCGAGGGAGCTGGTGGCCACCATCGCCACTCCATGGGACGGGTTTGGGCTGGCACCCAATGCTCCCTCCCGGTCGGTCGGTGGCCATAGGGCCCTGGGGTTCACATGGGATGGAGGAACAGATGGTTCGAGCCCCGGCTGCCCCTGCATCATCTGGCTCTGCCAGCTCTGGCGGCTCTCCATGGTCCATACCATCGTGTTGACGCCCTCAGCGATGCTCCTCAGTGACTGGTACATGCTCTGCAGCACCTCCGCCATGCCCACCTGTGACTGGGACAAGCTCCGCAGCGTCTCAGCCATTCCTATCTGTGGGACATGTCCTGCAGAACTTCACCAAGGTCAGCCTGGTATTGGGTGGCATCCCCCAGCAAGTCGGACATTCTGCCGAGACCCTCAGCCATGACCGTCACTGACTGCGCGACGCCTTGGACACCTTCACTAATGGTGCCGACGTTGTGCACCAGGCTTTCCACTGTGGTTGCCATCCTAGCAGTGTTGGCCTCGGTGCCACACATTGCCGGCACCATCTCCTGCACCCGTAGCCTCTGGGACTCATCCAAGCACCTGGAGTGACGTTGAAATCTCCCTCTGAATGTCCCAGCTACACCCTATCATCTCAATCGGCTCCGAGTACCTCTGTACCACAGGCTCAGCATCCAGCTGGGACCCAGCTGGGTCCTGGGATCCAGCAGCTCTCTGACTGCTGTCTTGCCTGGGGGTTCCTGCCTCCACCTGATGTACACTAATATTTCCCACCAAGGTGTGTGTATCTGCACTGGTGGAGGGTGGGGATGATAGCTGTGTTGCGACTATAATGGTTGCAACTTCGGAGCTCTCCTCCGAGGTGTTCCCCTCGGAGTCAGGAGAGGATCCCACCCAGGATGGGCCGCGCTGGAGGACCTGTGGTCAGTGGGAGGGATGGGTCAGTCAGTAAGGCAATAACAACTCACTTTTGACAGGTCCTCTGGTGGAGCCTGGCGTTCCTCACCTCTGCAGCACCCGCCAGCCTCCGCGTGGGTGACCGATCGGTCCTCGGCAACCCCAGTCAACTCCGGGGCATGCTTCTCGAAGGAGGTGAGGATTCTTAAGTCAGGCATCCCTCCGTCAGTCTGGGTCCTCTCCCAACGATTATGTGAGAGCTTCTCCTGAGGGATACAGAGACGACATTGTTAGCCACATGCCTGGTGCACAGTGGTGGGAGGGTGTGTGTAAAGGGAGGGGGGGGGGTTGGAGGGAGGGTTGGGGGTCGCATAGGGAGTTGGGGGTGGATGCTTCCTTGGTGGGGTGGGGGGCGTTGGTGTCTACTCATTCGTGCTGCCCGGTTTAGGACATTGACCTTCTTCCTGCATTGGAGACCAGTCCCCCTGGTCACACTCCCCGAGCTCACAGCTGCTGCCTTCTCATCCCAGGCAGCACTGGCTGCCTTGTGGCTGACTCTCCGGTTCCCTCCGGGGAACACGGCATCCTTCCTGGCCTCCACGGTGTCTAGCCGCCTCCCAGATCTGCGTCCTCGAATTTTGAGGTTGGTCTCCTCGGTGCCATTATTGCGAGCTGGGGTTGGCTGAGCAAGTGCTGCTCGACCTTGTTAGCTGGGGGCTAGCGAGTGCAGTCCCGGCGAATCAGCTGGCAAGCCTTCATTTGCGGCGAGAAGCATGGGAGGCCTTGTTAAGCGGACCAATTAACGTTGCATTGTGTTGCCGGCATCGCTGGGCCAAGCATCAGAAAGGTCGCGGCAATTCCCGCTCTCTACCACACTTAGAAATCTTTCTGGAGAATCGCGTCCATAGATTCCTGAGGTTCTCGCCCCTCCCCCTTCCACCGTACCCACCACCAACTGCACTCTCTCAAACAGTGAGGAAGGCGGCATTACTGGAAACGTTGAAAAGACCTTCCTTGCAAAATCCCGCACCTGCTTATACCGGAATGTTTCTGACTGAGGGATCCCAAACATCTGTCAACTCCTCCAAACACGTGAACCACCTCTCCAGAAACGAATCACTCATTCCTACCACCCCCTTATCCCAACTCTGGAATCCAGCATCTAACCTAGCCGGTTCAAACATGTGATTCGCACAGATCGCCGCCAGCTTCGACACCGGCCATATCTTCAGTGTAGCCACCACCATCGGATTGCCCAAGTGTTTCCCTGGGGAGAAAGTGGAGCCGTTACCAGTGACCCCCTATATGGACCTGACTCTATCATTACCCAAATTGCCTCCTGAACCCTGTAGCAGCCGAGCACCTTCGCGGCATTCGCTGCCGAATAGTAACAAATCAAATTCAGAAGAGCCAAACCCCCCGTCTGCTGTCTTGGCTGAAGCACTGTTTTCCATATCCTGGCTATCTTACCTGCCCAGATAAACGACGAGATCAACCGCTCCAATCCCAAAACAAATGGTTTTGGAAGAAAAACCAGCAGGAATTGGAATAAAAATAGGAACTCTAGAAAAATGATCATCTTGACCGATTGAACCCACGCTGTCCCACAACTGTAGATCCCAGCTGGCTTGTGAAGTTCAATTTACGAAGCCGTCCCAATCTCTAGGTACTGCACCCCCAGATACCTAACTTGGGTAGTTGCCAAGTGAATGGGCAACCCTCCCAAATTTGTTTCCTTGATTAACCCTTATTAGGAATTGTCTTTGTGGTAAGTCAATAAGTGATCGTTTGATCACTTGACAGAACTTAATTTTTATGAATGGCTTTTGTGAATGAATGAGAGTTTTTTCAGTTTGAAGTATTTGGTTGATGGCTCTATTATATTGTTAGAAGTTTATTTTTAAATGTCCATTTCAAAGACAGCCAGAGGTCTGCCCATAATGGATACTGGGCGAGTGGCGGTGGGACACTGGGCGAGTGGCCGTGGAACACTGGGCGAGTGGCCGCGGGGCACTGGGCGAGTGGCCGCGGGGCACTGGGCGAGTGGCCGTGGGGCACTGGGCGAGTGGCCGTGGAACACTGGGCGAGTGGCCGCGGGGCACTGGGCGAGTGGCCGCGGGACACTGGGCGAGTGGCGGTGGGACACTGGGCGAGTGGCGGTGGGACACTGGGCGAGTGGCGGTGGGACACTGGGCGAGTGGCGGTGGAACACTGGGCGAGTGGCCGTGGAACACTGGGCGAGTGGCCGTGGGGCACTGGGCGAGTGGCCGTGGAGCACTGGGCGAGTGGCCGTGGGGCACTGGGCGAGTGGCCGTGGGGCACTGGGCGAGTGGCCGTGGGGCACTGGGCGAGTGGCCGTGGGGCACTGGGCGAGTGGCCGTGGGGCACTGGGCGAGTGGCCGTGGGGCACTGGGCGAGTGGCGGTGGGGCACTGGGCGAGTGGCCGCGGGGCACTGGGCGAGTGGCCGTGGGGCACTGGGCGAGTGGCCGCGGGGCACTGGGCGACTGGCGGTGGGGCACTGGGCGAGTGGCCGCGGGGCACTGGGCGAGTGGCCGTGGGGCACTGGGCGAGTGGCCGCGGGGCACTGGGCGACTGGCCGCGGGGCACTGGGCGAGTGGCCGCGGGACACTGGGCGAGTGGCGGCGGGACACTGGGCGAGTGGCGGCGGGACACTGGGCGAGTGGCCGCGGGACACTGGGCGAGTGGCCGCGGGACACTGGGCGAGTGGCGGTGGGACACTGGGCGAGTGGCCGCGGGACACTGGGCGAGTGGCCGCGGGGCACTGGGCGAGTGGCCGCGGGACACTGGGCGAGTGGCGGTGGGACACTGGGCGAGTGGCCGTGGAACACTGGGCGAGTGGCCGTGGGGCACTGGGCGAGCGGCCGTGGAACACTGGGCGAGTGGCCGTGGGGCACTGGGCGAGTGGCCGTGGGGCACTGGGCGAGTGGCCGTGGGGCACTGGGCGAGTGGCCGTGGGGCACTGGGCGAGTGGCCGTGGGGCACTGGGCGAGTGGCCGTGGGGCACTGGGCGAGTGGCCGTGGGGCACTGGGCGAGTGGCCGTGGGGCACTGGGCGAGTGGCCGCGGGGCACTGGGCGAGTGGCCGCGGGGCACTGGGCGACTGGCGGTGGGACACTGGGCGAGTGGCGGTGGGACACTGGGCGAGTGGCCGTGGGGCACTGGGCGAGTGGCCGTGGGGCACTGGGCGAGTGGCCGTTGGGCACTGGGCGAGTGGCCGTTGGGCACTGGGCGAGTGGCCGTGGGGCACTGGGCGAGTGGCCGTGGGGCACTGGGCGAGTGGCCGTGGGGCACTGGGCGAGTGGCCGCGGGGCACTGGGCGAGTGGCCGCGGGGCACTGGGCGAGTGGCCGCGGGGCACTGGGCGAGTGGCCGCGGGGCACTGGGCGAGTGGCCGCGGGGCACTGGGCGAGTGGCCGCGGGGCACTGGGCGAGTGGCCGCGGGGCACTGGGCGAGTGGCCGCGGGGCACTGGGCGAGTGGCCGCGGGGCACTGGGCGAGTGGCCGCGGGGCACTGGGCGAGTGGCCGCGGGGCACTGGGCGAGTGGCCGCGGGGCACTGGGCGAGTGGCCGCGGGGCACTGGGCGAGTGGCCGCGGGGCACTGGGCGAGTGGCCGCGGGGCACTGGGCGAGTGGCCGCGGGGCACTGGGCGAGTGGCCGCGGGGGCACTGGGCGAGTGGCCGCGGGGCACTGGGCGAGTGGCCGCGGGGCACTGGGCGAGTGGCCGCGGGGCACTGGGCGAGTGGCCGCGGGGCACTGGGCGAGTGGCCGCGGGGCACTGGGCGAGTGGCCGCGGGGCACTGGGCGAGTGGCCGCGGGGCACTGGGCGAGTGGCCGCGGGGCACTGGGCGAGTGGCCGCGGGGCACTGGGCGAGTGGCCGCGGGGCACTGGGCGAGTGGCCGCGGGGCACTGGGCGAGTGGCCGCGGGGCACTGGGCGAGTGGCCGCGGGGCACTGGGCGAGTGGCCGCGGGGCACTGGGCGAGTGGCCGCGGGGCACTGGGCGAGTGGCCGCGGGGCACTGGGCGAGTGGCCGCGGGGCACTGGGCGAGTGGCCGCGGGGCACTGGGCGAGTGGCCGCGGGGCACTGGGCGAGTGGCCGCGGGGCACTGGGCGAGTGGCCGCGGGGCACTGGGCGAGTGGCCGCGGGGCACTGGGCGAGTGGCCGCGGGGCACTGGGCGAGTGGCCGCGGGGCACTGGGCGAGTGGCCGCGGGGCACTGGGCGAGTGGCCGCGGGGCACTGGGCGAGTGGCCGCGGGGCACTGGGCGAGTGGCCGCGGGGCACTGGGCGAGTGGCCGCGGGGCACTGGGCGAGTGGCCGCGGGGCACTGGGCGAGTGGCCGCGGGGCACTGGGCGAGTGGCCGCGGGGCACTGGGCGAGTGGCCGCGGGGCACTGGGCGAGTGGCCGCGGGGCACTGGGCGAGTGGCCGCGGGGCACTGGGCGAGTGGCCGCGGGGCACTGGGCGAGTGGCGGCGGGGCACTGGGCGAGTGGCGGCGGGGCACTGGGCGAGTGGCGGCGGGGCACTGGGCGAGTGGCGGCGGGGCACTGGGCGAGTGGCGGCGGGGGCACTGGGCGAGTGGCGGCGGGGCACTGGGCGAGTGGCCGCGGGGCACTGGGCGAGTGGCCGCGGGGCACTGGGCGAGTGGCCGCGGGGCACTGGGCGAGTGGCCGCGGGGCACTGGGCGAGTGGCCGCGGGGCACTGGGCGAGTGGCCGCGGGGCACTGGGCGAGTGGCCGCGGGGCACTGGGCGAGTGGCCGCGGGGCACTGGGCGAGTGGCCGCGGGGCACTGGGCGAGTGGCCGCGGGGCACTGGGCGAGTGGCCGCGGGGCACTGGGCGAGTGGCCGCGGGGCACTGGGCGAGTGGCCGCGGGGCACTGGGCGAGTGGCCGCGGGGCACTGGGCGAGTGGCCGCGGGGCACTGGGCGAGTGGCCGCGGGGCACTGGGCGAGTGGCCGCGGGGCACTGGGCGAGTGGCCGCGGGGCACTGGGCGAGTGGCCGCGGGGCACTGGGCGAGTGGCCGCGGGGCACTGGGCGAGTGGCCGCGGGGCACTGGGCGAGTGGCCGCGGGGCACTGGGCGAGTGGCCGCGGGGCACTGGGCGAGTGGCCGCGGGGCACTGGGCGAGTGGCCGCGGGGCACTGGGCGAGTGGCCGCGGGGCACTGGGCGAGTGGCCGCGGGGCACTGGGCGAGTGGCCGCGGGGCACTGGGCGAGTGGCCGCGGGGCACTGGGCGAGTGGCCGCGGGGCACTGGGCGAGTGGCCGCGGGGCACTGGGCGAGTGGCCGCGGGGCACTGGGCGAGTGGCCGCGGGGCACTGGGCGAGTGGCCGCGGGGCACTGGGCGAGTGGCCGCGGGGCACTGGGCGAGTGGCCGCGGGGCACTGGGCGAGTGGCCGCGGGGCACTGGGCGAGTGGCCGCGGGGCACTGGGCGAGTGGCCGCGGGGCACTGGGCGAGTGGCCGCGGGGGCACTGGGCGAGTGGCCGCGGGGCACTGGGCGAGTGGCCGCGGGGCACTGGGCGAGTGGCCGCGGGGCACTGGGCGAGTGGCCGCGGGGCACTGGGCGAGTGGCCGCGGGGCACTGGGCGAGTGGCCGCGGGGCACTGGGCGAGTGGCCGCGGGGCACTGGGCGAGTGGCCGCGGGGCACTGGGCGAGTGGCCGCGGGGCACTGGGCGAGTGGCCGCGGGGCACTGGGCGAGTGGCCGCGGGGCACTGGGCGAGTGGCCGCGGGGCACTGGGCGAGTGGCGGCGGGGCACTGGGCGAGTGGCGGCGGGGCACTGGGCGAGTGGCGGCGGGGCACTGGGCGAGTGGCGGCGGGGCACTGGGCGAGTGGCGGCGGGGCACTGGGCGAGTGGCGGCGGGGCACTGGGCGAGTGGCGGCGGGGCACTGGGCGAGTGGCGGCGGGGCACTGGGCGACTGGCGGCGGGGCACTGGGCGACTGGCCGCGGGGCACTGGGCGACTGGCCGCGGGGCACTGGGCGACTGGCCGCGGGGCACTGGGCGACTGGCCGCGGGGCACTGGGCGACTGGCCGCGGGGCACTGGGCGACTGGCCGCGGGGCACTGGGCGACTGGCCGCGGGGCACTGGGCGAGTGGCGGCGGGGCACTGGGCGAGTGGCGGCGGGGCACTGGGCGAGTGGCGGCGGGGCACTGGGCGAGTGGCGGCGGGGGCACTGGGCGAGTGGCGGCGGGGCACTGGGCGAGTGGCGGCGGGGCACTGGGCGAGTGGCGGCGGGGCACTGGGCGAGTGGCGGCGGGGCACTGGGCGAGTGGCGGCGGGGCACTGGGCGAGTGGCGGCGGGGCACTGGGCGAGTGGCGGCGGGGCACTGGGCGAGTGGCGGCGGGGCACTGGGCGAGTGGCGGCGGGGCACTGGGCGAGTGGCCGCGGAACAATGTTGGGAGTTGGGTTGCTTTCCTCGACAACTGAAACAGACTTTCCAACCAGCCCACGTCTCTCAGAGACAAAATATAGCAGCAGGATTGGGGCTTGGAGGTGGGCTCGCATTTTTGGAAACCTCAAAAGGGCCCGACATGTGTTTTTCCTGACCTACATGAAAGTTCAGCTGGAGAAATCCTTCATCTGTGAAATTGGTTGAACCTTTGTGGGCTAATATTTTAACAGAAGCATCAACCTGTTTAAATTAGCACCCTAGTTGCTACATTCAGCCAGCAAATAGAGGAATTTAGACCAAAGCATTGAGCTGATATTGACGATGTATTATTTCAAGGCCTTTGCTATAAAATATTAAAGCCCTTGCTACTTTTACAATTACTACAGCAGGCCATTGACGAACACCAGAAATAGTATATAGTTAATAAGCCTATTACAAAGAGGAATAATGCAACTATTGACTGGTAGAGTGGGTCTTGCTAGGAAAAAGGTGCATATCTTAAAACGTCAATAATGTGCTCACATTCTGATTATTTGTTGTCATTTCTGGTGGAGGCATGTCTTCAGCTCGTCAACAAAATGTGTGATCATCGTCAAAGGGCTAGAAACATACTTCAATTAACATTTGATGGATCAGCGTCTTTTGTTGACTATTTCGCTGAATTATTGTGGCTGTGTCATGAAATAGTTTCACTCTATGCGCCTGCCTGTCTTGTATGGTGGCATTTTAAAGCACAATTGATTTGTGCAATGTGTGAGCACACTACTTACAGCTTGGCCTAGATGTAACTAAAATGCAATCATTTGGGATTGCACGGAAATTGTGGCATACTGCAAGCAGCAATAAAGAAGTTAACAGGTTGGTGACCTTCATCACTGGTATCAAAGGGGAGATGGTGGTGTAGGCATAATGTCACTGGACTAGTAATCTAGAAGCCCAGGCTAATGTCCTGGAGAAAAAGGCCTGGATTTCCTGCTCTGTTGTGGCAGAATCCACCGCAGGAGATTCGATGGCCCAGCCAAAGTCCATTGACATACGGCAGGACCGGATGAACCCAGTGGTGGGTGGGGCCAGAAAATCCCACTCAAGGGTTCAAATCCCACCAAGGCATGTGGTGGGATTTAAATTTGGTTCATAACCTGGAATCTAGAAACTCATCTCAGAGAACGTAAACATTGTGATTGTCGTAAAAGTCCATCTGGTTTCCTAAAGTCCTTTATGGAAGGAAATCTGCCACCCTTACCTGGTCTGGCCTACATGTGACCCTAGACCCAGAGCAATGTGGTTGACTTTTAACTGCCTTCTAAAATTGCCTAGCAAGTCACTCAGTTCAAGGGCAATTAGGGATGGGTAACAAATGCTGGTCTTGCCATGATTGCCTCATTCCATGAAAGAATAAATTGAAAATAAAACCCGCTTCGTAATATTGGACAAGTTTACTGGCTATCGGAGTATTAAAATCCCTTCTCTTCAACCTCATCAACAGCAAGTAGCAAGAATAGCAATTAATCTTTATTAATGTCACAAGCAGGCTTACATTAACACAGCAATGAAGTTACTGTGAAAAGCCCCAGTCGCCACACTCTGGCGCCTGTTCGGGTCCACGGAGGGAGAATTCAGAATGTCCAATTTACCTAACAGCACATCTTTCGGGGCTTGTGGGAGGAAACCAGAGCACCCGGAAGAAACCCACGGGGAGAAGGTGCAGACTCCGCACAGACAGTGACCCAAGCCGGGAATCGAACCGGGGTCCCTGCCGCTGTGAAGCAACAGTGCTAACCACTGTGCTCCTATGCTGTCCATGAAGCATCTCTAAGTTACTGATTTAGATAAAAACTTGGGGCAAAAGTGTATCAACAAAAAAAACCCTTCCAAAGCTATTGTATACTTAAAATAGTAGCATATTTCAGACCATCCATGATTCTGTATTATTTGAAAGGGTAGGTGGGCTGAAATTGTTCAATGGCAGTAGCATAAAGTGAATTGGCCGCCTATTACACGCTACCCAATTTTTCTTTCCGATTAAGTCAATGTGGATTATTAAAATAGATTACAAAGGGACCTAAATGGGGAACAAAGACAATGAAAGGGGGATCCTTTTGGTTCATATAAGCCAAGGGTATCTACTCAACTGCTTCATTGCTGTAAGATGGAAGATATGTCAAGTTCCTCCAAGGATGTACAGACTCCAGCGAGTGAATGTAAAGTATATCGGGTTCCACGAGGTTTGTACAGACTCCACTGGGCAAATAGAGGATGTATAGGTTCTGGAAAGCAGCAGTAGGATTTGTGGGATTCTAAGAATGAGATACTGGTTCTACAGACAAAATGTAGGGTATATTCAGTTCCATACAAGATGTACACCTTCACAGAACAATGGGGGATAACCGCTTTCTGTGATTGAACCCCAAAAATGTACATTTAAAGACGAATGAGTTTACAAATAAGTTAATTTTTACCTTTTGGGTACTTCATGGTGCTTGATCATAGAATTGCTGTTTCCCTTAATTGATACATGCATTTCATGACGCTGTTAGAAACAAAAATCCATTTGTCAAAAAGTGAATCTAAAAACATAATTACATATTGCAAACTATTAATGATGCTAATACATATTTCTCTGTAAAACTTGGAAGAATTTGGATCAAGCCACAGTATGAGCTATAATTACGTATGTTAACAAGGACTGGTCCTAAACACCAGCACAATGCAAATCTAAACAGCTGACAGTTTTGCTAATGAGAGTGCATTGAAGGAGGGTGAGTAAAAATGGAGAAAATAAATAACAGTGCACTTCAAATGCTACACAGCCTGCAGTGTTTTAAATGGAATGAATTGTGTTCCTGTGGAGTCCAGCTGCCTGCCTTGGGTAAGGAAGGCTGCATCGATGAATAGGACAGTGGTACAGAACTGTACTGTCTGTGGTACTATAGCTTTAAATTGTTGCTGGTAGTATCACACTATCTCCATTGTTCAGCCTCTAATGAACCCAAGTTACTCCATTGTCAGACCACCTCACTGCAGCAGGCCCCTGCTACCCAACCGTGCTTTAATTGGCAAATTCATTTCAAAGGCAATGGCTTCGTTCTGGTGCTTTTGAATGCACACTGCAAATATAATCTGCCTCTCTCAACTAAAATTGCACACTAGTCATCTTCAGTGGTAGTACAATTTGATGTCTTGATAATGAGGGTAAATTTTAAAAAATGTCAGAAATGAATGCAATAAAAGCAAACAAGCATAATTGTCAGAAGCATAAGTCTTTGGGTGGGGTTTTCAGCAGAATGTAGTTTTCTGATGAGCGGTTGTACTCAAACGATCAGATGCTGACTGGCAACACATTTGCTTCACATTTGGTGGCAGACAGCAAGAGGAACAATGAGGAGTTTGGTGCATGAGGGAATCAAACTCTACCAATATTAGACCCCAGTAACAGGTGGCACGGTAGCTCAGTGGTTGGCACTGTTGCTTCACAGCGCCAGGGACCCAGGTTCGATTCCCAGCTTGGGTCACTGCAAGGAGGATGCAGGAGGATCGCTTGAAGGCCATCGAAGGGGCTGTGGCATCCCTGAAGGGCTTGACGGAGAGGGTGGATAAATGTTTGGAGGCACAGGTGTCGCAGATCTGAGAGATTGAGGGGGTGATGACCGACCACAGCAATTGGGTGGTGGCATTGGTAGCAGAGGTGGGCTCTTAGGAGACCTTTTGTAAGACGTTGAGAGCAAAGGTCAAGGAGCAGGAAAATAGATCGAGAAGGCAGAATCTGCGGATACTGGGCCTGCCCGAAGGAGTGCAAAGTGCGAGTGCCACTAGGTATGTTTCGAGGATGCTGGTGGGGCTGGTGGCAGAGAGGGTGTTGGATAAGGCCCCTGAAGTGGACAGAGTGCACCAGGTCTCTGAGGCAAAAGCCTAGAGGGGGGGGGGGAGCCACCGCGGGCGGTGATCGTGAGGCTCAATATGTTTGTGGAGAAAGAGAAGATTCTGCAGTGAGCCAGGGAGAAGCGCAACTGCGAATGGGAGGGGAACAAGGTCCGAATATACCAGGATTAGAGCTGAGCTGGCAAAAAGGCATGCGGGTTTCCACAAAGCCAAGGCTGTGCTATATCAACAGCAGTTCAGGTTTGGGGTGCTCTACCCGGCGAAGCTTTGGGTGACGTATGAAGGCCGGGAATACTACTCTGAGACCCCAGAAGTGGCCAATGACTTCATCAAGGAGCACAAACTGGGGGAGAACTGACTGAACAATTCTGGGAGACTGAGGTGCAGGCACTTTGAAGTAATTGGGAATACAGGTAGGGAGTGGGGGTTTTCTTTTCCTCCAATGTAGAGGGTTTTTTCTTTTTTTTTTTGCTGTTGGATTGACAAATGGTAGCAGAGGTGAAAAGTTTGTAAGGGTATGGCTGCCCCCTTCTCCCCTCCTGCTGCCTGGGGCTTTGTTTTTTTTTTTGTTTGTTTATTCTTGGGGAAGGTGACCTGTGCTTCGAGATGAGTCTTTGTTTGGATAGGGGAGGGGGAGGTCAGCGGGAGCCTTCTTCACGAGTAGAAAGGTCAGGGTGGGGGGGGGGGGGGGGGGGGGGGGGTCAGGGTGGGGGGGGGGGGGGTCAGGGTGGGGGGGGGGGGGGTCAGGGTGGGGGGGGGGGGTCAGGGTGGGTGGGGGGGGGGCGGGGGGGGGGTCAGTGGGAGAAACCTTTGGGCAGGAGTTACCTTGCTGGCAGGTGATGCAGGTGAATGGAAGTGACGTGGGGGAGAAGGCCGAGAGAGGGGGCCGAAAGAGGGGAGGGGGGGGGGGGCGACGAGGCGAGGTTGGCAAGAAACATGGTCAAGGGTGGAGAAGGGGGCCATCTTGGATGGGCCTGGTATAGGGTGAAATTAGCGGGGGTAGAGCCAAAAGGGAGGATAGCGGACAGTAGAGGGGAATGGAGGTGTGATGATGTGGAACGTGCGAGGGCTCAATGGACTGGTCAAAAGATTTCAGGTCTTTGCACAACTTAGGAGCTTGAAAGCGGAGGTGGCCTTTCTGCAGCAGGAGCTCCGCTTCACCATTACCTCGCCTTCTCCATGGTCACTGCCCAATACTAATGTAGCACATTTGGCAACACAAACCCTCCCTGCTGCCTCTGCAACAGGGTCCTCTTAACCCGTGGCACCTTCCCCGTGCATACAAAGTCCGAACTAATTATGTCTAGTTTCTGGAAGTAGGTCTTCGGTATAAAGATTGGGAGTTTCTGGAGTATGAACAGGAACCTCGGCAGAATGTTCATCTTCACCACTTGGACTCTCCCTGCCAACGTCAAGCGCAGCATGTCCCACCTCTTGAGATCCTCCCTAGCCTCCTCCACCAGTTTTATTAAATTCCATTTGTGAGGCATCACCCATTCCCTCACTACCTGAATCCCCAGGTATCTAAACCTGTCTCTGGTCATCTTAAATGGCAACCCTCATAAATTGGCTCGCCGACCCAACTTATTCACCAGGGACACTTTGCTTTTCCCTACATTTAACTTGTATCCCGAGAATTGCCCAAACGTCTACAACAAGCCCAGCACCTTCTCCACGCTCTCCAGTGGGTCTGAAACATACAATAGTACGCCGTTGGCATAGAGTGACCCCCAATACTCACTTTGTCACCTCGTAATCCCTCGCCACTCTGCCGACCCGCCAAGAGCCATTGCCAGAGGCTCTATAGCCAGCGCAAACAGCAGTGGCAATGTGGAAGTACCACCCTGGCAGTGCCCATACCAGCTGGCAGTTTCACCTGGGCACCTTGGCAGTACCAGGCTTGTGCCCTATCCTAAATGTACCGGTGGGGAATGTTTTCACACCAAAAATAACAGGCAACCCATTTCAATCTGTGAATAACACCACTCGGTGTCTGCCAGGGTTCTGGACGCGCATGCAATGGCTTCTCAATACCATTGCCCCCTCAATGTGAGAGGACTGCACCCATTCCATTTGGAGAGGCATAACATGTCAGTGTTGGCTCTTTTCTGGGGTCAGTGTATTAGAGGACTGCAGTTGTGTTTGATGTTCGCGAATGCTTTACCCTGTGCTGTCTGCCATGACCACGATTGATGTTTTCTCACCAGTATGTGTAGGAGTGACAACAAAGTGGAAACATTTGGAGTGAATTTCCCTGGCCTAAAATAGATTTCAACCCCGTTGTATTTCGCTGGATCGGTGCCTCCTTGATGGCCTTGACATTATCCTGCACAGGGTGTAGGTCTTTCTTACCTACCCGGTATACAAGGTAGATCACTTCGCCCGCCTAGGATACACATTTCGTTCTCGAGACATCTGCCTGCATTGGAAAATGGCCTCAAAGTTCCAAGTTCGCTAGGTGTTCTTGTTCAGTGACTCCTGTGATTAATATGGGTGGTGCGGTAGCACAGTTGCTTCACAGCACCAGGGGCCCGGGTTCGATTCCCGGCTAGAGTCACTGTCTGTGCGGAGTCTGCACGTTCTCCCCGTGTCTGCATGGGTTTCCTCCGGGTGGTCCGGTTTCCTCCAAGTTCTGAAAGACGTGCTGTTAGGTGAATTGGACATTCTGAATTATCCCCCTGTGTACGAAGAGGCGCTGTAGTGTGGCGGTTAGGGGATTTTCACAATAACTTCATTGCAATGTTAATGTAAGCCTACATGTGACACTAATGAAGATTATTATTTTGTCATTTCCCTGCATCTTCAAAAACTTCAATAAAACCTTACTTTTCAGCCGTGCGTTTGTCCCATCCTGCCACACGTCCTTTCATGGCTCCCCATTTGATTTTTGCGCACTAACTACTGTGCTGAGAGTCCTTATGGAAGGTCACCTATTTTGTACGCAATAACTCATCCAGAAATTGTGATGCAGTTCGCCTTGTTCCATTTTCTCATGACAATCCCTGAGCCTCAAAACTAGTTGCTTGTGTTAAGTTCTTTGAGATACTTCAGCATGATAGAGTGCTGTAAAAATGTAAGTGTTATATTTATTACTTATTTACCTTTGGCTTATTCAAATCCTCACACATTTGCAGAATATTTAATTGGGGAACAAATTCGAAACTGCTCCTCCTGGGGCCTGTCAAGTGGCAGCTTGAAGACCAACAAACTTTTCAGGCTTTTATGCAGTTTGCTGATGCGATCAACTGTGTCCTCGGGGATCAGGAAGAGGCGCTGTAGTGTGTAGACTAGGGGATTTTCACAGTAACTTTGTAGTGTTAATGTAAGCCTACTTGTGACACTAATAAAGATTATTATTAATATGTCATCAACATATACTACCACCCTAGGCAGCTGTTGGAGAATATTTTCCATGACACACTGGAAGATGGCACATGACGAGACTCTGAAGAGCAGGTGGTATATTCGTACAGGCCCTTATGGGTGTTAATTGTGAGGTACTTTATAGATGTTTCACCTAGTTCAAGCTGGAGGTAGGCATGACTCATATCCAGTTTTGTGAAGGTTTGACCAGCTGCCAATTTGGCGTACAAATCTTCTATGCGTGGCATGGGGTACCGAGTCAGTTGTGAGGTTTTGCTGACTAAGTTCATAATCACGGCAAAGGTGGGCTGACTTGTTGGGTTTGAGGACCAGGACCACTGGCGCAGCCCACTCTGCAAACTGCACTGGTTATATTATCCTGAGGCTTTCCAACCACTCGATTGTTGTCTCTAACTTTGCAAGCAATCAGTATGGGACTGGCCGTGCTCCGAAATATTTTGGTAAGGCATCAGGATCCACATAAATCCGGCCCTTGTTCCTTTTATTTTACCGAGGTCCCCTTGGAATACTTTGGGGTATTTGCTAATAACCTCGTACAATCCACCTATCCATAATTAAACTATTTTAAGCCAGTGCAATTGGATCTTCTGAAGCCAATCCCTGCCCTTGACACGAGGTCCTGATCCTCGCACGACTATGAGTGGGACTCGGGCCGACTGCTGCCCATAGGTTACCGGGGTCATGGTTGTCCCCATGATCTTCAAAGGTTTTCCTGTGTACGTGGCTAGTCTGGCCCTGGTGTCCCTAAGGTTTAAGGGAGAATACCCATTTGGACACCAGAGAATGTGTGTTCCCCAATGACTGCGGTGGCAGCTCCCGCATCATCTCCATCTCTAAGGAATGACCATTGACAATCAGCCTTATCCTTATCAGGGTGAACTTAGTAGTGACAATGCGCACGGTAGCACACGTGGCTAGCACTGTGGCTTCACAGCACCAGGGTCCCAGGTTCGATTCCCCTCTGGGTCACTGTCTGTGCGGAGTTTGCACGTTCTCCCCGTGTCTGCGTGGGTTTCCTCCGGGTGCTCCGGTTTCCTCCCACAGTCCAAAGACTTGCCATGGATTGGCCATGATAAATTGCCCTTGGTGACCAAAAAAGGTTAGGAGTTATTGGGTTATGGGGATAGGGTGGAAGTGAGGGCTTAAATGGGTCGGTGCAGACTCGATGGGCCGAATGGCCTCCTTCTGCACTCTATATTCTAATGCAGTCCTCTGAGGCCATGCAGTGCATGGGCCTGAGGCAGCTTTGGCTTCCAACCTGAGCCTGGTAGTCTTGCCTGGGTCGTGCCCTTCGACAGCAAGTACAACAGCGCTGTGGCTGACATTTGTGATCCTCCAGGTATCTAGGTACTTCTTGGGTTATCCGGCTGTCTTTTAAAATGCTAGGATGTCCTTATGGAATGTTGGGTTGATGGTGGGCAAGGCATATGGGTGCTTTCACCAGAAATGCTGGCTTCTATATGCGAGGACCCTACTCCCAAACAGAGGACACTGCTATTCGTCATCTCTTGAGCCCCTTCTCGGCATTCTCCAGAGACAATATAGCTGTTTCGAGTTCTAGATTGGGCTCCATCAGTATTTGTTTCTGTGCTGTAACATTGTTAATCCCACACACTAGCGTATCGCATGGCATCTTGGTCATGAACAGACCAAATTCATAGTGCTCTGCCAACTTGCAATCTCGCAAGAAATTCCGTAACTGGTTCCCCTCGGGGTCCTCCCAGTTGTGTTAAAATGGTTTCTCACCAGGTCCACAAGCTTGTCGAACGTTTTAGTGTCAGGGGCCGCTGGATAGCTTTTGGTGACATTGGGGCCCCCCATGCTGTGAAGAGGATTACCTTCTGTCTCTCATCCCCTTCAATGCTGTTGGCACAACAAAAAGTGCATACCGCTCAAGTCTTATGAAGAAAGGCATTTCCGGGTTTGTTTTTCCTCAGCGGAGTTGTCTCAGTGGGCTAGACAGCTGGTTGTGATGCAGAACAAGGCCAGCAGCACGGGTTCAATTCCCGTACCAGCTGAGAATTCTGAATTCTTCCTCAATGTACCTGAACAGGCGACTAGGGGCTTTTCACAGTAACTTCATTGCCGTGTTAATGTAAGCCTACTTGTGACAATAAAGATTATTTATTTATTTTTATTATATCTGAAGTTTGAAAAAGGCTGCTCAGAATTCCACTCTTGATCCTCGTCGCCAGTGTAATAATTCCAGGAGGCGCAGTCAAAAAGGCAAGGCAGGTTTATTCTTAAATAAAGCCTGCAGCTGCGACATTCAGAACAAATGTCTGCCCGGGACTATCAGGAAGTCCAGGTCTAGGGGTCGATATTTAAGGCTCCGCTGGTGAGCCCCTGTTGGGCGGACCTACACCCGCTCAACACGAGAACTCTTATTCCATGAAGCCCACGGGGAGATCAATCAGCGATTTCCCCTGTGGTCTTCGTGAGGATTAGAACAGTGGCCCATCACAAAATGCCAGAGTCCCAGCCTGCAGCACTGCTGGTCCTGAAAGATCAAAAAGCAAATTTCTTCTCTCCACATGCTGCTTATATAATGATCCCCTTGGGGTTACTGTAGCACAGGCTAATTTGGTACACCCCAAGGGGAAAAAAAAATGTTATTTTGTGCACAGAGTGCCTACACCTGTGTTGCCTTCAGATTTTGTTTTAAAAAATCAATGCTTTTTCACGTTTTCTCCTGGAGACATTGGCTTTTGTTGGGGTTCTACACCAGATGCTTGCCCCTTTTCATTGGCGGGGCCAGTTGGTAGGTGGTTTATTCATAGGATGTGTCATGGGCAAGTCGTCTTGTCCCTACCTGACAACAAATTATGAATGAGTTAAAGTTTCCTGCACCTGAGCACTGGCCGAAGACTGAATATTTCTGACCACTGCTGTAATCGCTACTCCTTTTGCAAAAGTAGCACCCTTGCTGTTCTAGCTGAGATCGGCGACCTCATTGCCGATCTGAGATCAAACCTGGGAACTATATGCCAGATCAAACTTAATGCGATCAAAACAAGTGAAAATAAAATTAGAAGTAGCACTAGATGTAATCCGCAAACTGATTACACAATGACATCATGCCATTCAACCCAGCTTTATAAATAAACTAGGTGAAGTGTCTTGCAAGAACCTCTGAGGACTATTATGCTGAAAAAATGGAAGTGTTTGAATTTTTTCACATGTTGCTACATACAGAATATACCTGACATCTCGGATTCATTTCCAACACCGAAATGATAAATTAGATGAATGGAGTCTCACCCAGGATGAACGCAGACAGGAAAAGGCGCCCCCCCCCCCCCCACCTAAAGATTATGCATTTATTAATCTCTCGGGTAGACAGTTGAGATTTATCCTTACCTGTGAAAATAACTTTGACTTCCAGTCTCCAGTGAATTATTTCAACTCGCACCTAATTACTGCAAATTACATTTTAGTAAAGCATTATGGTGGGTGTGTGAAATGTTTTGTGTCCACTTCAACTGTGTAAAGAACTAAGTGCATTTAATATTTTCATATGTGTAGTGGTTTTTCAAATTTGGTTTGCTTCCAGAGACCATCCTCTCCTGTTGACTCATTTTTGGTGTTAACATTTATAAATTATTCATTAAATGAAAATAACACAGCAAAGTAGCAAAGCAGTGCTAAAGATTTAATTAATCAGATGATTTGAATTATATAACTTTAAATTAAGAAGAGTAGAAACTAATGAGTTATGCGACACCAGAATAAACCTTAGGCTGTATTTTTCCAAGGGGACAGGTAACCGAACCATAGGAATGGTACTGCACAGAAGGGGGCCGTAGGCCCATCTTGTCCATGCTGACAGGTGTCGGGTCTGTTTCCGGGTTCTG
This sequence comes from Scyliorhinus torazame, assembly GCF_047496885.1. NCBI lineage: Eukaryota > Metazoa > Chordata > Chondrichthyes > Carcharhiniformes > Scyliorhinidae > Scyliorhinus > Scyliorhinus torazame. The sequence goes on from NC_092718.1 coordinate 201,073,367, forward strand.
AATCCACCCCCAAGGTGGGGGAAACAGTGACGTTGGGATTGTTATGGAGGCACCCACTTAATTAGCAGGAAGACAGGTTCCCTGTCCAGTCATAGAATCATAGAATTTACAGTGCAGAAGGAGGCCATTCGGCCCATCGAGTCTGCACCAGCTCTTGGAAAGAGCACCCTACCCAAGCCCACACCTCCACCCTATCCCCATAACCCAGTTAGCCCACCTAACGCTAAAGGCAATTTTGGACACTAAGGGCAATTTAGCATGGCCAATCCACCTAACCTGCACATTTTTGGACTGGGAGGAAACCAGAGCACCCAGAGGAAATCCACGCACACACAGGGAGAATGTGTAGACTCAGCACAGACAGTGACCCAAGCCAGGAATCGAACCTGGGACCCTGGAGCTGTGAAGCAATTGTGCTAACCACTATGCCACCGTGCTGCCCGTCCATCCTTGACTGCACAGTCAAGGATGGTGGAGGTGCTCTTGAAGCTGGAAGGTTAATCATAGGTCTTTCAGCTTGAGAGGAGCACCAGTTTGTAATGTATTCTCCACCACTTAAGGCGTTGGAGGCCAAGTCACTGAACGTATTTAAGAAAGAGACAGGTTTCTATCTACTAAGATATCAAGTGGTATGGGGGGGGGAGACAGATGTTCAACCATGATCACATAGAATGGCAGAGCAGGCTCACTGGGCAGAATGGACTGCTACTATTTTCTGTTTCTGTGCTAAGTAGAGAGGGTGCTTCAAGATGAAGGTGTTTTCTCACCAACGTTTTGAAAATTTTAATTATAAAATGGTTTGTTTAGTCAGAAATCATGTGGCTGCTCTCATACCAGACAGACATTGAGTGTCTCTAGGCCTGCCAGGAGAACTGCACCCCCTCCCCTTCAGCCTGACACCCTGTGCCAGCCGCCACACAGATAAATTGGTCCAAGTCGGTGTGGGCAACTGAAGGGACAATTGCACAATTCTGTTGGCTTCCTTTAATTGCAGTTAACAAGGCTCCAAAGGGGCAGCATGGCTACCCATTATATGGGGGTGGGTAGCCCTGCCAGCCCCAAACCTGCCTCCACTAAAATGGCTGGCATCGGGAAATTAGCATGCTGGCCACATTGGCATTTTCAGGCCCTCTCTGCCTGTGTTCCAGTCTCCGGAGGTGCCTGAAAATCTTGTTCCTAAGGTGGTACTTTGAGGTTTTGGAAGGAACATTTCAAAAACAATATTTGTTTAAATCTATCAAGATATGTAATAATACTCTGTTAAGTGCACATGTACATCTGGATTTCAGGCTTGTATCCCAATATGAAATGGTTTCTTGTATGTAAAAAATGGACTATGACAACCTGTGATTTTATTATGAGTTCATAAAGACCATACAAGAATTATAGTAAACCTAGCCGAAACTAGTGTAAATATGTGGGAGAAAATCAGCTCACAATGAGAAGCCAACTGCCGCAATCTAACCAGAGTATTTTCTCCTCAGGTAATTTCCACATTCCTGTATATTGTGCTGACCCATCACTATGTCGCTGGTGCTGTTGTTGCATTGTTTGTTGAGGTAAACAGCATTTTCCTGCATACCCGACTTCTTCTAAAACTGGCGAATGCACAGACCTCTCAGCTGTACCACTACAACAAGTACATCAATGTCTTCACCTATATTGTTTTCCGACTGTCTTCTCAGTTTTACCTCACTTGGTTCATGATGAAGAACGTAAGCGTCCTCCCAAATGCAGGCTACATCAATCTGTCCTTGAATTTAATGAATGTCATGATCTTAGTTTACTTCTACCGTCTGATCCGTACAGATTTCCTCAGGAAGCCGAAGCACTACTTACAGAATGGGAACAATAACACAAAGTTTGTGGATGATTAAAAGACTCGTGCATTTGAAAACAATGGTTTGAAACCGATTCACTGAATTAATTTAAGGCTGGACTAAATACTTGGAACAGAATACCTTACATTTTAACACTGCTCTCTGTCCAAGATTGCATTTCTAATGTAATTTATATATAATGGGATGAGTCTAACGGCTGCTTCAGAAAGAAAGTAACACAGCCAGTACAATATGTATTATTCTTTATCACCCAAAATGGCTAGATTGGGTAAGACAAGAATTGTAAACAAAAAAAAATGTGTTGTAATTGTAGGGATAAAAACAGTGTACGTTTTTCTTATAATTTATAGTAACAGATGAAATAAAAGATGAAAGTATAATAATACAGTTAAGGAAGCCTGCCGAGCTCTCCCAAAAGCTAAGCAAAATTATACAGGAATTGGATGAGCAAATCAAACAAGAAGGTTCATGTTTCATACCTAATCTGTTCTGAGTTAGCTGAATGAACTCTGCTGTGGCAGCATTGGGGATCTAGTTAGTTTCAGTGCTCCTGCATTAGAGATCTGGGAAAAAAAACTGAGTTTACTTACACTATCCAATAATCCCTGCTTAGAATTCAGTTGTGTTGGGTGTCCAGAGGTAGGGCAAATTCGGGCTCTGCTGTGGTAAATAATTTGCCAACGCTGTGAAGTCTGTAACTGTGGAGTCCTGGCATACATGCTTGCATTTGGTGAGGTAGGAGTTCCCACAAATCCATGTGCCTCTTGACCCTCCACGGATTTTTCAGAGTCTGGCTACTCTGCGTAGCTTTGGAAGGCCGCAGTCGGGGAGTCTGCCTGGAGCAGATATGGGAAACTGGTGCCGGTGGTTATGGAACCAGCCACAGTATAGTGTCAGCCTCCTTCGTGCTAGCTTAAGAAGATTTTTTTTAAATCTGTGAACTTTGTTTTTCAAAAGCACTTTTGCCTGTGCAACCAACTGAGCTGCCATTGATTGAACAGGGCCTTCCAGCCCCTTAACAATAAATAGTGCCTCTGCCATCCATAGCAACATCGGACGCAGGGACAAACAGACCCTTTTTCCTGGGAATGCTAACGCTGCAAATGCTCGGAAATCCATTACATGATGTATTTGTATCTATGTTAGGGTAATAATAATTAGCCCTGTCCATTTTATAGACTTAAAGTTCCTCTGAAAGAAAACACAAAAATGGCAGGGATGAGTTGACAGAGAAGTCCCTTGAGAGATTTTTTGCCTTAGTCGACTGCTGTTAGGCAATATTCCTAATGTAATTCCTTCATAAAATCTCACTTTCTATAATTTCTGGCTACTTGGGCAAGATATCTAAGATTTGTGACTTGTTCACATTATATAATGCTAAAACAATTAATATTTAATTAATAAATACAAGATGACTTCATTGCATTATGTTTGCATCTAAGCACTGTCAGTGTTTTCCTGCATTTGTAAAATTAACACTTACCTTTACAATGGGTGCAAAACTAATTTATCTATCTGCATTTTATTTAGGGTACAAACAGCTTTTGCAGGGGAGAACAGTAGGATACTTGTGTATAGTTACAGCATAACTCGTATGTCAAAAGTTTGCAATCTGCTCAAAATCAATACAGTAATGTGTAACCCTCCTCAAGTCTTTAAAGGTAGTTTCTACGGCCTTGTAAGCAGATTGAGGAGGTAGTATTTATAATATGTTAACATTACCAGCACCACTGATTAAATAAAGTGCAATATCATAGCAGAAATAAAATTCTACTGAACTGCTTTGATGTATCCATAATTGGAAGAAGTAATACAGATGGAAATAATTTTATATTCTACATTTAAAAAAATTCTTCAAGTATATCTATTCTACGTTTTAGAGGAACTGCATTTCACCTGCCTTCTTTTGTTGCTCCAAAACTTGCTAAACAGGAAATTCTATTTTGGAAGCCAAACATTCCTTTTTTTTTTAAATTTAGAGTACCCAATTCATTTTTTCCAATTAAAGGGCAATTTAGCGTGGCCAATCCACCTAGCTTGCACATTTTTGGGTTGTGGGAGCGAAACCCACGCAAACACGGGGAGAATGTGCAAACTCCACACGGACAGTGACCCAGAGTCGGGATCGAACCTGGGACCTCGGCGCCGTGAGCCAAACATTCCTGAAGGCATGGTCACAAATGAATGTCAGATGATTAAAGGAAAATATAAGGAAAGGAACTGACATTCACTCTTTTATGATTCCCGGCATTATTTGATGAACCCAGAAAAGTGATAAGCTGGGAGCTTTGTCTTGTTTGAACAGTTCTGGCAGGTCTTTTTTCAATGCATTTCCGAGCTTTTGTGGATTACTCCCAGTCCCAAGTATTTCTCGAACTTTTAGAAATATCAAATGCAAGGCCTTCTAGCGTCTGTCCCTGTAGCATAGGATCCCCAAATGTCAAAGTGTGAACTATGCTTAATAATGGTAAGTGTATCACTATTTTTATATGTCATATTCTCTCTAATTTTGGAGAATTAAATGAAGCATTGCTGATCGCTCTTTAATTTTATTTTACTAATAATACTTTATAGAAATGTGCAGCCTCAGCTCTGAGCTCCCCCCAAACGAGGAATGAGGCTTGTTTCCTATAGTTTAGCCAACAGACGGCAATAACCCATGGTTATTAATGAATAAATTCAGATCCCTTTTATAGTGGTATATTGTGCTGATTGACTTGTTATGAAGTACTGATGCAACTTAGATTGACAAGGCTAGTGATCAATATATTTCCAACAACTGAAAGCAACCTAGCTGTTATAGCAGTGTGTTCTGTTTGTGATTTCTTCATTAACAGGCAACTCCTGCTAATAAAACGAAAGCCACCATAGCCATAGGTTGTTCTCTCCTTTTGAGAGAGGGAGCTGACTGGCGGTGATTTAACCCAAGGGTCACCACAACTCGGGTAGAGCCAAGGTTGAGAAGGTGGGGCCTTTTGGGATAACCTCAGTCGATACAGGATTTGAACCTGTGCTTTTGGTGTCGCTCCACATCACAAACTGGCCATCCAGCCAACTGAGCGAACTGACCTGCTGATAACTCGGCATTCACTACACTAAGCTCATTCTGTTCCAAAATAAAAGAAAGCAATAGCCCAGAATATTATAAAACCAATTATGAATGAGGTGAGTTACTCTATGAGTGACACTTACTGTTCTTGGTAAAAACATTTTTAAAAAAGTTTTTTTCCAATTAAGGGGCAATTTAGCGTGGCCAATTCACCTACCCTACACATCTTTGGATTGTGGGGGTGAGACCCACGTAGACACGGGGAGAATGTGCAAACTCCACATGGACTGTGACCCGGGGCTGGGTTCGAACCTGGGTCCTCAGCACCGTGAAGCAGCAGTTCTAACCACTACGCCACCGTGCCGCCCTACACTTACTGTTCTTCACAGAATATTAAATATCTAAGGGAAATATGCTGTGTTACCTTTACATTTAGTTTGCTGGGGAGGGGTAAATGTAATTGTATATCCCTTTAATCCAAACTGGAATGATAGGCAGATATTGGGATATTAACAATTTGCCTGAACTGGTGGAATGTATGTTCTTTTCATTAAAGTTGTTGGTGCTGCTAATAGCGTTTGTTGCCTCGTATAAAAAATGAGACAATAACATGTTTTCTATGTTTTTCAGAATCTTTGACAAATAAAGTTACATTCTGTGTAGTTCAATGTGTTATGTTTTCACGAGACACCGACCTAAAAATGAACAATGTCTACTGGAACTGGAAATATCTAAAGTATAGTACTTATCGGCATGAATTAACATCTGTTAATGCTGAAGGTGTGAAGAATATGTGAGCCACAGTTTAGTATTTTGTCTGAAGAATTAGCAGTTTCACCAGAAATACTGTTATTTAACCCTTATTTTAGAATCCTGGTCCAATGTCTTACATTTTACTACAGAATCTCTGAGATAAATGCGCTGTAATAGCGTCCTATTAATTTATTTTGGGTTACTCTGGGACAGCAAGAGGTTTTTGCCAGTTCAGCTTAATTATAGGGACTGATAGCGGGTGAATCTTTTTCCAGTCAAACTTATTTTCTAGCGCATGGGACAAGCAGTGATATTGAGTGTATTCACTTCTTAAAAATAAATTTAGAGTACACAATTCATTTTTGTTCCAACTAAGGGGCAATTAAGAGTGGCCAATCCGCCTACCCTGAACATCTTTGGGTCGTGGGGGCGAAACCCACGCAAACATGAGGAGAACGTGCAAACTCCACACGGACAGTGACCCAGAGCCGGGATCGAACCTGGGACCTCGGCACCGTGAGATATTGAATGTATTCACAAAGGTTTCCTCCCAGTTGAGGAGGATTTTGTGGGGCTCCGCTCCTATCCTGGAGGAATTGACTCCTAGGCTAAAGATGAACAGCACTATTCTTGGTACCATTTTATACTGCATGTGATTTTAAAATGAGCCACGTATAAAAACTGAATATAATGTAATAAAAATCCGTGATTTTGGACCACATATTTTTTAACTCCTAAACTTGCATAGAAACATAGAAAATAGAAGCAGGTGAGTCCATTCGGTCCTTTGGGCCTGCTCCGCCATTCATTATGATCATAGCTGATCATCAAGTTCAGTACCCTGATTCTGCCTTCCCCCTATATCCCTTGATCCCATTAGCCCCAAGAGCTATATCTAATTTCTTCTTGAAATTACACAATGTTTTGGCCTCAACTACTTTCTGTGGTAGCGAATTCCACGGATTCACCACTCTCTGGTTGAAGAAATTTCTCCTCCCCTCAGCCCTAAAAGGTTTACCCCTTATCCCCAAACTATGATCCTTAGTTCTGGACTCCCCCACAATCGGGAACTTTCTTTCTGAATTTACCCTGTCTAATCCTGTTATAATTTTGTAAATTTCAGTGAGATAATAATAATCTTTATTATTGTCACAAGTAGGCTTACATATAATTGCAATGAGGTTACTGTGAAAATCCCCTAGTCGCCACATTCCGGCGCCTGTTCAGGTACACAGAGGGAGAATTCAGAATGTCCAGTTCATCTAACAAGAATGTCTTTCGAGACTTGTGGGAAGAAACCGGAGCACCCGGAGGAAACTCACGCAGGTACGGGGAGAACATGCAGACTCCTCACAGACAGTGACCCAAGCGGGAATCGAACCTGGGACCCCGACGCTGTGAAGTAACAGTGCCACCTACTGAGCTATCGTGCGCCCCATCAAGCCCCAAGAGTGAGATCCCCGGACTTCCGGTTGCGGCGATGCACTGCTAAGCCGCACGTTTCGGCAGCTCCCGTTCTAACGGACTTTTGGGCTCTTTTCGGGAGCCCCAACGGAAATTTTTTCAGACCAAACCCAGTGTGGGGTGACGAAGGAAGGTGTGTCCCCCGGGTGTATATGGAAAAGACCAGTGGCAGTGGCCAGATTGCGAAGGATCCTCTGGAGCAGAGAAGGGACGGAAGAAGCAAGATGGCGGCGGATGGAGCCCAGATGACATGGGGCCCGGACCAGCAGGAATTCCTCCGACGGTGTGTGGAGGAACTAAAGAAGGAGATGCTGGCGCTGATGTTATTGGCAATCGATGGGCTGAAAGAAACACAAAAGGTCCAGGCGACAGAGCTCCGTGGGGTGAAAGCAAAGGCAGCCGAAAATGAGGATGAGATACAGGGCCTTGTGGTAAAAACGGAGACGCATGAGGCGCTACATAAGAGATGTATCGAAAGGCTCGAAGCCCTGGAGAACAGCTCGAGGAGGAAGAACCTCCGGATTCTAGGTCTCCCCGAAGGAATGGAGGGAGCTGACTTTGGGGCTTATGTGAGCACGATGCTCCATTCGCTAATGGGAGCTGAGGCCCCCTCGAGCCCCCTGGAGGTGGAAGGGGCTCACCGGGTCCTTGCGAGGAGACCAAAGGCTGGAGAACTACCAAGGGCGATAGTGGTGAGATTTCACCGCTTCACGGACAGAGAGGCTGTCTTGAGCTGGGCCAAGAAGGTACGGAGTAGCAGGTGGGAGAATGCGGTGATACGAGTGGGAGAATGCGGTGATACGAGTGTATCAGGACTGGAGCGCGGAGGTGGCGAGAAGGAGGGCGAGCTTTAATCGGGCCAAGGCGGTGCTTCACAGGAAGAAAATAAAATTTGGGATGCTGCAGCCGGCGCGATTGTGGTTCACGCACCAGGGCAAGCACTACTACTTTGAAACGGCGGATGAGGCATGGACCTTCATCCAAGAAGAGAAACTGGACTAGAACTGAGAGACTGATGTTGGGGGGGGAGACAACGAGGTTGTTGTACAGAAGTGTAAATTGGGGAATGGGAGGTTTATAGTACTGAAACGATAGACGGGGAATTTTTCTCCGCTTGATGGGGGGACACGGAGAAATGTGGGCGCCGGTGAAAAAAGGGACTGAGGGGGGATGGGGAATGAGGGAGCTGCGCCATAGGGGGCGGGGCAATAGGAAAGCGCGGGGTTTTTCCCGCGCTATGGAAATGATGGCGGGAAGATAGGCGCAGGAAGGAAGAGAGTTCCACGCACAGGGGGGTCAAGGAGAGAACGGGGGAAGCCGGGGTCAGTTAGAGTTAGCTGACTTTCGGAAGCATCATGGGGGAGTAACCATGCTAGATGGGGATCTAGCGGGGGGGTGGACTAACTGGGTTACTGCTGCTGAGAGCAAAGGGGAGCTGGCAAGAGAAGAGGTGGTCGGGACGGGAAGGCGCCGCCTGGGGGATGGGTGGGTGCGTGGGACCCGGACGGGGGGCTGGCCTAGAATAGGGGATGGCTAGTCGGCGGGGGGTGTGGGTGGTGGCGGGTGGCCCCCCAATCCGGCTGATCACGTGGAATATGAGAGGCCTGAATGGGCCGATTAAGAGGGCCCGAGTATTCGCGCACTTAAAAGGACTGAAGGCAGACGTGGTCATGCTTCAGGAGACGCATCTGAAGGTGGCGGATCAGGTTAGGTTAAGGAAAGGATGAGTGGGACAGGTGTTCCACGCAGGGTTGGACGCGCAAAATAGGGGGGTGGCGATATTGGTGGGGAAACGGGTGTCGTTCGAGGCTAGGAATATAGTGGTGGATAACGGGGGTAGATACGTGATGGTGAGTGGTAGATTACAGGGAAAGGAGGTTGTGCTGGTAAATGTATATGCCCCGAACTGGGATGACGCGGGATTTATGAAGCGGATGCTGGGACGTATCCCGGACCTGGAGGTAGGAAGCCTGGTAATGGGGGGGGATTTCAATACTGTGCTGGATCCAGGGCTAGACTGGTCTAGATCCAGGACCGGAAGAAAGCCGGCAGCAGCCAAGGTGCTTAGGGGGTTCATGGAGCAAATGGGGGGGGGGAGTGGATCCGTGAAGATTTGCTAGGCCGTTGGCCAAAGAGTTCTCCTTTTTCTCCCATGTCCACAAGGTATACTCCCGGATAGATTTCTTTGTTTTGAGTAGGGCATTGATCACGAAGGTGGCAGGAACGGAGTACTCGGCCATAGCCGTTTCAGACCATGCCCCACACTGGGTGGATCTGGAATTAGGAGAGGCGAGGGAGCAGCGCCCACTCTGGCGACTGGATGTGGGACTATTGGCGGATGAGGGGGTCTGTGAAAGGGTGCGGGGATGTATTGAGAGGTACCTGGAGGCCAATGACGATGGTGAGGTCTAGGTGGGGGTAGTATGGGAAGCGCTGAAGGCGGTGGTTAGGGGAGAGTTGATCTCCATTAGAGCTCACAAGGAGAAACGAGGGCAAAGAAAGGGAGAGATTAGTGGGGGAGATTTTGAGGGTGGATAAAAGATATGCGGAGGCCCCAGACGAAGGACTATATAGAGAGAGGCGAAGACTTCAGACGGAGTTTGACCTGCTGACCACAGGAAAGGCAGAGGCACAGTGGAGGACGGCACAGGGGATGAGATATGAGTATGGGGAAAAGGCGAGCCTGCTGCTGGCCCACCAACTTCGCAAGAGGATAGCGGCGAGGGAGATTGGGGGAGTTAGGGATGAAAGGGGAACTACGGAGCGGAGAGCAGGGAAGGTAAATGAGGTGTTTAAGACCTTTTATGAGAGGCTATATAAGTCCCAACCCCGGAGGGAAAAGAGGGAATGCAACAGTTTCTGGACCAACGAAGGTTCCCGAGGGTGGAGGAGCAGGAGGTGGCAGGCCTGGGGGCGCCAAGTGAGGTGGATGAAGTGACTAAAGGGCTGGGGAATATGCAGGCAGGGAAGGCCCCGGGACCAGACGGGTTCCCGGTGGAATTCTACAGGAAATATGTGGACTTGTTGGCCCCGCTGCTGGCGAGAAACTTTAACGTGGCCAGAGAAGGGGGGACTCTACCCCCAACAATATCGGAAGCGACGATATCACTAATCCTGAAGCGGGATAAAGATCCGCTGCAATGCGGGTCATATAGGCCTATCTCATTCCTAAATGTAGACGCCAAGCTGCTGGCAAAAGTGCTGGCGTTGAGGATTGTGTCCCGGGGGTGGTGCATGAAGACCAGACAGGGTTTGCAAAGGGGAGACAACTGAATGTCAACGTTCAACGGCTGTTGGGGGTGATAATGATGCCACCAGCGGAGGGGGAGGCAGAGATAGTGGTGGCGATGGATGCGGAGAAGGCATTCGATAGGGTAGAGTGGGAGTATTTATGGGAGGTGTTGAGGAGGTTTGGGTTCGGGGAGGGGTTTGTCAGTTGGGTCAGACTCCTATATGGGACCCCAGTGGCAAGTGTAGTCACAAACCGGCAAAGATCGGAGTATTTTCGGTTACATAGGGGAACAAGGCAGGGGTGTCCCCTGTCCCCATTACTGTTCGCGTTGGCAATTGAACCACTGGCCATAGCGTTGAGAGACTCTAAGAAATGGAGCGGGTGGTTAGAGGGGGAGAGGAACATCGAGTGTCACTCTACGCAGATGACCTACTGCCATATGTGGCGGATCCTGTAGAGGGGATGACAGAGGTATTGCAGATATTGAGGGAGTTTGGAGATTTTTCGGAATACAGGCTAAATATGGGGAAGAGTGAGCTTTTTTTAATACACCCTGGGGACCAGGGAAGAGGAATAGACGCCCTGCCGTTAAGGAGAGTGCAGTACGAAGTCTTACAACACCAGGTTAAAGTCCAACAGGTTTGTTTCGATGTCACTAGCTTTCGGAGCACTGCTCCTTCCTCAGGTGAATGAAGAGGTATGTTCCAGAAACACATATATAGACAGATTCAAAGATGCCAAACAATGCTTGGAATGCGACCATTAGCAGGTGATTAAATCTTTACAGATCCAGAGATGGGGTAACCCCAGGTTAAAGAGGTGTGAATTGTGTCAAGCCAGGACAGTTGGTAAGATTTCGCAGGCCAGATGGTGGGGGATGAATGTAATGCAACATGAATACCAGGTCCCAGTTGAGGCCGCACTCATGTGTGCGGAACTTGGCTATAAATTTCTGCTCGGCGATTCTGCGTTGTTGCGCGTCCTGAAGGCCGCCTTGGAGAACGCTTACCCGGAGATCAGAGGCTGAATGCCCTTGACTGCTGAAGTGTTCCCCGACTGGAAGGGAACATTCCTGCCTGGTGATTGTTGCGCGACGTCCGTTCATTCGTTGTCGCAGCGTCTGCATGGTCTCGCCAATGTACCACGCTTCGGGACATCCTTTCCTGCAGCGTATGAGGTAGACAACGTTGGCCGAGTCGCACGAGTATGTACCGCGTACCTGGTGGGTGGTGTTCTCATGTGTAATAGTGGTACCCATGTCGATGATCTGGCACGTCTTGCAGAGATTGCCATGGCAGGGTTGTGTGGTGTCGTGGTCACTGTTCTGAAGACTGGGTAGTTTGCTGCAAACAATGGTTTGTTTGAGGTTGCGCGGTTGTTTGAAGGCAAGTAATGGGGGTGTGGGGATGACCTTGGCAAGATGTTCATCGTCATCAATGACGTGTTGAAGGTTGTGAAGAAGATGACGTAGTTTCTCCACTCCGGGGAAGTAGTGGACGACGAAGGGTATTCTGTCGGTTGTGTCCCATGTTTGTCTTCTGAGGAGGTTGGTGCGGTTTTTCGCTGTGGCGCGTTGGAACTGTCGATCGATCGACAGTTGAGAACACCACCCACCAGGTACACGGTACATACTCATGCGACTCGGCCAACGTTGTCTACCTCATACGCTGCAGGAAAGGATGTCCCGAAGCGTGGTACATTGGCGAGACCATGCAGACGCTGCGACAACGAATGAACGGACATCGCGCGACAATCACCAGGCAGGAATGTTCCCTTCCAGTCGGGGAACACTTCAGCAGTCAAGGGCATTCAGCCTCTGATCTCCGAGTAAGCGTTCTCCAAGGCGTCCTTCAGGACGCGCGACAACGCAGAATCGCCGAGCAGAAACTTATAGCCAAGTTCCGCACACATGAGTGCGGCCTCAACCGGGACCTGGGATTCATGTTGCATTACATTCATCCCCCACCATCTGGCCTGCGAAATCCTACCAACTGTCCTGGCTTGACACAATTCACACCTCTTTAACCTGGGGTTACCCCATCTCTGGATCTGTAAAGATTTAATCACCTGCTAATGGTCGCATTCCAAGCATTGTTTGGCATCTTTGAATCTGTCTATATATGTGTTTCTGGAACATACCTCTTCATTCACCTGAGGAAGGAGCAGCGCTCCGAAAGCTAGTGACATCGAAACAAACCTGTTGGACTTTAACCTGGTGTTGTAAGACTTCGTACTGTGCTCACCCCAGTCCAACACCGGCATCTCCACGTTAAGGAGAGTGGAAAGGAGCTCCCGATATTTGGGGATACAGGTAGCTAGGAGCTGGGGAACTCTACACAAACTTAATCTGACGCGGCTGGTGGAGCAGGATTTCAAGAGGTGGGATATGCAGCCGCTCTCATTGGCGGGCAGAGTGCAGGCGGCAAAAATGATGGTTCTCCCGAGGTTTCTTTTCGTGTTTCAATGTCTCCCCATTCTGATCATGAAGGCCTTTTTCAAGAAAATAGACAGGAGCGTTATGAGTTTTGTGTGGGCAGGGAAGACCCCGTGGGTAAGGAGGGGGTTCCTGCAGCGTAGCAGGGACAGAGGGGGACTGGCGTTGCCGAACCTGGACGACTACTACTGGGCCGCCAATGTGGCGATGGTCTGTAAGTGGATGAGGGAGGGAGAGGGGGTGGCGTGGAAGAGGCTGGAGATGGCGTCCTGTAAGGGAACGAGCCTAAATGCGCTGGTGACGGCGCCGCTGCTGCTCTCCCCGAAAAGGTATACCACAAACCCAGTGGTGGTGGCAACCTTAAGGATCTGAGGGCAATGGAGGCGACACAGGGGGGTGACGGGTGCCTCGGTGTGGTCCCCGATCAGGAATAACCATAGGTTTGTCCCAGGAAGGATGGACGGAGGGTTCCAGAGCTGGCATCGGGCAGGAATTAGGAGACTGAGAGACTTGTTTATTGACGGGGAGTTTGCGAGCCTGGGAGCGCTGGAGGAAAAGTATGAGTTGCCCCCGGGGAACAATTTTAGATACATGCAAGTGAGGGCGTTTACCAGGCAACAGGTGAGGGAATTTCCGCTGCTCCCGACACAGGGGATCCAAGATAGAGTGATTTCCGGTGTATGGGTCGGGGAGGGCAAAGTGTCCGAAATATATCAGGAGTTGAGAGACGAGGGGGAGGCGCTGGTAGAGGAGCTGAAGGGAAAATGGGAAGAAGAGCTGGGAGAGGAGATTGAGGAGGGTCTGTGGGCTGATGCCCTAAGTAGGGTAAATTCCTCGTCTTCGTGTGCCAGGCTTAGCCTGATACAATTTAAGGTTCTACACAGAGCACATATGACGGGAGCAAGACTGAGCAGGTTCTTCGGAGTGCGGGAGGTGCTTGGGAAGCCTGGCGAACCACACACACATGTTCTGGTCGTGTCCGGCACTGGATGAGTACTGGAGGGGAGTGGCAAAGGTGATCTCAAATGTGGTGAAGGTCCGGGTCAAGCCAGGCTGGGGGTTAGCTATATTTGGGGTAGCGGAAGAGCCGGGAGTGCAGGAGGCGAAAGAGGCCGATATTCTGGCCTTTGCGTCCCTGATAGCCCGGCGAAGGATCTAACTCATGTGGAAGGAAGCGAAACCCCCCAGCGTGGAGGCCTGGACAAACGATATGGCAGGGTTCATAAAACTAGAACGAATGAAATTTGCGCTGAGAGGATCGTCTCAGGGGTTCTCCAAGCGGTGGCAACCGTTCCTTGACTATCTCGCGGAACGTTAAGGGAAAATAGATCAGCAGCAGCAGCCCGGGGGGGGGGGAGCACTATTTTTTGTTACTTTGTTAGTTCACTATTTTATTTAAATAATGTTATTTATCAGTTATTGTGTTATTTTTATGTTAATTTGTAAAGTGGAAAAATTCTGTTTGAAAACTTTAATAAAATATATATATTTTTTAAAAGAGTGAGATCCCCTCTCATTCTTCTAAACTCCAATGAATATAATCCCAACCGACTTAGTCTCTCCTCTTACGACAGTCCCACCATCCCAGGAATCAGATTTTGATGCAGTCATTCCTTAGCAAGAACATCCTTCCTCAGATAAGGACACCAAAACTGCACACTGCTCCAGGTGTGGTCTCATCAATGCCCTGTACAATTGCAGTAAAACATCTTTATTCCTATACTCAAATCCCCTCGGTATGAAGGCCAATATGCAATTTGCCTTCTTTACTGCCTGCTGTAACTGCGCGCTTACTTTCAGAGACTGATGCACAAGGACACCAAGGTCTCGTTGAGTAGCCACCTCTCAATTTACACCATTCAAATAATAATCTGCCTTCCTACATTTGCTACCGAAGCGGATAACCTCACATTTATCCACATTATACTACATCTGCCATGCATCTGCCCACTCACTCAACCTTTCCAAATCCCGCTGAAGTGACTGCATCCTCCTCATAGCCCACCCTTCCACCGAACTTTGTAACATCTGCAAGTTTGGAGTTAATGGGCTAGATAATCTGTGATTGGGATTATGTCCCCACGCCGGTGTCCAAACTGTGGACTTTCGCGGCAGAACAACTGGTGTGAAAGGCCCACATAATGCTAGTCCTGCAGGGGGCTAGCAAGGACCCGGCGTAAATCTCAGCTTTTTCTGCAGATATGGGCCCCCGCACCTCCATGGCAGACTCGGACCCGGAGCTGGACACTGAAAATAGACCCCCCCCCCAATCGGCTGCGCACCTGACCCTGACCGCCTGCAGAAACATTGCCCGGCCGCGTATACGGCCCCCCCCCCCCCTGCCCTCTGATCGGCCCGTATCCTGACCGGCAGGACCATATTAGATCCACAACATCAGACTTCAGCCAGTCGGGGGCGGAGATTAGCGGAGCGGGCCTCCAGTAATGGCCCCAGGTAGGTGCTGGGCGGTGCGAGTACTCACTTTTTGGGGCCCGCAGAATCGGGGAACCGGCGCTGGTCCCGATTCTGTACGGGGAAATGGATTCTCCCCCCCCCCCCCCTCCCAGCGCCGGCCGCGATTTCAGCATCGGGGTGCGGAGAATCCAGCCCAATATATTTAGTCCCTTTGTCCAAATCATCAATATATAATTTTGAACAGTTGGGGTCCAAGGACAGATTCCTGCAGTATCCCACTAGTCACTGCCTGCCAATCAGAAAAAGACCCATTTATCCCAACCTTTTGCTTCCTGTCTGCTCACCAGCTTTCTATCCATCTCAAGAGACTACCTGTAATCCCATGTGCTTTAACATTTTAACTTTGCATATTAATCTGCTATGTGAGAGCTTGTCAAAAACATTCTGAAAGTCTAAATAAACCACAACCAGTTCTCCCTGGTCAACTCAACTAGTTACATCTTCAAAGAATTCTAGTAGATTTGTCAAGCATGAGTTTCCTTTCGTAAATCCATGCAGACTTTATCTGATTACACCACTGCTTTCCAAATGCGAGATTATGAAATCCTTGATAATGGACTCCAGCAACTTCCCTACTACCGACGTTAGGCTCACTGGTCTTTCGTCCCCTGTTTTCTCTCTTCCACCCTTTTTGAATAGTGAGGTTATATTTTCTACCCTCCAATCTGCGAGAACCATTCTCGAGTCCAAAGAAATTTGGAAAATAACCACAACTTCTTATATTGGGACTTACTACAATATACGGCAACTAGTGACATTTTCTAGGGTGATATTGATATATTGTGCCGTCTATGTTTTAGTCATTTTAACAGGCTAACAAAAATGCATGCTGACCTGATAAATTGATGGGAGTAGAATCATGTTATAATGCTCTGCCTTGCATCTCAATTTTTTGATATAATTCCATATATTGTCTTTCCCAAACTACATTTGCAAAATATAGAAAAAGATGGAAGTTAAAAATGCCAACATTTTTAAAGACATCAATTGTAGCCATTCCTGTTATTTATTAATTCCCAACCACCAAAGCAGCATCTTCAAGTCAAGGTGAGGTACAATCAGAGAACAGTGTAACTGGATTGAAGAATATCTGCAAAAGGTAGCTCTTTAAACCAGGGGAATGGTTTGAACTGGAAAGGTGCATGGTGTTGGGAATAGTATTAACTGGGAAGGTACATGGTGCTGGGAATAGTGTTAACTGGGAAGGTACATGGTGCCAGGAATGGTGTGAACTGGGAAGGTACATGGTGCCAGGAATGGTGTGAACTGGGAAGGTACATGGTGCCAGGAATGGTGTGAACTGGGAAGGTTCATGGGGCCGGGAATAGAGTTAACTGGGAAGGTACATGGTGCCATGAATGGTGTGAACTGGGAAGGTACATGGTGCCGGGAATGGTGTGAACTGGGAAGGTACATGGTGCCAGCATGAATGTGTGGGAGAGCTCTCCTCCAATTAGGTGGGAGGGGCTAGGTGGTGTGACTGGCGAGGGAATTAGATGTTCAGTGTAGACCAGAAGGTGGAGAAGAGGTTGAAGAAGCACATCTGCATGTAGTGAGGAGGTTTCTCAGCATGGATCAATGGGGAAGAGTGCCTCTGTGAACCTGGATCATGAGGTGGTGACAGCATGAGCAACGTGTGTTTTAAGTGACACAGAGGCAGAAAAAGGCCAATTCGAAGTATCTGTCAGCCTATTTAGGGAGCAAGGCGGCTCAGCTCCAGAATCTCGCAGGGCCCTTTTTTGTTATAGTTCACAGCGCAGTAACAGGCCATTCAGCCCGACTGCGAAATGGCCTCCCACTCCACCTCGCCCGACCACCATGACTTCATCCCCGCCCTCGGATCTAAAAAGTTCGAAAGGAATCAAGAGTCTGAAAGCCTTGCAATCCGAACCGATTGACTGCGTCGGACGATCCGGGGTAAAAAAAAAAACTCCCAATTTAAAAAAAAAAGGCATCGGCGCCATCGCAACTGAGACGTAGCAGGAGCGTCGACGGCGCCCCTCCCTCCCACCTTGGCGCCGTGTGAGGCGGCACCTTCCTCATCCCGAGCAGCGGGGGGCGCTGCGTGGGGAAGACCGGAGGGAGCACGTGACCCTTTCCCGCGTGCGGCCGACTCGAGGATAGGCGCGAGCGCGCTGGGGGAGGCCGAGAGAGAGGCCCCGACCCGTCAATCTCCACACACACATACACGGCCTTCAGCCGAAGCCCTTTTCCGCTGAGAGCAGTCCACCCTAACCCACTTCCCTAGAGTCTTTGACGTTAAATCCTGCCTTTAAAAGAAAATCGTTTTAAACCGCCCCTATCTCCCGTGTTATGGCGACCCTCCTTTGGCCTAGCCTCCTGTACGTAGCCGCCCTCCTCCGTTACTTGGCGGGGGCCAAGCTGAATGTCCCCAAGGTCCTGCTGCCTTACTCGGCCAACGTGAAGGCGAATTTTACCCTGGAGGCCGACGAGGGGTGTTACCAATGGTGAGCTGATTGTGCTTCTGGTCTGAGCAGGAGGAAGGCGGGGAGAGGGAGGCCGGCCGGGTGTCAAATAATTTCGTTCCTTGTGCTATCTGTCATCAACCACCTCATTGCACCGTGTGCTCGCCCACCCGACAGTTTCTGTGAGGTTTACTGCTTTGTTTTTGTTATAACTCCTATGCATATTGTTTTGTGACAATGTGGTAAACATAGGCGTGCATACTTGAATTAATGGAGAAACGGCTATTTTGCACTCTTATGAACTTTTCGTTGCAAGAATATACCTCATTTGCAAAATATCTGAAAGGACATGACAAACGTTTCAAAATGGTCATCACAGAAAGTGCAATGATATTCAGTTTTTCCAAATAGATCATGTTGCACTCTTGGTACTTCAATACAATTGTGATGCATATAATATTCACCGTATGCATTCAGTGTGATTCATACAGCCCAAAGGGTTCTATACAATTTATTATTTATCATAGAATTTACAGTGCAGAAGGAGGTCATTCGGCCCGTCGAGTCTGCACCGGCTCTTGGAAAGAGCACCCTACCCAAGGTCGACACCTCCACCCTATCCCCATAACCCAGTAACCCCACCCAACACTAAGGGCAATTTATCATGGCCAATCCACCTAACCTGCACATCTTTGGACTGTGGGAGGAAACCGGAGCACCCGGAGGAAACCCACGCACACACGGGGAGGATGTGCAGACTCTGCACAGACAGTGACCCAAGCCGGAATCGAACCTGGGAACCTGGAGCTGTGAAGTAATTGTGCTATCCACAAGGCTACCGTGCTGCCCTATACTATTATATAGGACATCACTGCAGGAGTTCCTCAGGGTAGTGTCCTACGCCCAACCATCTTGAGCTGCTTCATCAATGACCTCCCATCCATCATAAGGTCAGAAGTGGGGATGTTTGCAGATGACTGCACAATGTTCACAGTAAGAAGTCTTACAACACCAGGTTAAAGTCCAACAGAATGTTTCAAATCATTAGCTTTCGGAGCACTGCTCCTTCCTTAGGTGAAAGGAGCAGTGCTCCGAAAGCTAGTGATTTGAAACAAATCTGTTGGACTTTAACCTGGTGTTGTAAGACTTTTTACTGTGCTCACGCCAGTCCAATGCCGACATCTCCACATCATGCACAATGTTCAGCACCACTCGCGACTCATAATGAAGCAGTCCATGTCCAAATGCAGAAGACCACAACATCCAGGCTTGTGCTGACAAGTGGCAAGTTACATTCGTGCCACAAGTGCCAGGCAATGACCGTCTCCTACAAGAGAGGATCTAACCACTGTCCCATGACATTAAATGGCCTTGTCATTGCTGAATCCCCCACAATCAACATTCTAGGGGTTACCATTGATCAGAAACTGAACTGGACTAGCCATATTAATACTGAGGCTACCAGCGCCGGTCAAAAGCTAGGAATCCTATGGTGAGGAACTCACCTGGCCCTTTCCACCCCCCCCCCCCCAAAAAAAGCCTGCCCACCATCTACAAGGCACAAGTCAGGTGTCTAATGGAATACGCTCCACTTGCCTGGATGAGTGCAGCTCCAACATTCAAGAAGCTCAACATCCAGGATCAAACAGCCCACTCGATTGCTCCCCCTTCCACAAACATTCAAACTCTCCACCACCGACGACCAGTGGCAGCCGTGTATACCAACTACTTTTTAAAAATAAATTTAGAGTACCCAATTCATTTTTTCCAATTAAGGGGCAATTTAGCGTGGTCAATCCACCTACCCTGCACATCTTTGGGTTCTGGGGGTGAAATCCACGCAAACACAGGGAGAATGTGCAAACCACACGGACAGTAATCCAAAGGTGGGATTGAACCTGAAACTTTGCTGCCATGAGGCAGCAGTGCTAGCCACTGCCACCGTGCGGCCGAGTACCATCTACAAGATGCATTGCAATAACTCAGGTTGCTTAGACAGCACATTCCAAACCCATGACCACTACCATCTAGAAGGACAAGGGCAACAGATACCTGGAGATCTCACCGCTTGGAGGTTGTCATCCAAGTCACTCAACATCCTGACTTGGAAATATATTGCCATTCCTTCACTGTCACTGGAGCAACATCCTGGAACTCCATCCCTAACAGAACAGTGGGTGTACCTACACCTTAAGGACTCCAGCGGTTGAAGAAGGCAACTCACCATCTTCTGAAGGGCAACTAGGGATAGGCAATAAATGCTGGCGTAACCAGCGATGCCCACATTCCGTAAATGAATAAAAAATTCCCTCTCCTCGATGCACTTTGGTCAAAAGGTCTTAGACAGCGACAGTTCCTGATTGCATCTCTGGTGGCTGCCGAAAGTTTTAGTGCATTCCTCAGCACGTAGACCTGGCTTTGGAATGTGCTTGTCTAACAATTGATCAGGGACAACTCTGCACTGGAATACCAACAATTTCCGGGCAGACCAAAGAGTGTCTTTCGCAGAGCTGATGATCCTCCAGCAGCAGCTGATGTTTGTCTCAGTGGACATCCCCGGGAACAGCTCCTAGAGCACAGAACCCATCGTCACGAGGCTGCTTGGAATGACCTCAACAAAAAACACCACCTCTTCCAGGTTGCAAAAAGAGGAGAAGGCAGCTCCTAGTCATTGGGCATGGCACTTTGTATCTTGACATTTTGGGATTTGTTTTCTACTTTTGGATGCTGTTTCAAGCCAACCTCCTTGAACACGTTTTTGGTCACCTGACCTAATATCTTACATGGTTCTGTGTCAAATGTTTGTTTGATAATCATCCCTGTAAAGCACTTTGGGATATTTTATTACATTGAAGGTGTAAATGTAAATTGTTGATCACTGATTTCTTAATTATTTTCATTGCATTTTGAAGCTGCTTGAGAACATGGATTCTTTTGAAGGTTTGGTTTTTGTGAGAGACTGGTCATGTTTAGAACACACTAGAGATACTGAAATAAATTAGACTGATCAAAATAAGTATCTCACATAGGCATGTGCTGAACTTGGACATGATCATTCGGCTCTAGGACAGAAATTTCCGAACACATTTTCAAGATTTATTTCAACTTTTTCATAATGCAAAAACAACCCCAAACAAACAAAGAACCTCCCCCCCCCCCCCCCCAACCCCTCCCCCTCCCTCAGCCGGCAACGGTAACCAACTCCCAAAAGTGCATGGTGAACAAACCTCAACAATTGTAGAACCCCTCATTTGCCACCACCCCCTCCCCAAGAGCAAACTTCACCCTTTCCAGGGTCAAAATCTCAAGCAGGTCCCACCGCCACACCGAGGCAGAGGGTGGAGAAGCTGACCTTCACCTCTGAAAGACCCCACCCCCCCCCCTACGATTAATCAGCGAGGCGAAGTCTAAGACATCTGCCCCGGCATCCGTCTGCAGACCGACACCGGAGATGGGTTCTGGGGACCGAGCTCCAGATCCACATGTAACACCTCCGGGTTTGTACTAACACCGTCCTCCAAAACCTTTCCAGCTTTGGGCAGGCCCAAAACAGATGGAACGTGGTTCACGTGCCCCCCCCCCCCCCCCACCACCACCACCACCACACCCCTGCTGACTTCATCGTCCCCACAAAACTAGTGAAATTAAACTTCTGAAGTCCTGCCCAATCCTTGGTCACCTGCACCCCAAAATACCTAAAATGTGTTGCCGCTAAGCAGAATGGCAGCCCACGCCGTTGCCTTCCCTGCCTGCATCCCCCCCACTTCTCTCCTTCATCTCCTGCTCCCCCACCGCCTCCTCCAACCCTACCCTTCCTCTCCCAGCTCAGAAACTAGCCCATCCAGAAATTCACTCATCTCCCGCTCCTCCTCCAGCAGCTCCAATCTATATAGCTCCCTACAAAATTCTTCAAATACTTTATTGATCTCCAGAGCCAGTATCGGCTACCATGCCTCATCCCATACCCGAATGATCTGCGCCGCGGCCTCCCTCTGGAGCTGACTGGCAAGCATACGTCCTGCATTGCCCTTCTCAATTGACGCACTGATTTCCCTGTGGACAATAGATCGATCCTCGCTTGCAACTCCTTCCTCTTTGCCAGGAGACGCGGGTCCCCATCATACCTTTCCACCTCAAAATCTCCTCTATCAGTCTTTGGCGTTCCCTCCTTATTCTCCCTATCCACCTTAGCCGTAAACAAAATCACCTTCCCCTCACTACCACCTTCAGAGCCATCCAAACCACAGACCGCGAGACCTCCCCCGTGCAATAAAACCCCACATACTCCTCGATCATCTTCCCAATCTTGACACAGAATCTCTGGTATGCTAATAACCCCACATCCATTCTCTATCCCGGCCTCTGGACCACCCCCTTCTCCAAAACCACGGGCGGGATTCTCCAATCCCACGGCAGAGTGTCCACGCCGTCGCGTTCACCTCCAGGACTAATTCTGGCCTCTACAGGGGGCCAGCGCGACGCTGGAGAGGTTCGCGCCGCTCCAGCTGCCGATCCCGGCGTAAACTGCGCCGCGGGATCTGCGCCGGTGCCACCGCGCTCCTGCGCAGTGGCCTCCTTCAACGCGCCGGCCCCGACGCAACATGGCGCAGGACTACAGGGGCCGGCACGTAGGAAAGGAGGCCCCCATCCAGAGGCCGGCCCACCGATCAGTGGGCCCCGATCGCGGGCCAGGACACATCGGAGGCCCCCCCTCCCACAGGCCGCCACCCGACCCTTCAACGCTGAGGTCCCGCCAGCCTAGAGCAGGTTAGAACTGCGCCGGTGGGACTCAGATCTTTTCTTACGGCCCATCTGGGCCGGAGAATCGGCGGGCCGGCTGCGTAGAGCGGCCTGCGACCGGCGCCGCGCCAACCACGCCGGCGTCCACGGGTCCACTCCCATCTCCCTCATGAGCCCAGCCAATGCTTTTGCGCACCCCCATCCCCCCACCTACCTGGGCCAGTACTTGTCCACCTTGGGCTCCAGCACCACATTCTAGTCCCACCTACTATCAACTCATGGGTATCCAAATCCATGATGGCACCGAGTACCCTCTTCACAAATCTCACATCGTCCCAGTTGGGGGCCATATACACTCGCCAGTGCTACCAATCTCCCCTCTAGCGCACCTGTCACTATCGCGTACCTGTCCCCTGATCAGCCACCATCTGAAACCTCACCTTTGATGCGACCATCAATTCACGCGAAACCAAGAGTAGAAGTAAACTGTGGCTTTAATCAACTAGAACAGTGCCTGCCTGCGACTGGTCTGCTAGTGAGAACTGCCTACAGGGCTACTGATCTTTATACCTCCCCTCAAGGGATGGATTAAAATAGCTTTTAAGTTTAAGCAGAACTTGTTGGCAGTTGGAGACAGGACACTGGGGAGTGAACAGCGCTGGACAGAACAAGGGAGCTGCAAAGAAGCAAGCTTCCTAAGGAACAAGTTACTGTTCGGATAACCAGGGAAAGTTAGACAATTGCAGTCACCAGATTTAAAGTGGAACGGCAGACTTCAGAGGTAAATCAAGAGTTAAAACAAATGTGAGCAGTTTGTAGAGCACTTGAGACAAAGAAACCTTAAAAGGGTTAGTGTAAATCCTGGACTTGATTCACTGTTAAAAGTAGAAGGGACCCTGGACTAGATTTTGGAATGCAAACTGCTAGGAAAAGCTTTATTATGCGAAAAGGTTTTAAAGCCTGTTTTTTGGGAGTGGGGTTTAGAAACTCTCATGTAACAATCATCTGGGGGGATTCTGAGGAGAAAACCACAAACACTAACTTGGGTTCCAAGCAGAGCGCGTGCATTTAGTCATCTTGTGTGGGTTAAAGAGACGTGTGCTAATGACACCGTTGTGGCTTAAGTAGTACGTTGCACTTCCGGTTGCGGCGATGCGGAGCTAAGCCGCACATTTCGGCGGCTCACGCTAGAACGGACTTTTGGGCTCTCCGGAGGAGCCCCAACGGAAATCTTTTGACCGATTCCCGTGTGGGAAGGTGAGAGCAAGGTCCCCCTTCCGTTGTGTATGGAGGGACCAGAAGTGGAACGGGGGAAAAAGTGGCTTTGGAGCAGCGGCAGAAATGAGGGGGGAAAACAAGATGGCGGAGATTGAGCAGCATGGGGGCCGGACCAGCAGGAGTTTCTTAGGCGCTGCATGGAGGACCTTAAAAAGGAGGTGCTGGCGCCAATGCTGACGGCGAACGAGGGGCTGAAGGAGATCCAGAAGGCCCAGGAGGTAGAGCTCCGAGAGGTGAGGGACAAAACCAACGAGGACGAGATCTTGGGCCTGGCGGTGAAGATGGAGGCGCACGAGGCACTGCACAAGAGGTGGGCCGAGAGATTCGAGGTCCTGGAGAACAGGTCGAGGAGGACGAATCTCCGGATTCTGGGTCTCCCTGAAGGGGTGGAGGGGGCCGACGCCAGGCGTATGTGAGCTCCATTCGCTAATGGGTGCGGAGGCCTCTCCGAGCCCCCTGGAGTTAGAAGGAGCTTACCGGGTCCTGGCGAGGAGACCCAAGGCCGGCGAGCCGCCGAGGGCGAGAGTGGCGAGGTTCCATCGTTTCGTGCACAGAGAGAGTGTCCTGAGATGGGCCAAGAAAGAGCGGAGCAGCAGATGGGAGAATGCGGTGATCCGAGTCTACCAGGACTGGAGCGCGGAGGTGGCAAAGAGGAGAGCTGGCTTCAACCGGGCCAAGGCGGTGCTGCATAGAAAGAGGGTGAGATTCGGAATGCTGCAGCCAGCGCAACTGTGGGTCACATATCAGGATCGACACCACTATTTTGAAACGCCAGAAGTGGCTTGGACCTTTATCCAAACGGAAAAATTGGACTCAAACTGAGGGTCTGTGGTTGTGGGGGAGGTGTTGATTGTATACAGGGTTGTAAATATGGGTAAAGAATGTATCACGGGTGGGACGATGGATGGGGATGGGGGAAGAGTTTTGATGGGGAGACTGTGAGCAATGTGGGCGCCGGTGCTGGAGGGAGGTGAGAGCCAGGGATGGGGGAATTGGGATAAGGCCGCAACAGGAACTGCGGGATGGGGGGGGTGGGGTGGGGTGGAGGAGCGCAAGGAGGAGGAGGGATTTCCACACGGGGGGGGGGGGGGGGGGTTCAATGGGAAGCAGGAGTCAGCTGACTCACAGAAGTATTATAGGGGGAGCAAAAGAGCTAGATCTGGATCGGGGGGGGGGGGGGGGGGGAAATAGGGTTGCTGCTGCATTGGCCGAGGGGTGAACTGAAAACGGAAGAGGTGGTCGGGGCGGGGGTTCCCCGTCTGGGGGACTGGAGGGTGTGGGAGGCGCGGGCACGGGACTGGCCTAAAATAGGAGATGGCTAGTCGGCAGGGGGTGGGAAGCCCCCCAATCCGGCTGATCACGTGGAATGTGAGGGGCCTAAATGGGCCGGTTAAGAGGGCCCGAGTATTCGCGCACTTCGAGGGACTGAAGGCAGACGTGGTCATGCTCCAGGAGACATATCTGAAGGTGGCAGATCAGGTCAGGTTAATAAAGGGATGGGTAGGACATGTATTCCATTCGGGGTTGGATGCGAAGAATAGAGGGGTGGCAATACTGGTGGGGAAACGGGTGTCGTTTGAGGCCAGGAACATAGTAGTGGACAATGGAGGTCGATACGTGATGGTGAGCGGTAGGTTACAGGGGACGTGGGTGGTATTGGTAAATGTATACGCCCCGAACTGGGACGATGCTGGATTCATGAAGCGTATGTTGGGGCATATTCCGGACCTGGAGGTAGGAAGCTTGATAATGGGAGAAGATTCCAATACGGTGTTGGATCCAGCACTGGATCGCTCCAGATCGAGGACCGGAAAGAGGCCGGCTGCGGCCAAGGTGCTTAGGGGGTTTATGGACCAGATGGGGGGAGTGGATCCGTGGAGATTTGCCAGGCCTTTGGCCAGAGAATTTTCTTTTTTCTCCCACGTACACAAAGCCTACTCCCGGATAGATTTTTTTGTTCTGGGCAGGGCATTTATCCCGAAAGTGGAGGGAACGGAGTATTCGGTCATAGCCATTTCAGACCACGGCCAACACTGGGTGGAACTAGATTTGGGAGAGGGGAGGGACCAACGCCCACTGTGGCGGTTGGATGTGGGACTGCTGGCAGACGAGGAAGTGTGCGGGAGGGTCCATTGAAAGGTATTTGGAGGCCAACGACAACGGGGAGGTGCAGGTGGGAGTAGTATGGGAGGCGCTGAAGGCGGTGGTCAGGGGAGAGTTCATCTCTATCAGGGCTCATAGGGAGAAGAGAGAGGGCAGGGAGAGGTTAGTGGGGGAGATTTTAAGAGTGGACAGGAGATATGCAGAGGCTCCTGAAGAGGGACTACTCAGGGAGAGGAGAAGTCTCCAGACGGAGTTCGACCTGATGACCACAGGGAAGGCAGAGGCACAGTGGAGGAAGGCACAGGGGGTGATGTATGAGTATGGGGAGAAGGTGAACGGATGCTGGCACATCAGCTCCGTAAGAGGATGGCAGCGACGGAGATAGGTGGAGTCAAGGATGGAAGGGGAACTACGGTGCGGAGCGCGGTGAAAGTAAATGAGGCATTTAAGGCCTTCTATGAGGAGTTGTACAGACCCCAGCCCCCAGCGGGAGAAGAGGGGATGCGACGATTCTTGGACCAACTGAGGTTACCGAGGGTGGAGGAGCAGGAGGTGGCTGGTTTGGGGGCGCCAATTGGGTTGGAGGAGCTGATTAAAGGACTGGGGAGCATGCAGGCAGGGAAGGCCCCAGGACCGGATGGGTTCCCGGTTGAGTTCTATAGGAAGTACGTAGCCCCGTTGCTGGTGAGGACTTTCAATGAGGCAAGGGAGGGGGGACCCTGCCCCCGACAATGTCGGAGGCGATGATCTCTTTGATCCTGAAGCGGGATAAGGACCCACTGCAATGTGGGTCGTACAGGCCGATCTCGCTCCTCAACGTGGATGCTAAGTTGCTGGCAAAAGTGCTGGCTACGAGGATCGAGGACAGTGTCCCGGGGGTGATTCATGAGGACCAGACGGGATTTGTAAAGGGCAGGCAGCTAAACACCAATGTGCGGAGGCTCCTCAACGTGATTATGATGCCATCGGTGGAGGGAGAGGCGGAGATAGTGGCAGCTATGGACGCGGAGAAGGCCTTTGACCGCGTAGAGTGGGAGTATCTCTGGGAAGTGTTGCGGAGGTTTGGGTTCGGGCGAGGGTTTATTTTGTAAGGGCCACGAAGAATCCAGCACGAGTATAACAGCAGCAGCAGATCTCCTAATGGGCCGGAGACTTTGCACCCGCTTTAGTATGGTTTTCCCGGACATTGGCGCAAAAGTACGCCGCACACAAGAACGGCAGGGACAGGGATTTACTGCACACTCCTTCCTGCTGGTTCCTAAACTGGCCCGCTGTATTTATACTTGGAGTTTACTAATGGTTTCTCTGCCCCCCTCATTGGGGAAGCTCATACTCCCACAGGATTGTGGGATTGTCATTAGTCCCCAGCCAATGGTTAGCAGGCAGGTTATAACATCCCTCCCCCCCCCCCCCCCCAAAGTCCAAGGAATCCACCGAAGACCCTGGCGAAGGAGGGCGTCGGACTCGTTTTGCCGCAGGCCGCACACCATTTGCACGCGGCGCTGAATCAGGCGGCGTGTAACAAGACGGAGACTGGCGCTCCCGTGATGAACGGCGTAATGGTTGTACATCCACGACCCGTGGACCCGAGGATTCCCCCTCTGATGCGTCCTGTGTCTCCATCTCGGAGTCAGAGTCTGCTGCCTCCGTCATGTCAGCGTCTCTATCTCCATTTGGTTCTGTAACGATCTGCGCAGGCTTTGAGTGAGGCACCAGTGGAAGATTGTGAGGACTACCTTCCCTTGTCTCTGGTCTCTGCGGCTGTAGAAATGAGCTCCGGGGGCGGGGAATCTTTTGAGGGGATAGTCTTCTGGACCGAACGTGGTCTACATCTTTGCGCTGGAGACGACCCTGGGCTTGCACCTAGTAAGATATAGGGCCCGTTTGGCGGAAAATTACGCCAGGAACCCACTGGGCACCACCAGCAAAATTCCGAACGAACACTGGGTCACCGGGCGCAAACTGCCGAATCGGCCGATGCCGAGAAAATCCCTGTCCCTGCCGTTCTTGTGTGCGGCGTACTTTTGCGCCAATGTCTGGGAAAACCATACTAAAGCTGGTGCGAAGTCTCCAGCCCATTAGGAGATCTGCGGGAGCTACCCCAGTCACCGCATGGGGGGTGGTCCTATACGTAAACAAAAAGCGAGCCAGTCTCGTGTCCATTGATCCGGAAGACTGCTTCTTTAGGCCTCTTTTGAATGCGCGCTCTGCCAACCCATTTGAAGCCGGGTGGTAAGGGGCAGTGCGGATATGGCGTATGCCGTTCATCTTCGTGAACCTCGCAAACGCCTCACTCGTTAATGGAGTGCCGTTATCCGTGACCAGCACCTCGGGGAGGCCATGCGTACTAAAAGACAACGCATCTTTTCAATTGTTGCGCAGGACGTTGTCCCTTGCATCTTATGCACCTCTAGCCATTTAGACTGGGCGTCAATTAATAGAAGGAACATGGATCCTTGAAAAGGACCTGCGAAATCTGCATGCAAGCGTGCCCAAGGCCGCCCTGGCCATTCCCAGTGATGTCGGGGCACGGCCGGCGGAAGCTTCTGATGCTCCTGGCAAATGGAGCAGTTTTGGGCCACCTTCTCAATGTCTGTGTCGAGGCCTGGCCACCAGACATAACTCCGGGCCAACATTTTCATTTTTAAAAAAAAATATATTTTATTAAAGTTTTTCGATCAAAAAGAATTTTCCATTTTTACAACTTTGTAACAAAATGTACAATGACCGTTACTTAAACAATATATTAAACTAACAACAAGTGCAGAAAAAGAACAAGAAAAGAGAAAAAATAATACTGAAAAAATAAATATAAACAACTAGGATGGAAAGAAAAAAAAAACCCAAACACCGAATACACCCTCCACCCTTCCCCCCCTGGGTTGCTGCTGCTGTCTTTCCTGTTTTCCCTTATCGCTCTGCGAGATAGTCAAGGAACGGTTGCCACCGCCTGGTGAATCCTTGAGCCGAACCTCTTAGTGCGTATTTTATTCGCTCCAATTTTATAAACCCTGCCATGTCGTTTATCCAGGCCTCCACGCCCGGGGGTTTGGCTTCTTTCCACATAAGTAGAATCCTTCACCGGGCTACTAGGGACGCAAAGGCCAAAACATCGGCCTCTCTCGCCTCCTGCACTCCCGGCTCTTCTGCAACCCCAAATATAGCCAACCCCCAGCCTGGTTCGACCCGGACCCCCACCACCTTTGAGATCACTCTTGCCACACCCACCCAGAACCCATGCAATACCGGACATGACCAAAACATGTGAGTGTGGTTCGCCGGGCTTCCCGCGCACCTCCCGCACCTATCCTCCACTCCAAAAAATCTACTCAGCCTTGCTCCCGTCATATGCGCCCTGTGTAGAACCTTGAATTGGATCAGGCTAAGCCTGGCACACGAGGACGAGGAATTTACCCTACTTAGGACATCTGCCCACAGCCCCTCCTCAATCTCTTCCCCAGCTCCTCCTCCCATTTACCCTTCAGCTCCTCTACCATCGTCTCCCCCTCGTCTCTCATTTCCCTGTATATAATCGGACACTTTACCTTCACCGACCCATGCCCCCGAAATCACTCTGTCCTGGATCCCTTGCGCCGTGAGCTGCGGAAATTCTCTCACCTGTTGCCTCGCAAATGCCCTCACTTGCATATATCGGAAGGCATTCCCAGGTGGCAACCCGTATTTTTCTACTAATGCTCCCAAACTCGCGAACGTCCCGTCCAAGAACAAGTCCTTCAACTTCCCAATTCCGCCCAGATTGGAATCCACCATCTATCCTCCCCGGAACGAACCTGGTTCCTTATCGGGGACCACACCGAGGCACCCGTCACTCCCCTATGTCGTCTCCACTGCCCCCAAATCTTCAAAGTCACCCCCACTACTGGGTTTGTGGTGTATTTTTTCGGGGGGAACGGTAACGGCGCTGTCGCCAGTGCTTTTAAACTTGTTCCCTTACAGGACGCCATCTCCAGCCTTTTCCACGCCGCCCCTTCTTCTTCCCTCATCCACTTACATATCATGGACACGTTGGCGGCCCAATAATAGTCACTCAGACTCGGCAGTGCCAGTCCCCCTCTGTCCCTACTGCGCTGCAGGAACCCCCTCTTTACCCTCGGGATCTTTCCAGCCCACACAAAGCTCATAATACTCCTGTCCACTTTCTTGAAAAAGGCCTTTGTAATCAGTATGGGGAGGCACTGAAACACGAAAAGAAACCTCGGGAGGACCACCATTTTAACCGCCTGTACTCTGCCCGCCAATGACAGGGGCACCATGTCCCACCTCTTAAAGTCCTCCTCCATCTGCTCTACCAGTCGCGTCAAGTTAAGCCTTTGCAAGGTTCCCCAGTTCCTGGCCACCTGGATCCCTAGATATCGAAAATCCCTTGCTACTCTCCTCAGCGGCAGATCGTCTATCCCCCTGCCCTGTTCCCCGTGGTGCATCACAAAAAGTTCACTCTTTCCCATATTCAATTTATATCCCGAGAACTCTCCAAACTCCCTGAGAGTCTGCAGTATCTCTGGCATCCTCTCCACTGGGTCCGCCACATATAGCAGCAAATTATCCGCATATAATGACACCCGATGTTCCTCTCCTCCTCTGAGCACCAACCTCCACTTCTTAGAGCCCCTCAGCGCTATGACCAATCGCTCGATTGCCAACGCGAACAGTAACGGGCACAGGGGGCACCCCTGTCTTGTGCTCCTAGTAATCGGAAATAGTCGGATCGTTGCCTGTTTGTAACCACGCTTGCCACCGGGGCCCCGTACAGGAGCTGAACCCATCTGATGAACCCCTCTCCAAATCCAAATCTCTTCAGTACCTCCCACAGGTAGTCCCACTCCACTCTATCAAATGCCTTCTCTGCATCCATCGCCACCACTATCTCCGCCTCCCCTTCTGGTGGGGGCATCATTATCACCCCCAACAACCTTCGTATATTGGCATTCAATTGCCTCCCTTTAACAAACCCTGTCTGGTCATCATGTACCACCCCTGGGACACAGTCCTCTACCCTTGTCGCCATCACTTTGGCTAGTAACTTGGCATCTACATTTAGGAGGGAGATGGGCCTGTATGACCTGCACTGCAGCGGGTCTTTGTCTCGTTTCAGGATCAACGATATCGTCGCCTCCGACATTGTCGGGGGTAGTGTCCCCCTTTCCTTAGCCTCATTGAAGGTTCTCGTCAGGAGTGGGGCCAGCAGGTCCACATATTTCCTGTAAAATTCCACCGGGAACCCATCTCGTCCCGGGGCCTTTCCTGCCTGCATGTTCCCAATTCCTTTAATCACCTCCTCCACCTCAATCTGCGCTCCCAAACCTGCCACCTCCTGCTCCTCAACCCTCGGGAACTCCAGCTGGTCCAGGAAGTGTATCATTCCCTCTTTCCCCTCTGGGGGTTGGGACTTATACAGCCTCTCATAAAATGACTTAAACACCCCGTTCACCCTCCCCGCTCTCTGCTCCATCCTTCCCTCCCCGTCCCTAACTCCTCCGATCTCTCTCGCCGCCCCCCTCTTCCTAAGTTGTTGGGCCAGCAATCGGCTCGCCTTTTCCCCATATTCGTATTGTATTCCCTGTGCCTTCCTCCACTGCGTCTCCGCCTTACCCGTGGTCAGCAGGTCAAACTCCGTCTGTAGTCTCCGTCTTTCCCTGTATAGCCCTTCATCCGGGGCCTCCGCATATTGCCTATCCACCCTCAGAATCTCCCCAATCAGTCTCTCCCTTTCTTTACCCTCTTGTTTCCCCCTGTGGGCTCTTATGGAAATCAGCTCCCCCTTAACCACCGCCTTCAGCGCCTCCCATACTACTCCCACCTGGACCGCTCCATCATCATTGACCTCTAGGTATCTTTCAATATATCCCCTCACCCTTCCACATACCCCTTCGTCTGCCAACAGTCCCATGTCTAATCTCCAAAGTTGGCGCTGCTCCTTCTCCTCTCCTAGATCCAGATCCACCCAATGTGGGGCGTGATCTGAAACGGCTATAGCCGAATATTCCGTTCCTACCACTTTCGGGATCAGCGCCCTTCCTAGGATAAAAAAGTCTATCCGGGAGTATACTTTATGGACGTGGGAGAAGAAGGAAAACTCTTTACACCTCGGTCTAGCAAATCTCCAGGGATCTACTCCTCCCATCTGCTCCATAAACCCCTTAAGCACCTTGGCCGCTGCCGGCCTCCTCCCGGTCCTAGATCTGGACCGGTCCAGCCCTGGGTCCAGCACCGTGTTGAAGTCCCCCCCCATTACCAAATTTCCCATCTCTAGGTCCGGGATGCGCCCCAACATACGCTTCATAAAACCCGAGTCATCCCAGTTCGGGGCATATACGTTCACCAGCACCACCGCCTCACCTTGCAATCTGCCACTCACCATCACGTACCTGCCCCCACTGTCCACCACTATGGTCTTAGCCTCAAACGATACCTGTTTCCCCACCAGTATTGCCACCCCTCTATTTTTCGTATCTAAGCCTGAGTGGAATACCTGTCCCACCCATCCTTTCCTTAATCTGACCTGATCCGCCAATTTCAAGTGCGTCTCCTGAAGCATAACTACATCCGCCTTCAGTCTCTTTAGGTGCGCAATTACCCTTGCCCTCTTAATCGGCCCATTCAGCCCTCTCACGTTCCACGTGATCAACCGGGTTGGGGGGCCCTTTACCCGCCCCCGCGCCCCCCCCCCCATCGTCGACTAGCCATCCCCTTTTTTAAACCAGCTCCTCACCCAGGTCCCACGCACCCGTTTGTCCCCCAGACGACGCCCTCCCGTCCCGACCATCCCATCCCGTATCAGTTCCCCCTTACCCTCACCAGCAGCAACCCAGTTAGTCCCCCCCCCCCCCCCCTGCTAGATTCCCTTCTAGCTTGATTGCTCCCCCCATATTGCTTCCGGGAGTCAGCAAACTCTGGCTGACCTCTGCTTCCCCCGTTTACCCTTGGCCTCCCTGCGTGTGAGGCCCCCTTCCTTCCTGCGCCCACTTTTCCCGCCGCAATTTCCATAGCGCAGGAAAAAAAACCGCGCTTCCCTCTCGGCCCCGCCCCTAGTGACGCAGCTCCCTCTCCCCTTCCCTGTCCCCTTCCCCACCGGTGCCTACATTTCTTCGTCGTCGTCCCCCCCCCCCCAGGGGGGGGGAGAAAAAATTCTCCCGTCTTAACATTTTTACAGATAAACCCTCCCCCTCTCCCCCCTTTGCATTTCTTTGCCACCAGCTCGCTACTTCTTTCCAAACATCAATTCCTCAAATCTAGTCCAACTTCTCTTCTTGAATAAATGTCCACGCCTCCTCTGCCGTCGCAAAGTAGTGCTGTTTGCCCTGGTGTGTAACCCACAGTCTTGCCGGCTGCAGCATTCCAAATTTTACTTTCTTCTTGTGGAGCACCGCCTTGGCTCGATTGAAACTCGCCCTCCTTCTCGCCACCTCCGCACTCCAATCTTGATACATGCGGATCACCGCGTTCTCCCACCTGCTACTCCGTGTCTTCTTAGCCCATCTCAGGACCATCTCCCTGTCCTTGTAGCGGTGGAACCTCACCACTATTGCTCGCGGTATTTCCCCTGCCTTTGGTCTTCTCACGAGGACCCGGTATGCTCCCTCCACTTCCAGGGGGCCCGTCGGGGCCTCAGCTCCCATTAAAGTATGGAGCATCGTACTCACATACGCCCCAACATCAGCTCCCTCTTTCCTTTCGGGAAGACCCAAAATCCTTAGATTCTTCCTCCTCGAGCTATTTTCCAGGGCTTCCAGCCTTTCTATGCACCTCTTATGTAGTGCCTCGTGCGTCTCCGTCTTCACCACCAAGCCCTGTATCTCGTCTTCATTCTCGGCTGCCTTTGCCTTCACTCCACGGAGCTCCATCACCTGGGTCTTTTGCGTCTCCTTCAATCCCTCAATCGGCAGCAACATCGGCGCCAGCACCTCCTTCTTGAGCTCCTCCACACATCGTCGGAGGAACTCCTGCTGTTCCGGGCCCCATACCATCTGGGCTCCCTCAGCCGCCATCTTGCTTCTCCCTTCTCTTCTCTGCCGTTGCTCCAGAGGATCCTCCGCAATCTGGCCACTACTATCGCTTCTTTCCATCCACACCCAGGGGGACTCCTTCCTTTGTCGCCTCACACTGGGTTTGGCCGTAATAAATTTCCGTTGGGGCTCCCGATAAGAGCCCAAAAGTCCGTTGAAATGGGAGGTGCCGAAACGTGCGGCTTAGCTGGTCATCGCCGCAACCGGAAGTCAACATTTCATTTTGGTCACACCTGGATGCCCATTGTGCAAGTCTGTTAGTATCAGCTCCTACCCTTTTTCCGGGACAATCACACGCGTCCCCCACAAGAGGATGCCGTCTTCCACGCTGAATTCTGACAGCTTGGAGGAAAATGCCCGCAACTCGCCTGGGAGCTGTCTATGCTGCCCACCATACAGGACTATGTGCCGAACCTTTGACAGGACTGGCTCCGTCTGGGTCCACACACGGATCTGTGATGCCGTGACAGGCAAGGTGTCCATAAAATTTAGGGTTGCAACCACCTCGTGGGGGTCGACATGGGGCCGGTCGATAAAGGCAATCGGCTCAGTGCGTCGGCATTTGCTATCTGCGTTCCTGGTTTGTGCTCCAGAGAATACTTGTATGCAGCAAGCAACAAAGCCCAGCGCTGGATCCGTGCGGAAGCAATGGGCGGTATTGGCTTATCCTCTCTGAAAAGTCCCAGCAGAGGCTTATGATCAGTCACGATAGTGAAATGGCGGCCATACACGTACTGGTGGAAGCGTTTCACCGCAAAAACCACTGCCAGGCCCTCCTTCTCAATCTGCACGTACTTTTTCTCCACTGCAGTCAATGTGCGGGAGGCGAAAGCTATCGGTCGCTCGGCCCCGTTCTCCATCTTGTGGGACAGGACGGCCCCAATACCATACGGGGATGCATCACATGTGACGAACAAAGGCTTTCCAGGATCATAGTGGGTTAGTAACCCAGACGACGACAATTGTTGCTTTACCCGCCGGAAAGTGGTTTCTTGCGGCTGACCCCAAACCCAGGTGTGATTTTTCTTTAGCAGAAGGTGCAACGGGGCCAGCGTAGTTGCCAGATTGGGGAGGAACTTCCCGTAATAGTTTACGAGACCGAGAAAAGAACGAAGATGCGAAGTGTCAGTCAGGGCGGGGGCTTGTTGAATCGCACGCACCTTCTCTGCGACGGGGCGCAAACCTTCGCGGTCCACCTGATAACCCAGGTAGACTACTTTCTTTGCCTGAAATACGCACTTTGTGCGACGTAAACGGACTCCAGCCTCCAAAAAGCGTCTAACGACATCCTCCAGATTTTCCAAATGTTCCTGCTCCGACGTCCCTGTAATCAAAACGTCATCTAAGTAGACAGCAACACGTGGTAAACCTCTCAAAATGCCCTCCATAACACGTTGAAAAATAGCACAGGCAGAGGATACTCCAAAAGGCAACCGTGTATATTCATACAGGCCCCGGTGTGTATTAATCGTTACATATGGTCGGGAGGCAGGTTCCAGCTCCAACTGCAGGTAGGCATGACTCTTATCTAATTTTGTGAGCGAGAGCCCACCTGCAAGCTTCGCGTAGAGATCCTCTATGCGAGGCATTGGATATCGGTCGAGTCGGGAAGCCGTATTCACTGTAAGTTTATAGTCGCCACACAAGCGAACTGTGGCATCTGGCTTCATTACAGGTACAATTGGTGCTGCCCAGTCAGCAAAACGGACGGACTGATAATACCCAAACTCTCCAAACGAGTGAGCTCCCCTTCTACCTTCTCGAGCAAGGCGAAAGGCAACGTGCGCGCCCGGAAATAGCGCGGCGTGGCTCCTGGTTTGACTTGGATACGGGCTACGACCCCTTTTATTTTCCCCAAACCAGGCTGGAATACATCTGGGTATCGTCCTGGCACCTCAGTCAACCCTTCAGAAACTTTTTGGAGGACGTGCTGCCATTGCAACCGCAAATGGCGCAACCAGTCCCGACCCAACAGGCTGGGCCCATGGCCGCGCACCACGATAAGTGGGAAACGCCCCTACTGGCGTCCATAAACAGCAGGGGTCATTGTAGTTTCTGCAATGTCCAGTGGTTCCCCCATGTAGGTGGCCAACCTGGCCTGTGAATCGGTTAATGTAAGGGTCTGTATACCCTGCTTGATGCGGTCGAATGTCCTCTGGGCGATCACGGAGACCACTGCGCCAGTGTCCAACTCCATCTCAAGCGGGTGACCATTGACCCGTACTGTCACCTTAATGGGGGCCACACGGGGAGCTGCCACACAATGCAGCTGCAGGCAGTCGTCCTCCGTCTCCATGTCCTCAGGAGTAGTCGCCGCAGGTTCATCCACATGGAAGGTACGGCCCCTGAGCTGGTCCTAGTTACGGCCACTGGGCTGGTCCCAGTTTCGGTCGGAACGACGGCGCCTCTGGCGCCCCCAGGACCGGCGTCCGCGACGGGGTCGGCGCCTACAAGTTTGACACTGACATGGCTCCTCATCCATTGGTTCTGGAGAAGGCTCCCTTCGGGGAGGAATGGCCACTGGCGTCGGTCTGGACATCGCCTCGCCCAAGGTACCGCAGGAGCGCGGGGGGACGTTTTCGGACGGAAGGGGTTGCGCCCCAAGGCATGCACTTCCATTCCCTGTAGCTCCTGCACTCCTCGTTCTGCGCTCTCTCGGGACAATACTATTTGAATTGCCTGTTGAAAAGTCAATGTTGGCTCAGCTAACAACTTTCTCTGGGTGGCCGCATTGTTAATACTGCAAACCAAACAGTCGCGTAACATTTCTGACAAGGTCTCACCATAGTCACAGTACTCCGCAATCCTGAGTAGCCTGGATAGAAAATTGGCAAGGGATTCTCCAGGGGTCCTCTCAGCAGTATTAAACCGGTAACGCTGGACTATCGTGGACGGGGTTGGGTTAAAATGTTGCCCCACTATATTCACAAGTCCATCAAACGTTTTGGTGTCCGGCGCAGCTGGGTACGTAAGGCTCCTAATCACCCCAAACGTATGCGGGCCGCAGGCGGTGAGCAATATGACCACCTGGCGCTCGTTTTCGGAAATAGTAACGCATCCGTTGTGCATACTGGTTCCAGCTTTCCAGCGCAGCATCAAAAACATCCAAACGTCCGTACAGAGGCATGGTATAATAGAAAACAACTTCCAACCTGTATCCAACAAAAATCCAGGGAGGTGCCTTCAGCAGTGTAGACAGCTATTCACTTTAACCCTCGTCGCCAGTTTTGTAAGGGCCACGAAGAATCCAGCACGAGTCTAAGGATTCAAAGTAATAACATTTATTTACAATAACATATATATATATATATATATATATATATATATATATATAAATAAATATAGCAGCAGCAACTTCCCTTGCTGCACACCTTCCTGCTGGTTCCTAAACTGGCCAGCTGTATTTATACTTGGAGTTTACTAATGGTTTCTCCGCCCCCCTCATTGGGGAAGCTCATACTCCCACAGGATTCTGGGATTGTCATTAGTCCCCAGCCAATGGTAAGCAGGCAGGTTATAACAGTTTATTAGCTGGGTTAGGCTCCTATATAGAGCCACGGTGGTGAGTGTGGTTACGACTCGGCGGAGGTCGGAGTATTTCCGACTGTATCAAGGGATGAGGCAGGGGTGCCCCCTGTCCCCCCTGTTGTTTGCATTAGCAAATGAACCTTTGGCCATGGCATTAAGGGAGTCCAGGAAATGGAGGGAGCTGGTCCGAGGGGGGGAGGAGCATCGAGTGTCGCTGTATGCAGACGACCTGTTGCTGTATGTGGCGGATCCAGTGGAGGGGATGGTGGAGGTCATGCAGATTCTAAGGGAGCTTGGGGACTTTTCGGGCTATAAGCTCAATGTAGGGAAAAGTGAGCTCTTCATGGTGCATCCAGGGGACCAGGGAAGAGGGATAGACGACCTACCGTTGAGGGCGGAAAAGAGCTTTCGGTACTTGGGGATCCAGGTAGCTAGGAGCTGGGGGGCCCTACTCAAACTTAATTTGACGCGGCTGGTGGAGCAGATGGAGGAGGACTTCAAACGATGGGACATGTTGCCACTCTCGCTGGCGGGCAGAGTACAGTCGGTTAATATGGTGGTCCTCCCGAGGTTTCTTTTTGTATTCCAGTGCCTTCCAATTGTGATCACCAAGGCCTTTTTTAAGAGGGTAGGCAGGAGCATTATGGGTTTTGTGTGGGCGAATAAGACCCCGAGGGTAAGGAGGGGGTTTCTGGAGCGTAGTAGAGATAGAGGAGGGCTGGCGTTGCCCAACCTGGGTGGCTACTACTGGGCAGCCAATGTGGCGATGATCCGTAAGTGGGTGATGGAGGGAGAGGGGGCGGCATGGAAGAGGTTGGAGATGGCGTCCTGCAAAGGAACGAGCCTGGGGGCGCTGGTGACGGCACCGCTGCCGCTCTCGCCGACAAGGTACACTACAAGTCCGGTGGTGGTGGCAACGCTAAAGATCTGGGGCCTGTGGAGATGACACAGGGGTGCGATGGGAGCCTCGGTGTGGTCCCCGATCAGGGGTAACCATCGGTTTGTCCCAGGAAGGATGGACGGGGGGTTTCAGAGTTGGCATCGGGCAGGGATTATAAGAATGGGGGACCTGTTCATTGATGGGATGTTTGCGAGCCTAGGGGCGCTGGAGGAGAAATTTGGGCTACCCCCGGGAAACGCGTTCAGGTACATGCAAGTGAGGGCGTTGGTGAGGCGACAGGCGAGGGAATTTCCGTTGCTCCCGGCACAGGGGATTCAAGACAGCGTGATTTCTGGTGTATGGGTCAGAGAGGGCAAGGTGTCGGCGATATACCAGGAGATGAAAGAAGAGGGGGAGGCTTTGGTAGAGGAGCTGAAGGGTAAATGGGAGGAGGAGCTGGGGGAGGAGATTGAGGAGGGTTTGTGGGCTGATGCCCTGAGTAGGGTGAATTCTTCTTCCTCATGTGCCAGGCTTAGCCTGATACAGTTCAAGGTTATTCACAGAGCGCATAATGAAGTTCGGTCAGCAGCTGCAGCAGCAACCCGGGGTGGGAGGGGGTGGGGGTTTCCTGGGGGCACTTGAGCAAGAAAATACATAAATGTTCAGGAAAGTTGATATGTGCGGGAGGAATCCAATGTACAAAGTTCTGTAGTATGTCGATTTGATATGTTTATGTCTTGCTGTGCGACTTTTCTTTTTGTTACGGGGGGGGGGTTTGTATGGTTGAAAATGTTGTTGAAAAATTCTTAATAAACATCTTTTTTTTTAAAAAAGATGTACGTTGCAATCCACGTTAATCTTAAAATCTGTGTGTATTTGTTAAGAGGGAGTAGAGTATTTTTAATTTAAAAAATTCTTGTTAAAACTAATTAGAGATGACTCTTCCTCCACGTTTTATTAAAAATACAGTAAAAGTTGCAGTCTTTTGAGCCAGTATTCCATCCTGCGATCTCCCATCCAGTTATTTATTTTTTTAAATATAAATTTAGTGTACCCAATTCATTTTTTTCCAATTAAGGGGCAATTTAGTGTGTTCAATCCACCTAGCTTGCTCATCTTTGGGTTGTCGGGGCGAAACCCACGCAAACACGGGGAGAATGTGCAAACTCCATACGGACAGTGACCCAGAACCGGGATCAAACCTGGGACCTCAGCGCCGTGAGGCAACAGGGCTAACCCACCGTGCTGCCCCCTCCCATCCAGTTGTAACATCAACTGGGATCGTAACAGATTATATCTTGGAAAGAAATTGGAAGTTTTATTTCCTCAAATTCAGAAACAAATGAGTATTTATCATATGACAAGCCCAAAAAAGGGAACAATTCACTGGAAATTTATAAAAATTGCTAATGATCCCTCTCTGTGTAGTCTTTTCTATATGTTAAATCCTCTTCCATTCAGCTATTTTTAAAGCTAAGGTTTCAGGTTTTCTATCGACCATTTGTTATGACCAGCCCCAGGTGAGGATCCCCAAAGATTACTGATCTGAGTGAGACCCATTGATATGTCACCGTCCAGCTGGGCCGACCCATCCATATGTCACAGTCCGGCTGGGATACGCCCTACAAACTTGAGTGAGATGGGTTTGGCATCAGAGGTTTTGGTTCCCTTTCCCTTGGATACCTTTTCCAGACCCAATAGTTATGTTTATAAAGGAGCCAATTCAACCAGGCTTTCTCAAGTTAAGATGGAGTAAGTTCATTAACTACTAAAAGGTAAGGAGAAATGATAAAACACATGAATCCATAATCAAACAGATTAGAGATAAGAATTGAGTTCAGTAGTAAAAATAAATCTTTTAAGAAAGATATGTGGAACAATCCTGAGTTGCGAGGAGTAAATGATGGTGCATTGTGGCGTTACGATTGTTTTCAATGTAGTTGGCTTTTGCTGGTGAACATTTGGATTCTTTGGTACAGGCGTGCTGTGGTTTCGTAGAGATTTCAGTTCTTTTCCAGCTGCGATCCTTCTGTTGGCTTATTGATTTTCACAGGAAGAGAGCAAGTTTTAAGTATTCCTGCAAAAGCTGGCTATCTTTGCAGGGGCCCTGCCTCAGCTGTTGTATTCTCTTCAGTGTGGCAAAGTTTCTCCCAACACACCACACAGACAGACAAAACAGTACAGACTGGTAGCAAGCATGCTTAAAATCCCCAGACATGTGTACTTCAAGTGGGCTAGAATGTACTAGCCTGTCTAAACCATTATACTCAGGGCCTTTGCGATGGGAGAACCATTATGTCTCTTTGACCTTTGCAGGGATGGTAATCAGTCTTTGGATACTTTACAAGAACTTTGTCTGGAACCATAGTGAGGAGTTCCATTGATCCTTAGGGACCCCCCACCCCGCGTAGCCATTCCTATCAGTGGCTATGGTCTATTTAAAAATCCAATATTTCCTTGTATAATTCTAGGACTTTTCTTCTTTGTCAAAACACCCTCAAATAGCCTGCTGCTGTTCGTGTGACTGGCAAGGCTGTTAATTATTACCCATCCCTAGTTGTCCTGAACTTGGTTTGTCAGACCAATTTTAAAAAATCATCTGTGGGATGTGAATGTTGTTGGAATGTTGCCAGCATTTGTTTCCCATCTCTAATTACCCTTGAAAAGTTGGTAATTCTGCAATGTATGTGGTATAGATGCACACAGAGGGTTCAGATGAAAGTTCAGGTTTTTGATCTCATGTTATTGAAGGAATGGTATGAATCCAAATCAGGATGGTACTTGTGGCTTGGAGGGCAACTTGTGGTGTTCCCACATGTCTACTGCCCTTGTAAAGATTGTATTGTCCCTCGACCTTGTGCCATTAACTAATAGGAACAGACTTTCTTTGTCTAGCTTATCTTAAAATGTTATTAT
The DNA here is from genome assembly GCF_047496885.1 of Scyliorhinus torazame. Lineage (NCBI taxonomy): Eukaryota > Metazoa > Chordata > Chondrichthyes > Carcharhiniformes > Scyliorhinidae > Scyliorhinus > Scyliorhinus torazame. Next base: position 201,114,510 of record NC_092718.1, read on the forward strand.
CTTTTACACCATTTCAAATCTCTCCTCAACCTCCTTTGCTGCAAGGAGAATAACCCCAACTTATCCAACTTTTTTTAAAATTTAGAGTACCCAATTCATTTTTTCCAATTAAGGGGCAATTTAGCATGGTCAATCCACCTACCTTGCCCATCTTTGGGTTGTGGGGGCGAAACCCACGCAAACACGAGGAGAATGTGCAAACTCCACACGGACAGTGACCCAGAGCCGGGATCGAACCTGGGACCTCGGCGTGAGACTGCAGTGCTACCACTGCGCCAAACTTCTCCAACTTAATCTTGTAGCTAACTTCATGCCTGGAACCATTCTGATGAATCCCTTTTGTACCCTCAAGAATATTAATATCCTTCCTAATGTGTGGTGACCAGAATGTTCACAGTACTCTGGCTGTGGCGCAATCAAAGCTTTATAAATGCTCAGCATGACTTCCCTGCTTTTGTACTCCCTTTTGCTGGGCAGCACCTGTCGCTTGTATGCCTGACACTATCCGAAGCAACTATTTTACTTGGCACTCTGGTGCAGCAGGAAACTTATTGGAGGACAAAGAAACAAAGCTTCTCCGATGGGCTTAAAAGTACCCGCCAACTCATGGGAGCTCCTGGCTTATAACTGACCAAATTTAAGAAGGTTCAGGTGAGAAAGCACTGATCACAGGGAGAGACTTCTTTGCAAACACGCAGAAATGAAGCTGAGACATCAGAGAGAGTGCAGAAACCTCCAAATAACTCATCTGCCCAACCCTTCAAGTACCACCTGCTCTGAATGTGGCAGAGTCTGCATTGGACTTAACAACCATCTTAGAACCCATCAAATTGGAGTGGAAGCAAATCATCCTCGATCTTGATGGACTGCCTAAGAAAGAGAAAAAACCCAATCCCTCTTTATGAAGCCCGTTACATTTACTAACTGCTCTCTCAATATGTTCTACCTCCTTCAAAGATCAATTCACATGGACACTTTGCGGTAGTCACCACTGTTGTATTATTTTGTATATATGGGTATTACGGTAAGGCCCCTGTACTACAGGTACGGGGGTAGATCCCTGCCTGCTGGCGGAGTATTAATGTGTGTGCTCTCCGAACAGCAGCCTTTTTGTAAGCTGCTGCAGGAGGCCACACATCCCTGTGTAATAAAGCCTGGATTACATTCTACTCTCGTCTCGTCGTAATTGATAGTGCATCACACTTTAAGTAAGTTTAGCTAAAATAATTTTATTGTTCCAACCTTCTCTTGACTCCTGTAACCTGAGCACACAATTTGGCCTGATGTTTTAATGCAGTACTGATGCAATACTGTACTGTTGGGAGGTGTTATTTTTCAGACGAGATATTAAACCAAAGTCCTTTGGCTCTGTCAGCTGAACTTCAAAATTCCATGGCTCGATTTGGAGAGGAATTGTGTGTCTCACATTTTTGAAGTATGATGTCTTACATATGCTTTTGATTTTGTACTCTTGATTGATACATGCTGAACACAGCACTTCTTATTGTCATTCAGTATAGTGATAGTGTTAAAAACCCCATTGATGTTAACTGCGAGCGTATCCCAAATCCCAGAAGGGAAACTTGGATACTGGGTCTCTGTTTATTTTGCAAACTGGCACAAAGATGGAAGAGATGAAAACTAGCGAGGAAAGGTCCAGCCTTGTAATCCTTCAAATAAAAAATATTTATTAAACTGTAGAACACTCAACAAGAAAGTTTACAATACAGAACAAAAATGATAATTAACTAAAATAATGGCTCGACACACTGTATACTTAAATTAACCCCGTTCCAAATCTATCTACTTTCTTGGCATCCAATAAATAACGTCCCAAAGATTTTAACACTGACCAAATCCAACAATAATGATGACATACGACGTGTATCTATCATTGGGAAACTTTTCTTCTGGTTGAACGTAGCAGACCTAACATCTAAAACAGTGGGATTCAGGTCAAAAGCTTGCTTTAGGAAGAGCTTGGCTTCCAGATGGGTGAGACTGTGATCTTGGTTGTCAGTCAGCAGTTCTCTAGTACAGGATGAACCCTGTCACTGGTACATGGTTTATCGCTCTTGATCTAGTCTTATCTGAACAACTAGTCTTAGAACTCACTCAGCATGTAAATGCAACATTTAGTCATGTGACATGGACAAGTTGAGTGAGTGGGCAAATGAATACCAGATACAGCATAGTTTGGATAAATGTGAGGTTATCCACTTTGGTAGCAGAAAAACAGGAAGAAAGGGCAGCGCAGTGGTTAGCACTGCTGCCTCACGGCGCCGAGGTCCCAGGTTCGATCCGGCTCTGGGTCACTGTCCATGTGGAGTTTGAACATTCTCCCCGTGTTTGCGTGGGTTTTGCCCCCACAACCCAAAGATGTGCAGGCTAGGTGGATTGGCCACACTAAATTGCCCCTTAATTGGAAAAAATAATAATTGGGTACTCTAAATTTATTTATTTCTAAATGGGAAGGCAGATTATTATCTGAATGGCCATAAATTAGGAGAGGGGAATGTGCAACAAGACCTGGGTGTCCTCACACCAGTCGCTGAAGGTAAGCATGCAGGTGCAGCAGGCAGTAAAGAAGGTAAATGGTATGTTGGCCTTCATAGCAAGAGGTTTAGAGTACTGGAGCGGGGATGTTTTGCTGCAATTACATAGGGCCTTGCTGAGGCCATACCTGAAATGTTGTATGCAGTTTTGGTTTTATCTGAGGAAGGATGTTCTTGCTATAGAGAGAGTGCAGCAAAGATTTGCCAGACTGATTCCTGAAATGACATGACATGGTCAGGATTGTATTTGCTGGAGTTCAGAAGAATGATGGAGGATCTCATAGAAGCCTATAAGATTCTAACAGGACTAGACAGAGTAGATGCAAGAAGAATGTTCCCGATGATCGGGGTGACAAAAATGAGAAATTCCTTCATGCAGAGAGTGGTCAGCCTGTGGAATCCGCTACCACAGAAAGAAGTTGAGGCCAAGAAGCAGTTAGATATAGCACTTGGGGCGAAGCGTTCATAGGATATGGGGGGGTGGGGGGTGGAGACTAGATCAGGCTAATGGGTTGGATGATCAGCCATGATCATAATGAACGGCGGAGCAGACTTGAAGGACAAAATGGCCCCTCCTGCTCCCATTTTCTATATTTCTATTTCTCCTTTTGTACTCCTACCTTCTGTATTTTTAACTCCTGCAATTCTATGCCCTATTCTCCACCTCAATTAAGTAAATATCGCTTCACCCTGCTGCTAGGTTAATCTGCATTTCAGAAGCCTTCAGCACATCTGAGTTCCTATCCATTTCCCTTTATCCAATTCTTTCGTCTTTATTTTATCCCAACCTGTTGACAATATTTAAATCCTAAACATGGATAGACTTTTTCTATAAGGAGAGGTTACATTTAGAACTAAAGTGGCTATGCATAATCAAAATTGAGATACATCATAAAAATCAAAATAACCAAGATGTCAACTGCTAGAACTCTTGGAACATACATAAAATAGTTGCACTTTCATCTGATTGAGAGTGTAAATGAAGATTGGGTCCAGGTAAATGCCTTCTTAGTGCTAATTGCAGTTAGAGTTTTTGATAAGTGATTAATTTCTTGTTAGTCAAACAAAGTGCAGCATTCATTCTATTTGAAGTGAGATTATACATTTTGAATTTTTGCTAAAGTTCACATTGCCTGATTAAAAGCTGCCACTTAATCATCTTGCACTTCATACATACAAAAATGCAGCTAAGTAGAATTATAATTCCTACAGTGCAGAAGGAGGCCATTGGACGCACCAAGTGCGCACTGGCCCTCTTAAAGAGCACCCTACCCAGGCCCACTCCCCTGTCCAATCTTCATGACTCCACCTAACCTCCACATCTCTGGACACTATGGGGGAATTTAGCATGGCCATTCCACCTAACCTGCACTTCTTTGGACCGTGAGAAGAACCCAGAGCACCCCCACACAGGTACAGAGAAAAAGTGCAAACTCCACACAGGCAGTCACCCAAGGCCGGCATTGAAGCCGGGTGCCTGGCGCTGTGAGGCAGCACTGCTAACCACTGTGCCACCATGCTGCCCTATATCAAGTAATTGATGTAGCAGTAATAACAAATTGATAGATTTACATCGCTCTTTTCTATGTTACAGGTTTTCAACACGACCAGATGTAGCAACTATTGAACCTGTATATCAGAATGATTCTGAATGTTCCAATACTGCATTGATATCTATTCGCTCAACTCAGCCTACTCGCCTCACCAGCATAATCATAGCTGAGGAAACAGGTATGTTTCATTGTGTTATTTTGATTTATTTAAACGCTGACAGGAATTTAAACATACAACTGGGAAGACCGCAATGCATTTAGTGTTTGAAGGAACAGGTTTTTGAAATCCCCCGGTCATTAAATCTAGAACAGTCTTTTTCAAACTTTTTTGCCCGTGATCCTTTTTTACCAACCAGCCAACGTTCGCGACCTACGCCGGCCGACCTTTGTGACATAGATGCTCGAACTTCATAAATAATTTTTTTGTTTACCTATAATGTGACATGTGAGCCTGCTTTGTTCTCATGATCTCACTTGCTTTGTCATTCCATGTTACATTTCTGCTAAGGTCTTTAGCTGATGATTTAAGTTCTCACTGCATCCTTACAAAAAAAATCAAGAGGATTGTCCTCAAACTCACCATGCTTAGTCTTCAAATGCTTTTGAAGTTTTGGGGGCTTAATCGTTCATTTGCCAGTGCTTCCCTGCACATAACGCATATGAGCTTTGCATCCTTATTTGTATTGGCACAATTAATAAAACCATACCTCAAGAAATCATCTTTATACTGCTTCGTTTCCGATTTCAGCTTCTTAATGGGTTGTTCATCAGAGGCCCTGGAGCTCACACCAGCACTGCTTTGTCCTGCCGTGGAGTCTCCTCAGAAGCTCTCTCCAGCTGATTCAGTTGTGAGATCTTGGCCTGTTTGTATCTCTGGCCATCTCTTCCTTATTACAAACTGATCCATCTTCAGTTCTTCCAATACTTCTGTTGTTTGCTTGCTGGCAGCTACAAAATGGAGGAATTTCTCCTCCAGGACTTTGCGGCCAGTGACGTCAGTGTGTGTGCCTGGCGTGTGACTTGCTGTCTGCCGCCACTTCTGGTGGGAAGACTCTGCTGTTTTTGAAAAGAAATTTGGTCCTGGGACAGCTGCTGAACTCAGGAGGCGATGGTACTGGGACAGCGTGATGACGTAAGGGCGAGACAGCACTGGGATAGCGCGCTGACGTCAGGAGGTTGTAGTCTACCACGCTGTGCACTGCTGGATCTGCCTGAGGGGGCATGCATGCGTATGGCATTCTCTTTTTTGTTTAAACAGCAAATGGCCTCCAATGAGTTTTATTTGTAGACTGATAACTTATAATACACCATTATAATGACAGAATTGCAGAGGCGTCAAACATTCACACAGATTTCACATGCTGGTGCTTAAATTCCACTGCCCCTGCCCCAGAGGAGAACCACACATAATTTCTTGACTATGATTGCTGCTGGTGTCTTCTTCTTGGATCTCAGTTTTAAGAACAAACAAATTGCTGCAATTCCTGTTTATGTAGCTATCACATACTCCCTCTGCCCTGTGATGGTGTAGGCATTGACGTTCTTGTGGAAGCCAGTGAACTGGGGCTGACTACCAGCATAGTGACCCGCCAATCTCACCCCTCACACAAACCTCACTCGGCCATTCTCTGCGTCCTTCACAAGCCCCGAGCTCCAACAGTCCACTGCCGGAGGCACCACTCACACCGCCTCCTGTTGGTCAGCAGGCAATTAGACGTTGGATGTGATGTTAGGAAAGTTTTTTTAAAAATAATTTTTATTGAGGTTTTCACAAAATATCAAAAACAGAATGAAAAAGGAACCCAATAGAATTAAATACAGAACAAAATCAAACAACCCCCGTACCCCCTTCCCCCTTATACAAAAATAATAAATTAACACCCCGAATTAACACAAAGCAAACATAGCAGATATATACACCCCCTCAGATCCCCCAGTGTAAAACAAAAATAAAATAGAACCCCCACCCCCCCCGGGTTGCAGCTGCTGCTGACCATCGTCTACCGTTCTGCCAGGAAGTCCAAGAACGGTTGGCACCGCCTGAAGAACCCTTGTACCGATCCCCTTAAGGCGAATTTCACCCTCTCCAATTTAATAAACCCCGCCATATCGTTGATCCAGGATTCCACGCTTGGGGGCCTCGCATTGTTCCACTGAAGAAGAATCCTTCGCTGGGCTACCAGGGACGCAAAGGCCAGAATACTGGCCTCTTTCGCCTCCTGCACTTGCAACCCCAAATATTGCGAGCCCCCAGCCCGGTTTGACCCTGGATCCTACCACCCCCGACACCGTCCTCGCTACGCTTTTCCAAAATTCCTCCAGCGCTGGGCATGCCCAGAACATATGTGTGTGATTTGCTGGGCTCCCTGAGCACCTAACACACCTGTCCTCACCCCCAAGAACCGGCTCATCCTTGTCCCGGTCATGTGTGCCCTGTGCAGCACCTTAAACTGTATGAAGCTGAGCCTCGCGCACGAAGAGGAATAGTTCACCCTCCCAAGGGCATCTTCCCACGTCCCCTCCTCGATCTCCTCTCCCAACTCCTCCTCCCACTTACCTTTCAACTCCACACCGGGGCCGCCTCCTCCTCCTGCATCACCTGGTAAGTTGCCGAGATCCTCCCCTCTCCAACCCAACCCCCCCGAGAGCACCCTGTCCTGTACTGTGTGTGGCAGCAGCCGTGGGAATTCCACCACTTGCCGCCTGGCAAATGCCCTTACCTGTAAATATCTAAAGGTGTTCCCCGGGGGGAGCCCATACTTCTCCTCCGGCTCACCCAGGCTCGCGAACTTCCCATCCACAAACAGGTCCCCCAACCTTCTTATCCCTGCCCTGTGCCACCCCGAAAACCCTCCATCTATTATCCCTGGGACAAACCGGTGGTTCCCCCGTATTGGGGTCCACACAGAGGCCCCAACTTTCCCCCCTGTGCCGCCTCCACTGCCCCCAGATTTTGAGGGTAGCCGCCACTACTGGGCTCATGTTATACCTCATTGGAGGGAGCGGCAGCGGCGCCGTTGCCAGCGCCTCCAGTCTCGTACCTTCACAAGACGCCGTCTCCAGCCTCTTCCATGCAGCCCCCTCCCCCTCCATCACCCCCTTGCGCACCATCGCCGCATTGGCGGCCCAGTAGTACCCACAGAGGTTGGGCAGTGCCAGCCACCCCCATCCCTACTCCGCTCCAGGAACACCCTTCTCACCCTCGGAGTCCCTCGCGCCCACACAAACCCCATTATGCTCCTGTTGACCCAGCTAAAGAAGGCCTTCGGGATAAAAATGGGGAGGCACTGGAACAGGAACAAAAACCTTGGGAGCACCGTCATCTGAACTGACTGCACCCTACCCGCCAGGGACAGCGGCAACGCGTCCCACCTCTTGAACTCCTCCTCCATTTGCTCCACCAGCCTCGTGAAATTAAATCTATGCAGGGCCCCCCAGCTCCTGGCCAACTGGAACCCCAAATACCTGAAGCTCCTCTCCGCCCTTTTTAGTGGGAGCTCGCCAATCCCCCTCTCCTGGTCCCCTGGGTGAACCACGAACAACTCGCTCTTCCCCATATTGAGCTTGTACCCTGAGAAATCCCCGAACTCCCTGAGGATCTTCATTACCTCCGACATTCCCCCCACCGGGTCCGCCACAGATAGCAGCAAGTCGTCCGCATAGAGCGACACCCTATGCTCCTCCCCACCCCGCACCAACCTCCTCCAGTTCCTCGACTCCCTCAGTGCCATAGCCAGGGTTCAATCGCCAGTGCGAAGAGCAGGGGGGACAGGGGACACCCCTGCCTAGTTCCTCGATGCAACCAAAAGTACTCAGACCTTCTCTTGTTCGTGGCCACACTCGCCATCGGTACCTCGTACAACAGCCTAACCCACCTGACAAACCCCTCCCCAAACCCGAACTTCTTCACCTCCCACAAGTATCCCCACTCTACCCTATCGGAGGCCTTCTCAGCGTCCATCGCCACCACTATCTCCACCTCCCCCTCCCTCGCCGGCATCATAGTGATGTTCAGGAGCCTCCGCACATTCGTGTTCAACTGCCTCCCCTTCACGAACCCCATCTGGTCTTCGTGGATCACCTGCGGCACACAATCCTCACATTTCGTGGCTAAGACCTTCGCCAGCACCTTGGCATCTACGTTTAACAATGAAATCGGCCTGTAAGACCCACACTGCATGGGATCCTTGTCCCGCTTCAGGATCAAGGAGATCAGTGCCCGGGACATCGTCGGGGGCAAAGCCCCCCCTCCCTTGCCTCATTGAAGGTCCTAACTAGCAGCGGGCCCAACAGGTCCACATATTTCTTGTAGAATTCGACCGGGAAACCGTCCGGCCCCGGTGCCTTCCCCACCTGCATGCTCCCTATCCCTTTGGCCAGCTCCTCCAGCCCAATCGCGGTCCCCAATCCGGCCACCAATCCCTCCTCCACCTTCGGAATCCTCAATTGGTCCAGAAAGCGGCCCATCCCTCCCTCCTCCAGTGGGGGCTCGGACCGATACAGTTCCTCATAAAAGTCCCTGAAGACCCCATTGATGCCAACCCCACTCCGCATCAAACTCCCTCCCCTATCCTTAACTCCCCCGATCTCCCTAGCTGCGTCCCGCTTCTGAAGCTGATGCGCCAGCATCCGACTTGCCTTTTCCCCATACTCATAAATCGCCCCCTGGGCCTTCCTCCACTGCGCCTCTGCCTTTCTGGTGGTCAACAGGTCGAATTCGGCCTGGAGGCTACGCCTCTCCCTCAACAGTCCCTCCTCCGGCACCTCCGCATACCTCCTGTCTACCCTCACCATCTCCCCCATCAGCCTCTCCTTCTGCTCTTTCCTCTCCTTGTGGGCCCTAATGGAGATCATCTCTCCCCTAACCACCGCCTTCAGCGCCTCCCATACCATCCCCACTCGGATCTCCCCGTTATCGTTGGCCTCCAGGTATTTCTCTATGCTTCCTCGGACCTGCTCACTCACCTCCTCGTCCGCCAACAGCCCCACCTCCAAGCGCCACAACGGGCGCTGGTCCCTCTCCTCCCCCAGCTCTAGGTCTACCCAATGCGGGGCGTGATCCGAAATGGCTATCGCCGAGTACTCGGTATCCTCTACTCTCGCTATCAGCGCCCTACTCATAATAAAAAAGTCGATCCGGGAATAGGCCTTATGAACATGCGAGAAGAATGAAAATTCCCTAGCCCCCGGCCTTGCAAATCGCCATGGGTCCACCCCTCCCATCTGGTCCATAAACTCCCTCAGCACTTTAGCCGCCGCCGGCTTCCTACCCGTCCTAGACCTGGAGCGATCCAGTGCCGGATCCAACACCGTGTTAAAGTCCCCCCCCCATTATCAGGCCCCCCACTTCCAAGTCCGGGATCCGACCCAACATGCGCCGCATAAAACCCACATCGTCGCAGTTCAGGGCATACACGTTGACCAGCATCACCCTCTCCCCTTGCAGCTTACCACTTACCATAACGTACCTGCCACCATTGTCTGTCACAATGCTCAATGCCTTGAACGACACCCTCTTTCCCACCAAGATCGCCGCCACCCCCCCCCCCCCCCGATTTTTGTCATCCAGCCCCGAATGAAACACCTGACCTACCCACCCCTTCCTCAATCTTCCTGGTCTGCCACCTTCAGGTGTGTCTCCTGGAGCATGACCACATCCGCCTTCAGCCCCTTCAAGTGCGCGAACACCCGGGCCCGCTTGACCGGCCCGTTCAGTCCCCTTACGTTCCAGGTCATCAGCCGGATCAGGGGGATACCTGTCCCCCTTCCCCGCCGACTAGCATAACCCATCCTCGGCCAGCCACACGCCCGCATCCCACGCCCGGCACACTCCCCACAGCGGCAGACCCCCATCCCAACCCCCTCTACTCGCTCCAATTCCTTCTTGACCATACCAGCAGCAACCCAGTTCCCCCCCCACCCCCCAGTTAGGACCCCTCCTAGCTGCTTTGCTCCCCCATTGCACTCCCGCAAGTCAGCTGACTCCTGCTGACCCCGGCAACTCCCGCCTCTCCTTTGACTCCTCCCATTGTGGGACATACCCTCCTCCTCCATTACCCATCAGCAGGCTCTCCGCCTCCCCCTTCCATCCCAAGCGCAGGAAACAACCCTTGCTTCCCCGCCCGGCCCCGCCCCCTCCAGCCTTCAGCGCGAGAAAAAGCCCGCGCTTTCCACCTGTCTGGCCCCGCCACCTCTGACGCAGCTCCTTTTACAGGCCCAGTCCCCTCACCCCCGACTCGGGCCTCATCCTCCCCCGCGGGGCCCCATCCCCCCTACCAGCCATCCACCCCTACTCCATTTACTTACCCCCTCCAAGAGCCCACCCAACAGACCCAACCAAAACAGTGCCCAACCCACCCTAACCACCCACACCAAACCAAAAAGAAACAAGAGCAAAGAACCCCCCCCTCAAAATGTAACACACCAACAACAATCCCTGACCACCCATCCCGACCCTCAGTTTGTGTCCAGCTTCTCGGCCTGAACAAAGGCCCACGCCTCCTCCGGAGACTCAAAATAATGGTGCCGGTCCTTGTAGGTGACCCACAGTCGTCCGGCTGCAGCATGCCAAACTTCACCCCCTTCCTGTGCAGCACCGCCTTCGCCCGGTTGTACCCAGCCCTCTTCTTTGCCACCTCCGCACTCCAGTCCTAGTATATTCGAACCTCTGCGTTCTCCCACCTGCTGCTCCTCTCTTTCTTGGCCCACCTGAGCACGCACTCCCGATCAGCGAACCGATGAAACCGCACCAGCACCACCTGCGGCGGCTCGTTAGCCTTGGGCCTCCTCGCCAGCATTCTATGGGCCCCTTCCAGCTCCAGGGGCTCCTGGAAGGACCCCGCTCCCATCAGCGAGTTTAACATGGTGACCACATAGGCCCCCACGTCCGGCCCCTCCAGCCCCTCCGGGAGGCCCAGAATCCGCAGATTCTTCCGCCTCGACCGATTCTCCATCTCCTCGAACCGTTCCTGCCATTTCTTGTGGAGCGCCTCGTGCGCCTCCACCTTTACCGCAAGGCCTAAGATCTCGTCCTCGTTGTCGGAGATCTTTTGTCAGACCTCGCGGATCGCCACCCCCTGGGCCGTCTGGGTCTCCAGCAGCTTGTCGATAGAAGCCTTCATCGGCTCCAGCAGGTCCGCTTTGATCTCCCTGAAGCAGCGCTGGAAACCTCCTGCTGCTCCTGCGCCAACTGCATCCACGCTGCCTAGTCCCCGCCCGCCGCCATCTTGCTCTTCTTCCCTCGCACTTTCTTTGGGTTCACCACCACTTTTTCAGTCGCCCCACTCCTGGTCCAAGCCATGCACTGTCGGGGGAATATTGCAATCTTCTTCCCACACCGGGAAATGTCGAAAAAATTCCGTTGGGGTACCTGAAAAGAGCCGAAAAGTCCGTTCCAAGCGGGAGCTGCCGAACGTGCGACTTAGCTCCGCATAGCCGCAACCGGAAGTCCGATGTTAGGAAAGTTAATGACCCATTGGATAATCTGGGTGCCAGTCGGATGGAGCAAGGCAAAAACTGTGGCTGCTGACAGACGCGGGCGGCATTCACAACCTAAAAGACAGTCACGGCTGTTGGGTGCTTCTCCCGCGATCGGGAGCATCACGACCAATTACTCGGGACCATCCCACCACCCGGCTGCAACCCACCAGCGGGTTGCAACACTGAGTTTGAAAAAGCCTGATCTAAATTACCAGCAGATGTTCCTGTACACTATAGTTGATTAAATACCAAATGTTTGCTCAGTGTACACTTGTTCGTAGGCGATATAAGCGACACAGTACCACAGTGGTTAGTACTGTTGCTTCACAGCGCCAGGGACCCGAGTTCGATTTCCGGCTGGGCCACTGTCTGTGCGGAATCTGCACGTTTTCCCCGCGTCTGCGTGGGTTTCCTCCGGGTGCTCCAATTTCCTCCCACAAGTCCAGAAAGACGTACTTGTTAGGTGAATTGGACATTCTGAATTCTCCCTCGAACAGGCGTCGGAGTGTGGCAACTAGGGGATTTTCGCAGTCACTTCATTGCAGTGTTAATGTAAGCCTACTTGTGACAATAATAATGATTATTATTATAAGCAGGAAATAAGGCATGAAATTACCATTAAAAATAACAGGATTCCTGAGGGTGCAAATGTTTCCTTTGGCTTTTAAAGTAGTTTGATTGTGAATGCTTGTTATTTTGGCAGGTAAATGCCTTCAATAAAAATATTTCTTAAAAAAATTTATTTTGGCATATAGATTCAAATTGAGACATCTTTACATCCTCAAACTATATATATTTTTGGTGCTAATTGGTACCTTTACTGGGTTCTAAATTCTCATTTTTTTGGCCTCTGAAACAGCTAAGCAGAAGTCAAATGTGTACCTCATTGTCCCAAGATGGTGTGTGATGCTCGGTGGCAAAGGACACTGAAAAATTCTTCTTTTTGTGTATAAATAAATTGTGAAACACATTGTTTTGCATGAAATAGTGATTTTAAATTGGAAAAGATCTGCATGACAAAATTGCATTTCCTTTTGTTTCAGTGACAGGACAAGTGTTACGCTGTGATGTAATGGTTGATATTATAAATCAGATTGAAATTGTTTCAACAACACGAGAGCTTTATGTGGATGATTCTCTTTTGAAATTAACAGTCAGAGCTTTGGATGAGGAAGGTATGAGCTGTATTTCATAACATCCTATAGACATTCTTTATCACATCTATAACTATGCACTTCCTTTATTTTAAAATTCATACATCTGATGTGGAGAATATGAAAGTCATAATATGACATAGTTACATAGAGCCTACAACACAGAAACAAACAATTAGGCCCAACCTGTCTGTGCCGCATATATACTCCACCCAAACCCTTTTCTGCCCTTCTTCGTCTAACCCTATCAGCACATTCAATTCCCTTCTTCCTTGTATGCTTATCTGGTTTCCCCTTATTATCTTTTGAGCACAACTAAAGCTGAGTTGCTTATTTTGTTCTGAACAAATATTGCATTAGTGTTTACTATAGTAAGACTTCACTGCACATCTTTGCATAGTCATTGTTTTGATGCACACATAAAAACAAGCTCCATGAAAAGGATGCATCATCTGTGGCTAACTTAGAAAGTTAAGAATGGAATAAAATTGAAAGAAAAGAATGACAATTCTACAAAAGGTACTGGTAACTCTGAAGATTGGGAAAAGTTTAGCAATCAGCAAAGATTACTAAAAATAATAGTGAGAAATTATGGTATGGGAGAAAACCAGCTAGAAGTATATTATAAGTTTGATGCGCAATCAATTGCACAAAGATGTAGATTGGGTACAACTGTGGCTTTATTGCAGTCAGATGCGTGACCTCCTGCTGCAGCTGGTGAAATGGCAGAGCAATGGAGGTCACGCATATTTATACAGATCGTAGTGGGCGGAGCCAGCCGGCAGGAGCTACCAGCGAACCTGTAGTGCAGGTCCTACCTTACATCCCATAATACAATGGTTCACCACATTCACCCCCTGTTAAAAATGAGTCCAGCGTGGGTGATGTGAAACTATATACAAATAGTGCAATTATGTACAGTGTTAAGAATGGGGAAAACAAGGAAGAAAAAAAAAGAAAAGTCCATGTTAACGGTCCGGCGTCCGTCAAAGGTTCAGCCGATCCGGTGCTTTGGTGCTTCGTTGGGAGCGGCGTAACGGTGGCGGCGAAGTCGGTGCTGGTGGTAGTGGAGGTGGCACCGGTGGCGGTGCTGATGCTGGCCAGTCATCAGGGAACTCCGGGAGCGTGCCGGAATCCTTTTCGTCCTCTTGTGGGGGGGGGGGGGTTGGTCTGGTGGGGTCAATGTTGGCGGCGCGGTGGGGGGGGGGGGGGGGGTGTTGGGGTGGAACCTGACGGTGCCAGGTCCCTGAGTGAGACAGTATCTTGGTGGCCGTCAGGGAACTCCACGTAGGCGTTCCGTAGAGCTCGATTCTCCACCGCAATTGAGGGTTGGCGTGGAGCAGGTGAACCCTGTCCACCAAGGGGTCCACCTTGTGGAGTTGGACGTGCCTACGGAGAAGGACCGGTCCTGGAGCTGCAAGCAAAGTCGGGAGCGACACCCCGGATGAAGAAAAGAATGCCACGGCTCTGCCTGCCTGGTTTAGAGTGGCGGCAAGGGCGACGTCTGAAGCGTCGCTTTCTACTTGAAAAGGCAGTGACTCGTCCACTGCGCGCATCCCGGCCTTTGTGATGTCTGCTCTGATATGGGCGAAAGCGTGTTGTGCCTCGGCCGCGAGAGGGAATTGGGTGGACTGAATGAGTGGGCGGGCCTTGTTCGCATAGTTTGAGACCACTGGGCGTTGTAGGAAAAGAACCCCAGGCAGCGTTTGAAGGCCCTGGGGCAGTTTGGGAGGGAGAGCTCCATGAGGGGCTGCATGCAGTCGGGGTCGGGCCCGAGAAGCCCATTTTAGACTACATAGCCGAGAATGGCTAACCGGGTCATGCTGAGCACACACTTCTCTTTGTTATAGGTCAGGTTGAGAAGAGTGGCAATGCGGAGGAATTTATCGAGGTTGGCATCGTGGTCCTGCTGGTCATGGCCGCAGATGGTGACATTATCTTGAGTACGGAAAGGTGGCCCGCAAACCGTACTGGTCGACCATTCGGTCCATTTCCCTTTGGAAGACCGAGACCCTGTTTGTGACGCCGAAAGGGACCCTGAGGAAGTGATAGAGCCGACCGTCCGCCTCAAAAGCAGTGTATGGATGGTCCATCTTCCGGATGGGGAGCTGGTCGTAGGCGGATTTCAGGTCAATCGTTGAGACGACCCGGTACTGCGCAATCTGATTGACCATATCAGATATGCGTGGGAGGGGATATGCGTCGAGCTGCGTGTACCGATTGATGGTCTGGCTGTTGTCCATGACCATCCTGTGTTTCTCCCCAGTTTTAACCACTACCACTTGGGCTCTCCAGGGGCTGTTGCTGGCCTCGATAATACCCTCCTTAAGCAGCCGCTGGACTTCGGACCTGATGAAGGTCTTGTCCTGGGTGCTGTACCGTCTGCTCCTGGTGGCGACGGGCTTGCAATCCGCAGTTAGATTGACAAAGACGGAGGGGGGGTCGACCTTGAGGGTCCCGAGACCGCAAACGGTAAGGGGGGGTAGGGGCCCGCCGAATTTGAGGGTGAGGCTCTGGAGTTTGCACTGGAAGTCCAGGCCCAACAAGAGTGCAGCGCAGAGATTAGGAAGGACATCGAGGCGGAAGTTACTGAATTCTATGCCCTGGATAGTGAGGGTGACTGTACAGAAACCTCGGATCGGGACGGAGTGGGATCCGGAGGCTAAGGAGATCCTTTGATTGGCAGGATGGACCGCGAGGGAGCAGCGCCTTACTACCGTATCTGGGTGTACGAAGCTTTCGGTGCTCCCCGAGTCCAGCAGGCACGAGGTCACGTGGTCGTTGATTTTCACCGGCGTCGACGTGGTGGCCAGGTTGTGCGGGCGAGATTGGTCCAGCGTCATCGAAGCGAGCTGCGGGTAGTCGTCAGATGCTTCGGATGGCGAGCGTGGGCAGTTCCGATCTCGGGATGTCCGGAGACCCTGTGGGGAACATGGTGCGCACATTGCGGGGTCGGGACAAGATGGGGCACATGGGGCACACGTGGCCGAAGGGGGACAAGGTGGCGTCGCACATGGCCCTGGGAGGAGAAGATGGCAGCTCTCATTGTGCGTTTGGCGTGGGGGAGGGGGCGATAGCGGGCGCGATCGCAGCGACTGCGCGGGCCTGGCACACAGCCGCGAAGTGGCCCTTCTTACTGCAGGATTTACAAAAGGCAGTGCATGCCGGGCAGTGTTGGCGGGGGTGCTTCTGCTGACCGCAGAAGTAGCAGCGGGGACCCCCGGGGTGCGCGGATTGGCGTGCGGCGCAGGCGTATTGGGAAGGCAGGGCCCCAGCTGAGGAGGTCGTCGGCGGGGTCCAGGAGGGGTAGGAAGGGGTAGAAGGGTGGGCAGCGCGGCGGGAGGGGTAAGACTGTACGTTACAGGATGCGACCGTCATGGAGAGCTAGTCTCCGCTAGTTCGAGCGTGGCCCCTTCCAGTAATCGTTCTCGGATGCGGTCCGAAGCAATCCCCGTCACGAAAGCATCGCGCATGAGGAGATTAGCGTGTTTAGCAGCCGTAACGGCCTGACAGTCACAGTCCCGGATGAGTGGAATTACGGCCCGCCAGAAGTCTTCGATGGATTCACCAGGTAGTTGCGAGCGGGTGGCAAGTACATGCCTGGCAAAGAGGGTGTTCGTCTTCTGAGCATTAAGGAGTGCCATTGCTTTTGTGTAATTCGAGGCATCTTGCATCAACGGGAACACGCTGGAGCTCAGTCTGGAGTACAGTACGTTTATCTTCTGAGCCTCCGTTGGCGCGGGGTTCGCAGCGTTGATGTAGGCCTCAAAACAGGCTAGCCAGTGATCAAAGTATTTTCTGGCGTTGGGCGAGTGCGGATCCAGCTGCAGGCGATCTGGTTAGATTCTGATATCCATTCTGTGGAAAAAATCTGACTGCAATAAATTGATGCGCAATCAATTGCACAAAGATGCAGATTGGGTACAACTGTGGCTTTATTTCAGTCAGATGCGTGGCCTCCTGCTGCAGCTCGCGAAATGGCAGAGCAATGGAGGTCACGCACATTTATACAGATCTTAGTGGGCGGAGCCAGCCGGCAGGGGCTACTGGCGAACCTGTAGTGCAGATCCTACGTTACATCCCATAATACAGTGGTTCACCACAAAGTTCAAAGATTACAGTGTTCCTAGTGTAAAGTCTTTATTGAACTGAATGTTTGATGACTCCCCTCAGCCCTGTGTCACATGGCAGAGGTCACATGACTATGGCAAGGACAAAATATAAAAACGCGCAGTAAAAGCTTCTTTAAGTACAATGAAGTCTTATTATAGTAAACACTAATGTAACATTTGTTCAGAACAAAATAAGTTCCTCAAGTTAGCTTTAATTACAGTTCGCAGTTGTGATCAAAAAGTACAATCAACTCCCTCATTTGTGACCTCGATCATTAATTAATTTACCTGCATGAATCACCAAATTGCGTTTCACGGCCCCAAAGTTTCGCCCATCTGCAATTTAGACTCTCATGTTGAACTGTTAAACTCACATTTCCCACGTAGAAAGTGCGCACTGCACATGCACCATCTCTGCACATGCACAAATTCATTGTTTGCAATTTTGCCCGTTGCAAGATCTTGTGGGGGGCGAAACTCCTGCGAACAATAGAAGTTGACTGTTTATAAAGAAAATTTAGTTTTAGTCCGTTAGAGGGTAAGACTGGGGAATGTTGGGGAACAAAGAAATGGCAGAGACTTTGAACAAGTGTTTTATATGTCTTCATCGTAGAAGACACAATATACCCCGAGAGTAGTATAAAATCAAGAGGCAGCAGGGAGGATGGAACTTAAAACAATCAATCACTGGAGGAAAAGTACTGGGAAAGTTAATGGGACTAAAAGCTGATAAGTCCCCTGCACCTGATGGCCTGTATCTTTAAACAAGGGCAGGGCAGCAATGGTTAGCATTGCTGCCTCACGGCACCGAGGTCCCAGGTTCGTTCCCTGCTCTGGGTCACTGCCCGCGTCGAGTTTACATGTTTTCCCCATGTTTGCGTGGGTTTCTCCCCCCACAGCCCAAAGATGTGCAGGGTAGGTGGATTGGCCACGCTAAATTGCCCCTTAATTGGAAAATTTTTTGGGGGTACTCTAAATTTATTTTTAAAAATATCTTTAAACAAATCCACTGCAGAGATAGTGGAAGCATTGATTGGAATCTTCCAAACTTCCCTAAATTCTGGAAAAGTCCAAGCAAATTGGAAGGCTGTAAAGGTAACATCTCTATTCAAGAAAGAAGGGAGACCAAAATCTGGAAACTTATAGGCCTGTGAAGCTAACACCTATCATTGGGAAACTGCTGGAATCCATTATCAAGGAGATAGTAGCAGAACTAATACAATACTAAAGCAATGATACAATTAGTGTTTGGAATTCTCTTCACAGAGAACAGTGGAGGCTGGATCATTAATTATATTCAAGGCTGAGTTGGACATATTTTTGATTGATAAGAGAGTTGGGTTACAGGGGCCAGACTGGAAAAGAGTTAAGGCGACAATTCAATTAGCCATGATCTTATTGAATGGAGCGCAGACTCGACGGACTGAATGGCTCCCTTCTGCTCCTATTTCTTATAATGTGATTTCTGCTGCCAGTGAATTTTGTGATCACTATCTATAGATAGTGTTCCTTCAGATAATGTACATTTATTATCCATGATAACCTTGTATTATGGAGTTATCCCATCTATTTTTAAGGCAATACCTTTAGCAGTTTGGAAGGATTTATTTTCGAATGGAGCATTGTGAAGAATGAAGACATGAATAATATTGCAGAGTCGCCGAGTAAGATTAGGTAAGCAGCAGTTAGGCTGTTAATTTAACATTTTCCCACTGATTGACGATAATAGGACTAACTTAGAAAACAGAAATGTTAGATTGGTCCACTAAATGTATTCTTTATTGGTACAATGAAATGATAAATGAAATAAATTATACTCCTAGCACCTTTATGTCTTCACCGTATAATTCTATGTAACAAAGTGATATGCTTTTTCTCTTCATTCTATAATTTTCATGGAATCATAAAATTACTGCAGTGTAGAAGGAGGCCATTCGACCTATTAAGTCTGCACTGACCCTCCAAAAGAGCACCCCACTTAGGCCAAGCCCCCACCCTACTATCATAACCCCACCTACCATTTTGGATAGTAAGTGACAATTTAGTGTGGCCAATTCACCTAACCTGCACAACTTTGGATATTGGGAGGAAACCAGAGCACCCGGAGGAAACCCACGCAGTCGCTGGGAGAAGGTGCAAACTCCACACAGACAGTTACGCAAGGTCGGAATTGAACCCGCATCCCTGGCGCTGTGAGACAGCAGGGCTAACCACTGTTTCACAATTTCAGCCAAATTTTCTGTGATGTCACGTATCTGTACCAAATTAGAAAAGATGCAAGAGCAGAATTTAATGGTTCCTTGCTGCTGGGTGAGTGGCCCGTTAAATTGCCCAGATGGCCATCCCACCATTCTCACACCCGACATGTTTCCAATTGTCCATTCGGCGGGTGAGGACTTGTGCAGCCTGACCCCAGTTGAGGCCCTTAAGTGGCCAATTATTGCCTGCTTTAACCAGGACAGCCGATTTTGGCGTGATGTTTTTTCTGTTGACTCTTCTGGTGACTAGGCAGGAAGTGCCAACACCCTTAAATTCTGCCCCAAGTGTTATGTACCGAGGTCTCTTAGCTGTTCTGTTGAAGCAATAACAAATATGTCTGTCAGTGTCATGGGATAACTACTATTTCCAAATTTCTCTGTACTCCTTAAAAATACCTGTTTATCTAAGATCAGAAACCCAGCCCATGTACAATTGCGGGGATAGCCCCACATCCTACCAATCCAATGTTGAACGTGTTGATGTGTGAACATGGAATGCATTAGATTGATGTGATAAGGTTATTAATAGCACTTGTCTTTATCAACGATTGAAATGAGTCTTTGAGGTTTACTAACATGCATGTATAGCACATTTGAGAGCATCACTGTGACCCAGGTAATTGATTTTTTTTCAGTTAACAGACTGAATTATCTGCTTGTAAACTTGTCAGTTATTCTGCAAGACGCACAATTCCTACCAGTATTTTGTGCCTTTTTATGTATTTTCATCAGAATAATGAAGTTTTCAGAGTCTACCTATTTACCACCTGAACATATAACAAGAATGGAAAAAGAAGGAAAGCAGGGAGATATCATTCTTGTATCTGGATTAATGACGGGTACTGCTAACTTGAAAACGCGACTGCAGGATTCTATATATAAGGTACTGGTTGTGCTGCAACATTTCATTTAGCAAGAAGTCAAATACAAAAAAATAGCTGCGTTAGTTTTATCATTTGTCAGTCAAAAGGAGTGCATCTCATTTTGATGAACGTGTAGGAAGCATGTTTTTGTCGGTGTGTAATGAATCTATTGTAAGTCTTAATGAAGTCTTCATAGTCTTAAGTAGGTTAACTGTATGTATTTATTAATCATAAGAACAATGTAAATATATACGGTGAATGGTTCTGATGCACGATCAATACTCTCGAGACAAAGTGGAGTCATATCTAATCGGCTTTAATCAGCTAGAACTGTACCCAGCAGCGATGATACAGAAAGTGAAGGCTGCTGGGACGGCATCGGTTCTTAGCCCCACCCTGAGAGGCGGGGTATATGTACATTATCCAATGGTAGACCCCTCGGTCTAGCCAATGGTCATTCACCTCTCGGGTACAAAGAACAAAGAAATGTACAGCACAGGAACAGGCCCTTCGGCCCTCCAAGCCCGTGCCGACCATACTGCCCGACTAAACTACAATCTTCTACACTTCCTGGGTCCGTATCCTTCTATTCCCATCCTATTCATATATTTGTCAAGATGCCCCTTAAATGTCCCTATCGTCCCTGCTTCCACTACCTCCTCCGGTAGCGAGTTCCAGGTACCCACTACCCTCTGCGTAAAAAAGACCCTCTTGACCAACGGGTCCGACTTGTGCGCCCTCACGTGTTTCCGCAGCAGAACGGGTCCGGGTGTCGCTAGCCAGGTGGGGAGCGAGGTCCCGGAGGAGGACTTCCTGGGGAAAACAAGGAGACGTTCGTGAGGTGTCTGGTTTGTGGTAGTACATAGCAGCGACCGAATGGAGTGAAGGGCCACTGGGAGGACTTCTTGCCAGCGGGATACTGGGAGATTCCTGGACCGCGGGGCCAGCAGGACGGTCTTCCAGACCGTTCCGTTCTCCCTTTCTACCTGCCCGTTTCCCCGGGGGTTGTAACTGGTCGTCCTGCTCGAGGCGATGCCTTTGCTAAGCAGGAACTGACGCAGCTCGTCGCTCATAAAAGAGGACCCCCTATCACTGTGGATGTATGCGGGGAAACCGAACAGTGTAAAAATATTTTGGAGGGCCTTGATGACGGTGGTTGTGGTCATGTCCGGGCAGGGGATGGCGAAAGGGAACCGGGAGTATTCGTCAATCACGTTCAGGAAGTACGTGTTGCGGTCGGTGGAGGGGAGGGGGCCTTTGAAGTCCATGCTGAGGCATTCAAAGGGACGGGAAGCCTTTATCAGATGCGCCCTCTCTGGTCGGTAGAAGTGCGGTTTGCACTCGGCGCAGATTTGGCAGACCCTGGTGACTGTCCTGACCTCATCGATGGAGTAAGGCAGGTTTCGGGTCTTAACGAAATGGAAGAACCGAGTGACCCCCGGGTGGCCGAGGTCCTCGTGGAGGGCTCGGAGGCGGTCTGCTTGTGCGGTGGCACAAGTGCCACAGGACAGGGCATCAGGAGGCTCGTTCAGCTTCCCGGGATGGTACAAGATCTCATAATTGTAGGTGGAGAGTTTGATCCTCCACCGCAAGATCTTGTCGTTTTTTTATCTTGCCCCGCTGTGCATTATCGAACATGAAGGCCACCGACCGTTGGTTATGATTAATAAATACACTCGACCGTGAGGAGAGTGAATCTCCTGCCAGCCAGGTAATGCCTCCAGTGTCGCACAGCCTCTACTATGGCCTGGGCCTCCTTTTCGACCGAGGAGTGGCGAATTTCGGAAGCATGGAGAGTGCAGGAGAAGAAAGCCACGGGCCTGCCCGCTTGGTTGAGGGTGGCCGCCAGAGCTACGTCGGACACGTCGCTGTCGACCTGCAAGGGTAGGGACCCATCGATGGCGCGCATCGTGGCTTTTGCGATGTCCGCTTTGATGCGGCAGAAGGCCTGGCGGGCCTCCGTCGACAGGGGGAAGGTTGTGGACTGGATCAGTGGTCGAGCCTTGTCTGCGTAATTAGGGACCCATTGTGCATAATAGCCTAAGAAGCTTTATAGTTTTAGGGCCTTGGGGCAGTGAGGGAGGGGGAACTCCATGAGGGGGCGCATGCGTTCAGGGTCGGGGCCTATGACTCCATTTCGCACTACGTAGCCTAGGATGAAGCAGCGTTGGCCGGCGGCGGTAGCGGGCCGTCTTGCCGCGCAGGCCTGTGGAGTTAGCGGGTAAGTCTGCGGGGTTAGCGGGTAAGTCTGGGGGGCTGCCGCGGCGGGGTGCCACGCAGCCCAGGGGGGCGCCGTGCGCGCGGGGGCATACGCGAGTGCGTTCTTGTGCGCAACGTCCATGGACCCTGCCAGGGCCCGTGCCTCAGTGAGGCCCAGTGTGTCCATTTCGAGGAGCCTTCGGCGGATGTCGGGGGAAGCCATACCTGCCATGAAAACGTCCCGAATTAAAAGTTCCGTGTGCTCGTTCCCCGCCACTGCTGGGCAGCCACAGTTTTGGCCCAGCACTATCAGTGCCGGGTAGAAGTCTTCGAGTGTCTCATCTGGGCTCTGCTGTCTCATTGCCAGCAGGTGACGGGCATAGACCTGGTTCAGTGGACGGATGTAATGTCCTTCAAGCAGCTCCATGGATGCAGCATAGTTCGCCGCCCCTTCAATCAGGGGGTAGATCGCCGGGCTGACCCGCGAGCGTAGGAGGTTTATCTTCTGCCTTTCCGTGGGGGTGTCGGCAGCCGTTTCGAGGTAGCTCTCAAAACACGCCAGCCAATGCTTAAAAATAGCAGCGGAATTTTCTGCGTGGGGGTTGAGCTGAAGGCATACCGGCTTGATGCGGAGATCCATCCTTCAAAAGTACTAGCTGATTAAATTGATGCACAATCAATACTCTCGAGACAAAGTGGAGTCATATCTAATCGGCTTTAATCAGCTAGAACTGTACCCAGCAGCGATGATACAGAAAGTGAAGGCTGCTGGGACGGCATCGGTTCTTATACCCCGCCTCTCAGGGTGGGGCTATGTACATTATCCAATGGTAGACCCCTCGGTCTAGCCAATGGTCATTCACCTCTCAGGTACTGCAATACCTGGTATTACCACAGGTTCAAGCTAGGAGCTCTCCAAGCTTGCTTGGGCACACAGCTCTGTCAACATGTGACTGGCTCCGTATGTGTTATATGTTGTATATATTCTACATGACTGTACAGGCGGTAGTGTGCTCATAGAATCATTACAGTGCAGATGGACGTCATTACGCCCATCAAGTCTGCACCAACCGTCTGAAAGAGCACCCGAGCTATGCCCACCCCCCCACCCTTTCCTGTAACCCAGTAACTCCACCTAATCTTTTGGACACTAAGGGCCGATTTTTATCATGGCAAATCCACCTAACCTACACACTTTTGGACTGTAGGAGGAAACTGGAGCAAAGCCCAGTGCAAACTCCACACAGTCATCAAAGGCCGGAATTGAACATGGGTTCCTGGAGCTGTGAGGCAGCAGTGCTAGCCACTGTGGCACCATGCTCAGTCCCGTGCTAACTATATCTGTCAAACCCAAATGCTGCCTCACGGCTCTTCCCCCCCCCCCCTCTCTCTCTCTCTCTCTCTCTCTCTCTCTTCCCCCCCCCCCCAAACTCAGCAAGTCTATCCAATGTATTGCAAGTTAGTCTAATTTACGTGTTATATTTACATCAGTATTACTGTCAAGAGTGTGCTGAGGCATGTGGCGGTATTCTGCCGTATGGGGAAGATGCAGGGTCGTTTGGGAGGGTGTTGTGTAGATGGCGTGACCGGTGCAGGAACTGGTGCCAACTCACCATGCGGCCCGTCGGAGGTCGTTAGCTTCTTGCGGCAAGGGATGGCGGTCCTCCTCGTCACACTCTCCGAGCTGACTGCCACTGCCTCCCAGGTGGCACTGTAGCTGACCCTCCGACAACACCCTTGGGGGAACTGGGTGCCCCGTCTTGACTCCACCATATCCATTAGTTTGGCTAAGTTGGCATCCTGAATTGGGGAACTGGTCTGCGCGGAGGCATGGCTGTATGCTGTCTGGGATCGGTGGGATCGGTTTAAGTGTTGCTACCCCTCGTTTGCCGAGCGTGGTCCCGGCGAATTAGCCGTCGGGACAGTCATCTGTGGTGTGAAGCCCGTGGGGCTCCATTAAGTGGCCTAATTAATGTTAGATATCGTGATGGCCTCGCTGGATTGGCTGTCGGGAAACAGCCGGCATTTCCCACTCGCTACCACACTTAGAGCGAATTTGGTTAGATCATGCCCACTGTGTGTATAGCCATTATTGTAGTTAAGTGTACTGCGTAGCATATTGTAGTCTTGTGTGTTTCTTTTAAGTTAATAGATATTCTTTATTAATTGATTACAACACTAGATTATTCCTCATTGGTTTGCTATTTTTCCTCACGTTATACCAAATTGAAAATAACTAAGAACCGATGTTCCCAGTTACCTTCTGGGTTTTGGGATACCTTTGCAATTAACATCAGCAGGGTTGCTAGATGAGGCAGCAGGTACAAAGATTGAGGCGCTACAGCTCTCCAACAAGACTGTCGTCTGCCAAATTTATGATCTTGCTGATGACATTAAGAGTCAGCTAGGCTCATCTTAAACGTTGTGAGGCATGTTCATTGCAGCTGAATGAGTCCACGGACATGTTGGAACTTGCAATGTTGCTTGATTTTGCCCACCTCATTTATGTGGCTTAATTGAGGAGAACATGGTGTAACCTGTATCTCTGCGGAACAACGCCACCGGCGAACGAATATTCAACTATATCAACAACTTCACGGAAAGACATGGGATTAGCCTGGAGAAGTGTGTTGATGTGAGTATTTATGGTGCCAGGGTAATGGTCAGGAAGACAGCAGGTGCTGTCGAGCAGATCAAAGTTGTAGCACCATGCTGCACAAGCAGTTATTGTCCTCCACAGACATGCACTCGCTGTTAAGAAGATGCCTGCCTCTCTGAAAAGTGTGCTGGTTGGAGCTGTTCAAATTATCAAGAGCATTAAAGCTAATCCACTAAAATAGAAACTGCTTTCAACTCTGTGCGACAAAATGGGCACTGAGCACACAACGCTGCTCTTACAAACAGAGATGAGGTGGCTGCCGAGAGACAAAGTGCCTGTCAGACTTTTTGAGTTTTGTCCTGAAGTCTTGGTGTTTTGTGTGGATCAGAAATATCAATTTTCAGAGTTGCTGACCAATATTTCATGGCGTTTGAGACTTGCAGATCTTGCAGATATTTTTAAAGG
Source organism: Scyliorhinus torazame (assembly GCF_047496885.1). NCBI lineage: Eukaryota > Metazoa > Chordata > Chondrichthyes > Carcharhiniformes > Scyliorhinidae > Scyliorhinus > Scyliorhinus torazame. Next base: position 201,139,747 of record NC_092718.1, read on the forward strand.
GTAAATGAAGCGAACTTCCGAGGCAAAGATATAACCGTCTTCGCAGAAAAGGATAAGGTTTCATCGCTGTTGAGGAAATTGTGCTTCTGGACTTCCTGCATAGAAAATAAGATCTTCGACTGTTTTCCCAGTTGAATGACTTTCTCACTAAAGTTAATTCCACCCTCGATGAGAATATTTTCAGTGTCATTTCACAACACCTGCTTGAGCTCTTTGTTGGAATACTTCCCTCTGTCAGAATATGTGTATTTGCAACCCATTTGCACTGATAGCCAGGCCAGGTGATTTATCAGTGCATGATTATGAGAGCCTGACTGACTTCCGGGTGCGGCGATGACCAGCTGAGTCGCACGTTTCGGCAGCTCCCGGTGAAACGGACTTTTGGGCTCTTGATAGGAGCCCCAACGGCAATTTTGACGGCTAAAAACACTGTGTGGTAAACCAGAAGGGAATCCCCCCTGGATACGGATGGAAAAAGGAGGAGAAAGTGGCCGGATTGCAGTGGATCCTTTAGAACAGCAGCAAGGAAGGCAAGCAAAAACCAAGATGGCGTCGGAAGGTGGCAGTTTAACATGGGGCCCTGAACAACAAGAGTTCTTGAAATGCTGTGTGGAAGAGATCAAAAAGGGAATGAAGACAGAGCTGTTGGCCCCGATACTACAGGCGATCGAAGGGCTAAAGGAGGAACAAAAGACCCAGGAGCGGGAGCTTCGGGTCTTGAAGGCAAAGGCAGCCGAGAATGAGGACGACATACAGGGCCTGGTGGTGAAGACGGAGACGCAGGAGGCACATCAGAAACGATGTGTGGAAAGGTTGGAGGCACTGGAAAACAACGCAAGGAGGAACAACCTGAGGATTCTTGGTCTTCCTGAAGGTGTGGAGGGAGCGGATGTCGGGGCATATGTGAGCACGATGCTGCACTCGTTAATGGGAGCGGAGGCCCCGGCGGGTCCGTTGGAGGTGGAGGGAGCATACCGAGTGATGGCGCGAGGACCGAGAGCAGGAGAAATTCCCAGAGCCATAGTGGTGAGATTCCTCCGTTTTAAGGATAGAGAAATGGTCCTTAGATGGGCGAAGAAAACTCGGAGCAGTAAATGGGAGAACGCGGTGATCCGCGTTTATCAAGACTGGAGTGCGGAGGTGGCGAGAAGGAGGGCGAGCTTTAATCGGGCCAAGGCGGTGCTTCATAAAAAGAAGATAAAATTTGGAATGCTGCAACCGGCAAGACTGTGGGTCACATATCGAGGGAGGCACCACTACTTTGAGACGGCGGATGAAGCGTGGACTTTTATTGTGGAAGAAAAACTGGAATGAGTGGGTTATTAAAAAGAACGTTTGAACAAAGTGGTGGGGCGAATGTGGGGGGCAAAGAGGGGGGGTAAAAAGGGGGGAAAGAGGAGTTTTATGTACTAATCCTGCGATGTGGTAACTTTTCTCTCTCCCACAGGTGGTGATGGGGGGAGGAGGGGAGGTGGAGGAGATGGGGCGTTGGCCATTGGGGGCGGGGCCAAGGGGGAAGCGCGGGCTTGGTTCCCGCGCTATGATAATCATGGCGGGAATAGAGAAGCAGGAAGGAGGGGGCGTCGCACGGTGCGAGCCGAGGTCACGGGGGGAAGCCGAGGTCGGCCAGAGTTTGCTGACTTCTGGGAGCAACATGGGGGGAGTAATTACGCTAGCGGGGGATCTAGCGGGGGGGGGGTGGGAGGGGGGAATTACTGGGTTGCTGCTGCTGGGGAGAGGGGGGAGCTGGTATGGGGGAGGATGGGCGGGGGGCACCGCCTGGGGGAGATACAGCTGCGTGGGAACCGGGTGAGGAGCTGGAAAAAGGTGATGGCTAATCGACAAGGGGGGGGGGCGGTAGGAAGCCCCCCAACTCGGCTGATCACGTGGAACGTGAGAGGGCTGAACGGGCCGATAAAGAGGGCACGGGTACTCGCACACCTTAAGAAACTTAAGGCAGATGTGGTTATGTTACAGGAAACGCACCTGAAACTGATAGACCAGGTTAGGCTACGCAAAGGATGGGTGGGGCAGGTGTTCCATTCGGGGCTAGATGCGAAAAACAGGGGGGTGGCTATATTAGTGGGGAAGCGGGTAATGTTCGAGGCAAAGACTATAGTGGCGGATAACGGGGGCAGATACGTGATGGTGAGTGGCAAACTACAGGGGGAGACGGTGGTTTTGGTAAACGTATATGCCCCGAACTGGGATGATGCCAATTTTATGAGGCGGATGCTAGGACGCATTCCGGACCTAGAGATGGGAAAGCTGATAATGGGGGGAGATTTTAATACGGTGTTGGAACCAGGGCTGGATAGGTCGAAGTCCAGGACTGGAAGGAGGCCGGCAGCAGCCAAGGTACTTAAAGATTTTATGGAGCAGATGGGAGGTGTAGACCCGTGGAGATTTAGCAGACCTAGGAGTAAGGAGTTCTCATTTTTCTCCTATGTCCATAAAGTCTACTCGCGAATAGACTTTTTTTGTGCTGGGTAGGGCATTGATCCCGAAGGTGAGGGGAACGGAGTATACGGCTATAGCCATTTCGGATCATGCTCCACACTGGGTGGACTTGGAGATAGGGGAGGAAACAGGAGGGCGCCCACCCTGGAGAATGGACATGGGACTAATGGCAGATGAGGGGGTGTGTCTAAGGGTGAGGGGGTGCATTGAAAAGTACTTGGAACTCAATGATAATGGGGAGGTCCAGGTGGGAGTGGTCTGGGAGGCGTTGAAGGCGGTGGTTAGAGGGGAGCTGATATCAATAAGGGCACATAAAGGGAAGCAGGAGAGTAAGGAACGGGAGCGGTTGCTGCAAGAACCTTTGAGGGTGGACAGACAATATGCGGAAGCACCGGAGGAGGGACTGTACAGGGAAAGGCAAAGGCTACATGTAGAATTTGACTTGCTGACCACGGGCACTGCAGAGGCACAATGGAGGAAGGCACAGGGTGTACAGTACGAATATGGGGAGAAGGCGAGCAGGTTGCTGGCACACCAATTGAGGAAAAGGGGAGCAGCGAGGGAAATAGGGGGAGTGAGGGATGAGGAAGGAGAGATGGAGCGGGGAGCGGAGAGAGTGAATGGAGTGTTCAAGACATTTTATAAAAAATTATATGAAGCTCAACCCCCGGATGGGAGGGAGAGAATGATGGGCTTCTTGGATCGGCTGGAATTTCCCAAGGTGGAAGAGCAGGAAAGGGTGGGACTGGGAGCACAGATCGAGGTAGAAGAAGTGGTGAAAGGAATTAGGAGCATGCAGGCGGGAAAGGCCCCGGGACCGGATGGATTCCCAGTCGAATTCTATAGGAAATATGTGGACTTGTTCGCCCCGGTACTGACGAGGACCTTTAATGAGGCAAAGGAAAGGGGACAACTGCCCCCGACTATGTCTGAAGCAACGATATCGCTTCTCTTAAAGAAGGAAAAGGACCCGCTACAATGCGGGTCCTATAGACCTATTTCCCTCCTAAATGTAGATGCCAAGATCCTGGCCAAGGTAATGGCAATGAGAATAGAGGAATGTGTCCCTGGGGTGGTCCACAAGGACCAAACTGGGTTTGTGAAGGGGAGACAGCTGAACACGAGTATACGGAGGTTGTTAGGGGTAATGATGATGGCCCCACCAGAGGGAGAAACGGAGATAGTAGTGGCGATGGATGCCGAGAAAGGATTTGATAGAGTGGAGTGGGATTATTTGTGGGAGGTGTTGAGGAGATTTGGTTTTGGAGAGGGGTATGTTAGATGGGTGCAGCTGTTGTATAGGGCCCCAGTGGCGAGCGTGGTCACGAATGAACGGGGATCTGCATATTTTCGGCTCCATAGAGGGACAAGGCAGGGATGCCCTCTGTCCCCATTATTGTTTGCACTGGCGATTGAGCCCCTGGCGATAGCGTTGAGGGGTTCCAAGAAGTGGAGGGGAGTACTTAGGGGAGGAGAAGAACACCGGGTACCTTTGTATGCGGACGATTTGCTACTATACGTGGCGGACCCGGCGGAGGGGATGCCAGAAATAATGCGGATACTTGGGGAGTTTGGGGATTTTTCAGGGTATAAATTGAACATGGGGAAAAGTGAGTTGTTTGTGGTGCATCCAGGGGAGCAGAGTAGAAAAATAGAGGACCTACCGTTGAGGAAGGTAACAAGGGACTTTCGTTACCTGGGGATCCAGATAGCTAAGATTTGGGGCACATTGCATAGGTTAAATTTAACGCGGTTGGTGGAACAGATGGAGGAGGATTTCAAGAGATGGGATATGGTATCCCTGTCACTGGCAGGGAGGGTGCAGGCGGTTAAGATGGTGGTCCTCCCGAGATTCCTCTTTGTGTTTCAGTGCCTCCCGGTGGTGATCACGAAGGCTTTTTTAAAAAGGATTGAAAAGAGCATCATGGGTTTTGTGTGGGCCGGGAAGACCCCGAGAGTGAGGAAGGGATTCTTACAGCGTAGCAGGGATAGGGGGGGGCTGGCACTACCGAGCCTAAGTGAGTATTATTGGGCCGCTAATATTTCAATGGTGAGTAAGTGGATGGGAGAGGAGGAGGGAGCGGCGTGGAAGAGATTAGAGAGGGTGTCCTGTAGGGGGACTAGCCTACAGGCTATGGTGACAGCCCCATTGCCGTTCTCACCGAGGAACTACACCACAAGCCCGGTGGTGGTGGCTACACTGAAGATTTGGGGACAGTGGAGACGGCATAGGGGAAAGACTGGAGCCTTGGGGGGGTCCCCGATAAGAAACAATCTTAGGTTTGCCCCGGGGGGAATGGATGGGGGATATGGAATGTGGCAAAGAGCAGGAATAATGCAACTGAAAGATCTGTTTGTGGATGGGAAGTTCGCGAGTCTGGGAGCGCTGACCGAGAAATATGGGTTGCCCCAAGGGAATGCATTCAGGTATATGCAACTGAGGGCTTTTGCGAGGCAACAGGTGAGGGAATTCCCGCAGCTCCCGACACAAGAGGTGCAGGACAGAGTGATCTCAAAGACATGGGTGGGGGATGGTAAGGTGTCAGATATATATAGGGAAATGAGGGACGAAGGGGAGACTATGGTAGATGAACTAAAAGGGAAATGGGAAGAAGAGCTGGGTGAGGAGATCGAGGAGGGGCTGTGGGCAGATGCCCTTAGCAGGGTAAACTCGTCGTCCTCGTGTGCCAGGCTAAGCCTGATTCAGTTTAAGGTATTACACAGGGCGCATATGACTGGAGCACGGCTCAGTAAATTTTTTGGGGTGGAGGATAGGTGTGCGAGGTGCTCGAGAAGCCCAGCGAATCATACCCATATGTTTTGGCCATGCCCGGCACTACAGGGGTTTTGGATGGGGGTGACAAAGGTGCTTTCAAAAGTAGTAGGAGTCCGGGTCGAACCAAGCTGGGGGTTGGCTATATTTGGGGTTGCACAAGAGCCGGGAGTGCAGGAGGCGAGAGAGGCCGATGTTTTGGCCTTTGCGTCCCTAGTAGCCCGGTGCAGGATATTGCTAATGTGGAAAGAAGCCAAGCCCCCGGGGGTGGAGACCTGGATAAATGACATGGCGGGGTTTATAAAGCTAGAGCGGATTAAGTTCGTCCTAAGGGGGTCGGCTCAAGGGTTCACCAGGCGGTGGCAACCGTTCGTCGAATACCTCGCAGAAAGATAGACGGAATGGAAAAAAGAACGCAGCAGCAGCAGCCCAGGGGGGGGGGGGGGGGGGGGAGGAGGAACCAGAAGGACTCTCAGGGTTGTTAATATATACTGTATAGTATGTATAGGTCGTTGCTACAGATAATTATATATTGGACTGTTAAATTATATTTTTGGAGAGTGTTACTTGTGACAAGGCAGTTGCCAATTAGGGCTAGTTTTCATTTTTGTTATTTATTATTTATTCATTTTTTGTTTATAAAATAGGTCATTGTTATTTGTGTTGTTATAATATTGTGTAAAGGATGCACAATGTCCTGTGTTGGTTGACCAAAAATTTTCAATAAAATATTTAATTTAAAAAAAAATGAGAGCCTGACTGACATGGCTTCTGATGCCACACTGTAAAAATCTTCACTGCACAATCGTTGATGAATTATTGGAGCAGTTTACTACACGAATATCCTAATGTGGTAAAGAGAGCAGTTTGTGTGCTCCTTCCTTTTGCCTCAACATATTTGTGTGAAAGTGGTTTCTCTCGATATACAGCTACACAAAAGAGGAGCCAATTGAATGCCCCTCCTGAAATCCGAATCCAGCTCGCCAACATCGGCCCTGATATCAAGCGGCTTAGTCTGCAGTGGAAGCAGCATCATTCCTCACACTGAACATGACAGGAAGGTCAGCTGTCAGTTCTTATTATTCATGACATATGCATAGATATAGCTAGAAAATACTTGTTTCCACCTAATTTGCGGTTCCCTGATGCTCTTGGGGACATCACCAGAGATCTACGGCTGGAAAGGTTTGGAACAACCTGCCGTGAATTAATTTCAACAGAAGTAATACACCACAAAAAGGAACAATATTCTATTGATAACATATTGGTAGATTCCTATGCAGCACACACACACTCCCGATGGTTTGCTCTGGTGTTCTCAATCCAAATTAATATTTTGGAGAACTCTCATTTCTCATTCAACATCAACCCAGCTTGCTTCAGGTGCTCCAAGATTTCTATGGGTCTCTTGTCATGTTCCTCAGTGTTATACAGTGTTTGGGTGGCACAGTGGTTAGCACTGCTGCCTCACAGTGTCAGGGACCCAGGTTCGATTCCGGCCTCGCGTAACTGTCTGTGTGGAGTTTGCACTTCCTCCCCATGTCTGCGTGGGCATCCTCCGGGTTCTCTGGCATCCTCCCAAAGTCCAAAGATGTGCAGGTTAGGTCGATTGGCATTGCTAAGTTGCCCCTTAGTGTATCCCCTTAGAATATCCAAGTTAAGTTATGGAAATGAGGCGGGGGTGTGGGTCTGGGTGGGGTGCTCTTTCGGAGGGTCGGTGCAAACCTGATGGGCCAAATGGCCGCCTTCAGCACTAGAAATTCGATAGCATGAAACAATATTACCTCATTGATGTGACAAATTACCCCCTTAAGTCCCTCGAAATGGCCGACATCGTACGTGAGTAATTGCAAACGGCAGGTGGGTAAAACAGAATCTGCTCAATGGGGCAATGAATGCGATCAACATTCTGGACTGCTCGGGGCAGCATGGTGGGCGTAGTGGTTAGCACTGCTGTCTCACGGCGCCGTAGTCCCAGGTTCGATCCCGGCTCTGGGTCACTGTTCGTGTGGAGTTTGAACATTCTCCGCGTGTTTGCGTGGGTTTCATAGATCACAGATCATAGATCAACCCAAAGATGTGCAGGCTAGATGGATTGGCCACAGTAAATTGCCCCTTAATTGGAAAAAATGAATTGGCTACTCGAAATTTATTTTAAAAAATGCTCGTCAAGGGGAAGTTGCCAAAAGCTGCTGTTGGTGTCCAGTTTTGAAAATACTATGTTGTTCAAAAGTTTAGTCAGGCTTTTGTCCACTGAGGGCAAGGGATGTACTTCTCTGGCTATGGCTTCATTGTGCTCTGTTAGGTTGACATAAATATGGATGGACCTGTTTGGACTTGGGACTGAGGCCCATCGCAGAGGGGAGGTGGTGGCGTAGTGATATTGTCATTAGACTAGTAATCCAGAGACCCAGGGTAATGCTCTGGGGTTCTGGGTTTGAATCCCGCCATGGAAGATGGTGAAATATGAATTCGGTAAAAATCTGGAATTAAAACTATAATGATGACCATGAAACAATTGCTGATTGTCATAAAAACCCATCTGGTTGACTAATGTCCTTCAGGGAAGGAAATCTGCCATCCTTACCCGGTGTGGCCTACATGTGACTCCGGACCCACACAGTGATGCGGTTGACTCTTAACTGGCCCCTTCTGAAATGGCCCATTAAGCCACTCAGTTCAAGGGCCATTTCAGGGTCTACAACCAGGGTCTCCCATAGAAAAATAAAGGATACACCCATCCACGGAGCAGCAGGATACTGATCATTGATCCTAGAGCCGACATGCCCTAACCCAGCATCATCACCAAAAAGAAACTCAGGAGAGCTAAGCCCCGAGGACTAGCATCACATCCAGCAGTCAAAGCGGAAGACCCATAACAGGAGAAAAGACTGAGTCGTCCCTAAAGGGGAGTCACACAAATCCCAGTCCTCAACAGGATGGCATATTGTCTACCTGGGCCTGAAAAAGTGAAAGGCACTAAACAAAAATAAGAGACTAACCCACACTGGGGGAACTTCTTTGAACGTAGCGAGGACAGAACTAATCCTAACAACCCCTCCCGCTCCAGCTCTGTTCATCTTCCCACCTAGGATAAAGAGACTGTGCACAAACCCCGAACTCAACATTCATCATAAAATGATATAAATTTATGAAATGAGGATAACAACGGAGGAGGACATTACACCCAATGTATTCATTTCCCTGCAAGCAAATATATTGACAATATCAACAGGCAACACATAATTATCAGGGAACTAAGTCCAGGATAACAACTGAAATGCAAGGCCACTATCAGGATTACGACTTCTCCACTGGTGTGTGAAGAAATTAGAGTCAAGATAAAGCAGGATCAAAAATGATGAAGTATATTTCATGGATTCCATCGATCGAAACACAGTCTCTCATTGCTTCCAACATGCCGTCTCACCCTAAACCAGGAAGGGAGTGGGGGGCGTCTCCACCCCTCTCAACCAACATCAGGAACTGGAGAACACAGGACCCCCACCCCCAACCTCAAAGACCGGATTAAATGTGCTCCATCAACAGTGCTCTCTCTGCAACAAGAACCTCTGCTTGTGCCTCCAATGCCTCCATAAAAACGCCTCGCAATTTTGGTTCAAACTATGGTTGTAGAACTGTTTCATTAAACAAAACATGACACATTGATTTGATTTCAATTACCTGTGTATTTGTTCACATTTCAAAATGGCAACGACCTACACAAAAACCAGCGATTGGCATTTATTACATAGCATATAGTCAAACCCTGTTTTTAGAAGGATTTTTCAAAGCTTCAAAGGTCAACTTATTGCCATGATCTACAGTATCTACAGCTGGAAGAAAACATGTAAATTGTAATTGCTGCAATTTATGACCTGACACTGCATATTTAATGGAAAATAAGATAAACGGCAACAGATGCCAGTCAGAAATTAATATTTGCAGGGCAAGTGTAGCTGCACAATAGTCACAAACAAGACCAACTTGCATTATTCAGCACCTTTAACATGGCAAATCAACCAAAGGCATATCACAGGAGCATAATCAGGCAAAGTTTGACACCAAAGATGGCGGCATTAAGGCAGATGCCCAAAATGTGGTCAAAGATGCAGATTTGAAAGATAGATTTAGACACAGAATTCCCGAGCTTTAGTCTAGGCAGCTGAAGACACCATTGTTCGGGCAAATTAAGTTAGGAATGTGTTAGAATTGGAAGGAACCCAGAATTTTCAGAGGGTTGCGGTGCTGGATATTTAGCTGCAAAACATTTTCTGCATATGTTTCAGCAGTATTATACAAATCGTAATGTAATGGAGATATTATGAACAGTGCTTTCCAATTATTTCAGCGGGTGATTGCTGTATAAGTAAAAATGCTGAGTTCCATGGTTCCAAGATGATCACAATGGACTTTTTTTGAGTACAATTTTAAACAGCATAGTTCATATTTTCTCAAGTACCTTTTGAATGTGATTTCTTAATTATATTCAATTTATTTTCTTCATATCCTGGAAGATACATGACTCCCTCCATGCTAATTGTAATTGTTGAATTTTGGATCATCTATCAGCTTTTAAGTAGCTGTTGCCCCGGTTCTGGAATTCGCTTCAAATAATCCCAATGTCTCCAACTTTTCAGACCCTCCTTAAGACCTACTCTTTCTCTCAGCGTGTGGTCAGCCGTCCTCATATTTCTGTCGGGCCAGTGTCTATTTATTATGTCTCTGAGACACTTTTGCACCATTTTATGCATTTGAAATTGAAAGTTGTTACTTTTGTTTGTCAGAATTAAAGTGTTTCCATACTTGGATCGTAAATTGATTTCATTGCTACTGATGTAGTACACTGAACCTTATGCAGCATAATTTCTTGAAGCATGGTAACTCAAAAAACAACAGTTGCTATTTTCAATTCAGAGCTGCTTTCTTCCAGACGGCTCAGATCTCCCCTTGTGGTGAAAGAGGGTCTGAAAAAGTCAACAAACCCAAAACCACATTGTTGCCCTGTTTGGAGTAGATATAACCTGAGTTTTCCAGAATGATGACCATCTGTCCTATGACCCCATACATTTCATTGGTGTCAGAGATGGTTAGAATCATAGAATCCCTACAGTGCAGAAGGAGGCTATTCGGCCCATCAAGTCTGCATCGACTCTCTGAAAGAGCACCCTACCTCGGCCCAATCCCCCACCTATCCCCGCAACCCCACCCAGGGGAAATTTAGCATAGCCAATCCACTTAACCTGCTCATCTTTGGACTATGGGAGGAAACCAGAGCACCCGGAGGAAACCCAAGCAGATAGTCACCCGAGGTCAGAATTGAACCCGGGTTCCTGGCGTTGTGAGGCAGCAGTGCTAACCACTGTGACACCGTGCCGCCCAGAGAGTGCTACATCTGAATGTATCTAAATAAAACCATCAACAGCTAGATGCAACAGTGCAGTCTCATTTAGTTTATTGTGTTGTCACAAATATCGATAGAAGTGTGCAATTGAAAATGTATTTTAAAGACCTCCAAGACACTTTACAAACAGCTGGATCAGAGGTATAATGGCCTCAAAAATGACATGTGGTGACTTAGGGACATTGGAGTAAAATAGAATATTAGAATAACTTTGTTTTACTCTTGTTTGTGTACCTGCACAGTGGTTAGCACTATTTCTTCACAGTACCAGGGACTCGGGTTCGACTCCTGGCTTGAGTCACTGTCTGTGTGGAGTCTACACGTTCTCCCTGTGTCTTCGTGGGTTTCCTCCTGGTGCTCCGGTTTCCTCTCACATGTCCCGAAAGACGTGCTCATTGGGTGAATTGGACATTCTGAATTCTCCCTCGGTGTACCAGAACAGGTGCCGTAGTGTGGTGACTAAGGGATTTTCACAGTAACTTAATGGGAGTGTTAATGTAAGCTTACTTGTGACACTAATAAAGTTTATTATTATTATGCATATATTCAGTTAATTTTAACTTGTGATTCTTTCTTCTAGAATGTTCCTGCTGCAGTGATACGTGTCATTATTCTGGAAAACATTGTTTTGAGTCCAGCCCACGATATTTACCTGTTGATCGGAGCTTTTATTCGCTACACAGTTGCCAAAGTTGTAAATGGAAAAATGACAGGTACCTTTCCACGAATAAGTGGAAATTTCACCCAGAATAGGGAATTGCTGAATTCATTTTTCTTCAAGGCTCAATAGAATTACAACTAACAAAAGCCTGACCATATATTTTGCTTTTAATACTTTTCTTTCGCTAAGACTGTAAAAGAAAATGATGTCCTGAAATTAACTGCTAAGAACATATTAGGTATAAAGGTACAGAAATATGATATTTGACTCAAATGTTTATAATGCTTTCTGTTATATGCCGTTCCTAACATTTTGCAAATTGTGGAAGTAGATATTGTTAGTGCACAATATGGAACAAAATTGTAAGTAATTTTATAGGTCAGTTGCATATGACAGAAAAAAAATGTCTCACAGGTATGTTGTTTTCATGACACTGTGATAGTAAAAGTGGTGACAGGTAAAATATGCAGAACAAAAGGCTCTTGAGGAAGAACTGGGCCATTCATATAGTTTACCAAGTGCAAGAAATGCAGTGGACTGCATAACGTGTATTTAAAATGGCATGCCAAGTAAAACATGCATTTAAAACAAATTTCATGGAACCACAAAATGTCTGAACAGAATTCTCACTTGCTCAGAGAAAAGGAAAGCAAAATAATTTTGTCTTCGTAACAAGACAGGCAGCACATCTTTGGAGTCTATTAATTCTGGTAAGTGCGATATTTCTTTTCAAAATAAATGTGATAATATGACTAAAGTGTTTGTAAAGCTTTTTGTAATACGCTGTTTAAAATTTTGCAAATGCGGAGGCACAATCCGGAACAAAGTTGTAAATAATTCTAAAATTTGTTGCACATGAAAAGAGAGAAAATGTTTCCCCATAGGAATGTAGATTTCCTTTACTTTTATTCATTGATCCTATATATCTAACCTAATGCATGTTGTAAAAATGTCTGACGTAGCTGGAACATCCAAATAAGCAATTGAAAGTATCCTTTTTTATGTCAACAGATTATCATTACTGATCTAGTTTGTTAGACTCACACTTGAAAATGATCACCATCTTGGAGGAAAGTAAGGGTGGCGTTGACAAGTGTGACGAGGGAGAGAAACCATCAAACCCCCTAAAGACGTACGACCCAGGCCCACATTATGCATTGTTCTTCTGACTGGCAGGAGTGTTGCATATTTTGACCGTCACTTTATTCCATACAAACCAGTCAGTGACATATCTTGTACTTCAGTCATAGTATAAAAGTAGTCACCCTGTGGTAAACCCCACACCACAGAGCACAGTAGAGAAGTGAATTTAACTTCCTCATCAAATCATTCAAAATCATCTGTTATGCCACAGTTAGATAACATTGAAACATAATGTCACTATAGCAGAGTAAGGTGCATTCAGGTCAACTTGGCTCTCAAATAAATCCACTTAGCTGTGGTGAGAAGCAAGCAAACAACCTGTCCAGACCTTGGCGCTCCACTCTGAACATACTCAAGCCTTCTGAAAATTCATCATGTGAGGTTGTGAAGCCTGTATCCAGATCATCTTGGATAGTATGCCATTAAAACCAGAATGTGAATCAGTAGAGGATTCTTTAATGCCAAAGCACATATTTTTCTTGTTATAAGATGTTTAATTACTACTACTTTTGCAATAGTCTAATCAGAAAGTGTAAATTTTCACTTAAAAGCAAATAAAGTTCTTGGTGGAAAAATATTTGAAAGTCACGTCCTTTGTTGCTGTAGTCCTTTCTTTTGTAGATTTTAGTTCTACCTTAAGCTGTGAAATAGGCCAAGGACATTAATGATTGCCATTGAAAGTTTTGTTTGTGCTACATGTCTTACCATTAAATGGTTACATATTGAGTGACTAAGCTTATATAATTTGAAATGAATAACTCATGCTTTAAATCTCTGCCTGAATGTCCACCCATACATTGCAGTTATATAATGTGACACAAAACATTTTTGTTTTCTGTATTGACGCACTGCTCGGGAGTCCTAACAAATATTGACATATTTGGACATGACCATGTACAAAAATGTACATGATCGTGTCCTAAGTTTCCTTCTTTGGCACCATGTCGGCGATCCTACAAATTGAATTGAAGCCTTGTCTCTTTGGGGTATTGGACCCGCCAGAGCTGCAGGCTGGGGCAGGGACTGATGTTCTGCCTTCACCTCACTGATTGCTCGAAGGCAGGTGCTGATGAGCTGGAGGTCAGCTTCTCCAGGCATTGCTTCGGTTTGGTTGTGGGATCTTATGGAGTTTTTGTACCTCGGGAAAGCTAAGTACACTGTGAGGGGAGCTCCATGTCACTGTTAGCTCCAATTTGCAGGAGCCATAGGTTTGTGCCATCTGGCTTGGATTCATCGCTCAGGACTTGGGAAAGGGAGGAGTTGGAGAGGTTTAAGGACATGTTTCTTGAAGGTAGGTTCGCCGTGTTAGACAGTTTTTTAGAGAAGTTCCAGCTCTCGAGAGTGAATGTATCCAGGTATTTTCAGGTATGTGACTTTCTACGTACGAGCTTCCTTTATTTCCCCTGACACCGTGGTCCTCGCTCTTGGACAGGGTCCTGTCCTTGACTGAGTTTGGGGAGGGTAGAATTTTGGATATTTATGAGCAGATGTTGTCGACGGAGCAGGCTTTGTTGGAAGAAGTATTGGGGTAATGGGAGGGTGAACTGGGTTTGGTTTTTGAAGGAGGGAGTGTGGAGTGAGGCTTTTCACAGGGTCAACTTCACCTCCTCATGTGCTAGGTTAAGCCTGATCCAGTTCAAGGTGGTGCACAGGGCTGACATGAGCGGGGCACATATGAATGGGTTCTTCTCGGGGGTGGAGGATAGGTGTGAGCGGTGCTCTAGGTGGCTGGCGAATCATACACACATGTTTCGGACTTGCCCCAAGCTTGTTAGCTTCTGGATCTCCTTTTCGGACACTCGGGTATTTTGGGTGTTCAGCTTGGAGCCATCCCGTTGGTGGCCATTTATGCAGTTTCAGGCTCACCAGGGCTGCAGACAGGGATGAAGGCAGATATCCTAGCCTTCACCTCATTAATAGCCTAGAGTTCTGTTTGGGTGGAGGTCCCCGGTGCTGCCGTAGGTCTGGCTTGGGGAACCTGATGGAACTTTTGTACTTTGAGAAGATCAAGTATACCATGAGGGGGTTGGAGAAAGGGCTTTACTCCTTTTTCAGGGAACTGGTTACCATCAGCTGTTTGCGGGGGGGGGAGGTTGTCTTTTTGTTGAGGCTTTGCTTTCTTTTGGGGCATGGAATGGGGTGGGTGTTATTTGTATGGTATTGGGGTTTCCTGTATTATTTTGTTGTAATGTAAATCTTTTTTGAATAAAAATGTTTAAAAACAAACATTTAAACAATTAAATGGCTGCCTTACCATGTGGCTTCTCCCAGTCTCTTTTCCCAAATGTGGTTTCAATGGATTCACCACAACCGTGGCTAATGGTTTGCAGACATTCACCCTGGGCATTCGAGGCAATCATTGACTTGATTTGGGAGCAACCCTTTCAAGTCAGAACACCTTTTGGATGGTTTCAGGAGATAGTTGTGAGACTTCTTAGTCTGAAATATGTTTGAATTTTATCCTTTCAAGTCAGTGTGGTAATTTGAGTTAATGAACCATGTCCGGTAACACTCAGTGGCCATCCTTTGCAGCATTTTAATGTTTATCTTTTTAAAGAAATATCAGCTCCAGAAGATTCCACTCTGATTTACAGGTTATATTTTAAAAGTTATGGAAAGGATTTGCCTTTACTGGGAATTACATGGCTTTGCCACACAAGAAGAAAAATGGAATCTTGACTACATTATTTTCACATTTCCTGGTAAATTGCAAACATGCATTTTTCATACTCTTCTAACACCCCACATGTTAGTCCTATACAGCTACAGCTCGCCTCGTCTGCACGCCGATTTTCAAGTTTAAGATTCTCATCACCTGTTTTGATGAGGCGTAATTATAGTTAAATTTCGCCTAGTGTTGGAGCCAGCCTTAGGAAGGCTTTTGTTAGAAACCTAATCGTATCTATCCCTTTCCCCTTTTTTCAAGATCCCAGTTTTGTGTTGTCTAGCAGGTTTGGATTGTCACTTGGATTGTCACATCTGTTCATAGTGCTTTGAGAACTTAATACCAACAGACATAGAGCAATCTAACCGGAGGCTTCAAAGTCATTTGTGGCGGGTTTTGCTGGGAGTTTCCCGCTGACACTGCCGGCATGTTCCCCACCGCTATCTAATCACACTTAGTCACTTTTTTGCACCCTGGGCAGTTTCTTACCGGTTTAGCCCACACTTAGAATTATTTTCATCACTGGGGGACTGAATTTTCTGACCAGACAGGCTTCTCGGATATCAGCCGTCATTTTAAAAGGGTGCCCGATCTTTAAGTGAACTTATGGGTCCCCTATATCCCCCACCTATGGGCAGCATTAAACCCCCTCCTCCCCCCGCCAGTGAGGCCACACCACTAGGGGGTCCCTGGGGCACCCAGGGGCCTCCCATTGCCTGGGTTGCTACCCTGGGTGCCGTTCCACCTGGTCCACGTTTATGTTGACCGGTACGGAACAGCACCCGGCTGCAGCGTCCCTGGGGAGGTTGATAGATCCCGGGAGGCTGGTGGATATCGGTTAAGTAGGCAGTAAGCAGGTTTAAGGCCTCCTTATGCAAGCGTGGCTTCGTCCCACACATTGTGGGCGGGTTCCTGATTCCAACACCTAGTGTGACTTGGGTAGATCCCGCAAGGCTTTGTGGCTGTCGGGAAGCTTGCGGGAGGCTTCACCCGGATCTACCTGCCACATAGTGCTCCCATTGGGGCGTGATGTGGCCGGTAGATCGTGCCTACCATTTCTGCCCCAAAGCAGAACTTGTATTACACAATTTTCTCTGACTGCATTGTTTCATTGCATGTGAAGTCGTTAACCCCTTAAGTGCTGCTTTCACAACAATAATTCAGGTTCTGACATATTTTATTTCTTTTTAAAAATAAATTTAGAGTACCCAGTTCATTTTTCCAATTAAGGGGCAGCTTAGCGTGGCCAATCCACCTACCCTGCACATCTTTGGGTTGTGGGGACGAAATCCACGCAAACACAGGGAGAATGTGCAAACTCCACACAGACATTGACCCCGGGCTGGAATCGAACCTGGGACCTCGGTGCCATGAGGCAGCAGTGCTAACCACTGCGCTACCTTGCTGTCCTCATATTTTATTTTTTGTGTGACAATTCATGATAAACTATTTTAGTCCTTGTAGAGTGCCTTGGCTTTAGAACCTGACCATTTTGTAATCTGGTGGGAAATTCCACATTGAATTTGCTTTTTTTTCACTTGTGGTTTTCACAAGTGCCGTTTGTCTTGCAACGTATTATTTTACCTTTTTTCTTTTATTTTGGGGATGGGATTTACCCAATCTGTCCCATGTGCTCTGGAACATTACTGCTTGCTGGTGGCTGTCCAACCTACACCGCACTTCTCTGTGGCATGTCAAGCAAGTAAGCTATCTCGCTCACTTTCTACTTGCCTATTTGGGAACACTCTTTGTCCAAATATAAATCCATGAAGAAGGTCTCTGTTTGCTGTACCTCTTTTGTATTGCGTTCAACCGCTCCTGAGTATATTCTAGTATCTTTGCTTTTGCTCTGTTTGGCCTCTTTAAATTTTGCCTGCTTTCCTTACTGGCCAAATTGCTGCCTGTAGGACTTTTGAGATTTCCTCAGCCTTCTGCCGAATTTCCTCAATTTCCATGGACTGTTCTAGATTCTCTGGGCACTGTACTGACGTACCAATAAGTCATTTTCTGGTAATAGGCTGACACCCTGCATTGGTAAGTTCAGAATAGCCCTGACCATCACTACACCGGTGACCTACATACTGTGTCGGTATATTTTACCTAACAGAGCCTTCAAGCATTTTCCAGTAAGCCTATTTACCAATAACAGAGGATTTGTTCTGCTTTTGGGTGACATATTGGCAACCCTTGCTACAAGTAGTGTTTGTGGTCAACCAGTGCCCTTGAGGATGTTTGACACTTTTCCTGGTGCCTTGGAGACAAAAAGAGTCAATTTCCTTTTGCGAAAAAATCTCTGGTAAGTTTCTTGATCTTTGTTGGGTTTTTTTTGTTGAAATTGTAGTTGTTGAAGTTAACCGAAGGTTTAAGACATGGCAGGAGATCTCAGACCCGTGTCATGCTCCTCGTGTGCGATGTGGGAGCTCAGGGACACGTCCAATGTCCCTGGCTCCTTCACGTGCAAGAAGTGTGTCCAGTTGCAGCTCCTGTTAGACCGCTTGACGGCTCTGGAGCTGCGGATGGGCTCACTTTGGAGCATCCGCGATGCTGAGGACGTCGTGGATAGCACATTTAGCGAGTTGGTCACACCGCAGGTGAAAGGTACTGAGGGAGATAGAAAATGGGTGACCAAAAGACAGAGCAAGAGTAGGAAGGCAGTGCAGGTGTCCTCTGCAGTCATCTCCCTGCAAAACAGATATACCGCTTTGGATACTGTTGAGGGAGATGGCTCACCAGGGGAAGGCAGCAGCAGCCAGGTTCATGGCACCATGGCTGGCTCTGCTGCGCAGCTGGGCAGGAAGAGGAATGGCAGGGCTATAGTGATAGGGGACTCAATTGTAAGGGGAATAGACAGACGGTTCTGCGAACGCAATCAAGACTCCAGGATGGTATGTTGCCTCCCTGGTGCAAGGGTCAAGGATGTCTCGGAGCGGCTGCAGGACATTCTGGGGGGGGAGGGTGAACAGCCAGCTGTCGTGGTGCACATAGGCACCAACGATATAGGTAAAAAACGGGACAAGGTCCTACAAGCTGAATTTAGGGAGCTAGGAGTTAAACTAAAAAGTAGGACCTCAAAGGTAGTAATCTCAGGATTGCTACCAGTGCCACGAGCTAGTCAGAGTAGGAATGTCAGGATAGAGAGGATGAATGCATGGCTCGAGAGATGGTGCAAGAGGGAGGGATTCAAATCCCTGGGACATTGGAACTGGTTCTAGGGGAGGTGGGACCAGTACAAACCGGACGGTCTGCACCTGGGCAGGACTGGAACCGATGTCCTAGGGGGGGTGTTTGCTAGAGCTGTTGGGGAGAGTTTAAACTAATGTGGCAGGGGGATGGGAACCGATGCAGGAAGTTGGAAGGTAGTAAAACAGGGACAGACATAAAAGGCAGTAAGGGGGAAAGTGTAAGGCAGAGAAGCCATAGTCAAAAATCAAAAAGGGCGACAGTACAAGGTACAGTGACTGAGGGGAGCTCAGTGAATAGGACCAGGAATACTAAAAGAAATAAAACGAGAAGTGAAAACATTAATGGTAAGCGACGCGGCAGGTTGTTACATGAAGATATGGGTTCAACGACAAGGAAAATTAGGAGAAAGGTTAAGAGGAAATATAACTTAGGAGAGGTTACTGATCGAGGTGTTAAGATTCAGAACAGAGATAAAAAAGCCAACATAAGTGTACTTTACCTGAATGCTCGTAGTATTCGGAATAAGGTAAATGAGTTGATGGCGCAAATCATCGTGAATGACTATGATTTAGTGGCCATTACTGAAACATGGTTAAAGGATGGTCACGACTGGGAGTTAAATATCCGAGGGTATCAAACTTTTCGGAAGGACAGAGTGGATGGTAAGGGAGGTGGTGTAGCTCTGTTATTTAAGGATGACATCCGGGCAACAGTAAGGGATGACATCGGTGCTATGGAGGATAAGGTTGAATCCATTTGGGTGAAAATCAGGAATAGTAAGGCGAAAAGTCACTGATAGGAGTAATCTATAGGCCACCAAATAGTAACATTATGGTGGGGCAGGCAATAAACAAAGAAATAACAGATGCATGTAGAAATGTTACAGCAGTTATCATGGGGGATTTTAATCTACATGTTGATTGGTTTAACCAGGTCGGTCAAGGCAGCCTTGAGGAGTTTATAGAATGTATCTGCGATAGTTTCCTAGAACAGTATGTAATGGAACCTACGAGGGAACAAGCGGTCCTAGATCTGGTCCTGTGTAATGAGACAGGATTGATTCAGGATCTCATAGTTAGGGATCCTCTCGGAAGGAGCGATCACAATATGGTGGAATTTAAAATACAGATGGAGGGTGAGAAGGTAAAATCAAGCACAGTGTTTTGTGCTTAAACAAAGGAGATTACAATGGGATGAGAGAAGAACTAGCTAAGGTAGACTGGGAGCAAAGACTTTATAGTGAAACAGTTGAGGAACAGTGGAGAACCTTCCAAGTGATTTTTCACAGTGGTCAGCAAAGGTTTATAACAACAAAAAGGAAGGACGGTAAAAAGAGGGAAAATCGACCGTGGATATCTAAGGAAATAAGGGAGAGTATCAAATTGAAGGAAAAAACATACAAAGTAGCAAAGATCAGTGGGAGACTAGAGGACTGGGAAATCTTTAGGGGGCAACAGAAAGCTACTAAAAAAGCTATAAAGAAGAGTAAGATAGATTATGAGAGTAAACTTGCTCAGAATATAAAAACAGATAGTAAAAGTTTCTACAAATACATAAAATAAAAAAGAGTGGCTAAGGTAAATATTGGTCCTTCAGAGGATGAGAAGGGAGATTTAATAATGGGAGATGAGGAAATGGCTGAGGAACTGAACAGGTTTTTTGGGTCGGTCTTCACAGTGGAAGACACAAATAACATGCCAGTGACTGATGGAAATGAGGCTATGACAGGTGAGGACCTTTAGAGGATTGTTATCACCAAGGAGGTAGTGATGGGCAAGCTAATGGGGCTAAAGGTAGACAAGTCTCCTGGACCTGATGGAATGCATCCCAGAGTGCTAAAAGAGATAGCTAGGGAAATTGCAAATGCACTAGTGATAATTTACCAAAATTCACTAGACTCTGGGGTGGTCCCGGCGGACTGGAAATTAGCAAACGTGACACCACTGTTTAAAAAAGGAGGTAGGCAGAAAGCGGGTAATTATAGGCCAGTGAGCTTAACTTCGGTAGTAGGGAAGATGCCGGAATCTATCATCAAGGAAGAAATAGCGAGGCATCTGGATGGAAATTGTCCCATTGGGCAGACGCAGCATGGGTTCATAAAGGGCAGGTCGTGCCTAACTAATTTAGTGGAATTTTTTGAGGACATTAACAGTGCGGTAGATAACGGGGAGCCAGTGGATGTGGTATATCTGGATTTCCAGAAAGCCTTTGACAAGGTGCCACACAAAAGGTTGTTGCATAAGATAAAGATGCATGGCATTAAGGGGAAAGTAGTAGCATGGATAGAGGATTGGTTAATTAATAGAAAGCAAAGAGTGGGGATAAATGGGTGTTTCTCTGGTTGGCAATCAGTAGCTAGTGGTGTCCCTCAGGGATCAGTGTTGGGCCCACAACTGTTCACAATTTACATAGATGATTTGGAGTTGGGGACCAAGGGCAATGTGTCCAAGTTTGCAGACGACACTAAGATAAGTGGTAAAGCAAAAAGTGCAGAGGATACTGGAAGTCTGCAGAGGGATTTGGATAGGCTAAGTGAATGGGCTAGGGTCTGGCAGATGGAATACAATGTTGACAAATGTGAGGTTATCCATTTTGGTAGGAATAACAGCAAAAGGGATTATTATTTAAATGATAAAATATTAAAACATGCTGCTGTGCAGAGAGACCTGGGTGTGCTAGTGCATGAGTCGCAAAAAGTTGGTTTACAGGTGCAACAGGTGATTAAGAAGGCAAATGGAATTTTGTCCCTCATTGCTAGAGGGATGGAGTTTAAGACTAGGGAGGTTTTGCTGCAATTGTATAAGGTGTTAGTGAGGCCACACCTGGAGTATTGTGTTCAGTTTTGGTCTCCTTACTTGAGAAAGGACATACTGGCACTGGAGGGTGTGCAGAGGAGATTCACTAGGTTAATCCCAGAGCTGAAGGGGTTGGATTACGAGGAGAGGTTGAGTAGACTGCGACTGTACTCGTTGGAATTTAGAAGGATGAGGGGGATCTTATAGAAACATATAAGATTATGAAGGGAATAGATAGGATAGATGCGGTCAGGTTGTTTCCACTGGCGGGTGAAAGCAGAACTAGGGGACATAGCCTCAAAATAAGGGGAAGTAGATTTAGGACTGAGTTTAGGAGGAACGTCTTCACCCAAAGGGTTGTGAATCTATGGAATTCCTTGCCCAGTGAAGCAGTAGAGGCTCCTTCATTAAATGTTTTTAAGATAAAGATAGATAGTTTTTTGAAGAATAAAGGGATTAAGGGTTATGGTGTTCGGGCCGGAAAGTGGAGCTGAGTCCACAAAAGATCAGCCATGATCTCATTGAATGGTGGAGCAGGCTCGAGGGGCCAGATGGCCTACTCCTGCTCCTAGTTCTTATGTTCCCCTGCTACATTTAAGCACAGGTTCACCATCTTCATGGCTAAGACACTATCTTGACTGCAGCACTTGTGTTGGTCTTTCAGAATATCAACAATTAACCCGTGCCGTCCAAGCTTTCTCTGCTGAACACACACTGGACATGCCCCTACTTGATTGCCATATAATACGGTCAAATTCAACGTTTGGGTGGGCTCTTTGCAAACATTCTTAAATTTATGGTGCTTTGTTTTTGGTGCTACCTCATGCACTCAGGATAGTGTTTTACATTTGCTCAGTTTCAAAAGCTCTCAACAGACAACAGGGAATAAACCTCATGGGCATTTCCTAATAACTGGCCGTAGTCAAGAGAGTCTAAATTTCTTCAGGTCACTTTAGCCTATCTGCAAACTTCTCAACGGTTGCAAACATAAAGAATGCTTCAGTGACATCTTCTCAAAATGTCGGTTCGAACCAAGGGTACTTCTAACCTTGAACTTCGAAAGCTTATCTCTGAACTAGGGTCACTTAAAGTGTCAGCAGCTTTTTCAATCTGTTGCATTTCGTTTACTTGGATTGGATTGGATTTGTTTATTGTCACGTGTACCGAGGTACAGTGAAAAGTATTTTTCTTAGAGCAGCTCAACAGATCTTTAAGTACATGGGAAGAAAAGGGAAGAAAAGAAAATACATAATAGGGCAACACAAGGTATACAATGTAACTACATAAGCACCGGCATCGGATGAAGCATACAGGGTGTAGTGTTAATGAGGTCAGTCCATAAGAGGGTCATTTAGAAGTCTGCTCTACTCAGCTCTCTTTCTTTACTTGGAGGAGAATGTGCCAAATACCAGCGAGAGGCAGACAACCGGCGATGTGCCTCCAACCATCTCACTGCTGCTGTAACAAGGTATAGAACAGCATGTTGACTTCATGTCGTCAGCCAGTGAAATATGATGATGTACGCAATGTTCTGCCACAGCATGAGGATGAACCCCTCAGAGGATGCCAGTTTGAAGATGCAGCATCACAAGATTCATGCAGGCCATGCACACCTGGGGCGAAATTCTCCGTAATCGGCGCGATGTCTGCCGACTGGAGCCAAAAACGGCGCAAATCAGTCCAGCACCGCGCCGCCCCAAAGGTGTGGAAGTCTCCGCATCTTGAGCGGCCCAGCCCTAACCTTGAGGGGCTAGGCCCGCGCCACACTGATTTCCGCCCCACCAGCTGGCGGGAAAGGCCTTTGGTGCCCCGCCAGCTGGCGCGGAAATGACATTGCCGGGCGGCGCATGCGCGGGAGCGTCAGTGGCCGCTCACGGCATCCCCGCGCATGGAAATGTGGGCCCCAATCGCGGGCCAGGCCGCCGTGGGGCACCCCCCGGGGCCAGATCGCCCCCCGCCCAGGACCCCGGAGCCCGCCCGCGCCGCCTTGTCCCGCCGGTAAGAGAGGTGGTTTAATCCACGCCGGCGGGACAGGCATTCTAGCAGAGGGACTTTGGCCCATCCGGGCCGGAGAATCGCCCGGGGGGGGGCCGCCAACCGGCGCGGCGCGATTCCCGCCCCCGCCGAATCTGCGGTGCCAGAGAATTCGGCAACCGGCGGGGGCGGGTTTCACGCCAGCCCCTGGCGATTCTCCAACCCGGCGGGGGATCGGAGAATCTCGCCCGTGGTGTGTCTCACTTCATAAATGAGCAGGATCAAATGGTTGGGCTCAAACAACAGTGAAGAACTCCTGTCAGAGGGCGCATGATCATAGATTATCATAGAACTTACAGTGCAGAAGGAGGCCATTCAGCCCATCGAGTCTGCACCGGCTCTTGTAAAGAGCACCCTACCCAAGTTCAGCACCTCCACCCTATCCCCATAACCCAGTAACCCCACCCAACACTAAGGGCAATTTTGGACACGAAGGGCAATTTATCATGGCCAATCCACCTAACCTGCACATCTTTGGACTGTGGGAGGAAACCGGAGCACCCGGAGGAAACCCACGCACACACGGGGAGGATGTGCAGACTCCGCACAGACAGTGACCCAAGCCGGAATCGAACCTGGGACCCTGGAGCTGTGAAGCAATTGTGCTATCCACAATGCTACCGTGCTGCCCGTAATGATGCTTCAAGCTCTGCTCAAATGGATGCAATTGCTGATCCTCAAGGGTTGTCAACAAAGCGACTAATTCAGGAGCAATGGAAAAAGGTGTAACATTTCCCTCTGCCGTGCATGTATCTGCGCTGGTGGGGGGCGGTGATGACAACTGTGACGCCTTGATCTTGTCTTACTCGGAGCTCCCCTCCGAGTTGGGCCCGTGGGAGGCTGGAGTGCGTGCCACCTGGGATGAGCCACCGCCGTCGGCTGGAGGACCTGCAGGAGAATGGACATGTGGTTAGTGGGAGGAATGGGTCAGTCAGTAAGGCAATCACAATTCGCATTTGACAGGTCCTACAGGTGGAGCCAGGTGGTTTCTCACCTCGGCGGCGTTCACCAACCTCCGCGTGGGTGACTGTGCTGTCCTCGGCCACCCCAGTCACCTCCAGGGCTCGTTGCTCGAACAAACAACAAACAAAGAAAAGTACATACAGCACACGAACAGGCCCTTCGGCCCTCCAAGCCTGCGCCGACCATGCGTCCCGTCTCAACTAAAATCTTGTACACTTCCGGGGTCCGTATCCCTCTATTCCTATCCTATTCATCTATTTGTCAAGATGCCCCTTAAATGTCACTATCGTCCTTGCTTCCACCACCTCCTCCAGCAGCGAGTTCCAGACACGAACTACCCTCTGTGTAAAAAGTTTGCCTCATACATCGCCTCTAAACCTTGCCACTCGCAGCGCCTCAAACCTATGCTCCCTAGTAATTGACCCCTTTACCTTGGGGAGAAAGTCTCTGACTATCCACTCTGTCTATGCCCCTCATAATTTTGTAAACCTCTATCAGGTCGCCCCTCAACCTCCTTCGTTCCAGTGAGAACAAACCAAGTTTATTCAACCTCTCCTCATAGCTAATGCCCTCCATACCAGGCAACATCCTGGTAAATCTCTTCTGCACCCTATCTAAAGCCTCCACATCCTTCTGGAGTGGCGACCAGAATTGAACACTATACTCCCAAGTGTGGCCTAACTAAGGTTCTTTACAGCTGCAACATGACTTGCCAATTTTTATACTCAATGCCCCCACCAATGAAGGCAAGCATGCCATATGCTTCTTGACTACCTTCTCCACCTGTGTTGCCCTTTTCAGTGACCTGTGGACCTGTACACCTCGATCTCCCTGACTGTCAATACTCTTGAGGGTTCTACCATTCACTGTATATTCCCTACCTGTAATAGACCTTCCAAAATGCATTACCTCACATTTTTCTGGATTAAACTCCATCTGCCATCTCTCCGCCCAAGTCTCCAAACGATCTAAATCCTGCTGTATTGAAGAGGTGAGGATTCTTAAGTCTGGCACCCCACCTCCAATCTGGGCCCTCCTGGCAATTGTGGGGCAACTTTTCTTGAGGTTACACAGGGAGGGCATTGTTAGCCACATGCGTGATTCACAGTGTGTGTGGAGGAGGGGGGGGGGCGGGTGTTGCGTGGTTCACAGTGGTGGGAGGGGTGTGTTAAGGAAGGGTTTGGGGTGTTGAAGGGAGAGGAGGGTGAAGGGAGGATTGGGGGAGTTGAAGGGAGAGCGGGGTGGAGGGAGGGTTGGGGGTCGCATGGTGAGTTGGGGAGGTGGATGCTCGCGTGGGGGTGGAAAGGTCTCCGTGGGGGTGGTTGGTATTGGTGTCTCCTCATACCTATTGACCTTTTTCCAGCACTGGAGGCCAATCCTCCTGGTACACGGCCGGAGCTCACAGCCGCCGCCACCCCGTTGCAGGCAGCACTGGCTGCCCTGTGGCTGACCCTCCGGGACCCTCGGGGCAACAGGACATCTGTCCTGGCCTCCACTGCGTCTAGGAGCCTCCTGAGATCTGCAAATCTTGGGACTTTTCTCACCGATTGCTTGCACACATTGCGGCACACAATAGAACTGAGCAAAATCTTACCTCTTCCCTACGTTGATGTGTAGGGAGTGTGTGAGCCATGGAATGGGAATTTTCATGGTGTTTTCGCTTCTCACCTGTGCGCCTCCTGTGTTTCTGTTAGTGCACCCCATGCTGCATCATGTTTTGATGGCTGAGTCTACCCCTGAACACGTGTGGCCCCCATAGGCTCCAAAATCTGGATGAAGCCAGCCAAGAGGACCTCAACAGTCAGAGCAGGTCCTGACCATTCTCTACCTCAGCTGAACCGCTCCACCATGGCACAGAGTGAAATCTGGAATTAAAAGATGACCCCACAACCATTGTTGATTTCATAAAAACCCATCTGATTCACTAATGCTCTTTAGGGCAGGAAATCTGCCATCCTTATCTGTCTGGCCTACATGTGTCTCTAAACCCACAACATTGTGGTTGACTCTTCAATGCCCTCAGGAATGGCCTAGCAAACCACTCGGTTCAAGGGCAATTAGGGATCGACAATAAATGCTGGCTCAGCCAGCAATGCAGTATCCCATGAATGATTTTAAAAAGAGGTTTCACCATGTAGGAGTAGCAGAAAAAGGAAGACTTAATTGCCACTAGGTCTTCTTGGTAGCAGGACATCGCTCAGTAGACTATAAATGTCTATGATAACCTGACTGAATATCCTGAGCTCCCTGAGGCACTGTGGCATTCAAACATATTGAGGAAGCTGATGCTCTGACTGTGTATACCCTGTTGTAGATGTATCGATTGCAAGCTGCAACCACTGCGTTAATCCCCTCCTATAGAACAACAGGTTTGTGTGGAGACGTCTGTTAGAGTTTCTGCTGATACCCCTGCACCTGGTGCTTCTACTTACCTGGGCCAGAATTCTTCAGCCGTTTGCTGGCAGCAGGATTCCCTGGCCATGCAGGCAGCGGGTTTCTCGGCGATGTGGGGTGGTTTCAGTGGGAATTCCTATTGACAGCGGCAGGAACAGAGAATCCCGCCACCAGCGAACGGCATACCGCCTCCCGCCGCTGGGAAACACGGCTGGGAGGCCGGAGAATCCTGAGGCGGAAGGTAAAACACCATAAGCAGCCCCCATATGATCTGATGTGCAACAACTGAAAAGTAGAGATCAGCACACAAACCTACAAGGTAATGGAAATGACATCCAATGTAGTGAAAATCACTCCTAAAGCAGATGCAATGATGCCCATAGTGGATATCACCTTCAAGTAGTGAGGTTGTGCCTTCAACATAAAAACTAATGAGCAAAAGCTGTTCACTTCGGCAGGAATGTTGTATAATGGGATTTTAAAAAAAATCTATGATTTCAACCCCTTCAATTGCCTCTGTGCTCTTGCTTTGCTTTGGCCAACAAGTTCCAGGAAAGATGGGAAACGTGTGCACCCACAGACAGAGTTGAAACCACCAGTTAAAATAATTATTTAGGACTTCCGGTGGCGGCGATGAGTGAGTAAGCCGCACATTCGGTGGCTCTCACTCCGGCGAGATTTGAGGACCTGGTTCCCCGGTTTTGCGGGACTGTGAAGCGCTGGAAAGACGGCCACGGAGGTGCTGAGGAAGGGGCAGAGTTGCATGGAACCGCGGGTGAGCAGAAAGCAGCGAAAACGGGAGAGGAAGGGACAACGGCAAGGTGCAGGGGAAGCTGACCCGGGAGCAAAGATGGCGGACCTACGGACCTCGGACCCGGCGATCCAGCAAGCGCTGGGAAAACATGCTGCAGGTGATAAAATGCAGTTTTGAGTCGTTGAAGCGGGATAACTTGGACCCACTTCAGAAGGCAGTGGATCAATTGAACCAGAGATTGGATGTCCAGGACGAAAACGTTAAGGAGCTGGGAGAGGCGGTGGAGGAGCAGGCGGACGTGCAGACGATTGCTGTGCTAGAAGTCGGTGGGCTGAAGGAGAGACAGAAGATGGCTGGACAGTGGAGGAGCTGGAAAATAGAGCCTGCAGCCAAAATCTGAGGATCATCGGCCTCCTGGAGGGGGATGAGGGAGCAGATGCCACCGTGTTTGTGGCTGACCTGTTGATGCAGCTGATGGGGGCTGACACCTTTCCGCGACCGCCAGAGCTGGAAGGGGCACACAGAGTACAGGCGAGGCAGATGCGTCCAGGGGGCCGTCGTCGTCTCTCTCTCTCTCTCTCCCCCCCCCCCCCCCCCCCCCCCCCCCCCCCCCCGTCCCCCCGTCCGTCCGTCCGATGGTGATCAGGTTCCACAGGTTTGTGGAGAAGGAGCGGGTGTTGCAGTGGGCAAAGAGCACTAAGAGCAACACGTGGAATAACAGTGTTCTTCACATTTATCAGGACCTAAGCCAGGAAGTGGCCAGGCGTCGAGCAGCCTTTAAACAAGTTAAGGAGGTGCTATTTAAAAAGCACGTGAAGTTTGGTCTGCTCTTCCCGGCTCGTCTTTGGGTCACGCATCAGGGCCAACACCACTACTTCTCCGAGCCCGAAGAAGCGATGGACTTCGCGAGGGATCAGAGGCTGGTCCCGAAAAAAGGACCCACGGACGCAAGCTAGGGTCCGAGAGTTACCGTTTGGGGGGATGCCTACTGTGCCTGGACTGTCGGTCAACTGTTTACTGCTTTAAAGGTGCCATGTGTTGTATTTTTGGGGCAACTTTTGCCTATGGGGGGTGCGGGGGGGATACCCCTCGTATGTTCTTTTTCATTTTTGTTGCTTTTCTCGTTTTTCTACTGTGGTGGGTGCCTTTTATCATGTTCTCTGGGGGTGCTGGAGCCTTCATTGTAACATAAGGGTGGCCGGTCAGCAATGGAGATTAAAGATGTTGGTTGAGGATTTTAGTTTTTTATGTCTATGGTTTTTATGTTTGGTATTGGGTGGGTGATGTATGGGTACAGGGTTACTGTGTTATTGTATTAATGCTCAGTAAGCCAACCAGGCTGATCACCTGGAATGTCAGAGGACTAAATGGGCCAGTTAAAAGGGCACGTGTGTTCGCGCACTTGCGGGCTGTAAAGGCGGACGTAATTATGTTGCAGGAGACACATTTGAAAGTGTCGGACCAGAGTAGGCTAAGGAAGGGCTGGATCAGCCAGGTCTTCCACTCGGGCTTGGATTCTAAGTCCGGGGGGTAGCAATTATGATCAATAAGCGGTTCAATTTGAGGCGGAGAGCGTAATCGCAGACGGCGTAGGTAGATTCCTTATGGTAAGGGGCAAGCTGGAGAGGAGGAGAGTGGTGCTGGTGAACATATATG
Source organism: Scyliorhinus torazame (assembly GCF_047496885.1). Taxonomy (NCBI): domain Eukaryota; kingdom Metazoa; phylum Chordata; class Chondrichthyes; order Carcharhiniformes; family Scyliorhinidae; genus Scyliorhinus; species Scyliorhinus torazame. The sequence continues at coordinate 201,168,632 of NC_092718.1, forward strand.
CTCCGAACTGGGACGACGCTGACTTTAAAAGAGTGCTGGGGAAGATCCCAGACCTAGACTCACATAAGTTGATGATGGGGGGGGGGGGACTTTAATACGGTCCTCGACCCGGTGCTAGACCGGTCATGTCCTAGAACGGGTGGGCTCCCAGCAATGGCAAGGGAGCTGAAAGGGTTCATGGAGCAAATGGGGGCAGTGGACCCATGGAGAGCCGGACAGCCGATGGGAAGGGGCTACTCGTTCTACTCGCATGTTCATAAAGTATACTCGAGGATTGATTTCTTTATCTTGAGCAGGGACTGTGTGGGGGAGGTAAAGAATATGGAATACTCAGCAATCGCTATCTCGGACCATGCCCCACATTGGGTGGACCTGCAGGTCGGTGGGGCGAATTATCAACGCCCGCAATGGAGGTTAGACGTAGGATTGCTGTCGGAGGAGGGGATATGTGAGAGACTGCGGAGGTGTATGTAAAATTACTTGCAGGTGAATGATACAGGGGAGGTTCCTGAAGGCAGTAGTGAGGAGGGAGCTGATTTCAATTCAGGCTCACAGGGATAGGACGGACAGAGCAGAAATGGATAGATTGGTTAAGGAGATTCACCGGATAGACGAGGAGCATGCAGAGTCCCCGGGGGAGGACCTACTCGGGGAGAGACGGAGACTGCAGGCGGAACTGGGGTGCTATCCACGAGTAGAGTCGTGGAACAGCTTAGGAAAGCAAGGGGTGTGGTGTATGAGCATGGGGAGGAGGCCAGCAGATTGCTAGCGCAGCAACTCAGGAAGAGGGAGGCGGCCAGGTAAATAAGTAGGGTGGTGGACGGGGAGGGGAGCAGAGTAGAGGCCTCGTCAGGACTGAATAAGGTGTTTCGGGACTTTTATAGTAAGCTCTACACTTCAGAACCCCCGGAGGAGATGAAACGGTTCCTGGACGGACTAACCTTCCCAAAAGTAGGCGGTGGACTAGTAGACGAGTTGGGGGCCCTGATTAGAGCGGAGGAGGTATTGGGGGGCCTAAAGGCCATGCAGTCGGGGAAAGCCCCGGGGCCGGATGGATACCCAGTAGAGTTTTACAAGAAGTTCTCGGAAATAGTGAGACCGGTCCTGACTAGGGTTTTTAATGAGGCGAGGGACCTTGCCGCCGCTGATGTTGTAGGCCACCATCTCGCTGATATTGAAGCGGGACAAGGACCCAGAATCCTTGCGGTCATACAGGCTGATCTCCTGATCAATGTAGATGCCAAGCTCCTGGCCAAGGTCCTGGCGATTAGAATGGAGGACTGCGTACCGGAGGTGATTGGGGATGATCAGACAGGGCTTGTGAAAGGCAGGCAGCTGCCAGCTAACGTGAGAAGATTGCTTATGTGATCATGATGCCCCCGACGGGCAAGGCGGTGGAGGTGGTGGTGACAATGGGACGCTGAGAAGGCCTTCGACCGGGTGAATTGGGGCTATTTGTGGGAGGTACTCAGACGGTTCGGGTTCGGGGAGGGACTGGTTCATTGGGTCAGACTATTGTACAAGCCCCAAAAGCTAGCGTAAGGACGAACAGGATAATGTCAGATTATTTCAGGCTACATCGCGGGACCATACAGGGATGCCCACTCTCCACGTTGCTGTTCGCGCTGGCCATAGAACCGTTAGCGATTGCACTGAGAGCTGCAAAGGGGTGGAAGGGAATGACTTTGGGGGGGGGTGGGGGGGGGGGGGGGGGGGAGAGAGAGAGAGAGAGAGCACAGGGTCTCTCTCTATGCGGATGACCTGCTCCTGTACGTTGTCGGACCCACTGGATGGGATGGAAAATATACTGGAAACATTGAGGAAGTTCGGCTGGTTCTCAGGGTACAAATTAAATAATGGCCAAGAGTGAGATGTTTGTAGTGCAGGCAAGGGGCCAGGAGAATAGACTGAAGGGGCTAGTTTATTTGGGCAGCACGGTAGCATTGTGGTTGGTTAGCACAATTGCTTCACAGCTCCAGGGTCCCAGGTTCGATTCCTGGCTTGGGTCACTATCTGTGCAGAGTCTGCACATTCTCCCCCTGTGTGCGTGGGTTTCCTCCGGGTGCTCCGGTTTCCTCCCACAGTCCAAAGATGTGCAGGTTAGGTGGATTGGCCAAGCTAAATTGCCCTTAGTGTCCAAAATTGCCCTTGGTGTTGGGTGGGGTTACTGGGTTATGGGGATAGGGTGGAAGTGTGGACCTTGGGTAGGGTGCTCTTTCCAAGAGCCGGTGCAGACTCGATGGGCCAAATGGCCTCCTTCTGCATTTTAAATTCTATGAAGTGTCTATGAAGCTGCCATTTAGGCTAGTTGGGGAAGGTTTTCGGTACTTGGGGATACAGGTGGCACGAGACTGGGGCAGGTTACATAAGTTCAATTCGACTAGAGTGGTGGAACAAATGAAGAGGGAGTTTCGGAGATGGGATGCACTCCCGCTGTCACTTGCAGGGAGGGTGCAGACGGTAAAGATGACAATCCTCCCTAGATTCCAGTTCATCTTCCAGTGCCTCCCGATCTTTATCCCACGGTCCTTCTTCAAAAGGACCGGCAAAATCATCATGAGCTTTGTCTAGGCGGGAAAATCCCCGCTAGTGAGGAAGGCGATGCTTGAAAGGAGCCGCAGCGAGGGGGGACTGGCATTGCTGAGCCTGATCAACTACTACTGGACGGCTAACATAGCCATGATAAGGAAGTGGATGGTGGGTACGGGTTCTATCTGGGAGCGGGTGGAAGCGGCTTCGTGCAGGGGCACCAGTTTGGCGGCCCTGGTCACGGCTCCCCTACCGCTTGCGCCGGCCAGGTACTCCACCAGCCCAGTAGTGGGGGCGGCCCTGCGGATTTGGGGCCAGTGGAGAAAGCATGCAGGGGAGGTGGGGGCGTCAGTCTGGGCTCCAATTTGTGATAACCATCGATTCGCCCCGGGAACATGGATGGAGGGTTTCGAGCATGGCGGCGGGCGGGGGTGAGGAGGGTGGGCGATATGTTCCTGGAGGGGAGCTTTGCGAGTTTGAGGGATTTGGAGGAGAAAGCTGGGCTGGAAAGAGAAATGACTTTCGGTATTTACAGGTGCGGGACTTTGTACGCAGTCAGGTCCCATCCTTCCCACTCCTCCCGCCAATAGGGATTCAGGACAGAATTGTCTCTGGAGGAGAAGGAGGAGAGGGTAGAGTCTCGGATATTTACACGGTGCTCATGAAGGGGGAAGAGTCCCAGGCGGAGGAGCTGAAACTCAAATGGGAGGAGGAACTCAGCGGGGAGATGGAGGATTGGGTATGGGCGGAAGCCCTGAGCAGGGTAAACTCAACCGCAATGTGTGCCAGGCTCGGCCTGATTCAGTTTAAGGTCGTCCACCGGGCTCACATGATGGTGGCTCGGATGAGCAAATTCTTTGGGGTAGAGGACAAGTGCGCTAGATGCGCAGGAGGACCAGCGAACCACGTCAACATGTTTTGAGCATGCCCTAAGCTTTGGGGGTACTGGGAGGGATTTGCGGATGTCATGTCCCGGGTGCTAAGAACAAGGGTGGTGATGAGTCCAGAGGTGGCAATTTCCGGGGTTTCGGAGAACCCGGGAGTTCAGGGGGAGAAAGAGGCCGATGTTCTGGCCTTTGCTTCCCTGATAGCCCGACGGCGAATACTGCTGGCATGGAGAGACTCAAAACCCCCAAAGACCGGACTATGGCTTTCGGACATGTAACATTTTCTGGGTATGGAAAAAAATCAAGTTCGCTTTGAGGGGATCTGTAATGGGGTTCGCCCGAAGTTGGCAACCATTCATCGACTTCTTCGCGGGAGAGTGAGCGTCAGTGGGGGGGGGGGGCAGGATTTGGGTAGAGTAGGAGGGATAAACAGGCGGGGAATGCATGTGGGAGAGGAGCGGGTATGTGCATTATGGTTTGGTTGAAATGTTGGTTTTCTGTTGATGTTTGCATATTTCTGTAATCTGTAACCGTTTACAATGCCAAAAAAAACTCAATAAAATTGTTCGTTAAAAAAAAAATTATTATTATTTATGAGTTATTAACATATTTACATTAACAACCTACCAAAAGTGTTTTTCGCATGCGGCTGCACACCCTGTAATTAAATACGGAAGTTGGTAAATTAAGCTGTTAGCATTTTTAACTACCACCTGCTCCCAATCCTGCTCGTTCTTTGAAGTTAAAATTCTCCTCAATCTTTTCCCAGCTGGGATCCATTCTGTCACCTACTGAGGATACCAGCCTTCAGTCATGCCATACCTGTCTCAATCTTCTTGCCGTAGCACACCATAACTATAAACAGACTCTCGTTATTTTCATGTTGATCACTCTGTTATCCTAGTTGATAACCAGCATCCTTCTGAAGTGAAATGTTACCAAAGTATCCACTGCCTGTTTCTGTGCCTTTCCAAAGTAGCTGATACTTCTTACAATATCAAATGGCAAATGAATTACTCTTGAACTGTAATCACAGTGCAACTCCATATACACAAAGGTTAAAAATGATGTAATACACAAAGGATACTTGGTGAGCAGCTGTGGAATGTAGAAAGTCTATCTAATGATATTCTAACAAGCCTAGTCTCGTCCATGAGTGACAAAGTATTCTGTTTATACCCCATGAAAGTGTTGTGAACATGTAAATTTTTATTGTAGTTTCAATTAATTTTGATGAGAGGAGCATCTGAGGAGGCAAAGCAATACCCAGTAGTCCTGGACAAATGGTCAGACATGTTTCCAAAATGATTCACAGTAGGACAGGAACCTTTACTGTCACCATGTTGTTCATAAAATTTATGTTGATGGGTATAAGAGTCTTGTGGTTATGGTACACTACTGGATTAACAACGCAAGGGTTATGGGTTCAAATTCCATCATTCAAGTTGTAAAATTGAAATCAATAGTCATTGGTGGCCTTACACCAGAAAGTGATTGTGGAAGTTGCTGGATTGTCATTAAAAACACAACAGGTTCAATAATCTTCATCAGGGAAGGGGACCTATCTGGTAGGCCATAATTCCACACTGACTTTCAATGGCATTTAAAGTGGCTTCTTCTGTATAAGAAATTGCTACATCAAGAAGACAGTTCAAGACTATTACCACAGGGTAACTAGGGACAAGTTTTGATGCAGACTTGCAGCATTGCTCATATCCTGAGAAATGATTTTAAAAATGTTATTGGAGTTTAAAGTATTCACTCAGTATACGTTATTAGCTGGAAATAACTGAGGCCATTCATTTCAGCTGGAATTGTTGGTGCAGACACTGCAATGATGCATTTCTTGTACAAGTTATAGAAACTTAAAACAAAATGCACATTCGCTCATTCCAACTAGTCTAAACTATCAATGAGTAACATTTGAAATGTGTCACATGCTTTCTTATTACTCTTGCAGAAATTCAGTTGCCATCAGAACAGTACAAGTTGGAATTACAAGATAATGAAGGGAGCTTTGATAAAGACGGAAAGATCGCCGAACTGGATCCTGAAACCTGTGTTGTTACAGCACTCCAAAAGGGGCAGGCTGGCTTAGTTCTCATGTATAAAAGTATCCTTTTTCTGTTAAACCTACTTTTCATCGTAGGATCGTCCAGGTCAATTTATTTCCAACTAGGAAATTAACATATTACACCTTTTTTAGAAAATCACTAAGACTACTTCTGAAACTAATAAAGATTCTTCTTATTATTAAATGAAAGGATCCATGTGGCTGACTAGCTCATCAAAAGGCTTTGACATAACATTAATAAATGTATGCTGTTATGTGGCTTTATATTGAGCAGTGTAGGATCTCTTACTTTTCAAATAAGAGACGAGGGCCCAGTGGTAGTGCGAGGTTGAGTTTTATTGCAAAAATCAGGTTAGTACACTACAAAAATACAAAATAAAAGGAACAAAAACCCAGCAGGGCATAAGGAAGACGAAGAGAGAGGAAGGAGAGAGACACACAGGCAACACACACTTGTGCTAGTAAACTTATACCGTGTTTGATACCGCCCCCCTCTTTGCTCCCTATTGGTTTACAAGTTTTAATTGTGGCTCCTGAATGATGGTCTTTACCATCACTCACCTTGATATCTGACTCATTGGGTGTACTCCCCTTTGCAGTCTAGCTGAGAGGCTGGTGCAAGGTTTTACTGCCAAGCTGATCAGGGGCGGGATTCTCCCCTACCCGGCTGGGCGAGGGGTTCCGGTGTAATTTAGTGGCGGGAACCACTCTGGCGTCGGACCACCCCAAAGTCTCTGCACCTTTAGGGGCCAAGCCCTCACCTTGAGGGGCTAGGCCCGCGACGGAGTGGTTTCTGCTCCGCCGGCTGGTGGGAAAGACCTTTAGCGCCACGCCAGCCGGCGCCGAAAGGTCTTTGCCGGGCAACGCATGCGCAGGAGCGTCAGCGGCTGCTGACATCATCCCCGCGCATGTGCAGGTGAGGGGGTCTCTTCTGCCTCCACCATAGTGAAGACCATGGCGAAGGCGGAAGAAAAAGAGTGCCATCACGGCAAAGGCCCGCCCGCGGATCGGTGGGCCCCGATTGCGGGCCAGGCCACCGTGGGGGTACCGCCCCGGGACCAGATCGGCCCGCGACACACCCCCCCCCCCCCCCCCCCCCCCCCGGAGCCCGCCCGCGCCGCCTTGTCTCGCCGTTCAAAAGGTGGTTTAATCCACGCCGGCGGCAGAGGGTTGACAGCGGCGGGACTTCGGCCCATCACGGGCCGGAGAATCGCCGGGGGTGGGCCTGCCGACCGGCGCGGCGCGATTCCCACCCCTGCTGAATCTCTGGTGGCGGGAGCGGGATTCACGCCAGCCCCTGGCGATTCTCCGACCCGGTGGGGGGTCGGAGTATCGTGCCCCTTAACTCAGAACAATGCAAGCTTGTATTTCAACTGCAGTTACAATATTTTGAAAACTTGGATTTTAACTATTTCCCTACAATCCCCTCTTTGATTCTTCTAAAAATTCCAAGAGAATCAATCAATAAAAGCTAGCAAGCAGGAAATAGCGAGAGGAACACATTCACAGATGCCTTTGACGTTCCCTTTGTTTTGGAACCGCCTCCAACACTGGAATGGGCAAGCCTACAAAGTGTTAAAAGCCTTTAAATATAGGAAACACGCTTATTAGGCAAAAGGGGATGACGGTTGCGACATTATCATAAATGTAAGAACTGCAACTGGGGGAAGAGAAGTGAAGGAGATAGCCAGAGTACAGACTGAAGGAAAGATAGTGTTAGTGAGAGCAGATCATAGTTAATGTAATAGTGTAGCGATTAGTAGTAGATGAGTGTAGATTACATGTTAATAATTAGGGCAGCACGGTAGCATTGTGGATAGCACAATTACCTCACAGCTCCAGGCTCTCAGGTTCGATTCCGGCTTGGGTCACTGTCTGTGCGGAGTCTGCACATCCTCCCCGTGTGTGCGTGGGTTTCCTCCGGGTGCTCCGGTTTCCTCCCACAGTCCAAAGATGGGCAGGTTAGGTGGATTGGCCATGATAAATTGCCCTTAAGTGTCCAAAATTGCCCTTAGTGTTGGGTGGGGTTACTGGGTTATGGGGATAGGGTGGAGGTGTTGACCTTGGGTAGGGTGCTCTTTCCAAGAGCCGGTGCAGACTCGATGGGCCGAATGGCCTCCTTCTGCACTGTAAATTCTATGAGATCAAATGTATTATATAAAAGTGTCAAATCCAATTAGTAGTGTTAATAAAGTTATAGCTTTTTTCAATTTAGAAGCTATTTGTGGCCTATGTGAACACAATGCCAACCATCCTGAATTTAGCAACACAAAGAACGCCACATGGTATAAGTAGTATATTTCTATAAATAATAAGCAGTTCGATTAGACATGTTAGCTTTACAAAGATTGAAGAAAACACGGATCAGAAAATTTACACAGAAGAAGAATTGTAAGATGGAGAGTCTCAAGAAGCCTGACTACTTCAGAAAAAACGTAAACTATATCAAAACTGGGAATTCTTTAAACAGCAGTTTGACATTTTCCTATCTGCCTCCGCAGTAGAAAATGCTTCCGATCAGAGCAAAATTGCTCTTAATTTGGCTGGAACGCAAGCATTCAAGCTTTTTAACTCCTTTGAATTTGCTAAAGATGAGGATAAAATGAAATATAACAGTGCTACAGAAATTCGATGCTCACTGCAAAAAGGTGAACGAGACCTATGAGCGCTACATGTTCAGAAAGGCTGTAAGGGGAATCGGTTGATTCTTTCATTACAGTTATAAAGTTAGCACACTCGTGTAACTTTTCCTCCGTTACTGATTCAATGCTTCGCTATCAAGTTGTATTTGGGATAAATGAAGGAACATTTGCGAGAAAAAATGCGAAGATGGCTGATTTTGCCGCTAGATGAAGCGATTAAGATGTGCAAAGCAAGTGAACATGCATCCTCTGAATATGTGGAGTTCAGGGAAAACGAAAGAGGTGCGATGTCGGGAAACGTGGCTGACGCCATTAATGCTGTGTCACAGCACAGAAAACTGCGCAAAACGGCCTGAGGCCATTTTGAGACTGACGTCATGAGCGTGATGATGGGCAGGCGCTGTGGCCACGCCCACAGTAAAAAATATTGTCCGGCAAAAGGCAAACAATGTTCCAATTGTTGCAAGTTCAACCACTTTGCAGCACAGTGTCTCTCAACAGCTGTAAACAAATTTTTTTAATCCTACCATGACTACAGAAGGATACAAAGTGCTCACAGCGAAGAAAACAGATCAAATACCTTTTTTTAAAAAATATAAATATTTTTTATTGGGTTTTTGTACAGAGTAAATTTCGGCGTTATGTACACAGGATATGATATATCTATATACATGTAAGTAGGCATCCGTTTGTGACGGTGAGGCACTTCCGGAGGGCAATCCTTGAGTGGGTCTGGTGCCGGTGTTGCCCCTCGCTTCTCCCGGTCAGATTTCGCCACCGTTGTCTTCTCGTGCACACTGCCGCTTCAGCCAGCCCACCCGTCCTCCGCCTGTTTTCTCTGTTCCTGTGGATGTCAGGTTGGTTAATGTTTCCCTGCCTCCCCCCCCCCCCCCCAAACCTCCCTGGCTCTTCTCTATTGTTCCCTGTCTCTCTCTCTCCCCCCCCCCCCCCCCTGTGGTTCGCCTTTCCTTTCTCTTGGAATGAGTTTCTCTTCCCCCCCCCCCCCCCCCCTCCTCCTGTTCTGTCTCACCCTCTCATGTTTTGGCTGCTTTCCTCTGGTTCCTGGCTATTCTTCTCCTTGTTTGTTGGCCACAAACAAGTCCTGGAACAATTGGTGAATGGCTCCAACATTCTGTGGAAGCCGTCGTCTGACCCTCAGATGGCAAATTTAATTTTCTCCATTTGGAGGGATTCCGAGAGGTCGGACAGCCAGTCTTCAGCTTTAGGTGGTGCTGCTGACCGCCAGCCGAACAGGATTCAACGGCGGGCAATCAGGGAGGCAAAGGCAAGGCGTCCGCCCTCCTCCCCAGGAATAGATCTGGCTGGTCTGAAACCCCGAAGACCGCCACTTGAAGAAGGCAGTCCAGTACTCCACACGTCTGGGGCAAGATCAGAACGTGGGCGTGGTTGGCCGGGCCTCCTTGGCACCTCGCATCTGAGCTGCAGGTACCTTAGCTCGTTCCTCCTGGTCAGCTGGAATTTCTCTGTCAGTTCGTCCAGTGTTGCAACCCTGCCGTCGGTGTATAGGTCCCTGACTGTCCGCCTTTTGAAGGTGGCGTCGATCAGTGCTGGTGTGAACCTATGGTTGTTACAGATGGGAGCTATGTCTGACATTTTGTTCAGGCCAAATTGCTGCCGTAGCTGGTTCCAGGACTGGAGGGTGGCTGCTGGAGTGTTTTTTGGGTGGGGATGGGAGTGCCGCCATGGCGAGGGCCCGGAGGGAGGTCCCCTTATAGGAGGCCTCCTCTGCGCGCACCCACTCGGCCTCTGGCTCCTTGATCCATCCCCTTACTCGCTCGGCCATCGCCGGCCAGTAGTAGAATTGTAGGATTGGGAGGGCTAGCCCTCCCCTTGATTTTGTCCCCCCCCCCCCCCCCATACGAACGCCATGATTAGTTTGTCTACTGCTTGGAAAAAGGCCTTGGGGATGTAGATCGGGATGACTCTGAGTAGGAAGAGATACCTGGGTAGCACGTTCATTTTGATTGTCTGTTCTCTCCCCGCAAAGGAGAGTGGGAGTGTGTTCCATCATTGCAGGTCCTTTTTTACTTCCTCTGTCAGACTGGTGAGGTTCCATTTGTGGATCCCTTTCCAGTCGTGGGCTATTTGGATCCCCATGAGTCGGGCTTGTTTAAACGGCAGTCCCGTTAGTGCTGCCCTACTTGTGGGTGTACCGGGAAGATCTCGCTTTTGCTCATGTTGAGTTTGTAGCCCGAGAAGGCGCCAAACCCTTTCAGGAGTGCGATGATTCCGCCCATGCTGCTTTGTGGGTCCGAGATGTAGAGGAGCAGGTCATCTGCATTGAGTGAGACTCTGTGCTCTCTGCCGCCCCTTCGGATCCCCCTCCAGCTTTTTGCCGCTCTGAGCGCAATTGCTAGTGGCTCGATCGCTAGGGCGAACAGCAGCGGGGTCAGTGGGCATCCTTGTCTGGTGCCCCTGTGCAGCTGGAAGTATCGGGAGTTGGTGTTGTTTGTCCGTACGCATGGGAGCGTTGTATAGGAGTTTTACCCAGGAGGTGAATCCTGTTCCAAGCCCAAACCGCTCCAGTACCTCTGTGAGGTATTTCCATTCGACTCTGTCGAAGGCCTTTTCTGCGTCTAGGGGGTGTTTTCTTCCCGGAGGGGGTCATTATCACGTTCAGGAGGCGCCTGATGTTTGAGGTAAGCTGTCTACCTTTGACAAAGCCCGTCTGGTCTTCTGCGACCACCTCTGGCACGCAGTCTTCTAGCCTTTTGGCTAGAACCTTAGCCAGTATTTTGGCATCTCCCTTCAGCAATGAGATGGGTTTGTATGACCCACATTCTGTTGGGTCTTTATCTTTCTTAGGTATCAGCGAGATTGAGGCCTGTGCGAGCGTGGGTGACAGTGTGCCCTTGGCCAGCGAGTCTGTGAACATCTCCCGCAGGTGCGGGGCCAGTGTTGTCGCGAATTTATTTGTAGAAGTCCGTCGGGAATCCGTCCGGCCCCGGTGCCTTCCCCGCCTGCATGGAGCTTATGCTATCCATGATCTCTCCCAATGCTAGTGGCTTCCAGGCCCCGTTTTCTCTCCTCCCCCACAACTGGTATGTCCAGCCCATCAAGGAACCGTTTCATCCCAGCCTCCTCCGTTGGGGGCTCTGAGGTGTACAGCCCTTGGTAAAAGGCCCTGAATGCCTTGTTGATCTTTTATAGCTCTGTTTGTAATGCGCCTCTAGTATCCCTGATTTGCGCAATTTCTCTGGTGGCTGCCTGCTTTCTCAGCTGGTGTGCCAGCAGGCGGCTGGCTTCGTCTCCGTGTTCGTATAAGGTCCCACATGCTTGGCGGAGTTGAAGCACTGCTTTCCTGGGGGAGAGCAGATCAAAGTTCCTTTGTAGCTCATTCCTCTGCACCAGGAGCTCTATGGCCGGGGCCTCAGAGTATTTACGGTCTACCTCCAGTATGGAGTCGACCAGCTGCTGCCTAGCCCCTTTTCCTCCCTATCTGTTCGCGCTTTGAAAGCCTTTAGTGCTTCCCAGAACGTGGAGGGCGAGACCTCCCCGTTCTGATTATTCTCCTTATGGTCTGTTATGGCCCGCGATATCTTTTCATTGAAGGCCTTGTCAGCTAGTAGGGCAACTTCCAGTCTCCATGTGGGGCATTGGGCCCTGCCCATTTCCAGCCTCACTTCCATGTAGTGTGGAGCATGGTCTGATATCACAATTGCGGAGTATACCAATTTGTCTATTCCCGGAAGCACCGTTTTCCCCACCACAAAGAAGTCAATTCTGGTGTATACTTGTGTTCTGGGGAGAAGAAGGAGAACTCCTTCTCCCCTGGGTGGGTGAACCTCCAGGGGTCCACTGCTCCCATCTGTTCCATAAAGTGACCGAGTTCCCTTGCCATGTTTGCGATTTCCCCCGTCTTGGGGTTCGATCTGTCAGTCGTTGGGTCCTGTACACCAGTGTTCTTCAAAGTCGGGGGCGCGACCCGCGGGTGGGTCACGGGTGGGTGTCGGGAGGGTCGCGGCGCCATTGTCGTGGCGAACCCGATCGCGCAAATCCCCGCGCAGCAGCCGGCTTTTCATAACGCCTGTTGCAAGCGGCCGCGAACATGTTAAAAAAAACCCGGCTGTATTGCGCATGCGCGCACGATGATCATCGCAAATGCGCATGCGTGCCTATAATCGGGCACGCATGCGCAGTGCGGCTGCTATTGTTTTGAACGGTTGAGCTTTTTGTTTTTTATTCATTTATTTTATTCACTTAATTTTTATTTTTTCATTTATTTTATTCATTTTATTTTTTTTACAACTTCGGTGGGGGGGGGGTTTATTCATTTTTTTTCATTCAATTTACTCTTTTTTTTTTACAAGTTCGGAGGTGGGGTTTTATTTCATAAAATTTTACAGGAAACAAATTCAGAACTTTGGACAGATGGAGACTCCATACTTTCCGACACCAGAAGGCTTCACCTTCATCTAACAGGTTCCATTGGACGAGCGTGTAAGAGGGCCAAAGGGACCCAAAACCATTTCCTCCATTTTTGTCAGCAGCAATCAAGGTAAGAGAAAATGGTGGGTCGCGCAGTTCGGCCTGCGTTAACTAGTACTACCGGTGAGGGTCCCGCTAACCATGATGTACCGTCCCTCCGGGGCCGCAACCGTCTTTGTCACCCTAAACATCGTCCATTTGCTGACCAGTCTTTCCGCCCCCCGGGTCCGCAACCATCTTTGTCACCCTAAACATCGTCCATTTGCTGACCAGTATTGCCCCCCCCCCCCCCCCCCCCCCCCCGGCCCTCATCCCAAAACAGGAATGGTAGGTCTGTCCCACCTAGCCCTTTCTTACCCGCAGTCGGTCCTGCTCTCTCAGGTGCGTCTCTTGGAAGATTATGTCTGCCTTCAGGTTTCTTAGGTGGTTGAGGACTCTGGATCTTTTCACTGGGCCGTTGAGTCCTTTACGTTCCAGGTGACTATCCTGGTGGGGAGCTTCTGTCCCCTAGCTCCTGTGGGATTAACCATATTCACCTGGTGGACGCGCCCCTGCCCTCCGGGTTTCCCCCTTGTTAGGGAGCCGTCCTGGATGGTCGCTGTCACTGCTCTCTCCATGCGGTCGGGCCCCTGCACTCCGGGGCCTCCCTACATCCAGGTGGCCCCAGCCATAGTCGCCCGCTGTGCGGCCACCACACGGGTAGACCCCTTCACTTTGGGGTTTCCCTTCACCCAGAGGCTGTACTGGGTGGATGCTTGCAGCGATTCCTTGTTCCGACCCCTTCGTTGCGGCACTCTGTAGCCTTGTACCTGTTCCTTTTCTAGCCTTGTTAGACCCTCCGGCCCTGTGTGTCCGCCGCCCCCAGTCCCTCCCTTTTCTCCCCCTCTCCCATATATCCCTCCTTTGTCCCTCTTTCCCCTGCTCCTGACCCCATTTGTCTTCCCGCCTCTGTTGAGTGGTCCCACCCGCCCTCTGCCTGGCACCGGCCCTCTGTTGGCGCACTGCGGCCCTGCTTTTTTGCATGTCTCCGGTGCTGGCTTTCTTGCTAGTGCGGCGACCCCCCTCTAGGGAGTTACTGTTTTGGTTCCCCCCTGCCCACTCTTCCCCCGCCCTACCCTGCGCTTCCCGTGTTTGCTCACCCTTCTCCGCTACTCTCATACCCTTGTTCTGGGGCCTGGTTTCCCATCTGTCGGTTCGTTGGGTAGTGGTTTGCTTTTTGTTCAGGGTGCGCTTGCCATGTTGGGGGTGGGGGCGGGGGGCCTGGCATTGCCTCACCCCCCCCCTCCCCCTCGGCGTGTTGTTGCCCCTTACCAGGGGCACGTTTCTACCCTCGCTGTTGGTTTTCCAGCTCACGTTCTTTGATAAATTTGTTTGCGTCGGCAGGGGATATGAAGAAATATTCTCTTTTTTGGTATGTGACCCAGAGTTTCGCTGGGTGCAGCATACCAAAGCGCACATTGCCCCTGTGAAGGGCTGCTTTTGCTCTATTGAATTCGGCCCTTCTCTTGGCGAGGTGTGCCCCAATATCCTCGTACACTCTAATGGGGTGCCCTTCCCATCTGCAGGTTCTGTTCTGCTTGGCCCAGCGCAGAATTGTTTCCCTGTCTTTGTACCGGTGCAGTTTGGCTATAACTGCCCTCTGGTGTTCCCCCGCCCTGGGTTTCGGGCGCAGTGACCGGTGCACTCTGTCCATTTCCGGTGGGTTGGGGAACATTTCCCTCCCCACTAAGTTGCCCAGCATCTCGGCCACGTAGGCTGTGGGGTTTCTACCCTCGATCCCCTCTGGTAGGCCCACTATCCTAACATTTTGTCATCTTCAGCGGTTGTCACCCTGCCCTTCAGGCTCCCCTGCGTTGTGCCCAGTCTCGCCACTTCCTTCTCCAGGGCCGTGATCCGGTCGCTCATGTCAGTCGCAGCACTCTCCAGCTCCTTAATGGTCGCATTTTAGGTTTCCAGTTTCTCCTCCTGGGCTTCCAGTTTCTTCTCTGCTCTGCCCAGGGCGAGCTGCACCTCCGCCAGGGCCTTGGCCATTGCTGTCTGTACTGCGGCCTCTGTGTCTGCTTTGGTCCCTGCCTTGCTTTCTTGCTGGTGTTCCCTCAGCGCCTTGGCAAAGGCTGCCTTCCAGTTCCCCTCTGGCCCAGGGGGAGAAAGCTCCTGTCTGCCCAGTTCTTTTAGGTGCGGTGCGGCTTCCATTCCGCCGCTTTGTGTGCCAGTTAGCTCGTCGAGTGGGCTCGTGTATTGCCCCGTTTGCTTTTGGTGCCCTTCTGGCATTTAAAATTTTTTATTTTATTATTATTTTTTTTAATTCCCTTATTCCCCCATTCCCCTCTTTTTCTCTCCCCCCTCCCTTCTGAGGAGACTTTTTTCAGGTAAGTTTGGTTATCTTTTTTGAGAAGCGTGGAAGGAGAGGGAGTGTTCTGTCCCTTTAACACTTTAACAGTTTTCTTTTTCTAAGACTTTTTTTTCCCTTTTTTTCCCCCCCTCAAAAAGAGGGAGTTTTTGTTTTCTCCCCCCCCCCCCCCCCCCCCCCCCCCCCCCCCCCCCCCTCACTCAGCCTGGAAACAGAGAGAGAGAAAGGCTTCTCGGGCCGGGAGTCCCCCTTTGCTCCGCCGCTGCCTGCCTCGTGGTGGTTGCCGCCCGGTGGGGGGGGGGGGGGGGGGGGGTTTGGCTCAGTCGGCCGGGCCGGCTTGCAGGCCCACGCTCCGCTGTGCCGGCTCCGCTTGGGGGGTGGGAGGTGGGGGGAGGCGCAACTCTCCGGTTGCTTCCTGGTTTCCGGCCCCTAGCTCCTCCCGCGTACCTTTCCTCCCTTCGGCTCCTTGAGGCCTCCTCTCCTTCTCCCCTGGGGGGCTCTCCCCTCGTGCTTCTCCTGCTGCTCGCTCCGTTCCCGAGCGCCCGGGTCTATGGTCCCGCTCCGCCTCGGAGTCAGGGACGCTCCTCTTCCTTCGCTCCCGCCATGCGGGGGCGCGGTCGGCACAGCTCGCACCCGGGCGTGCGTTCTTCGTGGGGGGAGGGGGGGATGCGACTATGTCCCCCCCCCCCTCCGGAGCTCCTCTATGTGCGACCACTCCCCTCCACCGCCGGAAGTCGAATCAGACCAAATATCTTAACTGATAATGAAGATTCCTCACTATACATGCTAAAAGATACTTTCATGGTTGATGCAGTTCCTAGGATTAATGCACTAGGTTGTAATAACAAACCAGTACAACAGCTCTCAAAGATAATTAAAGAGTGGACTGTATTACTTGAAAGAGATGGCTCAGATATTCCATTTAAAATTGATACAGGGCAGCACGGTAGCATTGTGGGCAGCACGGTAGCATTGTTGGGCAGCACGGTAGCATTGTTGGGCAGCACGGTAGCATTGTGGATAGCACAATTGCTTCACAGCTCCAGGGTCCCAGGTTCGATTACGGCTTGAGTCACTATCTGTGCGGAGTCTGCACATCCTCCCCGTGTGTGCGTGGGTTTCCTCCGGGTGCTCCGGTTTCCTCCCACAGTCCAAAGATGTGCAGGTTAGGTGGATTGGCCATGATAAATTGCCCTTAGTGTCCAAAATTGCCCTTAGTGTTGGGTGGGGTTACTGGGTTATGGGGATAGGGTGGAGGTGTTGACCTTGGGTAGGGTGCTCTTTCCAAGAGCCGGTGCAGACTCAATTGGCCGAATGGCCTCCTCCTGCACCGTAAATTCTATGATCATCTATGATGAGCCCACGCAAATCTCATTAAGGAAAGGAATTTAAGACAAGCATACAGTACACCGCTAATACAGAAATCTATCTGTCAACTGACTGACTACAATGGTAATACCACAGCCACAAGAGGTTCCTGCTCGGAACAGATTCATTGCTCGGAATGGCAACATCAAAATGCCAATTGACTTTGAGATCATGGAAGATGATAAGTCATCGCTAATTGGGGTGGATTCTTGCGATAAATTAAACCTAGTAAAGCAGATACACACAACCAATAAGTTAAAAGACACGCTACAGAATGAAATTGGGCAACTTTTGGACAAGTATGCACGTGTTTTCTCGGGAATGGCATCCTACCCATTACATAATCAAATTAAAAAGGTTGCCAAACCCATGATACATGCACCAAGACGAGTTCCAACTCCGTTGAGAGAGCGTCTTGACCGAGCTTGACCGCATGTAACAGCAAGATGTCATCTCCAAGGCCACTCAATCGACGGACTGGGTCAGTTCGATGGTATGCGGATGCAAACATAATGGAGACTTAAGAATCTGAACAACATTATGAGGGAACACTACCAAATACCCAAGAGGGAAGAAATCACTTCCGTAACGGCTAATGCCAAGCTATTCGCCAAGTTGGACCCCTCTAAAGGCTTTTGGCAACTCCAGCTCGACATTCACGCCTAAAGCTCTGCACATTCAACACGCCTTTCGAAAAATATTGCTTCAATCAGCTACCGTTTGGAATAATTTCAGTATTGAAATCTTTCACAGCGCCATGGAGACTGTAATTGAAGGGAATCCGGGGGTACGAGTATACGTTAATGACGTCATCATCTGGTCCAATATCCCAGTAGAACATTGTGACAGGCTCAAGAAAGTGTTTGACAGAGTTCAGCACTATGGACTTAAATTGAATCGTGAGAAATGTCAGTTTGGGATCCACAAATTGACATTTCTAGGCGATATATTACAGGAAGGAATTCGACCGGATCCAGACAAGATCAAGGCCATGGGGGTAATGCCGGTTCCAACGGACAAGAAAGCGATTCTGCGTATGCTCGGTGTGGTAAACCTCATGGGGAAGTTCATTCCCAACTTATTCAATCGTACAATGGCTCTACATAACCTCATTAAAGAAACGTTGACTTTTAACTGGACACCTGAACACGCAGCTGAGTGGCAGAACATGAAAGCAGATAACCATTCCAAATATGGATCATCGAGAGATACATAACCGCCTAAGGTTCTGAAAACGGAAACAAAAAGAGAACTATGACAAGCACACAAAACCTTTATCAAAGTTAAAAGAAGGAGACTATGTTTGTATACAAAATCCTAATGGTGGATGGCAACATATAGCTAAATTTCCAAGACCAGTCGCACCCAGATTGTACTTGGTTCAGACTGAATAAGATTCAATGTTCAGAAGAAATAGAAGAGCACTATTGCAAATAAATCATCATGTTCCATCTCAAGCTCAGAACATTATTGCTCAGGATAACATCTTCAAAGATATTGACTTTCCTTCCTTGTCACCAATGCAGCAAGATAATTTGGAAAATCAATTGCATACTTTGACGATACCACTGAGAAGATCAACTAGAACGAGGAGACCACCGAACAGATTAAATTTGTAATGACTGTAATAACTATTCATTTATTATCAACAATGTGACTTAACAGTTATTTTGCAACTGAATGTAAAAGAAGCTTAATGATTCATGCTCGCTCATGTAATGTTCAAGGCAAAAAAAGTCAGTGTGTAACTTTCTTTTCCAAAGAAAGGGGGATGTGACATCTAAAATGTAAGAACTGCAAGGGTTAATGAAATGTCTAAATCAACCACTAGAGGGAGCAGATGTACACTTATATAGGGTATTTATGCTAAGCCTGGGGATGGGGGGGAGGGCGAGAAGTGAATAATTGCTTATTGTCACAAGTAGGTTTCAAAGGAAGTTACTGTGAAAAGCCCCTAGTCGCCACATTCCGGCGCCTGTTCGGGGAGGCTGGTACAGGAATTGAACCTTGCTGCTGGCCTGCCTTGTTCTGCTTTCAAAGCCAGCGATTTAGCCCTGTGCGAAACAGCGGAGATAGCTAGAGTGCAGACTGAAGGAAATTAAAGGGAGAGGTTGGTTGAACTCCATGATACATTTTGGGGTTCTGAAAAAGCCTCGCCCATAACCATTGGGGACTCGAGGGGGATAAAAGCCTATCTATTGGATTGGCTTTTGTGAACTTAAAGACAGTGAAGGATTGTTGCTGTTCCGGTGGGGTATTTTAGTTTAAGTGGGGAGAGTGTTGTGAACAATGGCTCTTTCAGAGGCTCAGAAGTTTTTTGGGGTGGAGAATGTCACACGTAGTACTTTACGGACAGAAACGAAAAGCAGACTGTTAGATTTGGCAAGAACATTGCAGTTAACATTACCTGACAAAATGCGAAAAGCTGAGGTAATTATGGCGGTGGTTAAGCATTTAAAGTTGCCTGAGATAGAGTTTGACTCATTGGAAATGGCAAAAATTCAGTTGCAAATTAAACAAATGGAACATGAGAAAGAATTAAAGCGGCTGGCATACGAGAGTGAGAGAGAGGAAAAAGAAAGAGAGAGAGAGGAAAAAGAAAGAGAGAGAGAGAGGAAAAAGAAAAGGAGAGAGAAGAAAGGAGAAAAGAAAGAATAGCCCTAGCAGAACAAAAAGAAAAAGAAAGGGAGATACAGATCAGGGGAAAAGATAAAGAGAGGGTGTTTGAGCTTCAGAAAATGGCCATGAAACATGACAATCAGTTAAAATTGGCAGACATAAAGGGAAACGTACAGTTGGATGATAGTGATGAGGATAGTGAGAAAGAGTGTCATAGTCGAAGGCTTGGTGGGAATCTATTTAAATATGTCCAAGCATTACTAAGGGTTGACGAGAAGGAAGTGGAAGCCTTTTTCATTTCATTTGAGAAGGTAGCTAAACAAATTAAATGGCCACAGGACATGTGGGTGTTACTGATTCAAACAAAGCTGGTAGGTAGAGCTAGTGAATTGTTTGCATCACTACCGGAGGAGGTATCTGGAACGTATGAGGAGGTGAAGAAATCCATTTTAAGTGCATGTGAGCTTGTGCCTGAAGCTTACAGACAAAGGTTTAGAAATTTACGGAAAGAATTTGGTCAAACATACATGGAGTTTGAAAGGCTCAAACAGAGAAATTTTGATAGGTGGATAAGGGCTTTGAAAATAGACCAAACGTATGAAGCTCTCAGAGAAATTATATTTTTGGAGGAGTTTAAAAATTCAATTCCTGATGTAGTGAGAACTCATGTGGAAGAACAGAGGGTTAAAACTGCGAGATTAGCAGTGGAAATGGCAGCTGATTATGAATTAGTTCATAAATCAAAGATTGGTTTCCGACATCAGTTTTAGCCAGTGAGGGATAGAAACTGGGGACATGAGGAATACTCAAGTGGTAAAAGTAAAGGTGATTTGGTGGGAGACAGTAAAGAGAGTGTACCTCAGATTAAAAAATTAATCCAGGAGGGTGGAGAAGAAATGAAAAGTTTCAGATGTTTTCACTGTAATGAACTAGGCCATGTAAAGTCACAGTGTTGGTGGTTGAAGAAAAGCACTGGGAAGGCTGATGTGGTAAAACAGGATAAGACAGTGGGGTTTGTTAGAGTGGTAAAGGAAAGTCCAAGGGAAGCGAAGGAGGTGCAAACGATTGTACAGCCTGTTCAAGAAGTAATTGTTAAGAAGGTGCCAGGTGTCTTTAAAGAATTTACTTGTGTTGGTTAAGTTTACTCATGTGTATCAGGAGGAGCAGGTAAAGAAGTCACAATTTTAAGAGATACAGGGGCTAGTCAATCTTTAATGGTAAGAGATGAGGAATTATGTAGGTTGGGAAGAATGTTGCCAGAAAAGGTGGTGATATGTGGAATTCAGGGTGAGAGGAGTAGCGTTCCATTATATAAGGTAAGGTTGGAAAGTCCAGTGAAGAGTCGAGAAGTGGTAGTAGGAGTAATAGATAAACTATCTTGTCATGGAATACAGTTTATCTTGGGTAATGATACAGCTGGATCGCGATCGCAGGTGGGAGTGATGCCTACTGCGTTGATAAGCCAGTGCAAAATCAGACAACTGAAGTGTTGAAGGACGAATATCCTGGGATTTTTCTGGATTGTGTAGTAACAAGGCCGCAAAGTCACAGGTTAAGACAAGAGGAGAAATCAAAGAGTGAAGATGAAGTTGAAGTGCAATTATCAGAAACGATTTTTGATCAGATGGTTGAAAAAGAACAAGAACAGGTGGTGGATGAGGTGGATATTTTTAGTTAAGGAAAAGTGGCAGAGTTACAACAGAAAGATGTAGAAATAAAACGGCTATATCAGAAAGCATATACGGAAGAGGAATTTGAGAGTATACCAGAGTGTTATTACCGTAAAAATGATGTCTTGAGAAAATAGAGACCTATACATATGCAGGCGGATGAAAAGTGGGCAGAGATTCATCAAGTAGTATTGCCGGTAGGGTATAGAAAGGAGATGTTGCGAGTTGCACATGAGGTACCAGTGGGAGGTCATTTGGGAATAAGGAAAACTCGAGCTAAAATCCAGAAACATTTTTATTTGGACTACGTAAAGATGTAGTTAAATTTTGTCAATCATGTCACACATGTCAAATGATAGGGAAACCTCGAGCAGTGATAAAACCAGCGCCCTTAATACCCATTCCAGCATTTGAGGAACCTTTTACGAGGGTCCTAATCGATTGTGTAGAACCGCTTCCTAAAACAAAAAGTGGGAATCAATATCTTTTGACTAATGGATGTGTCACCTAGGTTTCCAGAGGCCATTCCAGTACGTAATATTACAGCTAAAAGGATTGTGGAGGAGTTACTTAAATTCTTTACTAGATATGGACTATCCACAGAAATTCAATCGGATCAAGGAACAAATTTTACTTCAAAGTTATTCAAAGAAATTATGGAAAGCTTAGGAATAAAACAATTTAAATCAACTGCGTACCATCCAGAATCGCAGGGAGTGTTAGAAAGGTGGCATCAGACAGTAAAGACAATGTTGAGGGTGTATTGTCAAGATTATCCAGAGGATTGGGATAAAGGAATCCCATTCGTATTGTTTGCAATTAGGGATGCACCTAATGAGTCTACCAAATTTAGTCCTTTTGAACTAATTTTTGGTCGTGAGGTAAGAGGACCACTTATCTTGATTAAGGAAAAATTGTTGGGTGAGAAATCGGAAATTACACTATTGGATTACGTGTCAAATTTTGGGGAACGATTAAATAGAGCAGGTGAATTGGCTCGACAACATTTGAAAGTTGCACAAAATGTGATGAAACGGGTAGCGGACAAAAAATCCAAAGTTCGTAGTTTTGCCAGTGGGGATAAAGTTTTAGTGTTGTTACCAGTGGTAGGGGAGCCTTTTAAAGCTAGGTTTTGTGGACCGTATCAGATTGAAAGGAAATTAAGTGAGGTGAATTATGTGGTAAAAACACCAGATAGAAGGAAGACTCACCGAGTGTGTCATGTGAATATGCTTAAAAGGTACTTTGAAAGGGAAGGAGAGAAAAAGGAGGTTTTAATGATTCTAACTCAAAGTGACTGTAATGACCTCCAATTGGCATTATTGGTTGACCAATTGGAGTATGAGCTCCCTCAATGATAGCTCATCGAGGAGTCCCATATAAGCACCTGTGTAGGCTTTGTGAGGAGTCTTAAGTTGACTGGAATGCTAGCAGCACTGTTTGGAGCTGCTCTTGTATATAAGTTACTGCAAATCAATACTGGTGTGGTGACGGAACCCCTGCCTCCTGTGGATTATTACAGTGGCGACGAGGTAAACAAAGAACCTTGCGGAGACCAGCTGCCGCACTCTGAGGATAAGCCTTGCTCTTTCAAAAATGCCTCTTTTTGGGAAGTTGGATCCATTCGACCCGACTATTGAGGACTGGTCCCAGTATGTGGAGAGAATGTGTTACTTTTTCCAGGCCAATGAGATAACGGAGGACGGAAGGAAACGGGTTATACTGCTGTCGGCGTGCGGACCCTCAGCCTTTGCCATTATACCTAGTCTAACTTATCCCGATACGCCGGACACGATACCTTTCCAAGATATTAACGAAATTGGTGGAAGAGCACTATGACCCAAAACCACCCCTCATTTTGCGTAGGTACAGATTCTACACAACGAAGCGGGAAGACAAAGAGTCAGTCACAAATTTCTTGACCCGCCTGAGAAGGCTGGCGGAAAAATGTGAGTTCGGCCCGACGCTGAATGAACAGGTTAGTGTGTGGCATAAATGACCTCCAAATACAGAAGCGCCTGTTGGCGGAAACGCAGCTAGACTGCAGGTGGGCGTTACAGCTCGCACTGTCCCTAGAAAAGGCAGCAAGTGGGGCGCAGGAACTACAGGGCACGCCAATGGAGGTAGATGCCTGGGAGAGGGACTACCACAATGGGTCCAGCTACCAGATAGCCGCCCTTAGGAAAAGCCCGAGGAACAGAGGGCCAAAGAAAAACCCCAGAACTGCCCCCAAGTCTGCTAGGACTAACTGGAGACAGAGGGAACTACTGGCTGAGTCTCTTTTTCCCAAGTTTAACGGGGAAAGTGGAGAAACAACAGGAGGTCCAACGCAGGGGGCATGATAATAGTCGGCAGCAGAGACATTTCCAGGTGGGGGCACTGGTTTGGGTCAAGAATTATGGGAATGGACCAACGTGGATCAAAGGCATGGCACGAGTCCCAAACAGGGCCCATATCATATAAAGTTTCGATAGGAGGTAAGGTGCTGAAGAAACACCTAGACCAAATAAGGGCAGCGGAACCACACCTGGAGGCAGTCGAAGCAGGACCGCCTTGAGCTGGGATAGCTCAGACGGGAAAGATACCCACACCCCAGCCCCGAGCAATTTCTCCAGACCCCGCCATCCGGTCGTCGAGTCGGAGATGGACACGTCCGACGAGGCCGCCGCGACATCTCCCCGAGGAGGAGGAAGAACAAATTCCAAGGAGGTCGTCAAGGAAAAGACGGGCACCTATAAGGTACACCCCACCCACGTCGGAGAACGACCCGGCGGATGACACAGAGGTGACAGACCCGGACAGGAGGAGCAGGAAGAAGCTCAGAGGAATGCCAGCTGGCAGGAATTCCTCGGACCTTGGGGGGGAGAGGTGTAATGACCTCCAATTGGCATTATTGGTTGGCCAATTGGAGTATGAGCTCCCTCAATGATAGCTCATTGAGGGGGCCCATATACGCACCTGTGTAGGCTTTGTGAGGAGTCTTAAGTTGACTGGAATGCTAGTAGCACTGTTTGGAGCTGCTCTTGTATATAAGTTATTGCAAATAAATACTGGTGTGGTGACGGAACCCCTGCCTCCTGTGGATTATTACAGGGACAAACCAAATCCCGATGACTGAATTTGACATACCTCAAATTAAATTGGAAAATGAGGATGTTCTTAAAAATTGGGATGAATTGTTAAGTTACCTTCCAGAGGAAAAACAAACTGACCTGAAAGAGTTATTGATATCACATGGGCAAGTTTGTAGAGATGAATTGGGAAGTACTAAAATGGCTATACATGATGTAGATGTGGGAAATGCTGTTCCTATCAAACAACATCCATATAGACTTAATCCTTTAAAATTGGCACAGGTTAACAGAGAGATTGAGAGTATGCTGAAGAATGGCATAAGTGAAGTGGGTTGCAGCCAATGGAGCTCACCCATAGTGATGGTACCGAAACAAGACAGTACCCAACGGTTGTGTGTGGACTATCGAAAGATGAATGCAATTACAAGAACGGACTCTTATCCTATCCCACGTTTGAAGGATTGCATTGAGAAATTGGGACAATCTGCTTTTATTTCCAACTTCCAGACATGGAAAGAACATTTAAACCATCGTATGGAGTTCTTCGATCGACTTCAGGTGGCGGGTTTGGTGATGAACCGAGCCGAAAGTGGATTTGGATAAGTCCGGCTTTGATTTTTATGTCATCATTGGCTACAGGAATAGTGCCAGAGGACTGGAGGACAGCAAATGTGGTCCCTTTGTTCAAAAAGGGGAGCAGAGACAACCCCGGCAACTATAGACCGGTGAGCCTCACGTCTGTAGTGGGTAAAGTCTTGGAGGGGATTATAAGAGACAAGATTTATAATCATCTAGATAGGAATAATATGATCAGGGATAGTCAGCATGGCTTTGTGAAGGGTAGGTCATGCCTCACAAACCTTATTGAGTTCTTTGAGAAGGTGACTGAACAGGTAGACGAGGGTAGAGCAGTTGATGTGGTGTATATGGATTTCAGCAAAGCGTTTGATAAGGTTCCCCACGGTAGGCTATTGCAAAAAATACGGAGGCTGGGGATTGAGGGTGATTTAGAGATGTGGATCAGAAATTGGCTAGTTGAAAGAAGACAGAGGGTGGTGGTTGATGGGAAATGTTCAGAATGGAGTACAGTCACAAGTGGAGTACCACAAGGATCTGTTCTGGGGCCGTTGCTGTTTGTCATTTTTATCAATGACCTAGAGGAAGGCGCAGAAGGGTGGGTGAGTAAATTTGCAGACGATACTAAAGTCGGTGGTGCTGTCGATAGTGTGGAAGGATGTAGCAGGTTACAGAGGGATATAGATAAGCTGCAGAGCTGGGCTGAGAGGTGGCAAATGGAGTTTAATGTAGAGAAGTGTGAGGTGATTCACTTTGGAAGGAATAACAGGAATGCGGAATATTTGGCTAATGGTAAAGTTCTTGAAAGTGTGGATGAGCAGAGGGATCTAGGTGCCCATGTACATAGATCCCTGAAAGTTGCCACCCAGGTTGATAGGGTTGTGAAGAAGGCCTATGGAGTGTTGGCCTTTATTGGTAGAGGGATTGAGTTCCGGAGTCGGGAGGTCATGTTGCAGCTGTACAGAACTCTGGTACGGCCGCATTTGGAGTATTGCGTACAGTTCTGGTCACCGCATTATAGGAAGGACGTGGAGGCTTTGGAGCGGGTGCAGAGGAGATTTACCAGGATGTTGACTGGTATGGAAGGAAAATCTTATGAGGAAAGGCTGATGGACTTGAGGTTGTTTTCGTTGGAGAGAAGAAGGTTAAGAGGAGACTTAATAGAGGCATACAAAATGATCAGGGGGTTGGATAGGGTGGACAGTGAGAGCCTTCTCCCGCGGATGGATATGGCTGGCACGAGGGGACATAACTTTAAACTGAGGGGTAATAGATATAGGACAGAGGTCAGAGGTAGGTTCTTTACGCAAAGATTAGTGAGGCCGTGGAATGCCCTACCTGCTACAGTAGTGAACTCGCCAACATTGAGGGCATTTAAAAGTTTATTGGATAAACATATGGATGATAATGGCATAGTGTAGGTTAGATGGCTTTTGTTTTGGTGCAACATCGTGGGCCGAAGGGCCTGTACTGCGCTGTATTGTTCTATGTTCTATGAATCACTTTCCTTGAGGAGTTTCCGATACCGTCAAGACAAAGGGAGGCAATGCGCTCTCTTAACGAATGAATTTGATCGAGCAGCTGTGCAAAAGTTTTGTGGCTTGATTACTCCACTGATGGAATTGCTGAAGAAACGTTAAAAAATTCAATTTGACTGCCTGAAAGCTGTGATCACCAATGTTCCTGTATTGGAGAATTGCAAGTGACTGGTCAGATTGAACTAAAGTATCTGATTCTAAAGAGAAATGCCGAGGAGTAGAGAAATGGATGGATCGTGCAGAGACTTTGTTCAAAGAGACTGTCAATCGAGAAGGATTTTGGTTGGAGGAAGAAGAATAAAGAATAATGGACTATATTATTATAGCTGTTTGCATGTGTTGGTTTTTGTAAAAAACAAAAAGGTATATTTACTGTGTACATTTGTTAGTGGATGGTGCAAAAGTCAAAAATGAAACCAACTTGAAGTTTTTAAAAATATATATATTTTTATTCTCCTTTTTCACATTTTCTCCCACATTTACACCCATCAACAATAATCAGCAACAGATGTGTCAATCCCCATAATAATAACAACAATCCCATCCTCCCACCAACCCCCAGACATCAGCCCGCATGTTTACAGAAACAAATTACAAAAAGGAATCCGGGTTTACCCATAGTCACCCTTAATATACACAGCCCCCCTCCCACCCATCCCCCCCAACTAACATTCGATGTTATCCAATTCTTGAAAGTACATAATAAATAGTGCTCTTGACTTGTAGAACCCCTCCGAGCTTCTCCTCAGTTCGAACCTTAACCTTCTTAAGGGTCAAGTATTCCAACAGGTTCCCCCGCCACGCCAGGGCACTGGGTGGAGAGGCTGCTCTCCATCCCAGCAGGATCCGACTTCGGGCGATCAACGAGGCGAAGGCTATGATATCTGCCTCCGCACCCGTTTCCAACCCTGGCTGGTCCGACACCCCGAATATGGCCTCCCGGGGACCCGGGCCCAGTTTCACACGCACCACCTTGGAAACTACCCTATCTACCTCCTTCCAGTACTCGCCTAGTTTGGACAGGACCAAAACATATGAACATGATTAGCGCCCCCCCAACGCTCACACACATCCTCTACTCCTTCAAAAAATCGGCTCATCCTCGCCCTCGTGAGGTGCGCTCTATATACCACCTTCAGCTGTATCAGCCCCAACCTCGCACATGAGGTGGAGGCATTCACTCTCCAGAGCACCTCACACCAGACCCCCTCTATAACCTCTCCCAGCTCTTCCTCCCACTTTGCTTTGATCCCTTTCAGTGGTGCCTTATCCTCTTCCAAAATAGCTCTGTACCGACCGCTGTCACTGCCCCCTTCTCCAGTCCCCTTGTCGTCAGCACCTCCAGCAATGTGTAGGCCGGTTCCTCCTGGGAAGCTCTCCTTCCTGGCAAAATCCCGAACCTGCATGTACCTAAACACTTCTCCCTGCTCTAGCCCATACTTCGCTTCCAGCTCCCCCAATCCTGCAAACCGACCCCGAAGAAACAAATCTTTTAGCATCTTAATCCCCCTCTCTTCCCATTTCCGAAAACATCCATCCCACCTCCCTGGCTCAAATCTGTGGTTCCCCCAAATCGGCATTTCCCTTGACCCTACCCCCCAACCCGAAGTGTTGGCGAAACTGCCTCCAGATTGGCAATGAAGCTATTATTACCGGACTCCCTGAGTATTTCCCCGGGGCTATCTGGAGCGGCGCTGCTGCTAGTGCTTTCAGCCCCGACCCCCTGCACAAACTCTCCTACATTCTGACCCACTGGGAATCAACCCCTCTGACCCAGCTCCGCACCTTCTCCGCATTCACCGCCCAGTAGTAGTACAACAGGTTCGGGAGACACAAACCCCCTGCCTGCCTTCCCCTCTGTAGCAGCACCTTTCTCTGGCCACCTTCCCTCCCCATATGAACGAAGTAATCCTTCCCTCAACCTCCCTGAAAAAAGACTTTGGCAGGAAAATCGGTAGGCATTGAAAAATAAACCGAAATCGCGGCAACACATTCATTTTAACTGCCTGTACCCGATCCGCAAGTGACAGAGGAACCCATCCCACCTTCCCAGATCAGCTTTCACTCTCCCCACCAAACTAGTGATGTACCTGCGAAGCCGCCCCCACTCCAGGGCAACATGCACTCCCAGATACCTAAAGTGAGTCCCTGCCCTACGGAATGGCAGCCCCCCCCCACCCCCGGCCGTGACACCATAAAATACTCACTCTTGTCCAGGTTCAGCTTGTACTCCGAGAAAGACCCAAATACCCGCAGTAGCTCCAATATTCCTCCTATCGATGCACTCGGTTCCGACACATACAGCAGCAAGTCGTCGGCATATAAGGACACCCTATGCTTATCCCCTCTGCACTATTCCTTTCCATGCTCCCGAACTTCTCAATGCGATGGCCAATGGCTCAATCGCAAGTGCAAACAGCAGGGGGGACATAGGACATCCCTGTCTCGTCCCACGGTGGAGAGAATAGTATCTCAAACTGATACTGTTTTTGCGGACACTCGCCTTCGGCTCCTTATATAATGGCTTTACCCAGTTCACAAATCTTGGTCCAATCCCAAACTGCTCCAGCACTGCTATCAGGTACCCCCATTCTACCCGATCAAGCGCCTTCTCGGCGTCCAATGCCACAACTACCTCTGTTTCCTTCCCTTCTGCCGGTGCATCTCACGGTCTCCCCCGGGTGGCTCTGACTTGTACCAACCTCTCATAAAACTCCTCAAAAACCTTGTTAATCAGCACTCGAGCCACCACCAACTTCCCTGCCCTATCCCTCACCTGAAGAATTTCCCTTGCAGCTGCCTCCCTCTGGAGCTGACCTGCCAACATACTCCATGTTCATAAACTGCACCCCTTGCTCATCTCAGTTGGCGCACCGCCTTCATGGTGGACAGTCAGTCGAAGCTCGCCTGTAGTTCCTTGCTCTTTTCCAGCTTCGCTAGGTCCCCATCTTCTGCATACCTCCTATCTACCTCCAACATCTCATCTATTACCCTCTGCCGCTCCAATCTCTCCTCTTTGTCCACCCTGGCCTGAAACAAAATTACCTCACCCCTCACCACCGCTTTTAGAGCCTCCCAGACGACTGCCTTTGACACCTCACACGTATAATTGAAACCTACATATTCCTTAATTACCTTTTCAATTTTCTCACAGAACACTTGGTTCCCCAAAAGCCCCACATCCAGCTTCCACCCCGGCCTCTGCACTACCCCCTTCTCCAGCACCATATCCACCCAATGTGGAGCTTGATCTGACACTGCAATTGCAGAGTATTCCGACCCCTTGACTCCAGCCAGCAAAGCCTTTCCCACCACAAAAAAGTCGATCCACCCCCCCCAATCAGCTCATGCGTGTCCAAGTCGGGAATGGCCCCAAACACCTTCCTCGCGAATCCCACATCGTCCCAATTGGGACCGTATACACTTAACAGCGCCACTAATCTCCCCTCCAGCACCCCTGCCACAATCACATATCTACCCCCCACCCCCCCTAATCTGCCACCACCTTCTCCATCTGGAAGCGTACCCTTTTGCTGACCCAACACCGCTATCCCTCGAGCCCTTCCATCAAATCCGGAGTGGAACACTTGGCTAACCCAGCCCTTTTTAAGTCTCACCTGGTCCTTCACCCTCAATTGAGTCTCCTGCGGCATTGCTACATCGGGTTTAAAACTTTAAAGATGTGCAAGCACCCTTGACCGGACCTCCTAGCCCTCTCACGTTCCACGTGACTATCCTTACTGGGGGTCTCTCACCCCCCCCCCACCTTTCTTATCCACCATATCACCGGGCCTTGCCCCTTAAGCCTGACCCGCCCCTGTCCATTGTTAACATCAAACCCCTCCCCCCCCCTCCCAAGAACCCCCCCTACAAAAACATCCCCCAACATCCATCCCTTCCCCCCCCCCCTCTCGCTAGCCTCGTAGGCCCATTGAAGCCTGCTATCCAGGCTCCAACGTCCACAGCCCTCCTCTCACCTCACCCCCATTCACTAGCTGACTTTAGTTAGCTAGCGCAGGTGGCTCCCCCCCGCCAAGACATCTCGCCCCCTTCCAGCCAGTCCCAGAGAAAGAAATACCAAAACAAACCCAACAATCCAACCCCTACAATTCACCAACATAACATTTAACCGTCGCAACACAGAACGCCATTAACTTGAACTCTGTAACAATGCAAAGAGAAGTAAATTGCAATACAAATCAGTAAAAAGAAAGTTGTAACATTTAAACATTTTCCAGCTGCTCAAACACAGTCCACAGTCTCTCTTCCAGTTCCACTCTTGACGTCTGTCCCAAGCCTTCTGCCCTCACGAACGCCTCAGCCGCCTCCGCTGTCTCAAAATAAAAGTCTTGGGCGTTATATGTTTCTCTCAACTTCGCTGGGTACACCATACCAAATCGCACCCCCTTGTACAAAGCCGCCTTCACTTGCCCAAACGCTGCTCGTCTTTTTGCCAACTCCACCGTCAAGCCCTGGTAGATCCGAATCGCAGTACGATCCCACAGCACCACCCGCTTCTGCTTTGCCCAGCTTAATACCTTCTCCTTCATGCAAAACTTATGGAAGCAGATAATTACTGCCCTTGGCGACTCGTTCACTTTGGGCTTCGGCCTTAATGACCGATGAGCTCGGTCTAGCTCGTACCGGGTGGGGCTCTCACCCTCCCCCATCAGCTCCGCCAACTTCTTAGCAAAGTATTGCGTTGGCCTTGGGCCCTCTGTCCCTTCGGGCAAGCCCACAATTCTCAAATTGTGCCGCCTTGAGCGGTTTTTCAAGTCTTCCAGCTTTGCTCGGAGTCCTCTGTTAACCTCCACCACCCTCCGCAGCTTGTCCGCCATCGAGGTGACCTGGTCGCTGTGTCGTGACACGGCCTCCTCCACTTCCTTCATCTTCTCGCCCTGCTCTCTCACCTCGGCCGATGCCTTTGCCACCGCCACCCTCACCGGGCCGATTGCCTCCTCCACCAATGACTTCAACGTGACCGCCGTCTCCTTCCTCAAGGCCTCCATGTGCCTTGCAAACTGTTTTTCCAGCTCCACCGCCATCACCTCGGTCATCTTCTCCACCGTAAGTAGTGCGGCCCCGCCTTGCAGTTTGGCTTCCGCCATCCTGTCAACACTTTTGCTCGTCTTCTCCTTCAGCAGCGAACCTGCGTTTTCTCCTTTCTTCGACGCTGCTCTTCGCATCCTTTAGCGGCTTATTGTTTTTTATCTTCTTTCTTTTCTCCTCTCTTCCCCTTCACCCTCCTGTCCTTCATCAATCTGACTTATTCTTTTTTTGAAAAAAATAGGGTGAGAGAAAAAAACTTTTACCAAACTTCCTTAAACCTTCTTTCTTTCTCCTCTGTATTCACCCAGAGCTCCCTGGGACCAGGCTTCAGCCTTCTTTCTTCCTCCTAGGCAGGAGCCATCCGACATGGAGCACCCTCCCTACATAGTGCCCTGGCCTCGGGCCTGCCGCCTCGGTCTTCCCGTAGCTCCGCCCCCGCTGCTCTGATCTCGACACCGCGCTGGGCCCAGCACCTCAGCCCTCGCCGCCCGACACCCACGCGGGGTTCTTCGTCGGTTTTTAAACCAGCCCCGCTGGCTGCTCGTGACGGCCCTAAAGGCCGACGATAGTCGGGGGTACGTGAAGACTTGGCGATTTCCCCGAAATTGCCCTGAATCACGGCCACCGGCGGGAGCTCTCGTTGCTGCGGCCGCCCTGCTCGCCCACGTCACCCGAAGTCAAAACCATCTTGAAGTTGATGGGTTTTTTTTTCTTGGGGGAGGTGTCATGTAAGAGTACCTATAAGACATGGATGTTTAAGCAATGTACCTTTAAGAAAACAGTGATGTCAGAGAGTGGGTGGAGCTGGGCTTTAGGTCAGCCATTTTGCAGGTTTTTAGTTTCAGTTTAAAAAGCAGTGGGTGTGTGTCTGTGTGTGTCCAGAGAGCTGCAAGAAGAAAGCAAGGTGCTGGAGCTGAAATCAACCAAGCTAATATATCTCTGCCATTCTACAGAAAAAATATACATCCTTTAACCTGATGTGATACTGTTTAAAGGTGTTAAGTCTCTTGGAATTTTGACGGAACATTTTAAGGAGTTATTTACTGTTGCAATATTTTCTGAGTTATCTTTGAAGTAAGGGGTGTTAAGAGATCCAATGTTTATTTAAGATGTTAAGTTGAGTTCATGGAATAAACTGTTTTGTGTTTAAAAACCCACGTGTCCATAATTGTAATCCCACACCTAGGGAAATAGCGGTGTGCTAGGAAAAACAACAAATCCATTAAAGGGAGAGGTTGGTTGAACTCCATGATACATTTTGGGGTTCTGAAAAAGCCTCACCCATAACACAGTAGATTGACAATATGGGTAAAAGAGAAAAAGAAGTATTTATATGGTGCCTCAACATGTTTTTGAAGCGTGTGCCTAAAGGCATTATACACCAATTACTCTTGGTGTACAGTCTCACAGTTGCTGTGTATGCAACATTGGCTGCTGATTTGAGCTCAGCATTTTAAAACAAGTAAAATTTAAACCATTTATTCTGTTTTTGATTGTGTTGATTGATAAAAAGAATGGCCTTAAAAAAGCAGGAATCTCTGGCTTTGAATCTATGAAATGCTAAACGTATATCTGAATAGGTAGGCTCACCCAACAGCAACTAATAATACAGAATTTTTCAGCGCTACACCAAAGTGTTAGTTTTAATCATTTGTTGAAACCCTGCAATAAAATTTGAACTTAAACCAGAAAGAAGTATCGAGGGGTGAGTAAACTGTAAATAATAGAAAATTAGTCATTCTTGAAGTTCGAGCAATGTTGCAAACGGTTTGAATTTGGTCTTCCAGTTATGGCAATGTCATAGATCCCTATTCTGTTGGTACCATCTATTTTAATTATATATAATAATTCCAGAATAAATATGCAGTGGTGATGTGGAATAGGATTAAGCAACTACATTAAGACCACACCACCAATATTAGGCTTGTGGCCCACAGTATGTTTGAGGCACTGAAAATGGCCCAAAATCACAGGCCAACACAAAGGACACTTGGAGCCAGAACCTAAACAGCGTTGGAACAAACTTGAAATTAGGTAGCCTCCCCACAGAGGGCTGGTATCCTGCATTGCACTGCAGCTACATAAGCATATGTTTGGAATGGCACTTTAGTGGAGACAGTCACCTCTCTGGGCCCTACCTAATCCTATTATCACCATTCTGACCATTTGACTGGCTGCTCGCATTAAAACCTCTGCTTCCCTGATCCTAGCTGTGAGCATGTTAAGATTTTGCCCAGGAGCCAACTTCATGCAAGAAGGTAAATTCAACTTTCTCAGGGACATGACAGTATTGTGAGCAGTTTTGGGCCCCGTAGATAAGGGTCCAGAGGACGTTCACAAGAATGATCCCTGGAATGAACAGCTTGTCGTATGAGGAACGATCGAGGACTCTGGGTCTGTACTCGTTGGAGATTAGAAGGATGAGGGGGATCTTATTGAAACTTACAGGATACTGCGAGGCCTGGATAGAGTGGACTTGGAGAGGATGTTTCCATTTGTACGAAAATCTAGAAGCAGAGGACACAATCTCAGACTAAAGAGATAATCCTTTAAAACAGATGAGGAGGAATTTCTTCAGCCAGAGGGTGGTGAATCTGTGAAACTCTTTGCCGCAGAAGGCTGTGGAAGCCAAATCACTGAGTGCCTTTCAAGACAGAGATAGATAGGTTCTTGACTAATAAGGGGATCAGGGGGTTCTTGACTAATAAGGGGATCAGGGGTTATGTGGAGAAGGCAGGAGAATGGGGATGAGAAAAATATCAGCCGTGATTGAATGACGGAGCGGGCTCTTGTGCCGAGTGGCCTAATTCTGCTCCTATGTCTTATGGTCTTATTAGTTTATTGGTTAGCAGCTTATTAATAAAATTTCCATTACTCTAACGATGCGTTGAATACCATAAATTTTATCCAGCCTATGTTAATTTCCAAAGAAACTACAATGACTTGTCATTTATTTATTTGTTTCAGTAATCGGTATTGAAAGAGGTTATGGTCTCTTTAACTAACTTATAGATATTTATATGCAAGCACTTTCTCATCTGCCTAACTGTACAATTTATGTTGTAGAGCCTGGTTTTTTAGGTTAGTATTGCACAGATTTCTTTTGTATTTCATAGGGACAGAATATTGAATTAAACAAAATAATAAAATGTTAAATAGCAAAATGCATGTGGAGATTTTCTCTGTTGTTACACAATGCTGTTGCAATGGTGTGGGGGGGGGGCAGAACATTTTGGAAAGATGTGTCCTGAAGGTGCATCTTGTGAGCATTACTGATATTTGGCTTTGCTGCTCTAGTGTCCTAATCTACAGTAGCAGGCATTTATTGAAACAATGCAGACCTAGAAAATTTTCCAAAACAACTTGGTCAAGTTGCAGCCTGGCCATGACACAGTTTCACTAGATTTTCTACTCTGCAGTGGCCTAGAAAAGTTAGAAAGAAACTCCAGTACAGTTTACCTGCTGAGGTGTTGGAGCATGCTGGCCTATGCCATAGGTCTGCTGAACTACATTATTAGACTTAGCTCTTGGGGGGGCAAGGTGATGCAGTGGTTACCACTGCTGCCTCACGCCGCCGAAGACCCGGGATCGATCCCGGCCCCAGGTCACTGTGTGGAGTTTGCACATTCTCCCTGTGTCTGCATGGGTCTCGGCCCCACAACCCAAAAAGATGTGTGGCGTAGGCAAATTGGCCAGGCTAAATTGCCCCTTAATTGGAAAAAAGGAATTGTGTACTCTAAATTCATTAGACAAAAGATTTCCTCGATCTGCAGTAAACGTCAGATCGTTAAGTAAAATTATTTTTGCAACTATTAGCACACAAACAATTGTTTTTATTTGTTTGCTGTTTTAACAGAGGCATTAAGATGATAAACCTCGGCAGCTCGGTGACGCCCTGTTGCCTCATGGCGCTGAGGACCCGGGTTCGATCCCAGCCCCGGGTCTCTGTCCGTGTAGAATTTGCACATTCTCCCGTGTCTGCGTGGGCCTCGCCCTCACAACCCAAAGATGTGCAGGGTCGGTGGATTGGCCATGTTAAATTGCCACTTAATTGGAAAAATAAATGGATTGGGTACTCTAAATTTTTACAAAAAGATGATAAACCTCATGGGCAAGATAGTTTTAATATACAAATATTTAAAGTTTTGGGTAATATAATTTAATGGCCTTAGTTGATCCTGGCTATTGACCATTTAGTGAACTTTGAAAATCTATTAAGTACAAGCTTTTTAAAACAACATGAATGCAGTTGATTGATTCATAAATGCATACCTCACATAAAAACAGGTACATTAAAAAAAGTAATGAGATCTTTGGGTTTTCAAGTATTGGTCTTGTGGGGCAAAGAATGTCCTAATAGTGTATTGCTGTAAACCCTTAAAATTTTATATTTTGAGTTTTCAGTTGTTCAGGAAGTTTTCAATATGTTGTGTAGCTTTTCAAATTCATAGTGCTTCGTGTGTGAAGATTGTTCTAACGTTTGTCTTGTTGATCCATCCAGGTTTTTCTATCTTCCCCGGAGACAGATGGTTTTTGGAAGTTGGAAGAAAATATGAATTAACAGTGGAAATTTATGACAAAAGCAGTAATAAAATTTATTTATCTAATGTAAGTTATTAAGTCACCAAATTTTGTCTCTTCAGTGAACTTGTTTCAGTTTTTATGTTCTTGACTAATATTAATCATCAGTCCTCTTCAATCTTTGAGAGATATCAGTGCTTTTCTAGTAACACTTATTTATTTACATTACAAATGCGAGTTAAGACGATTATGTTTTGGGACTGTCTCTTTAATTTAAGACAGGGAAACTAAGGGAAGGGCCTTTCAACTGTCGGTTGACATTACAACTCAGTGACATGAGGAGTTGTGAGCCTATTTGAATTGACTGGATTGTGTCCTTTAAAGATTTTAATCCTGTGAAGAGCGGCCTGGAAAGTAAATACGTATATGGAGTGGAGTGATGTTACGACAACAATAAAAAGATTATCCTTTCTGTAGTTTAGAGTACTAGTGGGGTTTCCAACTGAGTAATATTTAGTCAATATTGCTTTTGATTTATTTGTCACAGTAAAAGTCTTTAAACCTGAAATCTTGTTTAAGTTAGCCACTGGGAATTCCAGTATTGTTTTTTTTAAATTCAGAGTATCCAATTATTTATTTCCAATTAAGGGGCAATTTAGCATGGCCAATCCACCTAACCTACACATCTTTGGGTTGTGGGGGTGAAAGCCACGCAGACACGGGGAGAATGTGAATACTCCACACAGACAGTGATCCGGGGCCGGGTTCGAACCCGGCTCCTCAGCACCGTAAGCAACAGTGCTAACCACTGCGCCACCGTGCCGCCCTCGAATTCCAGTATTGTTAAAACATTTTTGGTTTCTATGGGGATTGTAACAGAAAATTAGTTGCAGCTTGTGCATGCATTATAGGAGATCTTGTTGCAATATTGAGGAGGACCTTTGGTCTCATGTCTTTGAAAGCTGTTTGCTGGGTTAATCTTAAACCAATGCAGCTTGTAATGGTCGGAATTCTCTGGTTGTTACGATTCACTTTTCCTGCCGGCAGTGCCACCCACATCCACTGGGTTCGCGGCAGCGTTGGGTGGTTACAGTGGAAAATCCCATTGACAAGCGACGGGAAGATAGAATTCCACCAGCGAAAGGCATGCCGCTGAGAAACACGCGATCGGGGAACCGGAGAATCGCGCCTAATGTCTCTTCCCAACACTGGCATGGACTGATTGGACCTGCCTGGAATGCGTTACCGGGGTGGTGGTGGAAGCAGATATGATAGTGGCATTTAAGAGGCAGCTTGATGAATACATGAATACGATGGGAATAGAGGGATGTGGACTCCGGAAGAACAGAAGGTTTTAGTTTAGACAGGCATCATGATCTGCGCAGGCTTGGAGGGCCGAAGGGCTTTTTCCAGTGATGTAGTGTTTTTCGTTCCTTGACGAATAGACTATTTCCATGCCATATATCCTCTATAATAGATTTGCATCATGTATTGCTGCAAATATTTCTCCACTTTTTTTCTCTAAAAAAAGGAATGACCTTTACCTCAGTTGCTCCCTGTTGCAAAACTCTACACATCAATAACTCGGGGTTCTGCAGGGCAAATCGTGAGCAATCAAAGACTGCTATAATCATTCTTCTTACGACAAAATATTTGTCGCAATGAGATTCATTAAATAAGAGATATATGTAGGGTTGGCTTCTACAATTCCTCAGTCGCGTGTTTCTCGGCAGCGCGCCATTTGCTGGTGGCGAGATTGACTACTCCCGCTGCTTGTCAATGGGATTTCCCATTAAAGCCACGTCATGGTTAAGGAAACCCGTGGGCAGGGATGTGCTGGTGGAGGGAACAGGGAATCCCAACAGCTGCAGAATTGCAGCCATAATGTTTTAACATTATAATTATTTTAGTTCTGATCTTCCATTATTTATCTTGAAAAATTTGAATGTTACCAACTGTTAAACTAGAAAAGTTAAGATAATGCTTTCTTTTTCCCCCCATAAATTTAGAGTACCCAATTAATTTTTCCAATTGAGGAGCAATTTAGCACAGCCGATCCACCTAGCCTGCACATCTTTGGGTTGTGGGGGCGAAACCCACGCAAACTGGGAGAGAATGTGCAAACTCCACAAGGGCAGTGACCCAGAGCCAGGATCGAACCTGGGACCTCGGCGCCGTGAGGCAGCAGGGCTAATCCACTGCGCCACCGTGCTGCCCAAGATAATGCTTTCTTAATGGTTTTCCTTTCTGCATCCTTGATATAAATTCAGACTAGAATTATAGTTTTTTTTTTCTGTCAGCTGTGAGAGCAACAAGTGAAGTAACACTGGCAATCTGAATCCATTTTCAAAAGAAACAACAGAGCTGACTATGTTTCTGCACAAATTGAGAGTCTCACTCTTATCATTGGATTGTTGCCATGGATGCAGAAGCCGGATCAGTTTACTGGTCAGCACCCTGTCCCCAGGGATACCTGACTAATGTTCAGATTTTTACAGGGGTGAGCACTTAATTAATATGGAGACAGGTTTCCTGACCAATTAAAACCAGCGGGTGCAGGAATATTGAGTTTGATAACTGTTGGACTCATTCAGATACTCCATGGCAGTCATCACTGAGGCAGCTGGTTGTCAGGAGGGAGAGATCTGCAATTTGTGCCATTTCGCCAGAGGGAAGGACGAATTCATGGTGGGTGGGGGGGGGGGGGGGGGGGGGGGGGAACAGGAGGCATGGCACCTGGGGCAGGGCAGGTGTTTGTGCAGGTGTTTGTTTCATTGATGATGACTTGGAATTAGTACTGCCAGCTATGAGGAGGTCCTCTTTCTGGAGAGTGGTCGGAGGAGGCCATCGCATCATGCAGCAGGAGAGCCTCTCTGTTCAGCATCATCTCACTTTGTCTCAAATTCCTTCTCCTGTTCATCCCGAGATGAGTTGTCTCATTCCAGGGCCTCACCATTCTCAAGGAGTCAGGGAAGCTGCCAAGAAAGAGAGTGCACACATGGAGAAAGCTCTTGTG
The DNA here is from genome assembly GCF_047496885.1 of Scyliorhinus torazame. Taxonomy (NCBI): domain Eukaryota; kingdom Metazoa; phylum Chordata; class Chondrichthyes; order Carcharhiniformes; family Scyliorhinidae; genus Scyliorhinus; species Scyliorhinus torazame. The sequence continues at coordinate 201,206,994 of NC_092718.1, forward strand.
ATCACAAAACAGTTGGACATTGAGGGCGTAGGAGCACTTCTGTTGATGGACTCTTGCTGTCCAGTCACTGGGTGCTATGATGGCCACATGGGTATAATCAATGATGCCCTGCACCTAGGGGAAATCCAGTGATGCACTGAAATACTATGCTATGTTTCCCTGTGATGCCATCTATCCCAAAGAGGGCATCAGGGATCAATGAGATACAGATAGAATGGTGTGAAGCAATTTATGAGATGCTGCTGAGGTCCACGGTTGATCTTTGGAAGCTACTAGAAGCAAAGACGTTCAAGGTGACTTTTATGGTCACTGGCAGAGCATCGCAACCAGTGCTGTGGGTTTGTGAGGTCTTCAACAAGGGCACAGATTTCAGTGACCATCTGACTGGAGAGATGCAACATCCTTCAGCAGTAGTTCTGGGCAAACACATGACAGGTGCACTACAATGTGGCTAAATGTGAAGTTATACACTTCACTGTTACAAACAGAAAGGCAGAGTATTATTTAATGGTACGGAAGTTTGTACGTACAAAGTGATCTGGGTGTCATTGTACACCAGTCAATGAAAGTGGAGACGCAGGTGCAGCAAGCAATTAGTAAGGCAAGTGCTAAGTTTTTAAAAAAATCATTTACGTGATGTGAGTGTCGCTGGTTAGGCCAGCATTTATTGCCCATCCATAGTTGCCCATCAGAAGGTGGTGGTGAGTTGCCTTCTTGAACCACTGCAGTTCCTGAGGTGTAGGTACATCCACAGTGCTGTTAGGGAGGGAGTTCCAGAATTTTGATCCAGCGACAGTGAAGGAACGGAAATACATTTCCAAATCACGGTGGTGAGTGGTTTGGTGGTAGTGGGGTTCCCAGGTATCTGCTGCTCTTGTCCTAGATGGTTTTTATCATGGATTTGGAAGGTGAGGGTGGGGGTTGCGAATGGTGCTGAACATTGTGCAGTCATCTGTAAACATCCCCACTTCTGACCTTATGTTGGAAGGGAGGTCATTGATGAAGCAGCTGAAGCTAGTTGGGCCTAAGACTCTACCATGAGGAACTCCTGCAGTGACGTCCTGGAGCTGAGATGATTGACCTCCAACCACCACAGCCATTTTCCTTTATGCCAGGTATGAATGACTCCAACCAGCAGAGAGGTTCCCCCCCCCCCCCCCCCAAACATCCCATTGACCCCAGTTTTGCTATGACTTCTTGATGCCATACTCGGCCAAATGCTGCCTTGATGTCAAGGGCTTTCACTCTTACCTCACCTCTGGCATTCAGCTCTTTTGTCGATGTTTGAACCAAGGCTATAATGAGGTCAGGAGCTGAGTGACCCTGGCGGAACCCAAACTGAGCATCCGTGAGTAGGTTAATGCTGAGTAAAGGTAAGGTGAAGTGGCCATAGTTCCAGATGATCATATGTTGCTTTCCCCTTTGAGGGGGAGAGCTGACTGGTGGTGATTAAACCCGAGGATCACCACACCTTAGGCGAGGGATAAGGTTGATAAGGCATGAATAACCTCAGTCGGTACGGAAATTGAACCCGCGGTGTTGGTTTCGCGCTGCATCATGAACCAGCTGTCTAGCCAACTGAGCTAAATGGCCCCCAGATGCTGAGTAAGTGCCGCTTGATAGCATTGTTTTTTTTTTAATAAATATTTTATTGAAAATTTTTGGTCAACCAACACAGTACATTGTGCATCCTTTACACAACATTATAACAATACAGATAATAATGACCTTTTTTATATAAACAAAAAACAACAAATAAATAAATATTAAATAACAAAAATGAAAACTAGCCCTAATTGGCAACTGCCTTGTCACAGGCTAACCCCCCGCCCACCCCCCCCCATCCCCCCCCCCCCCAATCCTGGGCTGCTGCTGCTGCCTTCTTTTTTCCCCCATCTATCTTTCCGCAAGATATTCGACGAACGGTTGCCACCGCCTGGTGAACCCTTGAGCCGACCCCCTTAGGACGAACTTAATCCGCTCTAGCTTTATGAACCCCGCCATGTCATTTATCCAGGTCTCCACCCCCGGGGGCTTGGCTTCTTTCCACATTAGCAATATCCTGCGCCGGGCTACTAGGGACGCAAAGGCCAAAACATCGGCCTCTCTCGCCTCCTGCACTCCCGGCTCTTGTGCAACCCCAAATATAGCCAACCCCCAGCTTGGTTCGACCCGGACTCCCACTACTTTTGAAAGCGCCTTTGTCACCCCCACCCAAAACCCCTGTAGTGCCGGGCATGACCAAAACATATGGGTTTGATTCGCTGGGCTTCTCGAGCACCTCGCACACCTATCCTCCACCCCAAAAAATTTACTGAGCCGTGTTCCAGTCATATGTGCCCTGTATAATACCTTAAACTGAATCAGGCTTAGCCTGGCACACGAGGACGACGAGTTTACCCTGTTTAGGGCATCTGCCCACAGCCCCTCCTCGATCTCCTCCCCTAGCTCTTCTTCCCATTTCCCTTTTAGTTCATCCACCATAGTCTCCCCTTCGTCCCTCATTTCCCTATATATATCCGACACCTTACCATCCCCCACCCATTTCTTTGAGATGACTCTGTCCTGTACCTCTTGTGTCGGGAGCTGCGGGAATTCCCTCACCTGTTGCCTCGCAAAAGCCCTCAATTGCATGTACCTGAATGCATTCCCTTGGGGCAACCCATATTTCTCGGTCAGCGCTCCCAGACTTGCGAACTTCCCATCCACAAATAGATCTTTCAGTTGCGTTATTCCTGCTCTTTGCCACATTCCATATCCCCCATCCATTCCCCCCGGGGCAAACCTATGGTTGTTTCTTATCGGGACCCCCCCAATGCTCCGGTCTTTCCCCTATGTCGTCTCCACTGTCCCCAAATCTTCAGTGTAGCTACCACCACCGGGCTCGTGGTGTAGTTCCTCGGTGAGAACGGCAATGGGGCTGTCACCATAGCTTGCAGGCTGGTCCCCCTACAGGACGCCCTCTCTAATCTCTTCCACGCCGCTCCCTCCTCCTCTCCCATCCACTTACTCACCATTGAAATATTAGCGGCCCAATAGTACTCACTTAGGCTCGGTAGTGCCAGCCCCCCCCTATCCCTACTACGCTGTAAGAATCCCTTCCTCACTCTCGGAGTCTTCCCGGCCCAAACAAAACCCATGATGCTCTTTTCTATCCTTTTAAAAAAAGCCTTCGTGATCACCACCGGGAGGCACTGAAACACAAAGAGGAATCTCGGGAGGACCACCATCTTAACCGCCTGCACCCTCCCTGCCATTGACAGTGCTACCATATCCCATCTCTTGAAATCTTCCTCCATCTGTTCCACCAACCGCGTTAAATTTAGCCTGTGCAATGTGCCCCAATTCTTAGCTATCTGGATCCCCAGGTAACGAAAGTCTCTTGTTACCTTCCTCAACGGTAGGTCTTCTATTTCTCTACTCTGCTCCCCTGGATGCACCACAAACAGCTCACTCTTCCCCATGTTCAATTTATACCCAGAAAAATCCCCAAACTCCCCAAGTATCCGCATTATTTCTGGCATCCCCTCCGCCGGATCCGCCACATATAATAGCAAATCATCCGCATATAAAGATACCCGGTGTTCTTCTCCTCCCCTGAGTATTCCCCTCCATCTCTTGGAACCTCTCAGCGCTATCGCCAGGGGCTCAATCGCCAGTGCAAACAGTAATGGGGACAGAGGACATCCCTGCCTTGTCCCTCTATGGAGCCGAAAATATGCCGATCCCCGTCCATTCGTGACCACACTCGCCACTGGGGCCCTATACAATAGCTGCACCCATCTAACATACCCCTCTCCAAAACCAAATCTCCTCAACACCTCCCACAAATAATCCCATTCCACTCTATCAAATGCTTTCTCGGCATCCATCGCCACTACTATCTCCGTTTCACCCTCTGGTGGGGCCATCATCATTACCCCTAACAGCCTCCGTATATTCGTGTTCAGCTGTCTCCCCTTCACAAACCCAGTTTGGTCCTCGTGAACCACCCCTGGGACACATTCCTCTATTCTCATTGCCATTACCTTGACCAGGACCTTGGCATCCACATTTAGGAGGGAAATTGGTCTGTAGGACCCGCATTGTAGCGGGTCCTTTTCCTTCTTTAAGAGAAGTGATATCGTTGCTTCAGACATAGTCGGGGGCAGTTGTCCCCTTTCCTTTGCCTCGTTAAAGGTCCTCGTAAGTACCGGGGCGAGCAAGTCCAAATACTTTCTGTAAAATTCAACTGGGAATCCGTCCGGTCCCGGGGCCTTTCCCGTCTGCATGTTCCTAATTCCTTTCACCACTTCTTCCACCGTGATCTGTGCTCCCAGTCCCACCCTTTCCTGCTCTTCCACCTTGGGAATTTCCAGCCGATCCAAAAAATCCATCATTCTCTCCCTCCCATCCGGGGGTTGAGCTTTATATAATTTTTTATAAAATGTCTTGAACACTTCATTCACTCTCTCCGCTCCCCGCTCCATCTCTCCTTCCTCATCCCTCACTCCCCCTATTTCTCTCGCTGCTCCCCTTTTCCTCAATTGGTGTGCCAGCAATCTGCTCGCCTTCTCCCCATATTCATACTGTACACCCTGCGCCTTCCTCCATTGTGCCTCTGCAGTGCCTGTAGTCAGCAAGTCAAATTCCACATGCAGCCTTTGCCTTTCCCTGTACAGTCCCTCCTCCGGTGCTTCCGCATATTGTCTGTCCACCCTCAAAAGTTCTTGCAGCAACCGCTCCCGTTCCTTACTCTCCTGCTTCCCTTTATGTGCCCTTATTGATATCAGCTCCCCCCTAACCACCGCCTTCAACGCCTCCCAGACCACTCCCACCTGCACCTCCCCATTGTCATTGAGTTCCAAGTACTTTTCAATACATCCCCTCACCCTTAGGCACACCCCCTCATCCGCCATTAGTCCCATGTCCATTCTCCAGGGTGGGCGCCCTCCTGTTTCCTCCCCTATCTCCAAGTCTACCCAGTGTGGGGCATGATCCGAAATGGCTATAGCCGTATATTCCGTTCCCCTCACCTTCGGGATCAATGCCCTACCCAACACAAAAAAGTCTATGCGCGAATAGACTTTATGGACATAGGAGAAAAATGAGAACTCCTTACTCCTAGGTCTACTGAATCTCCACGGGTCCACACCTCCCATCTGCTCCATAAAATCCTTAAGCACCTTGGCTGCTGCCGGCCTCCTACCAGTCCTGGACTTCGACCTATCCAGCCCTGGTTCCAACACCGTGTTAAAGTCTCCCCCCATTATCAGCTTTCCCGTCTATAGGTCCGGGATGCGTCCTAGCATTCGCCTCATAAAGTTGGCATCATCCCAGTTCGGGGCATACACGTTTACCAAAACCACCATCTCTCCCTGTAATTTGCCACTCACCATCACGTATCTGCCCCTGTTATCCGCCACTATAGTCTTTGCCTCGAACATTACCCGCTTCCCCACTAATATAGCCACCCCCCTGTTTTTCGCATCCAGCCCCGAATGAAACACCTGCCCCACCCATCCTTTGCGCAGCCTAACCTGGTCTATCAGTTTCAGGTGCGTTTCCTGTAACATCACCACATCTGCTTTAAGTTTCTTAAGGTGTGCGAGTACTCGTGCCCTCTTTATCGGCCCATTGAGCCCTCTCACGTTCCACGTGATCAGCCGAGTTGGGGGGCTTCCCACCCCCCCCCCCCTTGCCGGTTAGCCATCATCTTTTTCCAGCTTCTCACCCAGTTCCCACGCAGCTGTATCTCCCCCAGGCGGTGCCCCCCCGCCCATCCTCTCCCGTACCCACTCCCCCCTTTCCCCAGCAGCAGCAACCCAGTAATTCCCCCCTCCCACCCCCCCCGCTAGACCCCCCGCTAGCGTAATTACTCCCCCCATGTTGCTCCCAGAAGTCAGCAAACTCTGGCTGACCTCGGCTTCCCCCCGTGACCACGGCTCGCACCGTGCGACGCCCCCTCCTTCCTGCTTCTCTATTCCCGCCATAATTATCATAGCGCGGGAACCAAGCCCGCGCTTCCCCCTCGGCCCCGCCTCCCATGGCCAACGCCCCATCTCCTCTCCCTCCCCACCTCCCCCCATCACCACCTGTGGGAGAAAGAAAAGTTACCATACCGCAGGATTAGAACATTAAACCCCTCTTCGCCCCCCCATTCGCCCCACCACTTTGTCCAAACGTTCTTTTTCATAATCCACTCATTCCAGTTTTTCTTCTACAATAAAAGTCCACGCTTCATCCGCCGTCTCAAAGTAGTGGTGCCTCCCTTGATATGTGACCCACAGCCTTGCCGGTTGCAGCATTCCAAATTTTATCTTCCTTTTATGAAGTACCGCCTTGGCCCGATTAAAGCTCGCCCTCCTTCTCGCCACCTCCGCACTCCAGTCTTGATAAACGCGGATCACCGCGTTCTCCCATTTACTGCACCGAGTTTTCTTCGCCCATCTAAGGACCATTTCTCTATCCTTAAAACGGAGGAATCTCACCACTATGGCTCTGGGAGTTTCTCCTGCTCTCGATCCTCGCACCATAACTCGGTACGCTCCCTCCACCTCCAACGGACCCGTCGGGGCCTCCGCTCCCATTAACGAGTGCAGCATCGTGCTCACATATGCCCCGACGTTCGCCCCCTCCACACCTTCAGGAAGGCCAAGAATCCTCAGGTTGTTCCTCCTTGCGTTGTTTTCCAGTGCCTCCAACCTCTCCACACATCGTTTCTGATGTGCCTCCTGTATCTCCGACTTCACCACCAGGCCCTGTATATCGTTCTCATTCTCGGCTGCTTTCGCCTTCACGACCCGAAGTTCCTGCTCCTGGGTCTTTTGTTCCTCCTTTAGCCCTTCAATCGCCTGTAGTATCGGGGCCAACAACTCTTTCTTCATTTCCTTTTTTATCTCCTCCACGCAGCATTTCAAGAACTCTTGTTGTTCAGGGCCCCATATGAAACTGCCACCTTCCGACGCCATCTTGGTTTTTGCTTGCCTTCCTTGCCGTTGTTCCAAAGGATCCGCTGCAAACCGGCCACTTTCCTCTCCTTTTTCCATCCGTGTCCAGGGGGAACACCCTTCTGGTTTACCGCACGGTGTTTTTAGCCGTTAAAATTGCCGTTGGGGCTCCTATCAAGAGCCCAAAAGTCCGTTCCACCGGGAGCTGCCGAAACGTGCAACTTAGCTGGTCATCGCCGCACCCGGAAGTCGCTTGATAGCATTGTTGATCCTTCCATCACTTTGCTGATGATAGAGAGTAGACTGATAGGGTTGTAATAGGGGTATTTTTCTGACTGGAAGCCTGTGTCCAGTGGGGTCCCGCAGGGATCCGTGTTGGGGCCCTTGCTGTTTGTGGTTTATATAAATTATTTAGATGTGAAGGTAGGAGGATTGAAGTTTGTGGAAGAAACAAAAATCAGTGGGGTGGTAAGAAGTGGGGAGGACGGCCTTGGATTACAGGAGTATATAGACAGGCTGGTCAGATGGGCTGATCAGTGGCAAATGGAATTCAGTCCAGATAAGTGTGAGGTGATGCACTTGGGCAGGACAAATAAGGCAAGGGAATATATAATAATGGCAGGACCCTGGGAAGCACCGAGGATCAGAGGGATCTTGGTGTGCATGTACACTGGTCCCTCAAGGTAGCAAAGCAGGTGGATACAGTGGTTAAGAAGGCATATGGTATACTTTTATTAGTCGAGGCATAGAGTTTAAGAGCAGTGAGGTTATGCTGGAACAGTATGAAACGTTGGTTAGGCCACAGCTAGAGTATTGTGTGCAGTTATGGAATCCACATTACAGGATGGATGTGATAGCACTGGAAAGGGTGCAGAGGAGATTTACCAGGATGTTGCCTGGTTTTAGCTATGAAGAGAGATTTGACAGACTTGGATTATTTTCCTTGGAGCAGAGGAGACTGAGGGGGGATATGATTGAGATGTATAAAATTATGAGGGGCACAGATAGAGTAGACAGGAACAACTCTTTCCCTTTGGGGGAGGGGTCAATGACCATGGGGTTAGATTTAATGTAAGGGGCAAGAGGTTTAGAGAGGATGTGAGGAAAAACCGTTTTACCCAGAACGTGGTGGGAGTTTGGAACTCACTGCCTGAAAGGTGGAGGCAGAGACCCTCATAACATTTAAGAAGTATTTAGATGTGCACTTGGAATCCCTGGGCATACACGTCTATCGGCCAAGAGCTGGAAAATGGGATTAGTTGGTTATTTTTGACTGGCGCAGATGCAATGGGCCGGAGGACCTTTTCTGTGATGTATGATTCTATGACTCTAAACCCTGGGTGCTTAGTATCCACCCCACCTGCCACCAGGTGCGTGGTCCCCCTTTGCCCCACTGACCCTCTTATGGGGCTAGGGTAATGTCTTTTGACTGGCTTCCCACTGTGAACCATCCTCCGCTCAGCTTTTCAGAAAGTCACAGCTTCTGGAACCTGTGTACCCCTTTAAATATTCCACCCTATCCCTTACCAAGTTGTAAATGAGATTCCTCCCCCCTTAAAAAAAAAACCTACTGTTGCATTGCCTGTGATTTTCCATTTGCTAATTTCTGTGGATGAAAAATTGTATGCAGCACATCCACAAATATTTAAATAGCTATCCACTGTTTGCAAACCTTACTACTACTGTGGGGCTTTGAAAAATTTCATCCAGAGCACAGATAGTGAATGAACAAAATAGAATACTTCATCATCTCCCTTTGCCACTGATGTGACGCATGATGACATCATTGTGGACATGCGCAGGCTGGCTTACTGGGAAACAAGTAAGCAGACACATTCCAGTGTCCCAGAATGATTTCTTTGGTCACTGGGAGATGGAAGCCAATTCTAGTTCACTCCCAGCCATTCCGCAAGGGTTGGCAGTCCTATTGAGCAAATAAGTTTAGGAGAATGAAAGGTGCTCTTATTGAAGCATGTAAAGTTCTGTGGGGTTTGACAGGGTAGATGCTGGGAGGATGATTCCACTTGTATGGGAATCTAGTTCAAGGGGATACAGTTTAAAGATAATGGGGTCTCCCATTTAAGACTGAGATGAGGATGAATTTCTTCTCTTGAACGGGCGTTAGTCTTTGGCATTCTCTTCCACAGAAAGCAGTGGAGCCTGGGTTATTGATTATGTTCAAAGATAGATAAGCTTTTGATTGACAAGAGAGGCAAGGTAATGGCCGGAAAGTGCTGTTAAAGCCACTATCATCATCCATAATCTTATTGAATGGTGTAGCAAGCCTGAAGGGCCAAATTACCTACTCCTCATTACTTATGATCTTAAATGTTGCACTCGTGAGTATGTTTTGTTGGCTTATGAGTGGGGCACAATTTAGATTACAGGAGAGGAGCCCAAAACGTTGAAGCTATACTTGACTACTTAATGCTGCAACTAAAAATAAAGAGTGGAGAAAGTTCTGTTCTAACGCACTGACATTCATCAACTCAAAGAGGACAAAAGAATTTTGGGGCAGCACGGTAGCATAGTGGTTAGCACAAATGCTTCACAGCTCCAGGGTCCCAGGTTCGATTCCGGCTTGGGTCACTGTCTGTGCGGAGTCTGCACATCCTCCCCGTGTGTGCGTGGGTTTCCTCCGGGTGCTCCGGTTTCCTCCCACAGTCCAAAGATGTGCAGGTTAGGTGGATTGGCCATGATAAATTGCCCTTAAGTGTCCAAAATTGCCCTTAGTGTTGGGTGAGGTTACTGGGTTATGGGGATAGGGTGGAAGCATGGACCTTGGGTAGGGTGCTCTTTCCAAGAGCCGGTGCAGACTCGATGGGCCGAATGGCCTCCTTCTGCACTGTAAATTCTATGATCTAGGAATTCAATTAATTTTTTAAAAATCGTTTTCTTCAGTGAATTTAAGTGAAGACAAACACTCCTTTCAAAAAGCATAGTTAGAAATTATTGACTACAAAGGACGTGATGTTTAATTGTGTTAAAGTGCTGCATTCTTTGAACAGTGAAATTCTCTATAACTGGTCAGTAGTAGTTTTAATGTGGACATTTATGTCCGATTGAAAAGCTTGGGCTGGATTCTCAGCCCCGCCGTGCCACATTTCTGCTTCATCCCGTCAGAGGGATGCTCCGTTACGTTGGCCGGTTAATGGGGTTTCGAATTGTGGGGCTGCCCCACACTGTCAGGAAACCCCCGGGCTGCCGTCAAAATGGAGCATCTCACCGGCGGAGAATCCAGCCCCTTGTTTTTGTAAACCTTTCTCATATTTAATTAGAATTAAGTAAACGTATTTGCATTGTATCATATGTTAGGTTAGATCATTGCATTTTCTGGAATGAAAACTACAGAAAACGAACAAAAGTGAAACTTCGTAACCGGGATTCTCTCAGCCCACGTCGGGATGGAGAATCGCCAGGTTGGGCGCGAATCGTCAACACCGCCCCCCCCGCCGATTCCCCGGGCCCCAATGGGCGAGTGGCGGTCTACTTTTGGCCAGACCTCGCGCACGGCGGGACTTGGCAGGTAAATGTGCGGGGGCGGTTCTGGGGGGGTTGCGCATGGGGATTTGACCTGGGGGGGGGGGGGCGGGGAGGGGTGGGGGGCACGGTGGCCTGGCCCGCGATCGGGGGGGGGGGGCACGGTGGCCTGGCCCGTGATCGGGGGGGGGGGGGGGCACGGTGGCCTGGCCTGTGATCGGGGCCAACCGGTCCTGCGAGCGGGCTGTTTCCGTGGGGGCCTCCTTTCCTCCGCGTCGGGCCCTGTATGGCTCTGCCATATTGCCCCGGGGTCTGGCGCGGAAAAGAGAAATACGCCAGCCGGTCCGCGCATGCACAAGATCACGCCGGCCGTTCCGCGCATGCGCGGACTCATGCCAGCCCTTTGGCGCCGGCTGGAGCAGCACCAACCACTCCGCCGTCAACCTAGCTCCCAAAAATTTGGAGAATTCCTCACTTTTGGGGGCTGTTGACGCCGGATTGGTTGGCGCCAGTTTTCCCGCCGGCGTGGGGACTTAGTCCCCAGAAGGGAGAATCCTGCACCTTGTTCAGAAATATGACTAATCTCTACACTATAACTTATTAACAATGTAATTTTGTAGTAAAGGTCCTTAGCAAATGGAATTGTTGCTGTGAAGGTCTAGCTCGCCACGTGCTATCTGTTCCACTCTTACCACTATTGTATTTGAAAACGGATATTGTTGTGAAACAAAATTAATTTGGGAAAGGAAACATGCTTTTGGAAACATAGTGGAAAATAATTTACGGTCAGGATCTTGTTTTCTTCCAGAATTTAAACATTGCAACCATCCTCCCAGAATTACACTTCACGACCCTGGTTAGATCCATCAACGGAACTTATCTTTATGTTGACGTTACAATGAATGGACAAGAAGTAATTAGAGCTACACTATATGGAGTAGTAGGAGAGGTATGAATAAATGTTTAATTTAACAAATGTCATGCAGCAAATATTGCACATTGTTAAACTGCGCCAAGCAGTTTTTAAACAGCAATATCATTGTAAGCCAATAGGGTAAGTTCAAGGATGCCCTTCCACTGTGTTTTATTCCATATTATGAGCAAGTAGAATTCTTTCATAGTTTTTTTTTGTGAATTGTTTTTTGATTTGTGTATAGGCATCACGAGTCACAATAATAAATGGTAGATTTCCTTTTGATAGGTACTGGAAACAAAATTGATGAGTCAGACTTTACTGAAGCAGGATTTTTAACTCGCATATTTTCATGATGTTTATGCTGCTCCATAACAAATCTTAAAGTATTACATTTTATTTCTGTTTTATACCTGTCAGTCACAAAATCATTATTGTGCACATTGCAGCAATTGCAAGAAACAGCCTTTTAAAAATGTCAGGTTTACTGTACTTTGGTAAAAGTGTGGATGAGGCTTTAACATATCTGTCAAAGAATTTCAGTTGTGGATGTTCTGGAAAATGTATGGCTGGATTCTCCGCCCTGCCGCACCACATTTCTGTTTCACCCCACCGGTGGGATGTGTTAGACGTTTAGCTGCTGTTGTATAAAGAGTCAAAGGTACTGCTCCTTTTCTCAGACACCTTTATTTCACTTTAACAGATTCTGCACAAAACTCTGTCATCACATCACCCGACACAAAGGCCACCTGAAGCCCCTTTACATATCAGTATCAATTATTAGATACTTAACATAAATGAGACAACTAATTGGAATGTCTCTTAACCCATTACTTACCAGTCTCCCCTTCCTTGGAGAAAAAAAAATAATTAGGAGAAAACAAAATTACAAGAAACTCAAAAACACACGCAATTTCCCCCCTTCTTTTTTTTTCCATTTGTTTTTGGAAGAAGAAAAAACAGTCACAGAGCAGTACCTTTGACTCTTTATACAACAGCAGCTAAACATCTAACAAATGGTAGCAGAGGATAGTTGCTGTGCAAATGTGAAGGGTTGAAAGACACAACTTTTCCAGACCAAACCAAGGAGTGAGTGAGAAGAAAAAAAAGATTGCAATCAGACCAGCCGTGATCTTATTGATTGGCCGAGTGGCCTATTCCTGTTCCTATGTATATTTGTATGTATGATCATACAAGTATGACTGTTCACAAAATACACCAAGGATTTTAACAGAAAGTTTAAAATTCATTAAAAATATGTATTACATATCTAATTAATATTTTTATGATTGAAAATGTAAGTCCTATTCTGTATTTATTATGGTGTAAGACCGTTTTGAATTCAATTAGGCACCTTCAGCATTAAAGTCTTTTTGATATTCTTCAAGCTCTTGGAAGATATGGAGGGAGCTATTTAAAGCATACTGAAATCACTGGTTATTTTGTACTTCTATTTTATACGTGCATGCACTCAAATATGTCTTAAAGCATCTCTGTTTTGACAGTTTTTGGTCACTTAAGTAACAATTTTGCAAAGTACAAAAATTGCTGTGAGTTATTTCTTAGTGACAGTATTAACTGGCAGCTGCTCAAAAGGTATATTTAATTTGTCAAAGCAATTTATTATATGGAAACATAAAATTGTTGATGCAAAGATCAAGGCTTCCAAATGTTAAATTTTAATCTTTAAAACTTTAACATTCTTTGCTTGTTTTATTTTTCTTTCCTTTTTTAAAAAATAAATATTTTTATTGAATTTTATATTTGTACAGGAGATGATTGAAATGGTTATTATTTACAATTATTATGGGCCAGGGTTTAGAGAACCCCAAAGTATATCATGGGAGTTCACCTGACCCACAACATTAAATAGATTTTGGTTATGGGGAGCACAAAGGCCCACTTGACAGGTGATGCAACAGAGAACTAAAAGTATTTTTAAACAAAAACAATCTGTATTCTATTAATCCAGTTAACATTTTATAAACACACAGTAAACAGTTTATCAACTACCAACCCTGATAACCCCCCAAAAGATACAGTACTCTATAGGTGACCCATAGTAACTTCCCAAACAACATCCACAAGTTAAACCCTTTTTGAAATAAAGACAGCGGTTTAAATTCTCTACAGAAACAGGTATTACTTTGAAATCATCAAGTGATTTGGAGACAGTCTTTAGATTGCAGAGATATATACAGCTTCTGGTTGAATGCAGCTCTCCAACTCTGAAAACTTAACTGAACACACTGCAGCTGCCAGCTCAAAACGAAAGTAAAAGCCAGATAAACAGCCCAACAGCCCAGCTCCATCCACACACTGACATCGCTGCAGCTATTTGATAAACACCCATTTCTTAAAGGTACATCCACCTGACAGAATTTACATGTTTTTCCTATGTAGGCACCAAACCACGCTCCCCCCCCCCCCCCCCCCCCCACCCCCAACCTCCCCTTTTCTGATATTCGGGCTCCGTCTTAGGCCCTTTTGCCTTGATGTTGCAATCTATCGTTCATCTTTATTTTTCTTTTATCTTGTTTTAGAGCCTGCTGATTCCCATCACCAACCACCAAGAAGTAATGATTTATGAACCAATAATCCTGAAGCCTAAAACCCTTGTGTTTCCATGGCATCCCAAACCCCGAAGTTATCGGCACCCAATTCAGGTAGTGACCTCTGCGACTCAATTTATGATGTGACTTTTAAAATTTTATTTATTTGTTTACGGAATATGGGCTTCTCGAGCTAGGCGAGCATTCATTGCCTATCCCTAATTGTCTTTGTGAAGGTGGTGGTGAGCTGTCGTCTTGAACCGCTGCAGTTCATGTGGCATAGGTACTCCCACACTGCTGTTAGCGAGTTCCAGGATTTTGACCCATTGACAGTGAAGGAACGGCAATATATTTCTCAGTCAGAATGGTGAGTGGCTTGGAGGAGAACTTCCAGGTTGTGGTGTCCCCAGGTATTTGCTGCCTATGTTCTTCTAAATGATAATGGTTGTAAGTTCGGAAGGTGCTGTCCAAGGAGGCATGGTGAGTTCCTGCAGTGCATCTTGTCGATCGTACATCCTGCTACTACTGTTCATTCGTGGTGGAGGGATTGAATGTTTGTGGAATGGATAGCAGTCAAACAGGCTGCTTTGTCCTGGATGCTGTTGAGCTTCTTGAGTGTTTTTGGAGCTGCATTCATCCAGGAAAATGGAGAACATTTCATTACACTCCTGACTTGAGCCTTGGGGATAGGTTTTGGAGAGTCAGGAGGTGAGTTGGTTGTCGCAGGATTGCTCACCTCTGACATACTCTTGTAGCTACAGTATTTGTATGGCTAGTCCAGTTGAGTTTCAAGTCAATTTTTATATTGGGAGATTCAGTGATGGTGATGCCATTAAATGTAATGGCCGATGGTTAGATTCTTTCTTCTTGGAGATGGTCCATGCCTGACACTTGTATGGTGGGGATAGTACTTGCCATTTGTCAGCCCAAGGCTGGATAATTTTCAGGCCTTCTTTCACTTGGATGTGGTCTGCTTTAGTATCTGAGGAGTCACGAATGGTGCTGAACATTGTGCAATCATCATTTCTGACCTTATGTTGTTGGAGGTAAGGTCATTGTTTAAGCAGCTGAAGACCATTGAGCCTAGGATATCTCCCTGAGGAACTCCTGCAGTGACATCCTGGAACTGAGATGATTGGCCTCCAACAACCACAACCATCTTCCTTTGTGAGGTATGACTTCACCCAGCAGGGAGTTTTCTCCCCAATTCCCATTGACTCCAGCTTTGCTGAAGTTCTTTGATGCCTCACTCGATCAAATGCTGCCTTGATGTCAAGTGCACTCACTCTATCTCAGCTCAGGAGTCCAGCTCTTTTGTCCATGTTTGAACCCAAGATTATAATGAGCTGTGCGGCCCTGGTGGAACCAAAGCTGACTGTCATTGAGCAGGCTATTGCTAAGCAAGCGCTGCTTCATCGCATTGTTGATGACCACTTCCATCACTTTAGTGATGATCGAGAGTAGACTGATGGGGTGGTAATTTGCTGCGTGGATTTGTCCTGTTTGTTTACAAGGTATACCTGGGAGATTTTCCACATTGCCAGTTAGATGCCAGTGTCTTAGCTGTACTGGAAGAGTTTGGCTAGGGGCCCAGCGAGACCTGGAGCACAAGTCTTCACTACATTGCGAGAATATTGTCAGGGCTCATAGCTTATGAAATATTTAGTGCCTTCAGCCATTTTTTAATATATGTGGTGCTGGGACCACCGGAGGAGGCCAAGATGGATCATCCACTCAGCACTTCTGTATGACTGCACAAGTATATTTTCTGAAATTTCTTAAACATACCTTTGTTTTCCACAGGTTATAGGTGGAAGTGGGAATTTTACATGGTCATCATGTAATGAAAGTGTTGCCCTAGTGACAGTAAAAGGTGTGATAGCAACTGGTGATAACCGAGGCTTCAGCATCATACAGGCTTGGGATGTGGAAAATCCAATTCACTTTGGCAAAATGCGAGTAAGTTATAAATAATGGTCTCTATAACTATTTAATACCAAAACTCCGATTTTTCAATGTGTTATTTTAAGATTGAGATTAACCCATTTAAAATAACTTGAGTTAGCACTGCTGTCAGGTAATGCTGATTGGAAAATATAGGCTCTTGTTCTCTGTTCACACAAAATTTTCAGTTTGTTTTTATTTATTTTCCACTTTCCCAAGTCATTTCTTAAAGGGATTTCAACAATGCACGGCATTCACTCAAAACTTTTTGCCTCATTTGAATTTGTTGCCGGAGCTGTCAGCACGACATATGCTAGTAAGTGTACATCTTGTTTGTAGAAGTGGGTAAAGGCAGGCCCTTTGGAATAATTGGTATACATCTGGTTGACCTGCATCTCTCAAGAGGTGCAATGTTCATTGTGGGGATTAACTGAACGCTGTTCGATAAAATCTAAAACGTAAAATAATGAGAGAGAGCACTAAGATTCAATAGTAATGCCCTAGAGATTTTTGTGAAGGAAGTAAGGCAATCAAAGAGTGTTCCATTTACATCATCTGGGAGAAGAAGATCCCAAAAGGGAAATGGTGGTAATTTCCAGAACTTTAGCTCCTCGGGCCTGGAAGCATTGCAGGCAGAATTCAGAGACCTAACCTCAGCTGTTAAGGTGAGACTCCTAGTCACAGCTTACCTGCCATTGTCAGCTCAGGCTTTCATCACAATAGTTGATCCCCCTCCATTTCATATTCTTCTGATCCAGTCATCGTGAAACCCATCAGTGGATGATCTCCTGCTCCCACTTCCAAATGCTGCCACTGCTTTCACAATTGATGTCCTTTCCTGTGCCCAATTGATGCGTCATAACATTGGACAAACTATTCTTGCCCCAGATGCAGATGTACAGAACCTTTCAGTACTGAATAATGCTGTCCCTTTCCTCTTGCAGGACAAGCTAGTGCATAATTGCAGTCAGAAATTGATACCACGATCTATAGGTAGTAACTTGGAGGAGTCAGTATTGATTAATGCACCACCCACATAGATAAGAGACGAGGACATAGCCAGGTGCAAAGCACAAAGTTGAGAACATCCAGGACTCAGCTTTCAAAAGCAGGAGCTAAGTACCAAGAATTAACTGGTGCCGTGGATTGCCTGTTATGGTTGAAGTGCATGTGTAGAATGCCACTACAGAAACTAACTTGTGTATGACATATGATGCATAGCATCAGTCATTACAGTCTTCCAAACAGCATATAATTGTAGCCATCTGGGATGGCCACTTCCAGAATACAAAATGGACATTTGCAAAGATTGCAAGGAAAAATGGACCATGTTAAGAAAGCAAGCAGGCACAGAGCCTGTCTGCATATTGGAGAAACAGCTCCCAGATGAGACTGAAACTGTAGGCCCATTAGCATATGGATGGCCCATCTCCGGGAACAAAGAAAGATAATTAAGTAACCGATCTGGCCCCAGACCTCACAGCACCAGTTCCCCAAACCAAAAGCAGAAAACAAAGCAGGCCACGGCCACCTAGGACATGCCCAGCCATCAGGGCACCCACCCCTTTATTGGTCAGGATCAATGCGAAAGATCAAGAAATGGCCCAATTGATTGGGGCCAAGTTCAAGGCCCGCCCAAAAGCGCGCGAAGCCCCCTTCGGGTATAAGAAGAAGACCCCAAGAGAGAATCGCTCTCTTGGAATCGGCTCTCAAAGCGGAGAGACCCTTCCACCAACTACACGAGAAGCAAGTAAGTCCAACGTGAATGCCCGCTACCAGACGGACGACCTTAGCTGTTCCCCTCTACCACTTCGACCCCAGGAGCCTCAGAACCGAACAACGGCCATTGTTCCTCTGACTGAGTGGGCGCCCGAAGCTAAGTATAGGTTTTAGCAGTAGTGATAGTTTAGTCTGTAGTATTTCATGCATGAGTATATGTTGCGGTGTATGTAAATAAATAGTATTGACTTTAAACTAACTAACTGGTGTACCAACTCTTTGATCAGTATTCGGGTTTGTGGCGGTATCGAAAGATACCTGGCGTCTCTAAAGCAAATGTAATTAGAATTAAGGAAGGCGACCATATTGACCGCCATATTTAGAACCAAATAAAGGGAGCAACATAGTGAACTCTACTCAGATTACATTTGAGCCCCTCTTAAAGAGTATCAGGCACAAGTAGCATCTCTCAGGGCTAAGGACATGCAGCCTGTGGGCTCGTCAATTACTTACAATGTACTAAGTTTGGGAACAACATTGTTAAAATATAATAATATAATAATAATCGCTTATTGTCACAAGTAGGCTTCAATGAAGTTACTGTGAAAAGCCCCTAGTCACATATTCCGGCGTCTGTTCAGGGAGGCTGGTACGAGAATTGAACCCACGCTGCTGACATTGTTCTGCATTACAGGCCAGCTGTTTAGCCCACTGTGCTAAGCATTTGTATCGTCTGTTGTCACAAATCAGTGCGGCTGATGAAGTGCTGCTATGTGCCAGTGGTATTGTCACCATGGGAGAGCTGTATGATGCTTCTCAGGATGACAGCATGTCTACTGTTCTGCCACTCCTTCATCCTGTGAACCCAAACACAGTAAGGGGACTCTCAGATGAACCCAAAAGGGTCGGAATTTCACTGGATCACAACAACTTGGCAGAGCTTTAAAAATGGCAGCCAGGACCTGGATTCGGAAATCTTGCCCCCATTTTTAACAGGTTCAGTAATTTCCGCAAGGGGAAGAGAGCAAATTGTGATTCACACATGAGGAAAATCCAATCCTAATATGGCCAATTGAACTCAGTGCTGAGTTATAACATACCCAATTTTGGATGTTGCAAGAGCCTTAACCTGCAATGTGAGAGTCACAAGTCGATGGGAGTAGAAGGATGGATAAGGTCTGTTCAAACCAAAAAGCTACAATTATCTCGGGGGGTGGGTGGGGTCTAAGTTCATAGTTTGAACGCTGAAAGAGGTTATTAAACAATTAGGGTTATGAATAGAGTTGCTTTTATAAGGGAATCATCACTTGAGATTTAAAGTGGAAGCGGCACAGTAGCACAATGGTTAGCACTGTTGTTTCACAGCGCCAGGGCCCCGGATTCAATTCCCGGCTTGGGTGACTGCCTGTGTGGAGTCTGCACATCATCCCTGTGTCCGCGTAGGTTTCCTCCGGGTGCTCCGGTTTCCTCCTACAAGTCCCGAAAGATGTGTTTGTTAGGTGAATTGGATATTCTGAATTCTCCCTCATTGTACCTGAACAGGCGCCGGAATGTGGCGACACGGGGTTTTCACAGTAACTTCATTGCAGTGTTAATGTAAACCTACGTGTGACAATAATTGTGATTATTATAAGAGTTTGAATGGGAGGTTTTTTAATATAGTAAATGCCGCATTAGATAATTCAAACTTTATTTTACTTCATTAGAGCAACAATCATGATATTTGTGACTCTTTAAACAACGTTGGGTCTGCCAAGGCAGGAAATTTCCCTACTTGAGCTACCAACCATCGCAGCAAAAGTCCAGCCCATAATGTGACCATTCATCACTAAACAAATTCTGTACAACGTATGTTTTTTAAAAATAACAATGTTATTAACTGCGCTTCACCCTGCAACAATCTCCTTGTGTTACCTTAAGTGCATTTCTACCCATTCTCACCATAGTACAGCTATCTGGTAAGCCAAAGTGCCCTTGATGACTGCTGCAATGATAAGGTTTTGTTCTTCCTCATGCTTGTGTTTTTTGCCTACTGCCCCAGCATTGACACATCTTGGGCAGCACGGTAGCATAGTGGTTAGCACAATTGCTTCACAGCGCCAGGGTCCCAGGTTCAATTCCCTGCTGGGTCACTGTCTGTGCGGAGTCTGCACGTTCTCCCCGTGTGTGCGTGGGTTTCCTCCGGGTGCTCCGGTTTCCTCCCACAGTCCAAAGATGTGTGGGTTAGGTGGATTGGCCATGCTAAATTGCCCTTAGTGTCCAAAATTGCCCTCAGTGTTGGGTGGGGTTACTGAGTTATGGGGATGGGGTGGGCTTGGGTAGGGTGCTCTTTCCAAGGCCGATGCAGACTTGATGGGCCGAATGGCCTCTTTCTGCACTGTAAATTCTACGATTCTATGATCTTCCTCTGCAACTGGCTCTAGCTTGGTTCTTCTAAGTGGCAAAATTGTGTCAGCAAAGAGCAGACTTTGATGATTCTGAACACTCTTTCGGGGTTATGCCACAGGACATCACCATGTCTATCTCAAAATAGCAAAGGCATTGCTTTCGTGTTCTTGAAGTCTGTTCCATCATAACTCGGTTGGAGGCATGGCACTGATTGTACCACAATGCTGCATTTTTTTCTTTGTTTCCTGAGAGATATCACTAACCAGTTTTAAAGTGAATGGGCAGGATTCTCCATTTCAGCGGCTAAGTGCTGGCGTCAGTGGAGCATGTGTGGTCTTTTACGACCATAAAATTGGTGTGAAACCCTCACTGATTCCGGGACCGGTGAGGGGCTAGCACCGGCACCGAGTGAAACACCCGCCACCCGTGCCGAAAACGGCCAGGGAATGGCCGGGTCGCGCATGCGCGTGGCTGCCGATCTGCAGTGGTCGTGCCGGACAACGTGGCACCGTCCATGCACAGACCCAACCCGCCATCCGCGACCCCACAGTCCGCAGCCGCCACGCCGGGTTCGCAATTTGTGTGACCACACGTGTTCCGCCCTGTCGGGAACTCGGCCCATTGGGGGCGGAGTATTGCAGGTGGGCCGGCCGGTGACGCACCAATGCTGTTGCAACGGCGCGCGTCACAATGACTCCAGTTTGGAGGGAGCGCCGCATGGCTGACCGGCGTCAAGTGCGCCAGCACCGATTTCAGCGTCGGAGCCCATTCTCCGCCCGATCGCCTAACACGATTTCGGCATCGGGCAATGGAGAATCCTGTCCAATAACTATTGTCTCCAAGTTATACGCAAACTGGTTGATCAGGGTGAAAGAAAGGATGGATTAAGAACTGAATGGTGGTGTCTCGTAGCTAGCAGGAAACGTGGCGTTGACCTCCGCAATGCATTATATGTTGTCACACTCCGGACATACAGTAAGTGAAATCCTTTCAATTTATGTGCACTCCAGCCAGTATAGGTTGTTGTATGGTTTATCAATGGAATAAAACAGGCATTACATTTTCTACAAGAAGCAGAGAATTTTCCTAATGTTTCGTCTTGAAATAAAAACTAATGATGTTTTGATAAGAGGTAGATAAAACAGTATGGCCCACTATTCTGCTTTCCAAAGTAACTTGAGATTTTTTCAGGCTTTGTAAATCACTGCACTGGATTGTCTGGGCACCACATACTTTGGAATATTTGACATGTGTCTGTAAAGTAACCCACCTATTTTCCCTTCTGTTTAAAGGTGTGCCTGGGCTCAGACTGAAAAATGTCTTCCCAATATGTCATATGAATGAGTTATATGCACTCTAGTTTATGTTATAGACTGTTATAAATCAATATTCTGGTTGATTCTTAGGTCAATGTTCTGAGGCCAGTCAGCATAGAGTTTGTCCGATCCCGGGTAGAAATAGAGGTTGGTCAGACCCTTGACTTACCTATTATGGTTTATGGACTATTGGATTCAGATGACATGGAAACAGTTCCAGTGAATGACTGCTCATTAATGAACTTGGCAGTGGAGATGGACAAGCAAGGGGTATTCAAAGTCATTCAAGGTACAATAGAAAAGCATTATTTCATTTTATACTTAGTAACTGTAAACTGGATATTTTGTATTTATTATATATTAATATTATTTAAATAGTTAAACTTTAAAACTATTACCCAAGGCTCAAGGAGTGAAATTAAATTTCAGCACTGAAGGCACAGCAAAGGCTCTGTCCTGGAAGTGTTTGGTGGGACAGACAGGCTGCAGCTTGCCCCTATTATGGATCTCCACAATATTTATAGATGGCTTGAAGGCCTCACAGATGTAAAGCCCCACACCACCTTGGCCCAGGGGTGACCCTGACCTGGAATGCTTCATCCCCCCCCAACCAAGCCCAAACCCCTGAGGGGTCCCTCACCTCCCCCAAGCACTGGGGCAGCAGCTCCGGTGCCCCTGAGCTGCATGCTGAAGAATTGAAACGGCTACTCACCTCCTCACTTCTTCATAGAAGCCATCGTGCAAGTTTCATGATTTTAAAAAGGACACCCTCGTGATTTCTCGCTAACGAGTTGGGTAATTCCTGGGAGATTGCTGCATTCCACCTCAATCTCACTAATAAGATTGAAATGAATGCAAATGCGGGTTAATGAATGAAATGAAAATGAATGAAAATTGCTTATTGTCACAAGTAGGCTTCAATGAAGTTACTGTGAAAAGCCCCTAGTTGCCACATTCCAGCGCCTGTTCGGGGAGGCTGTTGCGGGAATTGAACTGGGTTACTGGCCTGCCTTGGTCTGCTTTCAAAGCCAATGATTTAGCCCTGTGCTAAACAGCCCCTCTTAATGGTATGCTCACCATTTTTGGGTGAGATCTGGAACGCGCAATCAGGAGCTGGCCGGCCGAATTGCAAACTGGTTCGTGCATGGCGCAAATCTCGATTTTGACCTTTCCCGCTATTTACCCAGCATGCCCAGATCCACACCAGGCGTAATGCAATGATTAAATTGCGCCCCCTGTCTGAGGAGACTTGGTGCGTTCCTGCAATGCATCTTGTAGCTGCTACACACAGCTGCCGCTGTGTGTCGTGAATGTTTGTGGATGGTGTACCAGTCAGGCAGGTGCTTTGTCCTAGATAGTGTCAAGCTTGAGTGTTGTTGGAGCTACACTCATCCAGGCACGTGGAAAGTATTGCATAACACTCCTGATTTGATCCTTGTAGATAGATGGTGGACAGACTTTGGGGAGTCAGGAGGTGAGTTACTCATTGCAGGATTCCTAGCCTTTGACCTACTATTTTAGCCACAGTATTTATATGGCTGATCCAGTTCAGTTACTCGTCATTGGTAACCCCTCAGGATGTTGATAGTGGAGGATTCCATGATAGTAATGCCATTGAATATCAAAGGATGATGTTTCAATTCTTTGTTGCTGGAGATGGTCATTTCCTGGCACTTGTGTGGCACGAATGTTCCTTGCCACTTGTCAGCCCAAACCTGGATATTGTGCAGGTCTGGCTGCATTTGGGCATGGACTGCTTCAGTATCTGAGGAGTTGTAAATGGTGCTGAACATTGTGCAATCATCAGCAAACATCCCCACTTCTGATCTTATGATGGAGGAAAAGTCATTGATGAAGCAGCCGAAGATGGTTGGACCTAGGACCTAGGTTCCCTGAGGAACTCCTGCAGTGATGTCCTAGAACTGAGATGACTGACCTTCAACAACCACAATCATCTTCCTTTGTAAGGTATGATTCCAACCAGTGGAAAGTTTTCTCCCTGATTCCCATTGACTTCAGTTTTGCTAGAGTTCCTTGATCCCATGCCTGATCAAATGATAACTTGATGTCAAGGCCAGTTATTCTCACCTCACCTCAAGAATTCAGCACTTTTGTCCATGTTTGAATCAAGACTGTAATGAGGTCAGGAACTGCATAGCCCCGGTAGAACCAAAACTGAGCAACAGTAAGCAGGTTTTTGCTCAGCGAATGTTGCTTGGGCGGCACCATAGCACAGTGGTTAGCACTGTTGCTTCACAGCACCAGAGACCCGGGTTCGATTCTCAGCTTGAGTCACTGTCTGTGTGGAGTCTGCACGCTCTCCCCGTGTCTGCTTGGGTTTCCGCTGGGTGCTTCGGTTTCCTCCCACAAGGGACATGGGGATTTTCACAGTAAATCCATTGCAGTGTCAATGTAAGCCTATTTGTGACACTAATAAAGATTATTATTATTATTTTGATATTTCGCTGCATCTTCAAAAACTTCAGTAAAACCTTGCTTTTCAACCTTACATTTGTCCCATCCTGCCACCCGTCCTTTCATGGCGCACCCCGTTTGATGTTTGCTCACTATCTGTGAGAGTCCTTATGGAAGGTCACCTCTTTTAAACACAATAACCTCTCCAGAAATTGTGCTGCAGTCCACCTTGTTCCATTTTCTCATGACAATCCCTGCGTCTCAAAACTATTTGCTTGTGTTAAGTTCTTTGAGCTATTTCAGCATGATAGAGTGCTGTAAAAATGTAAGTGATTATTATTGTTGATCACCCAGTTTATCCCTTTATTGGTGATCAAAAGTAGACTCAAGGTACAGTAAGTAGCCGGGTTGGATTTGTCCTGCTTTTTGTGTGTGTACAGGGCAAGATGGACAATTCTCCACATTGCCGGATAGATGCCGGTGTTGTGACTGCACTGGAACAGTTTGGCTAGGGGCTCAGCAAGTTTTGTAATACATATTTTCAGTACTATTGCCAGGGCCCACAGCTTCTGAAATATTCAGTGCCCTCATCGTTTCGTGATATCATGTGGAGTGAATCGAACTGCCGATACTGTCTAACCAGAGCTTTGCAACTGTCACAGAACATCCACTCTTTGAATTTCAGTCCCTTGAGGCGATGGCTCACATTCTATTCTCTTCATCATTATTTTGCTCTTATTTGTTCACGGGCTTTTATTAATTTCAGTACAAGGACCACTTTAAACATTCACTCCCTTCAGTACCAGCCAATCATGGTGGCACTGTGCACCACCTACAAGTATATGGAAATAAAGATTTTTAAAATAATTTATATTTGTTTATGTGTATTCGGAATAAAGTTTAAGCTTAATTTGTGTTTCTCTATTGAGTTAAAACTCTAGATTAACTTCATGTTGAATACAGGTGCGAGCAGATCTGTTGTTTCACTTTAAGCTTTGCCTACACTGTAATTAAGGGTTTACAACATAAAAGCAACTGCAGGCTTTAAAAAAAATTAAGTTGTTGCTTAGCAACCAGAGGTTCACAAGGAATGAGGCAGAAGCATTTGAGTTCAGTTGGAACCAGATAATCCAGAAGAGAACAGCGCCCACAGAAATTGCAGTACGGGCAGGAGACAAAAAGGTAAGGGCAGAAAGCACGTCCCAGAAGTCAAATAAACAGAAAGTTTCACAAACCAGGAATTGAAAGAGGAGCCCCAGGACCACTGAAGTCACAGGGACAAGGAACAAGAATCTGAACAATGTATTTCTGCTCACTGAAGTTAAATAAAGGGTCAGAAGGGGGTACCCAGTTAAAGATAGAGCTGCAAGGTGCAGACCAGGTTGGTGTCACCTTAATGTAGTCTGTGAAGCAGTGGTGTCCTGTTGGCATGGCTGGGTACCTGAGAGATTGTGTGGAAGCTTGAATGCACGTGGTGTGCCAGTGTAGAGGAATACTAACAGGAGTGGTTGAAACCCTGATGTGGATCCTTGGTGAAGGCAACTAAAGAAAGCCTTTGGTGTATTGTTAATCTTTTCTTGTTGTTTTGTTCTTTTGTTAACTGGCAGTTCTCTGACTGTATTCATCCATGCCTCATCAAAAATGAAAATTAGGGGGTGGGATTCTTCGTTTTGCCAGCGCCCGGGGGTTTCTCGACTGCACAGGGCTGCCCCACAATGGGAAACCCCATTGACCGGCCAGTGTAATGGAGAATTCTGCTGGCGGGTCGAGACAGAAATGTGGCGGGGCAGGGCGGAGAATCCAGCCCAGGATCTGTCCAACTGGGTTCCACTCTGGGACCTGACTGGTCCAGTAATAAAATCAGCTGCACCTTCCAATCCCATGGGTTTTGCCACCTAGATGTTCAGGGGCAGCATTAGAACACCATGACCTGCATTTTCCCTCTGTACCACACACCATCCTGACTTGGGACCATATCGGCATTGGGACTATATCACTGTTTGTTCACCACTGCTGGATCAGAACCCTAGAATAGCCTTCGTAACAGCACATGTACTGCAGCAGTTAAGAAAAGCGGCTCAAAAAAACTTCTCAAGGGCAATTTGGGTGGGCAAAATATGTTGACCTCACTCACAATGAAGAAAGAAAGAAATCTCTACTCCATAGTCCCTAGCTTCTCACCATTTAGAATATACCTTGATCTATGTTTAGTCCAAAGTCAATGACTGCCCATTTCCTCACGTTGAACTACATCGCTCACAGTTTTGCCTACTCAGTTTATCATTTTCAACTTTCTGCTCCCATGTACACTACTCACTGTGCCACCTAACGTAATATTGTCAATAAACATGGATACATATTTCACTATTTCGAAGACATTCATAAATCTAATGAGAAGCTAATGTCCCAGTACTTTGGAGTACACCGTGTATCATATCCTGTCATAAAGTGTATCACATACACTTTACCTGCTCCAAATCTCCTAACCAGTTTCCGACCCTTGCAAAATGGTTGTTTGCAATTTCAAATGCTTCAGTATTTTTGCTTTTTGCTTTTGTTTATCAGCTAGGTAACCTTGAAAGACCTGATCATTTTATGGTGTTCATTCAGAGTGTGCTGTGAGGAACTTACTGTGGGTTAATGCATCTTAACAACCACCCAGGTTTAGGTCAACTATAAATAATATCAAAACAAGAAAAATACTGAAGGCACTTTGTTTCCGTGCCATAATGAGCAGGTATTGATACCAAAATAGTTTCATGTTATTATGTTTAAAGCAAAATGTTACTGCATATTAATATCAATCTTATTTCAAATTAATCAATATTGTACATTATTCTCATTTGTACTCTTGCTTGTTTGGTCATATTTTTAGTAAATCAAATCTTATCACTAACCGTCTATTTTCTACCAGGGAGATTAGAACCAGATGATGTACACTGTACTGGGATAAGCATTCAAGCAGAATCACCTGGCCATACGATACTAACAGCTAGTGCTGGATTTCTGGAAGTTCATTTTAGCAGCAGTACCACAATTGCTTCTTACCATCGGCTGAGAGTAAGCATTTATGACACCAATCCTAGCCTATTGCAGTCAACATCGATGCCAAAGCAAATTTCAAATGCGTATACTGGTTACCCAAAATTCTCTTTAAGATTAAAATAATTAGCTATTGCTAGTACATAGTTACATTCACCATTCTCTACATACTTGTGAACGATTGCATATCCAACTCTAAATAGTAATTTTTCATCAATAAACTTCCAGGCAGAACCAATGTGATCTTTCCCTTCTTGTATTATTATGTGAATATGTTCAATTTAAGTTGTTTTCTCCCGTTGCCACTTACAGTACAGTACTATACTGTCAAAAAGTATAGTACTTTTATTTTACTTTCTGGATTCAATTTTTTAATTTTTTCTCAGCGCTTCACCAATTCCAAAAAAATTATTTTGTCTGTTAATGCTGAATATTATTCTCCGTATCACTGTCCTTCTCTTTGAACATAGCTTCAACTTTTGAGTAATCTGAGTAGATTCTGAGAATAAATATAAAAAACTTTGTTGTGAACCTGGATTCAACCAGCAGTGTTTGTAACACGAGCAAAGAACTCATTGGCAAAAGACAAGACAATGAATTCTAGGGCCAGAAATTTCTCATTAACCAAAAATAATGGGGTTGTTCTTTTTTTCTTTACATAGAGTGACCCACAATTGTAGTCAAAAGTTTCAAATGCCTGATTTCTGAGTAAGCAGTTTTACTATTAACATTGTCTTTTCTATTGTAATTAAAACTATCTCCAGTTTACGGCTGAAGAACACTTCCTTGTCAGATTTACTTACTTAACAGTGCTCACATTGAGGTCCTGTCTTTACGTTATGATTTTTTTTTTGTCTAGCTCTCATAAGCTAAGGAAAGCATGGTTAATCATGGGCAGCTTTTCAAACTCAGCTTTATGCTCCAGCAATTGACGGGTTTCTTACTGCTTCGATTTAGAAGGATAAAAGCTTCAAAAACTTAAAATAGAGCATGGCATTCTGGCCCCATCTGAAATATCTAATGTGTTGGATCCTCAGCTGTGTCAAGAACACACAAACATATTGGATCTGTGATAAATGGTCATTTGTCTTACCACATGGGTTCATTGGGAAAATATTCTTGGCCGCACTGTTTCTTCTTTACAACCTGATGGAAGTCATCAGAAGTAACGTTAATTTGCTGGTCGCACCAATCATGACAGAGTGGTCACCTTGCCTTCTGAAGGACACATTGAAACTATAAACCTGGATGCAGATACGAACAGAATGGACAGGGAGTGAAACTAAATATGGGATGCAATTCTATCAGGCTGAATACACGGTGCGATCCATGTGGGTTGGCGCGATGCAGATCGCAATCCACCCACACTTAGACATTTCTTAAGATTACTTTAGGTGATTTGTGCTTTGAATGGGGTGTGTGCTGGACCTATAGACACCTGCAATTCCGGCTCCTGGGAGATCGGGCCATCATTTGTAAAGAGCACCCTGATCTTAAGACAACCCTACAGAACATTCCAATCACTGACAAAGATCCCCCCCCCCGCCATCACTGTCATCAGCCCAATCCCCCTACTCACCCAAGCGAACGATACCTCACTATGGGGATGATAAAGGTGTTTCCCATCCCTTGCCAGGGCACTTTCCAGCCATGTCCGTTACCTCCAGGGGCTTCAATGGCCTACAAGCCCCCGTGGCGTGGTCAGGAACTCTGGTCCAGGATATGGTGACCTGCAGTGATTCCCGCTGTCTTCACAGGTGGAAGAATCGAAGGGGCAGGTCAATTCAGCTTTAAGCCAAATCTGAATGTGTTAAATCAAAATTTAAATGTACTAATCTGGTTTGCACCCTCACTGGACATGAACCACCTTACGTCCCTGGCGCAAATCACATTATGGCCCTCTCACAAGAGTCTCCAGCCATAACGCGACTTGCGCCTGCGTAAGTGGGGCCACAGAAACTCCCCCATGGTCTTTTGTTGTTCCAAAATTATTGCAAGGTAGCTTGCATGCAACAGGCAAAAAACGCAAATCATGGACCCACTGCCTATAATGTCTGTTAGTATTTAATGCAGTGTGAAGTGCAAGGACTTAGTTAAATTATCCTAATATGTGTTATCCAGTAGTCCAAGAAAACAAATCAATAATTTTGACTGGAAGCCTGAAGCCAATTTCTTACAAACTGACTGTTTCTTTTTCTTACATTTGTAAGTTAAAAAAATTCCACACCATGTAAAATTCAACTATTCTTTACATCTATTATTGAACTGGCCTCTGGTACTTTTTGCTTCTGTTTAGGTCTTGTTGCTATACCATAGATCTTAAGAAATAAGTCAGTGAATCATGTTGTTTGAAACCAGAAATAATATTGAAATGCAGATAAGGCTACCAGAAGCTAATAGATTCAAATATACACTTTAATGATCAGAGCATGGGAATATAATGAATGAAGAAAAGTAAATTAACACAAGCATGTATAAATCCCATCTTAAAAGCGCACTCCCCATTCCGTATTTCCTGTTCTGGTCCTTTGAAGATTATTTTGTAGAGTACTTGGCTGTGTATATTTTCTTATTTTTAAAAACTGTTCAAGTTCATATTCCAAGTCTTGTGGAATATTAATTAGTGTAATCATTGTCATTAGTGTCATATGGGCAGCACGGTAGCACAGTGGTTAGCACAATTGCTTCACAGCTCCAGGGTCCCAGGTCCGATTCCCGGCTTGGGTCACTGTCTGTACGGAGTCTGCACGTTCTCCCCGTGTCGGCGTGGTTTCCTCCGGGTGCTCCGGTTTCCTCCCACGATCCAAGGATGTGCAGGTTAGATGGATTGGCCATGATAAATTGCCCTTAGTGTCCAAAAAGGTTAGGTGGGGTTACTGGGTAACGGGGATAGAGTGGAGATATGGGCTTAAGTAGGGTGCTCTTTCCAAGGGCCCATGCAGACTCGATGGGCCGAATGGCCTCCTTCTGCACTGTAGATTCTATGAATGAATAATATTTTTTCAATTTTATATATAAATCAGTTATGTTTTATACTTAATTCAGCATCACATTCTAAAGCCTTTTAAACCTAATATTGGTACAGATTCTTAAAAAGGTAAATGTGTTTTTAAGTAAATTTGTCTATTATTTTTATCCATGCTAAAGATACCAAGTTGGATCCTCCTTCCCTACTGAGGAGGATGGAGAGCTGACCGCCCAACAGGCTGAGGAGAAGGAGGAAGTGGTGCAAAGGAGGCGCCGCGCGTGGTATCGTGAGTACCGGCAGCATCTGTCATTCCAAGACCTGCCGGATTAGGCATGCCCTTGAAGACTCCGGCTGAGCAGGGGGACAGTTTGACATATCTGTCGCTGGAATCCAGAAACGCGATTAGCCGCAGAATCGATTTTGACGACAAAATCGTGGGAGGCGCTGGGTTCACGACAAATCACAATTCTCTGGTGCCGTGACAGTGGCGTCAATGAGTTCCACTCCGCATGTACAGTAAACGCTGTTGACATATTATTAGCAGGTCTGCCCCTGTATTCTCAGGGGCCTCTGCGATTCTTCGCCTCCACTGGGGGGAATTTCTGAGGGCAAGGTTCACTTGTGCTTTTAAAAATCGGGAAACAGGCGCCATGGCTGATGAGGGAAAGAGACGAGGAAGGACACGCAGAGGCATGACCGTGGGCATCCGGTCCTGACACTGGCTGGGGAGACCGGGGTGACGACCCCCCCCTCCAGGGGACTGCGGCAGTGTCCAGGCACAGACCGCCATTGCCGCTGCCTGCAATGCAGCCATTTTGCTGCCACCCCACTGAGGAGGATGGAGAGACGACTGCCCAACAGACTGAGGAGAAGGAGGAAGTGGTGCAAAGGAAGCGCCGCGTGTGGCCTCGTGAGTACCGTCAGCATTCCAAGACCTGCCGGATCAGGCATTCCCTCGAAGACTCCGGCTGAGCAGGGGAACAGTGTGACATATTTGCCAGATCATTGCACACCTGGCACCACGAGGGAATGGGAGGGGGACACCCACTCCCAGTGGCCGTCAAGATGACTGTCACCCAGAACTTTTACACCACGAGGTCCTTCCAGCCGCTGAATGGAGACCTGTCCGGAATCTCTCAGACCTCGGTGCACAAGTGCATCCCCACTGCCACGGAGGCTGTCAGCCCTGGAGGTCCGCTCTCGTCTTGGCCAGTGTCTGCATGCTTGCAGCCATGGAGGACCACTCCAACTGGGACTGCACCACATCACGCTGCAACTGTGCCATCACCTGAGCTGTGCCACATCAGCCCTGACAGCACCATGTCCCTCTGGGACTGTGCCCCTCCCTGTGGGTCTGCCATGTCGGCCTGCGCGTAGTCAATGCCCCCGACGCTCTCAGCCGTGGCCTGCTGTGACTCTGGCACATGGCTGCCTGTAAGAGGCCAGCCCTGTCCTGGGTCTCGGCCACCGCCTGCACAGATTGCCCTAGGCCTTGGACATGTCGATCCATAGCCATAATCCGTGCCCCCAAGGTGCAGATACCATACTTGCACTGTTGACTTGGGTGGCACGCATGGTCAGCACCATCACCTGCTCCTGCACACAGTTGGACTCCTCCATCTGTGCCTACAGGTGTTGGATGCTTGCCGACAACCCCTCATATAGTCCCTGGCTCTCTGACTGCATCTCCACGATCCATGGGACTCTCCGTTCCAGAAGCCCAAAACCCGTCTGGATGGCAGCTAGACCCTGGGGTCAGCCTGCCCTCGATCGTCCGCTCCCTTGTGGGTTCCTACCTCCACCTGCTGTACTGGAGCACATGTGTGGTGTGCACCAGATAGTGTCCCAGGAGCCGCTTCACTAAAGTGCCCAATCAAGGTGAGTGTCTCTTGGATGATGGAGGGTGTTGGAGACAACTGTGACGGGAAGTCTGTGTCATCCTCGGACTCGCGCTCTGGCATGTCCTGGGTCTCAGGTCTATGGCTCACCTCCAATTCGGTGTCCTCGTCACTGGTCGGCACCGGGGGTTCTGGCTAGGGCGGGGGACACCAGAAGAGCCTTCCCAAACACCAGAGACACAAGACAAAACACATGATTAGACCATGGGCCGGGGGGAGTGGGGGGTGTTGGGAAGGGGTGAGGGCAGTGTTTTTGGGGGGGGGGTGGGGGGTTAACACGCAACTCAGCGGGGTCTCATTTCCTCACTTGACCTCCACCCCGATGACTGCCCTTTCCTCGGACCACATCCAGTGCCCGCTGCTTTGCTGCGGTGCGGGGCCGCTGGTCTGACTGCCCCCGCCAGTCTTTTCAAGCTCCCGGAGGTAATGGGCGGTCTTCTCGGGACGGGGGACGGTAAAAGCACAGTTTTGGACAGTCCAACGCATGCAGCCCAGGGGATGGGTAGCTGGTTGCGTCCGTGGCCAGGGCACCCGGCCATGGCGGACGGTATATGTGCCAGCATGTGGAGCAGCGTGGGGGTTCGGAAGCCCTCTGGGTGGGGGTGTAGGGTTACGGGTGTGTGGGACATAGGTTGGTGCCAGGGGCTCAGTGCTGCCTACTCACCCTGGCTGCCGTGAGGAGGTTGTGCAGTTTCTTAGAGCACTGCTAGACAATCTGAACGGTGTTGCTCACAGCGCTGATGGCCTCTGCCCCCTGCGCCCAGGGATGGCAAACAGCAGCGGCTGGCAGCACCCTTCCCGGGCCAGGGTACAGGGTCGCTTGCCACTCCTCCATGGAACCAGCAGGGTCTCAAGCTCGGCGTCCGTAAAACGGGTTGCCGCTCTCCTCGGTGCCATCTTGTTGGCTGGGGTGGTGTGTGTGGGGAGTGAAAATGTGTATATGCGGCTGCAACTTGTGGGCCTGCTGAGTGTCAATCGCAAATTTGGTGAATCCCGCACCGTTTTTCATTGGAATCGATTGTGTTCCACATGGCGCCCATGCTAGCTTCTTACCGGTCGTTGAATTGAACCAGGCGCGGCTCGGGTTTTGCTGTCGTAGAAGTCCTGCCCCAGCGTCAGCACTTAGCCTGAGGAACGGAAAATTCCGTCGACCATTATTGTGCAGAGGAAGGCTTATTTATTACCCTCCCATCTATAATAAGGGAAAGGGGCTGTATTAGTCTTATCATTACGTCTATGCCAAAATACTTAAATTATTTAACATGGCTGTGAAAAAGATGGCATATAGCTTCCCAGTAGTTGAGTTAAATGCCAATGATTAGTGATCAGCAGAATGCCAGATTTTATACCTAGACTCTGCAGTTAACTGGTCTCAACCAAGAGGCACGACAGTTAGGGAAATCATCCAGGGCTTTCACTCTTATGTGCCAATTTGAACCAAGGTTATAAAGAATAGTTACATGGGCAAGGAAACAAAGGGTGTCTGCTGCATATGAAACTGTATCCATTAATTTATTAATTGCTTCAGTGGAGGGTGAGTGGGATGGGAGTTGGACACAGAAAATTTTGTTCAAGGTTGTAATACTTCTTAATTTGCTGTTGGTTGCAACAGAGGTTAATGCTTGGTTAGCCAAACTCTGTTCTGTCATCCTGCATATCTTCCATTGTTGGTTACCCCAGTGATGCTTGTGTATAGTTGAGCCGTAAAGTTTTCCAAGTTTATTTGTACAATGTATGACAAATGCTACTTGATGCAAATTCTTTTGTACGATTTCACAAATTATTCACCAATGGGCAGCACGGTAGAATTGTGGATAGCACAATTGCTTCACAGCTCCAGGGTCCCAGGTTTGATTCCGGCTTGGGTCACTGTCTGTGCGGAGTCTGCACATCCTCCCCGTGTGTGCGTGGGTTTCCTCCGGGTGCTCCGGTTTCCTCCCACAGTCCAAAGATGTGCGGGTTAGGTGGATTGGCCTTGATAAATTGACCTTAGTGTCCAAAATTGTCCTTAGTGTTGGGTGGGGTTGCTGGGTTATGGGGATAGGGTGGAGGTGTTGACTTTGGGTAGGGTGCTCTTTCCAAGAGCCGGTGCAGACTCGATGGGCCGAATGGTCTCCTGCATTGTAAATTCTACGATAATCTATTTTCATGACACAAAGATTGTACTGACAAGAATTAGTCTATTTTTGTTAATAATTTAGATTTCATCCAACGAGAGTAGCTGAGTGATATTTACTGTTCTCCTCATGTCAGGCTATTGATCCAGTTGCTGTTGCTATAGTCACACTGACATCTTCAAAGGAAATGCTGTTCGAAGGGGGTCCCAGACCTTGGGTATTGGAGCCATCGGAATTCTACACCGATTTGAGTGGTGAAAAGAGGGACGCAATAATAATCCAACAACTACGAGCTCCATTGGTGAAAAAGAAAAATCACCACGGGTTCAGAGTCACTTGTGTAACCTTGGGAGAACAGGTAAGAGCCTTTTTGCAAGAATGATATAATATACAGTTTTCTGGTATTATTAAAGGAATCACAGTATTATGAATATCTGATTTTATGATTTTTATAGTTTAGGAGTATAATTTCGAAGTTTGGAAATTGTAATTGTTAAATATAGGATAAATGAAAGAACAGCTAGTTTGAGAGGCTAACAGACAAACCTAGGGTAATTACAAATTAAAGGGTGACACATGTGTATTTACTAAGGTCAAAATGGGAGTGTTGGAAACTAAACAGGAGACATCCTCTGAGCTTTTTGATGGGTGTGGAACATGTACAGCTACCTCAATAAATAATTTACATCATTCATATGGTAGCCCAGCATAAAGGGAAGATTTGGAATTTGAAAATAATTAGTTTAAGTTTCTGTCTCAAACGTAGTAGGTGTGCCACACTGCCATGAAAATAGGTTATGTAGGGACCCTTTTGTTTTGGGTTTATTTTCATGATTCTTTTAGGAAGGATTAATTGGTGCTTGGAAGTCACTGGCATCAGACAGTGGAAGACTGCTCGCAAGGTGAGTTTTAAAGTAAGTCTATGGAACCAGTTGCAGAGGGTTATTAGAACCTTAAGAGTGTTTTGTGATTTGAAGTCTTTGTGCAGGAATTGCCTGGAGCCCATGTTTGATATGAATATTCCACAATCATGAGGTCTTGAAGGAGAGTTGGAGAGTTACGTATCTGAATCCGAGTGGAAGGGCCCCAAGAAGTCTTGAAGCTCTGAGCATAGCTGAATCATTGAGAATTGAAGCGCATTCCTGAGAGCAATTACCCCATGTATCTAAGGTTGGCCTGTAAGGCACCGACTTTAAGGAACCCGGTAGTGATCTACCTGGTAGTGTACATATCTTTTGTGTAAATAAAACTTTGTTTCTTATTTTACTCGGTGTGGATTCCCCGTGTCTTTATTAAAGTCACTGTATAACAATGCATCGCCAATGTTACTGAAGTGAATTGAACAGCTTGTGATGAAAGAAGTAAACATGTTATTGTTACGCAGCTGCATGTTTAACGATTGTGGGGAGCAAAAGAAAGTCACAGATGGTTGTGTAATTGGAGAAGTTTGTTTCTTTAAGGTTGAGCTTCATAGGAAAGGGGTTATGGTAGGTTTTGAAGTGGGTGAATGTAACAGCATAGGACAGGAACAAAATGACAAAATCACCAAGCTTGGGGCAAAGAGGTGCAGTTGAGAGGGGGCAAGTGGAGGGAGCAGATAGGCTTCATGAAGAAGTTTGACATTTCCGTTTGCGACCCTTCAGCGGATTTTGTTTTTGTTCTGTCTCAGTCCAAAATGTAAATCTTCTATTTGCCTTTCAGATAGTAGCAGACCTTCAGTATATTTCTGGAATTATATTTATTTTGGAAATAGTTACGATCCTTGCATCTTCCTGGTCCACTGTTAAGATTGGCTGATGCAGAGGCATAATTAGCATGTATACAGAAGCTTATATGGCTATGTTTCCTCTGGCAGTTATCTGGCAGAGAGCGGGTGGCATTTTGTATTAAGTGGAGTGCAGTACATTGTTGTACTTGATCTTGTATCAGCCCTTGTTTATTTCACTGAATCCGAAAGTTGAGATTTCTGTTTCCCATTCCATGGGCAGGATTGCCCATTGTGCTGGGTTCTTTCCACTCTGCCCATGGCAAAGTTGATGGCGGGCCTGCCGCTCTACAGCATGTTGCCCTTTACCTATTTATCATTCGTATGGGCATTGGTTGACTCAGGGTGAGACTTCCACTTTTTATCTGTGCAGGAAGTTCCAACACTGAGCCAGCCAATCAAATGTCTGACAGATTTCTGATCCCAGCAGCACCATCAGTAGCAGTGACCACTGCCAGGACAACATCTTCACTGAAGCCAGATGGAAATGTACATTTGGGTTAGCGTGTTTTGGCGGGGCAATGCTAGGGTGCCCGGGTGAGACAGATGGGGACTGGGTTGCACAGGCCAGGGTGGAAGGGAAACTTGGAAGGGTGGAATGACTCCATTGGGCCCTGAGGTGGGGAGGTGTTGTAAAAGAAGAATGAACCCACTTTCCTGCTAATAACCAGAGATTGAGACCTGTGGGACTTCAGACATTACTCTGACCTCTGCCTGCCATGGAAAATCTTGTAACGGGGCACAAAGAGGCCCATAAATTGCCTTGAATTGATCACTTAAGGGACTCAATCGGCTGGAGGACTGTCGAACGTCTCTCCTGCTCCTCGTAAAATTGTTTAAGGATCAGGGTGGACAAGCAGGCAATTTTACACCTGTTTGCCAAATCGCACCCAGGAAAGCGTAAAATTCTGCCCCATCTGTTTCGTTGTTCATTCTTACAACTTGTGAAAGCAGTAGTTCAAAATGGTGTTTGAATGATAAAACTAGAGCTGTACGCACGTTTTTCAACTTTGAACTTTTTAGGACAGTCGTTGCTAACTTTTGCCTGAGTTTAATTGCTCTGTTTTATCACCTTTGCTCTTGAGTTGCCAGGTATCTTTCTGATACCGCCACGTGATTCAAGTCCGAGTAATGATCAATAATCCAATACACCGCTTAGTATGATCTAAATCAAAGCACACTTATTATACACAGTAATCACTACTCATGTATAAATTCTACGTCTACGCTACTTCTACGACTAACAGGCCAATACTTAACTTGGAACTGGCCCACCAGGTCAGGGAAATGAATGGCCTTTTGTTCGGGTTCTGAGCCTGCGGGATTCGAAGTTGGTACAGATTGGTAGCTAGGAGTGCCTATCTCGTAGCGAGTGTTGAAGTAAGACTTACTGGATATCAGCGGTGGCTGGACCGGTCACTGTCAAGGGTTGGTTCGCATTGCTGAGTGACCCGGTCCAGAAGAGAAGCAGAGGGCCGATTTGAACTTGGGCTTGATTCTTATAGTCCCCAGGGGCTTCCCGCCTTTCGGGGCGGACCCTGTACCTGGTTCCAAGTGATTGGACTTTGTCCCAATCACTTGGTTCGACTTTCTCCAATGCTGGAGCGGTTCCCTGATCGATGGGCGGTCCTGAGGTGGTCGTTCACCTCCCATTGTGTAGGATTCTGCTGGCGCCAAAGAGTCTGGTTTGGCTTTATGTTTCTAAATGTTGCTCATTGTTCCCGGGGATTGCTCATTAATATGCAGATGGCTGGTGTTTTGTTATGCTGATTGGTGCTGGTATCGATCTTGTCTGGCCTTTCCAGAGGTAAATACACACTCAAACTGCAGCTGCTCGTTTGTGGCCTGTTGGCAGACTTTCCCATCAGCCTTTGCCGTTCGCCATTTTAAATCGGGAGTTAGCCATTTTAACTGGCTACACAGTCGAGTCAGGGGAATAAAAGAATTGAAACTAAAACAGGTGTCAACCTTCCCACTCCTACCGCTAAAGGTGATTCGGACAGGGTAGTTTCCAGAGGGTGGGTAGGAGAAGGGAGCATCTCTGACATTTACAAGGAACTTATGGGGTTAGAGAAGTCGCAGACCGAGGAGCTGAAGCGCAAGTGGGAGGAGAAGCTGGGAGGAGAGATAGAGGATGGTCTATGGGCGGACGCGTCCGCAACATGTGCCAGGCTCAGCCTGATACAATTCAAGGTCGTTCATCGGGCTCACATGACAGAGGCCCGGATGAGCAGATTCTTTGGGGAGGAAGACAGGTGTGCACAATGTGCGGGAGGACCAGCGAACCATGTCCACATGTTCTGGGCATGTCCGAAGCTTAAGGGATTTTGGCAGGGGTTTGCAGATGTCATGTTCACGGTGTTAAAAACAAGGGTGGCACTGAGTCCAGAGGTGGTGATTTTCGGGGTGTCGGATGACCCGGGAATCCAGGAGGAGAAAGAGGCAGACGTTCTGGCCTTTGCTTCCCTGATAGCCCGGAGACGGATACTATTAGCTTGGAGGGCCTCAAAGTCCCCGAAGGCGGAGACCTGGCTATCCGACATGGCTAGCTTAGTCTGTTTAGAGAAAATCAAGTTCGCCTTGAGAGGGTCACTGTTGGGGTTCGCCCGGAGGTGGCAACTGTTCGTCGACTTTGCGGAAAATTAATCGTCAGCAGAAGATGGGGGGGGGGTTAGTTTAGCTTAGAGTAGGGGGTTAATAAAGGTGGGACCGGTAAAGGAGGGAGATGGCTTTTGCACTATGTTTATAGTTTCATGTACATCGTTTATTTTGTTGTTGCTATAATACCAAAAATACCTCTATAAAATGTTTATTAAAAAAAAAGTATTGAAACTAATATCTTTGTTTTCTTGGTCATTTTTTTGAGATAAAGTGAATACAGTTTATGTGCAAACTTTCTTCTGAATATTGTCATTTCAATTTTTCCTCCTTAGTTTTTGACATTTAAAGTTGGTAATCATCCAAGTTTGATGAATCCATACCCAGCTGTTGAGCATATTAAAGTGAAATTTGTTTGTGCTGTGCCTACAAGTGTCACTTTGGCTCCTGTTTACAAGTCACGTGAACTTGGTCTTCCATGCCCTCTGTTGCAGCACAACAAACAATTGGTGAGATTCTACAGCATTTTGTTTATAAAGCTTAATTTGTTAGGAATAATTCAAATGCACACCAAAAAAATGGTATTCTAAAATAAAACTAAATGCAAGATTATATTGGGGATTCGCAGCCTTGTTTCCAGGGAGCGATCAGTCACTTTCCACTGAGGTGGGGAAAAAGAAATTCCAGGAAAGCTGCGACTTGATTGACTGGTAAGAAATCTGTGCTAATTATGAAATAGAACAGTATAAAACTAACTAATAAATTAATTAAGTAAGTAGAGATGGCTGGGTAGGTGATGTGCTGCAGCTGCATGATCTAGGAACTGGCAGATCCTATTGCGGGCTGCAGTGACCACATCTGCAGCAAGTGTTGGTTGCTCGAGAAACTTCGGCTCAGATTGATGAGCTGGAGTCTGAGCTTCAAACACTGCGGCATATCTAGGAGAGGGAGAGTTACCTGGACACTTGTTTCAGGGGGTGGTCACACCCCGTAAGATTTTAAGTACCTTAAATTTGGACAGGGAGAGCAGGGTGTGACTGCAACTGAGGCAGGTAGAGGGGTCATGAATTCAGGAACGGAGGAGCCTCAGCTCTTGACCTTGTCCAAAAGATATGAGGTACTTGCTCCCTGTGTGGATGAGGAAAAGGGCTGTAGGGAGGATGCGCTAGACGACCACTGCACCGTGGTACAGGAGGCCATTCAAGCGGGGGAGAAAAAAGACGAGTGGTAGTTGTAGGCGATTCTATAATTAGAGGGATAGATGGCATCCTTTGTAAGCAGGAGTGAGAGTCCTGCATGGTATATTGCCTCCCCGATGCTAGGGTGAGGGACACCTCTGTCCGGCTTGAAAGGATATTGGAGCGGGAGGGAGAGAATCCAGTTGTTGGGGTCCACGTTGGGGCAATCAACATAGACAAGACTAGGAAAGAGGACATTTTGGGGGATTGTCAGGCACGAGGACCTAAATTTAAAAACAGGTCTTCAAGGGTCATAAATTCTGGATTTTTGGGATGTAAACACGTGACCAAAGGAGTGGTGCGGGGAGGAGGAGTTTCATTTCATGGAACATTGGCATCCGTATTGGAACAGGAGGGATCTGTACCATTGGGACAGTCTCCATCTGGGACCGATAGATAGGGTGGTCTCAAGGACTTTAAACTAGCAAGTTGGGGGGAAGGGAAGGATAATATTATGGTAAGTAAAATAGTTATTGGGAAGCAAAGCAGCAGGTTAGCACATGAGAAGGTGGATTCAACTATATTGAAAGTTATGAATCAAGATAAAGGGAAGAAGAACTCCGGAGATGTTATTAATGGAAGTGTTAGGATTCAAAAAGGTGTTAAACTAGCATAAAGGCACTTTACCTGAATGCTCATAGCATTCAAAATAAGATAAATGAGTTGACGGCACAAATCAATGCAAATGAGATTGATTTAGTGGCCATTACAGAGACATGGTTGCAGGATGGTCACAACTGGGAGTTAAATATCCAGGGGTATCAGGCTATTTGGAAGGACAGACAGGAAGGTAAGGGAGATGGTGTAGCACTGATATTTAAGGACGACATCAGGGCGGTAGTGAGAGATAATATGGGTTCTACAGAGAAAAGGGTTGAATCCATTTGGATGGAAATTAGAAATAGTAAGGAGAAAAGGGTCATTGATGGCCGTGGTCTATAATAACATCATAGTGGGACAGGCAATAAACAAAGAAATAACTGATGCATGTAAAAATGGTACAGCAAGTATCTTGGGGGATTTTAATCTACATGTCGATCGGTCAAACCAGGTCGGTCAGGCAGCCTTGAAGAGGAGTTCATAGAATATATCCGCGATAGTTTCCACAAAATGGAACCTATGAGGAAGCAAGCTATCCTTGATCTGGTCCTGTGTAATGAGACAGGAATAATTATTGATCTCATAGCTAGAGATCTTCTCGGAAGGAGCATATGGTTAAATTTAAAATACAGATGGAGTGCGAGAAGGCAAAATCCAAAACCAGCATCTTGTGCTTAAACAAAGGAGACTACAATGGGATGGGATGAGAGAAGAGATGACTAGGGTAGATCGGGAGCAAAGAGTTTGTGGTGGGACAATTGAGGAACAATGGAGGACTTTCAAAGAGATTTTTCACAGTGCTCAGAAAAAGTAGCTACCAGTGAAAAAGAAGAACTGCAGGAAAAAGGATAATCAGCCACGGATATCTAAAGAAATAAAGGAGGGTATCAAATTGAAAGAAAAGGCATACAAAGTGGCAAAGATTAGTGGGAAACTAGAAGATTGGGAAATCTTTAAAGATCAACAGAAAGCCACAAAAAAAGCTATAAAGAAAAGTAAGATGGATTATGAGAGTAAACTAGCTCAGAATATAAAATCATAGCAAAAGCTTCTACAAATATATAAAACAAAAAAGAGTATCTAAGGTAAACATTGGTCCTTTGGAGGATGAGAAGGGGGATTTAATAATGGAAAATGAGGAAATAGCTGAGGCATTGAACAGGTATTTTGTGTCGGTTTTCACAGTGGAAGGCACAAATAACATGCCAATAATTGCTGGCAAGGAGTTTATGGAAGGTGAGGACCTAGAAACGATCATTATCACTAAGGAGGTAGTGTTGGACAAGCTGATGATAGACAAGTCTCCTGGCCCTGATGGAATGTATCCAAGGGTACTAAAAGAGGTGGCGGGGAAATACCGAATGCACTTGTGGTAATTTACCAAAATTCATTGGACTCTGGGGCAGTTCCAGCAGATTGGAAAACAGCAAATATGTGCCACTGTCTAAAAAGGGAGGTAGACATAGGGCCGGTAACTA
The DNA here is from genome assembly GCF_047496885.1 of Scyliorhinus torazame. NCBI lineage: Eukaryota > Metazoa > Chordata > Chondrichthyes > Carcharhiniformes > Scyliorhinidae > Scyliorhinus > Scyliorhinus torazame. The sequence goes on from NC_092718.1 coordinate 201,248,354, forward strand.
TAGGTCGGTTATCTTAACTTCTGTACTGGAGAAAATGCTTGAATCTATCGTTAAGAAAGAAATGGCGAGACATCTGGATAGAAATTGTCCCATTGGGCAGACGCAGCATGGGTTCATGAAAGGCAGGTCATGTTTGACTAATTTAGTGGACTTTGAGGACACTTCGAGCGCAGTGGACAGTGGGGAACTGGTGGATATGGTGTATCTGGATTTACAGAAGGCATTCGACAAAGTGCCACACAAAAGGCTACTGCATAAGATAAAGGTGCATGGATTTATGGGTAATGTATTAACATGGATGGATTGGTTAACTGACAGAAAGCAAAGAGTGGGGATAAATGGGTGTTTTTCTGGTTGGCGATCAGTGGCTAGTGGTGTGCCTCAGGGTCCTCAATTGTTCACAATTTATATAGATGATCTGGAGTTGGGGACCAGGTGTAATGTGTCAAAGTTCGCAGATGACACTAAGATGAGTGGTAGAGCCAAGCGTGCAGAGGACACAAAGTCTGCAGAGGGCTATAGATAGTTTAAGTGAGTGGGCAAGAGCCTGATAGATGGAGTTCAGTGTTGATAAATGTGAGGTCATCCATTTTGGTAGGAATAACAGCAAAATGGACTATTATTTAAACGGTAAACAATTGCAGCATACTGCTGTGCAGAGGGACCTGGGTGTCCTTGTGCATGAATCGCAAAAAGTTGGTTTGCAGGTGCAACAAGTAATTAAGAAGGCAAATTGAATTTTGTCCTTCATTGCTAGAGGGATGGAGTTTAAAAGCAGGGAGGTTATGTTGCAGCTGTATAGGGTGCTGGTGAGGCCACACTTGGGGTACCGTGTACAGTTTTGGTCTCCTTACTTGAGAAAGGATGTACTGGCACTGGAGGGTGTGCAGAGGAGATTCACTTAGGTTGATTCCGGAGTTGAGAGGATTAGCTTATGAGGCGAGACTAAGTAGACTGCGACTATATTAATTGGAATGAGGGCGGATCTTCTAGAAACATGTAAAATTATGAAGGGAATAGAAAGGATAGAAGCATGGAGGTTATTTCCACTGGCGGGTGAAACTAGAATGAGGGGGCATAGCCTCAAAATAAGGGGGAACAGATTTTGGACTGAGTTGAGGAGAAACCTCTTCACCCAAAGGGTTGTGAATCTGTGGAATTCCCTGCCCAGTGAAGCAGTTGAAGCTACCTAGTTAAATGCTTTTAATGCAAAGGTAGATAGATTTTGAACAGTAAAGGAATAAAAGGGTACGGTGAACGGGCAGGTAAGTGGAGCTAAGTCCACAAAAAGGTCAGCCATGATCTTGTTGAATGGCGGAGCAGGCTCGAGGGGCCAGGTGGCCTAATCCTGCTCTTAGTTCTTATGTTCCTGTATAACCAACACAATTGAAAAGTTCCAAGTAACCAATATAAATTAAATCTATAATTGTGTTGGATAAAATATGCAGCTCAAAGATAGTCCACATGGCCCAACTGGCCTTTATCATCATAGAATCCCTACAGTGCAGAAGGAGACCTATCGGCCCATCGAGTCTATATCAACCCTTGGGAAGAGTACCATACTTAAGCCCATGCCCCCACCCCATCCTAACCTTTTGGACACTATTGGGCAATTTAGCATGGCCAATCCACCTAACCTGCATCCTTGGGCTGTGGGAGAAAACTGGAGCACCTGGAGGAAACCCACGGAGACACAGCGAGGAAGTGCAAACTCCACAGGGACAGTAACCCAAGTCGGAATTGAACCCGGGTCCCTGGAGCTGTGAGGCAGCAGTGCTTGCCACTGTGCTGCCCTTTTATAGCCTTATATTTCAATAATTTATATTGGATGATTGTATAAATTGATTTCAGAAAAGTTAGATTTAGTGCAGTTTTTGATTGTTTACAGGCTGAATTTATGGTCGGAAACGTTAAGTGAAATTTTGGACAGACTACTATTTAACTGAAATTCCAAAGATCTTGGGCAAAATTCTCCGGTATCGGCGCGATGTCCGCCGACTGGCGCCCAAAACGGCGCAAATCAGTCGGGCATCGCGCCGCCCCAAAGGTGCGGAAGGCTCCGCATCTTGGGGGGCCGAGCCCCAACCTTAAGGGGCTAGGCCCGCGCCGGACTAATTTCCGCCCCGCCAGCTGGCGGAAAAGGTCTTTGGTGCCCCGCCAGCTGGAGCGGAAATGACATCTCCGGGCGGCGCATACGCGGGAGCGTTAGTGGCCGCTGATGGCATTCCCATGCATGCGCAGTGGAGGGAGTCTCTTCCGCCTCCGCCATGGTGGAGACCGTGGCGAAGGCGGAAGGAAAAGAGTGCCTCCACGGCACAGGCCCGCCCGCGGATCGGTGGGCCCCGATCGCGGGCCAGGCCACCGTGGGGGCACCCCCCGGGGCCAGATTGCCCCCCCCCCAGGACCCCGGAGCGCAACTGCGCCGCCTTGTCCCGCCGGTAAGGTAGGTGGTGTAATCTACGTCGGCGGGACAGGCATTAGCAGCGGGACTTCAGCCCATCCGGGCCGAGAATCGCGGGGGGGGGGGGGCGCCAACCGGCGCGGCGCGATTCCTGTCCCCGCCGAATATCCGGTGCCGGAGAATTCGGCATGGGGCGGGATTCACACCAGCCCCCGGCGATTCTCTGACCCGGCGGGGGAGTCGGAGAATCCCGCCCCTTGTTTCATTTTCATGCCAGCTTTATGATCCTTAACCTCCATTGATTGTAGGAAATCAAAGAGATTTAAGCATTGCTATTCAAAATTGTTGTTACACACCAAAACTCTGCTCCTTTTAATTTAGCAGACGTTAAAAAAATTAACAACAAGCAATGTTATCACAATTTATGTACAATGTTTTAGACACTTAATTGTTGTAGATTTGTTGGTAATATTAAACATTACTTCATATGATTCAGTCAAAAAGCTACCCAAGTAGATTTGCATAAAATGAGAATTATTGATTATAAAACTGTCAAGACATTTTCATCCGTCCAATATTTTAGCTTCATCATTTCTTATAATTATAAGGAGTTTGTTTCTTTTTTATATTTTTATGGAAATTCTAGATAATCATCTTGATTTCAAAACTTTTTGAAGGACGACAAATCTTTGTTTTTTGGGTGATACCTTTATATTTAATTTCTTTTTTTTCTTATTTGAATAGGTACCCGTTTCTTTCTGCAGGAACACCATTTTGGAGCTGACAGCATTTGATCACTATGGTCGGAAATTTGATAACTTTACCTCACTGCAAATTAACTGGAAATCATCCAACTTTTCTCTGGGCAGTTTTCATCCAGCGATACAAATGGAAATGTTCCTAAGGGATGATGGGAGTGGACAGAAGAGGCTGCATGGTGATGTATACTGAGTACAACCACCCTAAAATGTAAAGATATTGGCCGGTAACCTCTGAGCTCTGGTGCATTGTAACGGGGGGACTTCCCCAAGGATGCGCTTTCCACCCTGGAAGTTCCCAGGAAACAATTGCATGACAATTGCCCAGGAAGTTTAAACTTCCTTTGAGAAATTGCCCGGCAATCGAAACCATGCAAAAGTACAATATAAATCACAAATTTACAATGGTTCCGACTACCTTACCAAAATAGTGACCAGGAAACTGTGGCTGGCGCGATGGCACAGTGGTTAGCACTTCTGCCTCATAGCGTCAGGGACCCGGGTTCAATTCCAGCCTTCGGTGACTTCTTTACCAGCGATTGGGAGCTGTCTCCTCCACAGTTGCTTCCAGAACCTTGATGCTGGCAATTCGGGTTCATAACCTGAATTTAGTCCAGCATCAGGATTGGGAACCGAATGAAAATCCAGTCCAATATTGCGATGTTTTCCCATAAAGAAATTCAAAAGTGAGAGTGCATGCTATACTAATTTTCCTAAACTTCAAGTCCCAAAGATTCAAAGATTAACCATGGTATATTCATTTTGGCCAACAGGTCATCGTATGGTTATAGTTTACAAGCGGAAAGGAACAGTGTCCATTACAGTATATTTGGTCGGCTACCGAAAAACCAATATTGCCATCGCCAAAAGCCCTGTTGTAAGTTCATGACAAAGTAGCTTTGAACTATGCTGATCCATCAGTACATTTGAATGTCTGAATAATGTACATTTTAAAAATCATTTTCACTTAAGTGGCGCAATAAACTTTAATTTTTTTGGTCAATCCTATAATAGGTATATTGGAATAATTTGAAAGAACGGTTCTCTGATATTATCACGCGTGATCATACTAAATTCTATTTTCTTAGTGAAATCAATACTACCCCTTTATGAATTTAAGCTGTTTTGAAATTTTTTGAATACATTTCTTTGACCATAAAACTTTCCCATTCTTTTGATATTAGGTTGCGTGATGAATATCAGGGAATGGAAGGGAGGGAGGAACTCGAAAATTGTTGGGGCTGCATGCTGACAAATCCCTGGGTCTGGATAGACTTCACCTTAAGGCCTTGAAAGAAGTGGCCAGTGAGGCAGTTGATGCATTGGTTTTCATTTTCCAAAAGTCCCTAGATTTGGGGAAGGTTCCATTACGTTGGAAAACTCAAAAAGAGCGGGAAACGGAAAGCAAGAAACTACAAGCCAGTTAGCCTAACATCTGTCATAGGGAAGATGTTAGAAGTAATTACAAAAGAAGTTATAGCAGGACACTTGGAAAAATTCAAGGCAATCAGGCAGAGTCAACATGGTTTTGAGAAAGGGAAATCAAGTTTAACCAATTTATTGGAGTTCTTTGAAGGAGTCACATATGCTGTGGATAAAGGGGAACCAGTGGAGGCATTGTGCTTAGATTTTCAGAAGGCATTTGATAATGTGCCACATCTTAGGTTAATGTGGAAAATAAAAGCTTTTTGTTTGGGGGTAACATATTGGCATGGATTCAAGATTGGCTCACTTGTAGGAAAAAGAATTGGCAGGTTGTGACAAGTAGTGCACTGCGACCTCAACTTCTTACACTTTATATAAATGACTTGGATGAAGGGACTGAAGTTATGGTTGCTAAACATTGCTGGCGCCACAAAGATAGATAGGAAAGTAAATAATTGTGAAGCAGATGTAAGGAGGCTATAATGAAACATGGATAGGTAAAGTGAGTGGGCAAAGATCTGGCCAATGGAGTATAACGTAGGCAAATGTAAAATTCTCCATTTTGGCAGGAAGAATAAAAAGCTTGCTATCTAAATGCTGAGAGATTGCAGGTGTCTGAGATGCAGAGGGATCTGGGTGTCCCAGTGCATGAATCACAAAAGGCCAGTATTCAGGTACAGCAAGTAATAAAGAAAAGCTAATCGAATTATAATTTATTGTGAAAGGAATTGATTGCAAAAGTAGGAAAGTTATGCTTCAGTTGTACAGGGCATTCGTGAGACTACATTTGGAATATTATATACAGTATTGGTCTCCTTATTTAAGGAGAGTAGTAAATGCATTCAAAGCAGTTCAGAAAAGGTTTATTAGACTAGTGCCAGGAATGAGCGAGTTATGTTATGAAGAAAGATTGAACAGGTTAGGCTTGTATCCAGTGGAATTTAAAAGAGTAAGAGACGACTTGATCAAAACCTTTTAAGATCCTGAGGGTTCTTGACAGAATGGATGTGGAGAGGATGTTTTCTCTTGTGGGAGAATCTAGAACTAGCGTTCACTGTTTAAAAATCAGTGGTCGCTCATTTAAGACAAATAAGCAGAATTTTTTTTACCTGAGGTTTGAGAGTCTTTGGAACCCTCTTCTAAAAAGGCAGTGAAAATAGTGTTTCTGAATATTTTTAAGGCAGTGCCAGTTAGATTCTTGATTAACAAGGGCGTGACAGGTTATCTGGTGTGAGCAGGATATGGGGTTGACATCAACCATGATGTATTTGAATGGCGGAGAAGGCTTGAGGGGCTGGGTGGTCTACTCCTGTTCCTAATTCATTTTAAGATGACTTCTGCACTTCCCTATCCAGCAACCTCTGCTGGATGTGTACAGCAGATCAGGAGGGAATCAGGTTTGTGTATGATTATCCTTGCAGTTTGCTTATTGTCAAAGTTCACACGTGGTAATGACTACTTGAGCAAAGTACAGTAGGGTAATGTGTGACCACATTACTCTACTTCAGAAAGATAAGTGGAGAAATAATCGGTTAGAAAAAATACAACCTGAAAGAAAGGGCTACTTGAGCCCTGATTTTAAACTCCCTAGCAGGATTCAAGCAGGCAGGGACTAAAGGCGATGCTAAATTATCAGGTTCTTCGCTGGATGAGGCCCGGGAGATTACAACGTCTGCCTCTTAGGTTAGCTTCCCACCCAAACTCAGTAGGAACCATAACTGGCAGGAATTGGATTCCTATGTCAGACAGTTTCAGCCAAGAACTTAAAGGAACAATCCTTGACGGTTGTGTAAGTGTAGCAGTTTCAGACATGAAGCAAGGGAACCCCAGGACAGGACTTGCCCAAAGTAGTGGAAACATTTCTCCTTCTTAGCTTACAAAGAAACCAACAAAAAAAAATCCTTTCTGGGCCGTTACTGACCCCTCTTTATCTCGGCAGAGGTCACTTTGACCGGTTCACAAGAGCAGCTTAAAATTAGGGCCTGTGAGAAGGAGATAAGATAGGAAGAGACAAGTTGCAGTCTTTTTAACCATCAATGGCTAACTTCTGCCCTTTTGTTTGTGAGTGGCACATGGATATTTTGATCAGATAGCAAAGAAGTTATTATTCGATAGAATTTTTTTAAAAATTCATTCATGGGATGTTGGCAAGGTGATGATGAGGTCAGTATTTTGCTCATCCATGATTGCCCTTGAGATGGTGATGCTCAGCTACCTTAACTGCAGATGTCCTTGCCATGTAACTACACCTCAATGCTGTTATGTTCCAGGATTTTGACCTGAAAGCAGTGAAAGGACAGCAGTATATTTCCCACTCGGGCATGAGATTTGGAGGAGAATGTGCAGATGGAGGTGTTGCAATGCACCTGTTGTTCTTGTCCCAGAAACTTCTGTGTGGTAGAGGTCAGGGGTTTGAAAAACATCTGGTAGATGGTACACACTGCAACCTGTAGTGGAGTGAGTGAATATTTAAGGTGGTGGATGGGGAGTGCCAATCAAACAGGCTGCTTTCTGCTGGATGTTGCTGAGCTTCTTGAGCTTTGTTTGAGCTGCAATTATCCAGGTAGGCAGAGAGTATTCCACCACACTCAGTGTCTTATATATGGTAGACAGGCTTTCAGATTCAGCAGGTGTGCTACTTGTTGCAGAATTCCCATTCTCGAGTATTTATATGGTTGGGCCAGTTACATTTCTGGCCAGTGGTGACTGCCAGAATATTTATGGTAAAGAGTTCAGCGAGTTAATGCCATTGAATGTAATGGGGAGATGGTTAACCTCTCTTTGGGGATAAACATTTCCTGGCACTGTGTGACACAAACACCTATTGGTCAAGGTCTTGCCGCACCAGGCAGAGACAGCATTATTATCTGGGGAGTTGCAAATGGTACTTAAAAGAGTTCAATCATCAGAAAGAAGCCCACTTCTGTGTGAAAATAAGGTGATAGACCGTTGAACCTAGGACTCTGCCCTGACAGATTTCTACTGTGATGTCCTGTTGCTGAGATGATTGGATTCCAACAATCACAACCACTTCCGTTGTGCTAGGTAGGGCTCCAACCAGTAGACCATTCCCATTGACTTCAATTCTAATGGGGCTCCTTGAAGTTGATCAAAAGCTTCCATGATATAAAGGGCAGCCACTGACAGACATTAAAGAATTTATTTTTACGATAAATTATCAAATGAACATTTGATTTACTGCAGAAAGAACAAAAATGAAACAAATGTTTGCGTCTTTGGTTTATAATAATGTGTTATGCTTAGAAAAACAACTGGGATGGATGAACCGATAGACATACCTGAGATAGAAAGATCTGAAATAGTTCTTAGTTTAAAATTCCTCAGTGGTGTAACATGCATTCTTTGTATTTCTAAAGTAAATGTTTTAAATAATACTGAATCCTTTTCACCCATATATGTATGTCAAAATAAGTATATTTTTGTTTTGTACTGCAGGGTGTTTTTTTGCCAATCACAGCCACTATTGATTTGTTGTTGGTGGATGATGTATCCTTAGTACCCAGAAACCTTACTGTGTACAACCATCCTGATATTTTGGTAAGATGTGCTTTAATTGTCCAAAAATATCCAATAAAATTATAGAATAATAAGGATCTTTCCGAAACGCAATAGATTAAATAGACTATGGGTGCGAATCTCCGGCCACATTGGGCTATCGCTTGAGTGCAATGTGGCCGGAGAATGCGGGGAAAGCCCTCCAGCGAGCCTCGCAAGAGTCTCCAGAGTCCCGCGAGATGTCGGAGTCAGAACCCCACCCCAAATGGCTGAATGATGCTCACGGAAGTAGGTTGTTTACCCACTTACGAACTACCTGCGCGGGATTCACTGGTCTCCATCAATTCTTCAGCCTCCCCGGCACGGGGGGGGGGGGGTCTCCCGGGCCACCGGAGACCACAGGATGGTCAGTGTAAGTGCAGGGTGGCTCCTTGACCCTCCCCCTGGCACTGCCAAGGTGCCGGGATGGCAATGCCAAGCCAGCAGGAGCACTGCCTGTGTGCCAGGGTGGCAGTGCAAGGGTGGCATTGCCAAGGGCAAGGAGGGCCATGCCCATAAAATGAAAGTGGGGGGGAGGGGTTTGAAGGGTGGGAGTGTGCAGGGCAAGTAATTAGGGGCCTCCGGGAAGTTTGGAGGGTGATGGGTGGGGGTTCTGGAAGAGAGGAGGTCCTATAAGGGGGCTTGGGCGTGCCTGAAAAGGGAGGATTCCCAGGGACCCCATAGCGGGGTGCCCTCACTTGGGGCATGGGTCGTGTCCACAAGCTTACTTAGAGATCAGGACACCCTTTCAAAAAGGCGGCCCGATCTCTGAGTTCAGCTCCCCAGTGCGAAACAAAATTTGAAATGTGGCCTAAACCAGTGAGAAACTCCCGAGGGCCCAAAAAGTGACTAAGTGTCATTGCATAAGGGTGGGGAACTTGGCAGCAGAGCCAGCGGGAAACTTCCTGAAAAACCCGCCACAAATGAACTCCGAAATTGTTTGGAAGAATCCAGCCCTATAGGTAATGTTGAAGGAATACAATCCACACAATGCTTGTATAAATCTTCGACTGCCATTTGTAGAAACTGAAAAATCAGTCATCATAAACAAGCGGCTTTAATTCTAATCAAATAAAGTTTTGAAATGTAATGCACAAAATTCTGATAATGATTTCTGAAACTCATGCAGGAAAAGACCGATTGGACTAATTTTATCACCATAAATTAAATTGTGCAGGTTCAAATCCGATTCTTGGCCCACATTTGAAACCTGGCCTCAGCGAAGACAGTTGTGCGTTTTTCAAACTAGGCCTTCTTAACTCGCAAAACGGCCAGAGGAAAATGGTGTAGAGTTGGAAATACAAAGAAGAATCGGATTTCTTCCCTCAAAAAATTCAAAGTGTGGTCTTTAGCACAACAAAATGCACCTCCGTGCGCAGACGATAATTCAGTGCTATATTTCATGATAAAGCTACTGAATGTCAACCTGACTTGATTTATAGTAGTGTTACCTCTCAGTCAGAAAGCTACGATTGTTGCTTCATCAGGACTTGAACACATTTAGTTACAAATTTCTTTAGCAAGCTGCTATATGGAGGTATCCAAATTTGCTGATGACCCACAATTTGGTGGTGTATCTGTGGTGAATGTATAATTACTGATAATTCACCAGTGCACTGTGTTATGTTATTAACCCTGTGGGCTCTACATATGGGCCATTGTGTGGCTTCACCCACAGGGGATATGTTGGGGCATGTATGGGCTCCGCCCATGGCTCCACCCCCTTTACAGGAAGTATAAGAGCTGCCGACCTGCAGGGCCGCCTTCGGTGTTGTACCGGTCACAGGCAGGCTCAGTTCTAAGCTGATTAAAACCACGGTTTACTTCTCTACGTGTCTTCAAGTGAATTGATGGTCGCATCAGTATCATAAGTATAAAATTACATAGGTAGTGATCAATTAATTGGGCAAACTGTGGCAAATGTATTTCAAGACCGGCATGAATGGGATAATCCATTTTTGGACCAAAAAAGGAGAGATTATTATATATTATTTAAATAGTGAAAAGTTGGGAAGAGTGGAGTCTCTGAGATTTAGGGCCCTATACACACTAAATGTAGTATCTAGGTACACGAGAAAATTTCAAGAACTGATGGACTAGAATGTTAGAATATAAAGAGTTGAGGACATTTACAAAGATATACAAGGCCGTAGTTATTGACGTGTTCATTGCGGCGAAAATGATGGCACCAGTGGAAAATCCTGCGGGAATGGAATCTTACTGGTGAGATCTAGTTCTCGCATTTTTCCCGCCCCTCGCTGGTGATGGGCAGGGTCCTCATTTAAATACTGTTAAATAAATGTAAATGTATTTCAGTAGTTTTCCCGCCATATGTTCCCTCCAGGTAGGGAATTCCCTCACTGGCGTAACATCACATTGGGATGGTTTACATCAGCTTCTACAAAACCTGAAGCTGTCGAGGAGAACCTGCTTGAGGTGCAAAGGTCAGTCAGTACAACTCCCGGGTGGGAGAGGAACATGCCGGGGCACTGCCCCCTGGCAGTGCCAAGATGGTCCCTCTAAGGAGCCCTAATTGGGATATTGGCCGCATATTACAACAGTGACTACACTTCAAAAGTGCTTCTTTGACTGTGAAACATTTTGAGACACTTCTGATTATTGTGAAAAGCCCTGTATAAATGAAAGTTTTTATTTTTAATAATTTTAAAACCTGGGATCAGTATTTTTTTTGCAAGCCAAAGATCTAAAAGTATGTGGTGGTATATCGGTTATGTTACTGGATTAGTAGTCCAGAATCCTTGACTAATGATCCCAAAACATGAATTTAATTCCTATAATGTTAGCTGGATGATTTTAATTCATTCAATTAAATGCATTTGGAATAAAAGACTAATATCAGTAATGGTGACCATGAAGTTACTGGATTACTTAAAAGAAAACTCAGGTTCACGAATGCCCTTGAGTGATGGAAATCTTCCATTCCTTCCTGGTCTGGTTCATATGTGACTCTTGACCCATAGTTTTGTGGTTGTCTCTTAAGTTACCCCTTCAATGTTCTAGCAAGTCTTTTAGTCATATTCAAGTAGGTGTTTCACTATAACTTCCTCAAGGGCAGTTAGAAATGAGAAATAAAATTGAAAATGCCAATAAAAATACTTTTCTTTTAAATAGAGAAATAAATGCTCGCTTTGCCAATAATATATATTTTAAAAAATTAATTTAGAGTAACTAATTCATTTTTGTTTTCCAATTAAGGGGCAATTTAGAGTGACCAATCCACCTACCCTGCACATCTTTGGGTTGTGGGGGCGAAACCCACGCAAACATGGGGCGAATGTGCAAACTCCACACAGACAGTGACCCAGAGCCAGGATCGAACCTGGGACCTCGGCGCCATGAGGCAGCAGGGCTAACCCTCTGCGCCACTGTGCTGCCCTTGCTTTGCCAATAATGCCCACATCCCAAAAGAACAGTGAAGCCATTGAGAGACAGAATGATCTATTCCTGCTTTTTTCAGATGAGACATTAATTTGGTACCACATATGCTTGTTCTGGTGGTTGCAAAAGATCGCAGAAAGAACTCAGATTGCATTCTTCCCTCAACTGATACCGCTACAAGCAGGGCTAGCTGGATGTTTAAACTATTTGCTATTTACAGGTCCTAGCTTTGCACTATTTAGCTTCCCTGCATTTACCTGTATAACAACATTATTTATGCTTGAAAGAAACAGTTTGGAACAATCTGAGGCTATGGTAAAGCACTACATAAATGACGTTTGTGCCTTCTTTTGTGAGGAGCTATGGACTAAATGTGTGTATTTGTAAACAAAACAATGCCAGTAACTTGTATTTTATTTTTCTTTAGGAAATAGTTTATTTAACTGAGGGCTCTGGATATTTTTTCGTAAATACTACAGACACTGAGATTTTGACTAGCACATATCTGGAGACCAAAAACTATGTACAAGTTAGTATCAAGTTCTCAAAAAGTCTTTCTACATTTTTATTTGCTTGTATTGACACTCCTACCCTTGTTGCCGCAGATAAGGCCACTTCAACCTGGAATTGTGACAATGAAAGCATATGACCTATGCCTGACATGCAAAGGTCCAGCCAGAGCAGAGATCTATGTTTCAGATATATTCGATTTTGAGCTGGACTTTATTCACAAGGTAAGTTCATTGTGGATATGCAAAGACAATGAAAAGAGTGGTGCTAAGCTATTACTACTTCTGAGCATGATGTGCAGATGCCGGCGTTGGACTGGGTTGGGCACAGTAAGAAGTCTTACAACACCAGGTTAAAGTCCAGCAGGTTTGTTTGGAATCACTAGCTTTCAGAGCGTAGCTTCTTCATCAGGTGAGAGTGATAAAGGAGCTACACTCCGAAAGCTAGTGATTCCAAACAAACCTGTTGGACTTTAACCTGGTGTTGGAAGTCTTCTTGCTGTACTTCTGAGCAGTTTAAATTATTTTCTGATGGAATAAAAGTTATAATCTCATATCCAAACATGAGAGAAATTAAGGTTCCTTGTGCTTAACTTCCTTGGGATCATCATATTTTTGTAATCTAAACTTAATTGAACAGTTCTGAAGCCTGCACTTAAATCAGTAGCACTTTGATGGGTGGGGTATTTCAAGGAGAAAATCTCAGCCAACAAATGGTGTAAAGAAACCAAAAAGAAAATGCTGGAAAATCTCAGCAGGTCTGGCAGCATCTGTAGGGAGAGAAAAGAGCTAACGTTTCGAGGCCAGATGACCCTTTGTCAAAGCTTGTCTAAATCCAGGATTCTGACATTAACTGGAACAGACTTTCCAATTTCAACTTGGAGGTTTGGATGATGAAACAACTCATTTAGTTACAAACTCTCGCCCATTTTCCAACCAGGCCCCATTTAGACTTCTTTACACCATTTAATGGTGTAATGGCTTTGACAAAGGGTCATCTGGACTCGAAACGTTAGCTCTTTTCTCTCCCTACAGATGCTGCCAGACCTGCTGAGATTTTCCAGCATTTTCTTTTTGGTTTTAAGATTCCAGCATCTGCAGTAACTTGCTTTCATTAAATGGTGTAAAGAAGTCTAAATGGGGCCTGATTGGAAAATGAGCGAGAGTTTGTAACTAAATGAGTTGTTTCATCATCCAAAACTACAGGTTGAAATTGGAAAGTCTGTTCCAGTTAATGTCAGAATCCTGGATTTCTTCAAGAAACCCTTGTTGAACAGATACTTTCGTTGCATGAATGTAAGCTTGCAGGCAGCTTCTCCAATTGTCACCTTAGAGTGAGTATCGAACAAGATTCAGATGGTGTAATTGTTTTGAGAAAGGCATTTTATGAAGACCAACAAAAAATATCAGAACTGAAATTCATATGTCTTTCGAAGATTATGGGTGGGATTTTCTGGCCCCACCCACCAGCAGGATCCTTCAGTCTCGCCAAAGTTAACAAACCTTTGGCAGGCTTGCCACATTCTGCACGGCAGGAACCAAAGCGCCAGGGCCAGAAAATCCCAACCTTTCATGATTTGTTTTGCAGCAGGAGCTATATAGTTTTATATAAACTTTCACCACGTACTACTGCTAGGATGCTCAAGCTTGAGGGCCTAAAAACCATCTCCTGGCCTGCCTAATGGCTGGCTCCTGATCTGCTACCTCAAAAGCTGACTTTTCTCATACACTGACTCCCACCCTATTCACCCACTGGTAAGGGTTGGTACTGTCAATTCGGGTACAAACAAGGAAGTCTAAAGGTAAAGTGTAAACTGAGAGAGGAGAGACTTAAAGGAACCTACAGGAGGAGAAAACAGGAGTAAGATGAGGGGAAAAAACAAGTGAAGGGAAATGAAAGAGATAAAACAAGGAAATATGGAGCAGGGAAACATATTAAAGCTAAGGATGAGGAAGAGGAGCAGGGTCAACGGATAAGAATAATGGGAATATTGAGGAAATTCTCTAAATTCGACATGCCAGTGGGAAGGAAGCTTTAACCATCGGCTGTGCACATTGAGAGATTGTAGGCATCCTGCTCTAAATTCCAATATGTGTGCTTGATGGATTGTTTTCCTCACCGCTTATTGATACAATCTAATCATTCTTTGGTGAAGTTCAACCTGAAGAAATTTGCATACTTCATAAATGTTGAAATTTCACTTGGAATTTTAGAAGCTGTGTAACGGTATCCAAAGGCAGAATCTTCTGTTCCCGCTGGTGGTGCGCTTTGAGGTGGGAGGGCATGTAATTAGGTGGGATGTTGGGGAACCAGAACCCCATCTCCTCTGCCAGAATTAAGTTCTAGGTGGGAAGGCCCATTGTCAATCTTTCTCTCGGCTGCCTGTTGGGCCCATAATGCCAATTTAATGACCACTTAAGGGCCTCACCCCACAGATACCAGAATTAACCCAGTGGTGGGTAAAACTGCAGCCATCTTGTCGCTTCCAGTGGCCAGCAGTTCTCCATAAGTTAAGACTTCTGCACTTGGGATCTTGATCCTGGGGTAATATGCACCCAGCCGACCTCACCACAGCCTTGTGGTGCAGTGGACCTTGATGAAAAGAGGTAGTGCAAGTCTCTCACCAGCTCTCCAGCCAGAAGGAGAGACCTTCAACACCTCAACGAGATTCCGTCTCATGTCTCTCAACTTGCAATCGATTAAAGGTGGAATTCACATTGGAATGGGATGGGATAAATATGGTTTTGCATAGAACCAGCAAATCAACTGATTTTCTTCGCTTGTGAATCTTGTGTGCTACTGACACTATTTAATGTGAACAGATCCAAAATCTCAAATTGTCCAAACTAAAGAAGAATGTTTGATGTTGAACATTCTGCATGGGGTGGAAAATAGATACTTTGTAAATCACGACATTTTCCAAAACTTTTCAATTTTCAGAACAATTACTGACTTAGATAAACATGCTGCAAGTTACTTAATTAGAGCTGTGGCTTTGGGTCAAACCACTCTTGTGACAACTGCCAGAGACAAAAATGGTCGAAAATTGAGC
Organism: Scyliorhinus torazame; assembly: GCF_047496885.1. Taxonomy (NCBI): domain Eukaryota; kingdom Metazoa; phylum Chordata; class Chondrichthyes; order Carcharhiniformes; family Scyliorhinidae; genus Scyliorhinus; species Scyliorhinus torazame. The sequence continues at coordinate 201,263,454 of NC_092718.1, forward strand.
TCTGCTCCACGTCAGGTTGAAGTGAGTGAGCTTCCTTTTACTATCATGAATACGAGTTAGCTAGCATTGGCATATTCTATCCAATTCAACACAATGCAAACAGTAATAGATTTGAACACCCTGTGAATTTCAATAGAATGACGTTTTCCTTCTTCAACAGCAAAGTATCAGTGCCTATGTCCAAAGGAATATTTATGATAATTACTTCTGAAGAAAAAGGTGCAGATTTTTCTCCAGTATACCAAGTTGGGTGGAATATAGAGACAGTGGGAAAATAGAACAAGGAGGCCCACGCCCACTTAAATTTTTCTTCTGGTACAAAAACTGCTGGCTACTTCTTCATTACCCTCTATCATGTAAATAATGGTAGGAACCGTGTCGAACTCTGCACCCAGTTTCCCTGCTTGGGGGAATGCTGGCCATGTGCCATGGGATAGGGACAGAAACAGTAACACATTGGACTCTCCCTCTTAACTCAAAAAATTCTGATGAGGTCATCCCAACCTGAAATGTCAAATCTGTTCTTGTCCATCGATAGGTATTTCCATCATTGTTTTTATGTCCAGCATCTGCAGTATTTTGCTTCTGTTTCAATCATAGAACCATGTTGCTTTCTAAATCAGTGACATGGGTTAATACATTTGAACGTGTGTGCAGGTTTTTTTGTCTGTAAAATTTAGAAGATGAATTAGAAAGGGTGGCACAGTGATCAGCCCTGCTGCCTCACAGCGCCAGGGACCCGGATTCAATTCGGGCCTTGGGTGAGTTTGAACTTTCTCCCCGTGCCCGTGTGGATTTCCTCCGGATATTCCAGTTTCCTCCCACAGTCCAAAGATGTGCAAGTTAGGTGAAGTTACGGGGAGAGGGCGGGGACTGGGTTGAGGTAGGATGCTCTTTCAGAGGGCCGGTGCAGACTCGATGGGCCAAATGGCCTCCTTTTGCACTGTAGGAATGCTATGGTTCTATGGAATGAGGATTTATAAGATTGCTAATCTATAATTTACATTGGCTTCAGGTATTCCCACCTTTTAGACTAATCCCACGCAAAGTGACATTGATCATTGGTGGCATGATGCAGGTTAGTAGCCATAAGTAAATTCATACACGCTTTCTTTATTGCATGAATACAGGATTTATGGACGCGTTGTTATGATATGGGGCCAAACATTTCTGGATTGTAGCTTAAAATGAACATAAAAAGGATTAGGAGTCAGTGTACAGTTTTAATTGACATGATTTAGCACCCTTCCCATGAACCTGGGCACCATCATGAGAACCTGTCACTGTCACCACAGTTATGATGAGATGTCATACCCCCATAGTGTGAGAGCTCTTCACTCCTTAGTTCTGGTCGTCCCCAAACCAAGAGGCTGTGTGGGCATCCCCACCTTTTTGGCCCATGCAGATTGTGACCATGACCCAAGCTCCTATCTCCTCCAACTCTGCGGGTTGCCCATTGCCTTGACCTCCTCCTCATCCCAGGAGATGTGGCACTCCCCCATCTCCTCCTGGCCCAGCTGGTCTCCCTCTACAGCCCCAAATTATTGAGCGCGCAGCAGTCCACTATTATGCGGGACCGGGGGGTTCTGGAGGGCACCCGCTGACAATGCAGGCACCAGAAACGCCTCTAAAGCAGTTCTATCACCTATTCGACCAGCATATGCATTGACACATGAGCCTTATTGTAGCGAATCTCCGCACATGTTTGTGGCCTCCATACTGGTGTCATCAACCACTTCTGAATGGGTACCCCCTGTCTCCAAGGAGCCATCCCTCTAGCAGCTGCTCTCCCTCAAAACTCCTGGGATCAGTGAGAACCCTAAGATGTAACTGTCATGAATGCTTCCCGGGAAAGGGTCACACCTGCATTGTGGCCACAAATGAGTTGGACATTGACGGAATGGACCTTAGGGTTCATGAATGGCGCTGTATGACACTGTGGAGACCATTGGGCCATGTGAGTGCAGTCTATCACACCCTGCACCTGGGGCATACCTGCTAAGTGGGTGAAGGTCATGGTCCAGGTGTCCTGGCTCGCCTGGTCCCAGCCCAAGTTTATAAAAATATGGGTCCTCGAATAAAGGACATCTGTTACCTGCCTTATGCATTTATGCGTGGCTGACAGGGAAATGCCATTCAGGCTGCTGGTGTTGCCCTGAAATGAGTCACTTGCATAGCCATTCAGAGCGGTGGTAACTTTAAGGGTCACAGGCAGTGGGTGTCCTCCCATTTCATGAGATGCCAGCTCTTGCAGCACCTGGCAAAGATGGTCCACTGTTGCCTTGGACAGATGCAGTCTTCTCCAGCACTGAAGCTCCAACATCCGACGTTGGAAGATCCTTTGCCGGTAGTGTCTCCTATGAAATTCCACCATCTGTGGTGCTGCTCCCGGAATAGCTATGGGCACAGCCTCCCCCTCCTATGAAGCAGCACGTAAGACCATAAGCAATAAGAACAGGAGTAGGCCGTTCGAGCCTACTCCACCATTAATAGGATCATGGCTAATCCAATGTTCCTCACATCCACTTTCCTGCCCTTTGCCCATAAACCTCGATTCCCTTACTGATCAAGAACCTATCTATCTCAGCCTTAATATACACAAGGACTCAGTCCCCACAGCCCTTTGTGACAAGACTTTCCAAAGACACTCAACCCTCTGGGAGAATAAATTCTCTTCATCTCAGTCTTAAATTGGCACCCCTTATTCTGAGACTATGCCCTCTGGTCCTAGACTCTACCATGAGGCGAAACATACTCTCAGCCCCTGTCAAGCCCCTTAAGAATCCAATGTGCTTCGATGAAATCACCCCATATTCTTAAAAATTACAATGAGTAGAGTCCAAACCTGTCTACCCTTTGCTAATAAGAAAATTGCTCTATACCGAGGATTATTGTAGTGAAGCTTCTCTGTACCACCTCTAATGAAATAAGATGGGCTGAATTCTCCGCCGTTGGGATTCTCCGTTTTGCCGGCAGCCCAGGGGGTTTCCAACGGCGTGGGGCTGCTCCACAATGGGAAACCCCATTGATCAGCTGGCGAAGCAGAGAATTCCGACGGCGTGCAGCGGGACGGAGAATCCCGGTCGATATTTCTTTAAATAAGGGGACCAAAACTGCTCGCAGTACTCCATCCGTAACTTGTACAGTTTCAACAAGACGGCCCTACTCTTATACTCCAACCTCCTTGAATTAAGGACCAACATTCTATTAGCCTTCTTGATTATCTGCTGCACCTGTGTGCCAACCGTGTGTTTTGTGCACACGTACCCCCAAGTTGCTTTGTGTTGCAGCTTTCTGCAGTTTTTCCACATTTAAAATTGTTCTCCCTTCCAAAATGACGATTTTGCATTTTCCCACATTGTACTCCATTCAACAACGTTTTGCCCACTTACTTAACCTATCAATATCTCTTTGCAAACTGTTTGTATCCCTCTCACAATTTGCCTTTTCACCTATTTTTGTGTCATCTGCAAATTTGGCTACAATACATTTGCTTCCTTCCTCCAAGTCATTAATATGTATTGTAAACAGTTGCGGTCCCAGCACTGATCCCTGTGGAGCCCCACTGGTTACAGGTTGCCAACCTCAAAATGAACCCCTTATTCCCACTCACTGTTTTCTGCCCATTAGCCAATTCTCTAACCATGCCAATATACTACCTCCAACACCATCTTATCATTATACCTTTTGTAAGGTACCTTGTCAAACGGCTTCTGAAAGTCCAGATAGGACACATCTACTGGTTCCCCTCTATCCATTCTGGTTGAGACTTCCTCAAAAGTCTCTAATAAATTAGTCAGACACGATTTCCCTTTCATGAAGCCATGCTGACTTTGCTTGATTAAATTATGATTTTCCACTTCCGGTGGCGGCCATGGAGGAGTAGGTCGCACATTTGACAGCTCCCGCCTGTGACGGACCTTTGGACCTTTTACCCCCAGTTTTTTCCAGATTTTATGGGATAAATCGGTGAAGAGTGAGACAGTGAGGAGAAATCCCCCTCCGGTGTATGGAGAATTGGACCAGAAGTGGCCGTGTGAGAAGACAAAGTCCTATAAGGAAGAAGCGAGCAGAGCCGGTAATGCGGGAAAGCATGGCGGAGAGCAAGGGCCGCGGCGAGACGGCACAGTGGTCGACGGAGCAGCTGGTGAGGTTTTTCGAAGATTGTTTCGCCAAGCTGAAGAAGGACACGCTGGACTCGATTAAGGCTTCGATTGATCAAGTTGTGCAGAATCAAGAGACCCATGGGAGAGCAATCCAGGAGGTGGAGAAAAAGGTGTCTGAGCACGAGGAAAACATAACCGTGCTGGAAACCAAGGTGGAGATGATGAACGACCGCCAGAAACAAATGCAAGAGAAGCTGGAGGACCTGGAGAACTGGTCCAGGAGGCAGAATCTTAGAACTGTCAGCCTCCCTGAAAGCAGTGAGGGATGCAAGGGCTTATGTGACAGACATGTTGGAGACGTTGATGGGGGCTGAGGCGTTCCCTCGGCCCCTGGAAGTGGATAGAGCGCACAGAGCCCTCGCGAAGAAGCCCCGAGCGAACGAGCCGCCGAGGGCAATGGTGGCACGCTTTCACTGATTCCTGGACAAGGAACATATTCTGCGGTGGGCCAAGAAGGAACGGAGCAGCAAGTGGGAGAATTGTGAGCTGCGCATTTATCAGGACCTGGGCCGGCGAGCTGGGTTTAATCGGGCAAAAACGGCCCTCTTTAAGAAGGGGGTGAAGTTCGGGATGTTGTACCCAGCCTGTCTGTGGGTCACACATGAGGAACGGGACTTCTACTTCGAAACACCAGACAAAGTATGGACTTTTATTAAAGAAAAAAGGCTGGAGGCGAACTAAAAGACACTGAAGCCTTGGAAAGTACCGTGGTGGCGATTTGTTGTGCTGGGCTGTATAAGCATAAGTAGTGTTATGTGTGAAAATGGGCTGTTTTGATGGCTAAAGTTAACTTTGTCTCTTACAGGGAGTTGGTTAGAGGTGGTCTTTGGGGCTGGTTCTATTTTTGGGTGGTTTTTATTCTCTAAAGTGGCTGTTTCTTCACTTTTTTCTGATGTTTGTTTACTGGGGAATTTGATGCTTTTAATATGTTTGTCCAAGTGGGGGGAGAGGGGAGAGAACAATGGGGAGACAGACTGCTTGGTGCCATGGGCAGGCGCTATCAAGTCAGCATGGGTCAGCTGACTCACGGAAGCACAGTGAGGGGCGAGTAGGTGTTAAGCTGGAGCTTGACTTGGGGGGTTGGGTTTCTAGTGCTGTTGCTAGGGGGGGGAGGGAGAGGGGTGGTGCTTTGCTGACAGGGGAGGAACGGTTATTAGGGGACAAATGGGAGGTCGGGAACGGCGAATGCATGAGGGGGGGCTCGAGGAGGCGGAAGGCGCAAGCTAGAGGCTGGCCTAAAAAGGATGATGGCTAGTCGGAAGGGGGGGGGGGAGGAGAAGCCCCCCGACCAGGCTGATTACATGGAACGTCACAGGGATGAATGGGCTGGCCAAGAGGGCTCGCATGTTTCCGCATTTGAGGGGACTGAAGGCGGACGTGGCAATGCTACAAGAGACACACCTAAAGGTTATAGACCAGACGAGACTGAGAAAGGGGTGGGTTGGTCAAGTATTCCACTCGGGGCTGGACTCAAAGACTAGGGGGGTAGCGATCTTGATCAATAAACGAGTGGCATTCGAGGCAGGAAGAATCGTGTCAGACATGGGGGTAGGTACATAATGGTGAGTGGGAAGCTGGACGGGGTGCGGGTGGTACTCGTGAACATATATGCTCCGAATTGGGACTATGCGGAATTTATGAGGCGGGTGTTAGGTAAGATCCCAGACTTGGAGTCACATAACCTGATTACGGGTGGAGATTTTAACACAGTCATTGATCCGGAATTGGACCAGTCAAAATCCAGGACAGGGAGGAGGCCGGCCGCGGCAAAGGAATTGAAGGGGTTTATGGAACAGATGGGGGGAGTAGACCCATGGAGGTTTGCACGGCCAAGGGCGAAGGAGTTTTCTTTTTTCTCACATGTTCACAAGGTATACTCTCGCATCGACTTTTTTTGTCCTGAGCAGGGCGCTAATACCGGGGATACTTAGTACTCGGCAATCATAGTGCCGGGTCATGCCCCACATTGGGTCGATCTACTGGTTAGTGTGGAGAGAGGACCATGCCTGCTGTGGAGACTGAATGTGGGGTTGCTAGTGGACGAAGCGATCAGTGGGCGGGTTAACAAGTCCCTCCAGAACTACCTGGAAACAAATGATATGGGGGAGATCTCTGCAGTGACGGTTTGGGAAGCTTTGAAGGCAGTAGTCAGAGGGGAATTAATCTCGATACTGGCCTACAGAGAAAAGGCGGAACGGGCTGAGAGGGATAGGTTAGTTGAGGAGATACTCCAGGTTGACAGGAGATACTCAGAGGCCCCAGACGCGGGGCTACTGAGGGGGCCACGGAAGTTATAGGCAGAGTTTGGGCTGTTGACCACAGGGAAAGCAGTGGAACAGTTGAGGAAGGGGAGCGATTTATGAGTACGGGGAAAAGGCAGGCAGAATGTTAGCTCACGAGGGAGATAGGGAAAGTAAAAAACAGAGGCGGGAATACAGTCCTGGACCCAGTGGGGGTGAATGAGGTGTTTAAAGACTTTTATAGTAAATTATATGAGTTGGAACCACCGGCTGGGGTGGTGGGGATGAGACAGTTTTTGGATCAGTTGAGGTTTCCGAGGGTAGATGAGGATCTGGTGGAAGTGCTGGGAGCCCCAATTGAGATTGAGGAAATAATTGAGGGGCTGGAGGGCATGCAGTTGGTCAAGGCCCCGGGGCCTGACGGCTATCCAGTGGAATTCTATAAAAAGTTTTCAGAGATATTGAACCCACTGCTGGTGAGGCTATTTAATGAAGCAAAAGAGAAGGGAGTCCTCCCCCCAACAATGTCGCAGGCCGCAATTTCATTGATCCTGAAATGGGAGAAGGATCCGGAGCAGTGCGGGTCATACAGGCCAATTTCTCGACTGAATGTGGACACCAAACCGCTGGCTAAGATACTGGCCACAAGGATAGAGGACTGTGTCCCGGGGGTGATAGGGGAAGACCAGACAGGATTTGTTAAGGGCAGGCAACTCAAAGCCAATGTTCGAAGGCTTCTAAATGTTGTTATGATGCCCTCAGACGGAGAGGAGGTGGAGGTAGCGATGGATGCGGAGAAGGCTTTTGATCGGATGGAGTGGAATTACCTGTGGGAGGCGCTGGGAAGGTTTGGGTTTGGTATGGGCTTTATTGACTGGGTGCAGTTGCTCTATCAGGCACCAGTACGAGTGTGCGTACGAACTAGCTGGGGTCGGGGTACTTTAAACTACATCGAGGGACGAGGCAAGGGTGCCCCCTCTCCCCGTTACTGTTTGCTCTGGCCATAGAACCATTGGCCATGGGGCGTTAAGAGCCTCTAGGAACTGGAAAGGGCTGGTTCTTGGGGGGAGGGGGAGGGGGGCGTGGAGCACCGGGTCTCGCTTTATGCAGATGACCTGCTCTTGTATATTTCAGACCCGTTGGAGGGGATGGGGGAAGTAATGCGAATCCTGGGGAAATTTGGCAATTTTTCGGGGTATAAATTGAACATGGGGGATAAGCGAGATGTTTGTGATCCAGGCAAAAGGACAGAAGAGACTGGGAGAGCTGCCGCTTAGAATGGTAGGAAGGAGCTTTCGGTATCTGGGAATCCAGGTGGCCCGGGAATGGGAGGCACTGCACAAGTTAAACCTATCCTGACTGGTAGAACAAATGAAAGGGGACTTTAAGAGATGGGACATGCTCCCGCTATCACTGGTGGGAAGGGTACAGACTGTGAAAATGAAGGTCCTCCCCAGATTTCTGTTTGTCTTTCAGTGCATCCCCATCTTCATCCCAAAGGCCTTTTTCAAGCGGGTGAATAAGGTTATTTCGGGCTTTGTGTGGGCGGGTAAAACCCCGCGAGTGAAGAAAGTGTTGCTGGAGCGCAGTCGGGGGGAGGGTGGGGTTGGCGCTGCCGAACCTCTGCAATTACTACTGGGCGGCTAATAAAGCCATGATTAGGAAAGGGGGGGTGGGGGGGTGGAGGTGTGGGAGCAGGTGGAGGCAGCGTCATGCAAAGTCACAAGTTTGGGAGCACTGATATCTGCACCTCTTCTGTTTTCGCCGGCCCGATACTCCACAAGTCCGGTGGTGGTGGCAGCTCTGAGAATCTGGGGGCAATGGAGGAGATATAAGAGAGTGGAGGAAGCATCGGTTTGGACCCCGATTTATAATCATCATCGGTTTGTACCGGGTAGGCTGGATGGTGGGTTCCAGAGATGGCAAAGGGCAGGAATTAGAAGGATGGGGGATCTATTTATAGACGGGAGCTTCCCCAGCTTGAAATCTTTGGAGGATAAATTTGAATTGCCAGAAGGGAATGGGTTTAGGTATTGTAGGTGCGAGACTTCCTGAGAAAGCAGGTTCCGGCCTTTCCGCTGCTGCCGCCACGGGGGATACAGGATAGAGTAGTCTCCAGTACCTGGGTGGGAGAGGGGAAAGTATCGGATATTTAACAGGAGCTTTCGGAAGCGGAGGAAACTCCGGTGGAGGAGCTTAAGGGCAAGTGGGAGGACAAGCTAGGTGGAGAGATAGAGGCGCGTCGGTGGGCGGATGCCCTAAGCAGGGTTAATACGTCCTCATCATGTGCCTGATACAATTTAAGGTAGTCCACCGGGCACACGTGACAGTGGCTAGGATGAGCAAGTTTTTCGGAGTAGAGGACAGGTGTGCGAGGTGCGCGGGAAGCCCAGCAAATTATGTCCACATATTTTGGGCATGCCGAAGCTTAGAGGGTTTTGGCAGGGTTTTGCTAAGGCAATGTCCATGGTACTAAAAGCACAGGTGGTGCCGAGTCCGGAGGTAGCGATCTTTGGAGTGTCGGAAGAGCCGGGAGTTCAGGGAGCGAAAGAGGCCGACGTCTTGGCCTTTGCCTCCCTGATAGCCCGGAGACGAAACTTGTTAATGTGGAGGTACTCGAAGCCCCCGAGTGTAGAGACCTGGGTTAGTAACATGGCTGGGTTTCTCAATCTCGAGAAAACAAAGTTCGCCTTAAGAGGGTCAATGGTTGGGTTCACCCGGAGGTGGCAGCCGTTCATCGACTTTCTCGGGGAAAATTAAAATGTTAGCAGATGCAGTATTCCTGGGTGGGGGGGAGGGCCGGATTGTTGTTTTATGGTTTGGGTGTGTGAAGATTGGGATGGGGGTGGAAATGTTTGTTATACCATGTTCATGTCATTGTTATTGTTATTATTATAAAATCTTTCAAATACATTAATAAAAAAAATGTTTTTTTAAACTGCTATTCATTTCATAACAATTGATTCCATAACAATTAGCTGTTAGGCTAATCAGCCTATAGTTACCTGTTTTTTTTATTACCTCTCTCCCTTTTGTGAATAGTCATGTCATATTTGTAGTGTTCCAATCCTCCGGTAGTTCTCAAGAATCCAAGGATTTGGGGAAAATTGCAAATAATGCATCCACTATCTCTGGAGTTACTTCTAGGATCCTTGGATGCAAGCCATCAGGGCCCAGAGAACTTAATCTGCCTTCAGCCCCATCACTTTGCCTAATACTTCTCTGCTGATGGTGATGGTATTTAATTGCTCTCCTGTACTCTTTAGTATTAATGGTATCAAACAGAAGAACTGCTGCACCTACATGAGGTGTGTCCAGACCTCCCATGGCCATTCACAGCAGCTGACATTTTCAAATCGAATGGTAAACAACATTTGGTTTTAGTTGACTCGTATTCTGTGTGGTTCGAACTTGACTCCCTGCCAAGCATGACGAGTAACAGTTATCACCAAGCTCAGGAGACACTTTGCCACACACTATACAAGTATCTTTCACCATAAAGACTGATACAAAATATTTGTTTAATTCCTCTGCCATTTCCTTGTTCTTCATAATTATTTCCCCAAATTCATTTTCTAAGGGGCCTATGTTCACTTTGACTTCTCTCTTCCTTTTTATATATTTAAAGAAGCTTTTATTGTCAGTTTTTATATTCCTCGCTAGTTTGCCAAGGATTTCTCTCTCTTTATTATCTTTTTAGTCTTCCCTTGTTGGATTTTGAATTTATCCCAGTCTTTGGGGCTGTCACTGACTTTTGCCTCCTTCTATGTTTTTTTTCCCAAATTAATACTCTCCTTAACTTTCTTAGTTAGCCACGGTTGGTTTATACCTCTCATAATCGTTCCTCCTTACTGGGATATATTTTTGCTTGGTGTTATGAATTACCTCCCCCCTAAATGTCTGACACTGCTTGTTCATCATCTTTCCATCCAATCCACTTAGCTAACTCTATTATCATTACATTGTAATTCACTTTATTTAAGTTAAACGTAACTGTTTCCGACCCAAGATCCTCACTTTCAAACTGAAAATTAATTTCTATTGTGTTATGATCACTACTTCCTTTTACTCTGAGGTCATTTATTAAACCTACCTAATTACCGATTACTGTATCCAAGGTAGCCTCCTCCCTGGTTGGCTCCATGACGTCTTGCTCTAGGAAACAACCCCTAATATACTCTATTAATTTGTTGTTTTGGCTACCTCTTCCAACTTGAGTAGCCCAATCAAACTGAAGATTAAAGTCACCCATAATTATTGCTCTATTCTTTTTGCATGCTTCTATTATTTGTTGATTTATATCCTTTCCTACAGTGTGGCTGCTGTTTGGGGGTCTATACACTACTCCTACCAATGTCTTCTGTCCCTTGCTGTTTTTTGCCTCCACCCAAATGGACTCTACATCATCTGAGTCTCTCACAGCTGTCCTCATTTCATCTCTTATTAACAGTGCCACCCCACCATCTTTTCCTTCTCTCCTGTCTTTCCGAAAGGTCAAGTATCCCTGACTATTAAGTTCCCAGTTTTGATCTCCTTTTAACTATGTCTCTGAAATTGCTGTGAGATCATATCCATTTACCTAGAATTGCGCAATCAGTTAATCTACTTATTCTGAATGCTTCATGCATTAAAATACAAAACCTTTAGACTTGCCTTTTTGCCATTTTTAATCATCCTGACTTTTATTTGTATCATGTCCCTATTTGCCTCTCACCCTTGATTACCCTGTCTACCGTTTTTGCATTTTACAGTCCTTTCCTTTATTACTGTCCTTCTTTCTCTTTCCCTTGTCACCCTGCTTAGGATCCCATCCCCCTGCCATTCTAGTTTAAACCCTCCCCAACAACACTAACAAATACTTCCTCTAGGAAATTAATCCTGGTCTTGCCTAGGTGTACTGGTTTCACCTCCCTCAGAACTGGGGCGGGATTCTCCCCTACCCGGCAGGGTGGGGGGTCCCGGCATGATGGAGTGGCGGGAACCACTCTGGCGTCGGGGCCGCCCCAAAGGTGCAGGCCAGGCCCGCGCCGGAGCGGTTTCCGCTCCACCGGCTGGCGGGAAAGGCCTTAGGCGCCACGCCAGCCGGGGCCGAAAGGTCTTCGCCGGGCGACGCGGGTCCGCGCATGCGCGGGAGCGTCAGCGGCTGCTGATGTCATCCCCGCGCATGCGCAGGGGAGGGGGTCTCTTCCACCTCCGCCATAGTGAAGACCATGTGAAGGCGGAAGAAAAAGAGTGCCCCCACGGCACAGGCCCGCCCCTGGATCGGTGGGCCCCGATTGCGAATCAGGCCACAGTGGGGGCACCTCCCGGGGTCAGGTCGCCCCGCGCCCCTCCCAGGACCCCGGAGCCCGCCCGCCTTGTCCCGCCGTTCAAAAGGTGGTTTAATCCACGCTGGCGGGACAGGCATTCCAGCAGCGGGACTTCGGCCCATCGTGGGCCGGAGAATCGGCAGGGGTGGGCCCGCCGACCGGCACGGCGCGATACCTGCCCCCGCCAACTGGCGCGGCGCAATTCCCGCCCCCGCCGAATCTCTGGTGGCGGAGACTTCGGGACACCGCGGGGGCGGGATTCATGCCAGCCCCCGGCGATTCTCCGACCCGGCGGGGGGTCGGAGAATCCCGTCCTTGGTTCCAATGTCCCAAGAATCTGAAATCCTCCCCCTCACACCATCTCTTCAGCCACATATTCATCTGATATATCCTGCTACGTCTACTTTGACGAGCAGGTGGCACTGGTAGTCATCGTGTGATCACTACCTTTGAAGTCCTACTTTTCAACTTCATTCCTAACTCCCTACAGTCTGTTTTTAGGACCTCATCCCTTTTCTTACCGATGTCGTTTGTACCAATGTGTATCACGACCACTGGCTGTTCATCCTCCCCTCCAGAATATCCTGTAACCGTTCTGAGACATCCTTGATCCGAGCATCAGAGGTACAACATACCATCCTAGAGAATCGTTTGCAGCCACAGAAATGCCTATCTGTTCCCCTTCCAATTGAAAACCCTATAACTATCGCATACCCATACTTTTTACTCCTCCCTTATGCAGCAGAGCTAACCATGGTGCGATGAATTTGGCTTTTGCTGCTTTCCTCTGAGAGACCATTCCACTCAACAGCATCTAAAGCAGTATATCTGTTTTGCAAGGGAATGGCCACAGGAAATTCCTGCACTGCCTGCCTAACCTTCTTGCTCTGCCTGGTGGCCACCCATTCCGCTCTTGCCTGTGGAGTCTTAGCCTGCGGTGTGACCATGCCTCTTTGTGTGCTCTCCACGATACTCTCTGCCTTGCAGAAGCTCGACAGTGTCTTCAGTCACCGCTGAACCCAGGCTTCCAGGACCTGTAGCTGGAGACACTTCATGCACGCATGCTGGTCCTGGCACTGGAGATTTTCCTGGCTTCCCAGATGGAGCATGTGCAGCACACCACGGCTTGGAGCTTTCCTGCCATGACTTATCCCTCTAAATTAAACACTTAAAAGATGCTTAATATCCAATAATATCAATTACTCTAGGGCCCTTTCCTCGCAGACACGGGGAGAATGTGCAAACTCCATACGGACCGAGACACCCCTCATCATGACCATGAACCGGTTGAGTGATGAAAGACATCACCGTCATGCCTTAAATAGGGGTACACATAGTGTTATCTGTGTAAAGTTAATGTTTGTATGACCATTGGAGTTCAATGCTTGGGCCAACGCTTCCAAAGGACTTGGTTCCAATCAGGGACACTGATGTTAAACTCTGCAGATTTCATTGGCACAATTGACTAGTGAAGGAAGGGCAAGGTAACATTTCAGTCAAATGACTGCCTCTTTTGGCAGACTTGGCACAGCTGATTTGAGTGACGCCTGCAATTGGCATGACAAGCATATCCTTAGAGGACACTCATTCTCCCAGGCTACATGGGCTGCAGCGTTGATAAGCCTTCCGTTAGCCACAGCCATCCAACACAACACTTAATTCCTGACAGTCAAACTGCCCTGACTTTTGGATTTGAACTTCCATGCATCTTAACCTCTTTGTCCTCACAATGCTGCCTGAGTGTGGAGTTCAACATACACTACAGTAGTCCTTTCCCAAGTGAGAGGGTCCTCGTGCCTCATAAGGCAGGCATGGAACCCATTCCTGAATCCCCCACTCTGTAAGGACAGCCTGATCTCTCATGAACGTCACAGTGCTGACCCTCTGTATTCACCTCCTCCCATCCACTTTCCAGCTCCCACTAAGGAAGGGCACTGCCTCAGCGGCGATTTAGATTTGCATATAAGTCAAGCAAGGAGGACATGAGATGTGATGCATGAATGCCAGCCTTCAAAAACCTTAAACAAGGGGTGCCCCGTCATTAAGGGTGACGTTCCCAGGCCCCTGGAGCATGTTTTGCTTTACTCCACCGGCGTGGAGGGTTGAAAATTGGAAATCACGATCTTGCCAGAGAGAGTTGCGTTTTCCAATTCTCTCCGGACTTTACACCCACGTTGCAGTTCTCACTGACGGCTAGTGCAGGCTCTAAATAACCCCCTATATTTATAAAACGATCCAAAGAGAAGAACACTTTAATTTTACATGTTTCTATATTTAAAAAAGTACCAGTATTTGTTAAAGGGTTTCTCATATGTGTACAGAACATTCTTCTTTAGTTCAAAAGGTGGGTCCAACCCACAAACCACAATCCCCACCACAGATAGGGCAAGAAGGCCGGACTCAAATCCATCTTTACTGGAACAAAGGATCAAATACTGTGCTGTTGGCACCAATCTGATCACACTGGCTGGACAGCTGGCTCGCGATGTGGAGAGAGACAGTGCAACTTCAATTCGGGCTGAGTTTATTCGTGAAGGCCCAACCTTCTCAATCTTGCCCCTCGCTTGAGGTGTGGCAACCTTCACATTAAACCACCACCAGTCAACTCTCTCTCAAAGGGGAGATCAGCCTATGATGCTCTGTCCATGATGACATTTTGTACTTTAATAACAATGGGAAATTAAAGTAAAAATCAATGATGACAGAATTGTGGGAGCAATTCTGCTGCCTCCAAATGGGCTGAAATTGGATTTGTTGTCAACAAGATAGAAAGATGGGGAGGAAAATAAATTCACCAAGAGAAAGCTTGTGAGGAATTGTCTCCTGTGTCTTTTAAATAAATGTTGTTCACACATGCATGTACCAGAGTCAACTGATATATGAGAACACAATAAACTAAATCTGTTGGGAAAATATCTGGGAAAAATAATTTTCATCTGTAAAGTAATAAAAATTCTATTATATCTGGACTTGGTGTTGACTACTAGCTTTATCTCATGGAGAAAATGAGCATTTTCTAATCTGTGTTACAATTGATTGCAGGTGATGTCTGAAGGTGGTCCACAACCACAGTCAAATATTTATTTCTCAATTAATAATCACACCATTGCCAAGGTAAATGAATTAGGGCAGCTGACTGCCCTGGTGGTGGGAACAGCAAAAGTGATTGGTATTGTCCAAGCTGTCGACGATGACACAGGAAGGGTGGTTGTTTTCTCTCAGGTAATACAATTTTCTGCCATCGAGTCTGCTATAAATTACCCAAAGACCCAACTTTTAATTTGGCTCATGAATGGGTGATGAGGATTATCAGTTTGTTTTATGCATCAGAGGCTTCTTAATTTTTCCCAATCAAAAGCAAATGAATGGCGTTTACTTTTACTGTCTCTGTTTGGTTTTGTGAACTACTACCAAAAAATTCAGTAATTGTAGAAGGATAATCTAACTTCTGATTCTTGAAACATTGTTCAGTGTTTCTGTACATGCATCTTTCAGTTTTACAACAAGAGTAAGTACAATTTGTTTAATTGATGTTTATTAATTATTCTGGCAAAATTACACATTTAATATTTAACTCACTTAATCAAACAATCTCTTACTGTTTTAATCTTCCTTCCAGTAGTTGTAAAGATTTCATGGTAGATCTTTAAAATTCTTGGGGTTGGGAAAACGAGTCAGTGTTTTGGAGCAATCCTTCTGGCAAATTTGGCAGAGAGAGGATGTCTAAATTTGAATTAGTAACATGCTCAGCCTTCACGTCCATTTCTGTGCTTCAGCTATCATGCAAAATCTATTCTACCTTGGTGTTACATACCTTTGTATGTAATTTCTAATGAATAGGAAATAAAGAATGTGTGAATTTCATTGCAGATTTAGGAGATCCACATTATAAACGCAACATCTAATTTGTAACAGAAATCTGGGTCAAAAGGAGAAAACATGAAAAACACGTTCCTTTAAAGCTTTTGAGTTTTTACCTGGCAAAATTTATGCTCGATAATGGGAGGTTGGACCATAGTTCACCCCTCTGCCATTTCAATGTATTGTTTAAGTATGAGAGCTAATGTTTTCTGCCTGAATTAATATATTTGAGGAATCACATTTATTCAGAACTTTTCCTGTATTCAGAAGCTTTTACTGTACTTTTTGAATAGAATTTAATGGGATTTCCCACCTGGCCATCTGAAGAATGGGTAGGGAATGCATCTTTGCCACTCCTCCCTCTCTCTCTCTCTCTCTCTTTCCCCCACCCCCCCTCCCCTCCCCAGCCCAACGTCAGCAATCCCACAACCTGGAGGTGGGACACCCGTCCCTCACTCTTGAAGAAGTCCCACCACAAAGTGTTACCGGCTAGTTTATTTGTCTAGCTGGTCTGCAGTCCCAGCAACATCACTGCGAAACGTGGCCCCTGCTGGGACTGCAAGCAGGCCGACAAGTCACTTCCGGAGTCAGGATGCAAATAATTGCAGGGGTTGCTGTGGTGGGGATTGGAAGGGGTGGTGTTAGGGAGTAAACTGCCAGGCTTCTCTTTCTTTCCCTGCCCTTCACCTTCCTACCACCAGCCTCAAACTTAAGCAGACTGGAACCAGCCATTAATTGGTCATTTAATATCCTCAATATGGGTGAGGGTAGCTCGACCATCGTAATTGACATTGCACATCCCCTGTAAAATTGCAGACAGGTCAGGGGTGGGAGGGCAGTGGAAAGGCAACCCAGGGAATCTTACAGACCACCTGCCTGCAAATCCATCAATGGGGGACATGTAAAATTGTGCCCTTTGTGTTCCATTGTTTCTTTCCAGGTTTTAGTTGAAAACTCTCTTGAGACTGCTCTCATTTAAATTTTGTAGATTTTTGATGAAGACCGAGAGAAAATTACATAAGTGAAGGTGACTAACTCAAGAGTGCTGTAGCCATTCTGTTCCCATTTAATGCACTGACTTGTTTGTTTTTTAAATAGTGTACAAGTATTTTTTTTCAGAAGGTTGGGATGTATGTATACTGCAAAGCTGCATCGACCAAGCAACAATTTCTAAAGGGCTTCACACATGTGAGATTAATTCTTAAGAGTAACTAGAGTTTTATGTTTTGACAAAAGGATGAAGTGACTGTAGACGTGATTCAGCTAAAAGGGATAAAAATCCATGCTCCCGTAACTAGACTGAGGACTGGAACTCAGGTACAGAATGCAATAATTTTATATGTTTAACGTGTAGATCAAGATCAGCACTGTAAATAATATGACACTTTATGTAGCGCATCATTTTATAACAGTGGCCAAAAGCAGAACTAACTAATCTTTCAAGGCAAAACAACACAAAGCTCAAAGAGCAGGCTTTTCTGCCCACCCCGTGGCATGTTTTGCAGAGGTGGTCAGCCATTGACCGACAGCGGGATTTTCGGTCCTACTGCTGTCAACGGGCTTTTTTGTACCTTTCGCCGTCAGGGACCCCATGGCAGGTGGCGCAGTGGTTAGGGCATGGTGGCACACTGGTTAGCACTGCTACATCACAGCGCCAGGGACCTGGGTTCAATTCCAGTCTAGGGTGTCTGTGTGGAGTTTATACGATAGTGACATTTAAGGGGCATCTTGACAAATACATGAATAGGATGGGAATAGAGGGATACGGACCCAGGAAGTGTAGAAGATTGTAGTTTAGTCGGGCAGCATGGTCGGCACGGGCTTGGAGGGCCGAAGGGCCTGTTCCTGTGCTGTACATTTCTTTGTTCTTTGTTCTCCCCGTGTCTGGGTGGGTTTCCTCCAGATGCTCCGGGTCCTGAGTGCTCGTAAATAATCAAACCATAGTCCTGGTGAAACACTCTCTGTGAGGACAGTTCAAACAAACCTTGCAGCCTTGGGTGCAGGATGTATAGTAACAGGTCTCTGTGTCCTGCTGTGCAAAAGCCTATCGGGATCACGAGCAAGACGATGCCTCTGCATTACTGATCCATGAGAGCTGTCCAGAAGTTCTCAAGATGCTGCTCTCCCCCCCCCAGCCCAAACACACTATGGGAGGGTCCCCAAACCCCCCCACCCCCCACCCCAAACACCCACGGCGGGCAACCCCCTGGCCTGATCGTGCACAGAAATGCCAGCTTGGTGCCCAGGTGGCACTGCCAGCAGGCATGGGCACTGCTGAGGTGCCAGGTTGGCATTGCCAAGGTGCCAGGCTGACATTTTCTGCGACGCACACGTGATCTAGCAGGGGTGCCGTGTGTGGATGTGCGGGGCGGCGGGGACCCTACCATAAAGCATTTGGGCTGGAGGGGGATTGGGGGTCGCTGGCATCCCGATCTCTCGCTACACTGAGGAGTTCCGTCGAGTGGAGCTCCCCAGTGTTCAAAACGGGTCTATGTGCGGTCTCAGCTGTATGTTCCCAGCTGAGGCCCCTTATACCACGTTGTGAGCACCGGGAAACACGTGGCTTAACGCCTTTGCTATGAGACTTTGTTCCCAATTAGTTGAATCGCGCCCTCTATGTTTTACTGAACAATATTTTAAAAACAGAGAATAGTTCTAAATTATATTTTGATAAAAATATTGTAAGATGATGTATTTGTCCTTCAAATTTTAAACACTGAACCACTTTTGTTGGGAAATCAGTTCCTTGTTCTGTAGCAATATGGATAAGTAGCTAACTGTTGCATGCATGAATTCTTATTCTTAACATGGTATGATACACATAGTATGATACCTACGTTGTAAAATGTGGTGCATTTGAATTTTTCAGTTGCCAGTGTATGCAATAGGAGTTACCAGTTGCCAGACTCCATTTTCCTTCGGTAATGCAGTACCTGGTCTATCTTTTCACTGGACAACAACAAAGCGGGAGGTGATTGAGCTTGTCAGCAGACACTCAGAGGTAATGTTATTTCCTTAGTTCGTTCAAACACTATTTCCGAGGCTGGACCTGTTTGTAAATCTTTACTATTGATCTAGATACTTAGGTATGCACAAGAGCAGCCTGGGTAATTCTTTCACCAAAGTTCATTTTCATTGGGGTAATCACCCTGTGGATACACAGGAAATTGGAATCATGAGTAATGTAATGGATCATTAACATAGAGCAGTACTCTGCTGCCATCAAGTGTTTTTTTTAACTCAACTTTTTAAACTTCAACTCCATGTTGAACGTATTAAATAAGTTTGATTCTCCTTATAGGCAAAATGTAAATTCTCTTCATCTTCAACTGTCTTCAAGAGGTACAGTTTTCTTCTCTGGTTTGTGCTTAAGAAACGATCTTGAAGTAGTGTCCCAAAATTGTTGTTTGACTATATTACGACAGGAACGACAGTTCATAAGTATTTGTTGCCTATGAAGCATGTTTGCATTATGAAGCACATCTGCTTGTTTTATAGATTTCCTTACAGCTTTCTGCAGAACATAATTTTGCAATGCTACTGTACAGCAAAGCGGAAGGGAAAACAGGTTTGAAAGTCACTATAAAGGCACAGAATCCATCTGCTGGACAGTTTGAACGATATGTTGACAGATTTTCTGATGAGATTCAGATCATGGTAATCGTATATGTTGTATTTTTATTTTCATTGATTTTGTAATTCAATAATAATAATTGATCTCCACTTGGGATCAATTCTCAAGTGGTGTAATACATGAGTTGATTTGCATGCTGAACTACAAGAGGATTTGGATCTGTGGTTATACTTGCAAATTGGCGCTGTTTCTGATCTCAGGTTTCATAGAATTTACAGCGCAGAAGGAGGCCATTCGGCCCATCGAGTCTGCACCGGCTCTTGGAAAGAGCACCCTCCCCAAGGTCAACACCTCCAGCCAATCCCCATAACCCAGTAACCCCACCCAATACTAAGGGCAATTTTGGACACTAAGGGCAATTTATCATGGCCAATCCACCTAACCTGCTCATCTTTGGACTGTGGGAGGAAACCGGAGCACCCGGAGGAAACCCACGCACACACGGGGAGGATGTGCAGACTCCGCACAGACAGTGACCCAAGCCGGAATCGAACCTGGGACCCTGGAGCTGTGAAGCAATTGTGCTATCCACAATGCTACCCAGAGAGAGAAATATTAACAATCTTATCAACTCAGATGACTCAGGTGGGCAGTACTAATTCTGCATTGCAATGGACAATGGTCTTGGGTTGCTTTTACACCCCCCCCCCCCCCCCAAATGTGTTACTATCCCTTAAAGAAGTCAATGAAAAGCCTCTTGTGGAGAACCCCTCCTCCGTCCCTCTTATGGCAAACTTGATTTTTTTTCTAAGTGGAGGAACTCTGCAAGGACGCTCACCCATGCCCCCGCTTTCGGCGGCTCCGTGTCCCGCCAGCATAACAATCCGCGTCTGGGCTATCAGGGAGGCAAAGGCTATCACAACAGCCTCCCCCACCTGCACTCCCAAGATCTTTGACATTACGTTTGCAAACTCTTTCCAATACTCTCAAACTACCGACACGCCCAAAACATATGGACATGGTTCGGCGGACTCCCTGCGCATCGTCCACACCTATCTTCCACCCCTGGAAAAAAACGACTTACCCTTGACCCCTTCACATGAGTCCTATGCACCACCTTAAACTGTATGAGACTCAGTCTTGCACACGACGAAGACGAGTTTATCCTCTGCAGCGCCTCACTCCACACCCTGGCTTGCATCGCCCCTCCCAACTCCTCCTCCCACTTGTGCCAGACTCCCTCCACTGTAGCGCCTCCCTCTCCATCAGCTCCCCATATATATCTGACATCTTGCCGTAACCTATCTTATCTTCAGACAGAAGCTTTTCCTGTAGCGCTGGAGGCTGCAGCCGCGGGAACGAACCAACTCCTTCCTCAGGAGGTCCCTCAGCTGCAGGTACCTGAACCCATTCCCGTTCAGGAAATCCTCCGTTCCCTCCACCAGTTTTGCCAGGTTCAAATTGTGCAACTGGGCCCAGCTCTAAGCCACATGTATCCCAAGATACTGAAAGCCTGCCCCAGACAACTGAAACCGTAACCTCCTCAGACTCCTCCTCACCACCCCCATCCCCCCAGTGTCCCTCAACCCTAAACGTTTATCGGGAATATCTCACTTTTCCCCATATTGAGCTTCTACCCAGAAAAAAGACTGAACTCCCCCAAGATCCCCATAACCCTGTCAAAACGTTCAACCGGGTTTGCAACATATAACAAGAGGTCATCAGCATATAAAGAGACTTGGTGCTCCACCCCCTCGAAGCCCTAAGTGCCATTGCCAGGTTCAATCGCTAGAGCAAGGGCCCTGCTCTGTGCCACGAGCCTTGCCTCATCCCCCACACTAAATGCCTCAAACACCCCATTCACCTCCTCCGGCCCCATTACAGCTTGTCCCTCATCTGTCCAGTCTCCCTCTCTGCATTCTGCCTCCTCAACTGATGCACAAGCATCCTGCTTGCCTTCTCTCCATGCTCGTACACTGCTCATCTGGCCCTGCGTAGCTGTCTCACCATCTCTTCCATCGACACTAGCCCAAACTCCATTTGGAGCTTTTGCCTCTCTTTCAGCAGCGCTGCCTCAGGTGCCACCAAGTATCTCCGGTCCACTGCCAAAATGGTCTCCACCAGCCTCGCCCGCTCTGCCCTCATCTTAAGCACGAATCAAAATAAAGTCCCCTCGAACCACTGCCTTCAGCAACTCCCACAACATAGCCACCGAGGGAGCAGCACGATGGCGCAGTGGTAAGTATTGCTGCTTCACGGCGCCAAGGTCCCAGATTTGATCCCGGCTCTGGGTCACTGTCCGTGTGGAGTTTGCACATTCTCCCCGTGTTTGCGTGGGTTTCGCCCCCACAACCCAAAGATGTGCAGGTAGGTGGCTTGGCCACACTAAATCGCCCCTTAATTGAAAAAAATGAATTGGGTACTCTAAATGTATTTTTATTTAACATAGCCACTGAGACCTCCCCCGTCTTATTATGCTCCACATAGTTCTGGATAGCCACCCCTATCTTCTCACAGCCTTATTGGTCAATAACCCCACATCCAACTTCCACTGCGGCCTCTGGGAGCTCTCCCCTCTACCTGCAATTCTATGCAGTGCGGTTGCGTGGTCAATACCCCCCCCCCCCCCCTGCACCGGGCCTCCCCAAGATGTCCACCACTATCGCCCCTTAAGCATCTGCGCCACCCCAACTCTGTCCATGTCAGAAACCCACCCCTCCACCATCCCCAGCAGAGTACAAGAAAAAGAGAAAGAACGCCCCCCCCCCCCCCAACAGACCTATCCCCCACTTCTCCTGTTAACTATCCTATCCACTAGCATGGTGGCCCCCACTCGAGACAGCTGCCTTCGCCCCAAACTCCCCAAAATCCTTCGCATCCGCTCCTCCACCTCCCACTTATATCCACAACCTCAATAACCCACATAATATACACCATGATACAACATTCAACCCAACCGAAAAACGGCAACACTTTTCCCATTGGTATCTCCATAGTTTTTTCAAATCCCATGTCTATGGTCTCTCAAAATCCTGCTCACGACTTCCGGGTGCGGCTATGCAGAGCTAAGTCGCATGTTCGGTAGCTCCCGCTTGGAACAGACTTTTGGGCTCTTTACAGGGCCCCCATGGTATTTTTCCGACATTTCCCAGTGTGGGAAAAAGACTGCAACATTCCCCCGACAGTGTCCCCCAGGAATGGTAAGTCTCTTGGTTAACAGACCCGGCAGAAACAGTAAAAGATTTGGCTGTAACTGCAGGATAGATAAAGCCTCTTCCAGCATGCAGGTGGGGAAAGGGCAAGCTTAAAGGCTGCAAGCTGACTTGAGGGCCTTTATTAAAGGTGAATTTGAGCAGCAGAGGGAACAACTGTGAAAAGATCTCACCAAGGCCATTGAAGAATCGGGGACGAGGCTTCCGGTGGCAGCCATGGAGGAGTAGGTCGCGCATTCGGCAGCTCCCGTCTGGAACGGATTCTCAGACCTTTTTCAGGAGTTTCCACAGACTTTTTGGGGCAGATTGGTGAAGCGAACACTGGCAAAAGGATTTCCTCTCGAGACTTCCGGTTGCGGCTATGCGGAGCTAAGTCAAACATTCGGCGGCTCCCGCGAAAACGGACTTTTGGGCTCTTTTCAGGGCCCCCAAGGGCACTTTTTCAACATTTCCCGGTGTGGGAAGGAGTTAATAACAGCTCCCCATCAGTATATGGCTTTAACTAGGAGCGGGGCGACAAAAAAGGTGGTGGTGGACCCGAAGAAGGGAGGGAAGGACAAAATGGCGGCGGGCGGAGACCAGGCAGCGTGGAGGCAGTGGGCGGAGGAGCAACAGGAGGGTATCCAGCGCTGCCTCAGAGAGATGACAACGGACCTGCTAGAGCCGATGAAGGCTTCTATTGATAAGGAGGAGCTGGAGCGAGTGGGGGGGGGTCGAGATGGGGGTATGCCGCTGTGGGGAACGGGCCGGGTGTGGGGTGCGGGTGTGTGGCTGGCCGAGGAGGGGTCATGGCTAGTCGGCAGGGGAGGGGGCGGCTGGCCCCCTGATCCGGCTGATAACCTGGAATGTAAGGGGACTGAATGGGCCGGTTAAGGGGGCCCGCGTGTTCGCGCACCTGAAGGGGCTCAAGGCGGATGTGGTTATGCTCCAGGAGACACACCTGAAGGTGGCAGACCAGGTAAGACTGAGGAAAGGGTGGGTAGGTCAGGTGTTTCACTCGGGGCTAGATGCCAAAAATCGAGGGGTGGCGATCTTGGTGGGAAAGAAGGTGTCATTCGAGACGTCGAGCATTGTGGCAGATAATGGCGGTAGGTACATAATGGTAAGTGGTAAGTTGCAGGGAGAGAGGGTGGTACTGGTCAATGTGTATGTTCCGAACTGGGACAATGCGGGTTTTATGCGGCGTATGTTGGGTCGGATCCCAGACTTGGAAGTGGGCGGCTTGATAATGGGGGGAGACTTTAACACGGTGTTGGATCCGGCACTGGATCGCTCCAGGTCTAGGACGGGTAGGAAGCCTGCGGCGGCTAGAGTGTTGAGGGGATTTATGGACCAAATGGGAGGGGTGAACCCTTGGAGATTTGCAAAGCTGGGGGCGAGGGAATTTTCATTCTTCTCACATGTCCATAAGGCTTATTCGCGAATCAACTTTTTCATTTTGAGTAGGGCGTTGATAGCAAGAGTACATAAGAACTAGGAACAGGAGTAGGCCATCTGGCCCCTCGAGCCTGCTCCGCCATTTAATGAGATCATGGCTGATCTTTGTGGACTCAGCTCCACTCTCCGGCCCATACACCATATCCCCGAATCCCTTTATTCTTTAGAAAGGTATCTATCTTTTTCTTAAAAACGTTTAAAGAAGGAGCCTCAACTGCTTCACTGGGCAAGGAATTCCAGAGATTCACAACCTTTTGGGTGAAGAAGTTCCTCCTACACTCCGTCCTAAATCTACTTCCCCTTATTTTGAGGCTATGCCCCCTAGTTCTGCTTTCCCTGACCAGTGGAAACAACCTTCCCGCATCTATCCTATCTATTCCCTTCATAATTTTCTATGTTTCAATAAAATCCCCCCGCATCCTTCTAAACTCCAATGAGTACAGTCCCAGTCTACTCAACCTCTCGTCATAATGTAATCCCCTCAACTCTGGGATCAACCTAGTGAATCTCCTCTGCACTCCCTCCAGTGCTAATATGTCCTTTCTCAGGTAAGGAGACCAAAACTGAACACAATACTCCAGATGCGGCCTCACCAACACCCTATACAATTGCAGCATAACCTCCCTAGTCTTGAACTCCATCCCTCTAGTGATGAAAGACAAAACTCGATTAGCCTTCTTAATCACCTGTTGCACCTGCACACCAACTTTTTTGCGACTCGTGCACCAGCACACCCAGGTCCCTCTGCACAGCAGCATGTTTTAGTATCTTACCATTTAAATAATAATCCATTCTGCTGCTATTCCTCCCAAAATGGATAGCCTCACACTTGGCAACATTGAATTCCATCTGCCAGACCCTAGCCCATTCACCTAACCTATCCAAATCCTTCTGCAGACTTCCGGTATCCTCTGCACTTTTTGCTTTACCACTCATCTTAGTGTCGTCTGCAAACTTTGACACATTGCACTTGGTCCCCAACTCCAAATCGTCTATGTAAATTGTGAACAACTGCGGGCCCAACACTGATCCTTGAGGGACCCCACTAGTTACAGGTTGCCAACCAGAGAAACACCCATTTATCCCCACTCTCTGCTTTCTGTTAGTTAACCAATCCTCCACCCATGCTACCACTTTACCCTCAATGCCATGCATCTTTAGTTTATGCAGCAACCTTTTGTGTGGCACCTTGTCAAAAGCTTTCTGGAAATCCAGGTATACCACATCCATTGGCTCCCCGTTATCTACTGCACTGGTAACGTCCTCAAAAAATTCTACCAAATTAGTCAGACACGACCTACCCTTTGTGAACCCATGCTACGTCTGCCCAATGGGACAATTTCCCTCCAGGTGCCCCGCTATTTCCTCCTTAATGATAGATTCCAGCATTTTCCCTACAACTAAAGTTAAGCTTACCGGCCTATAATTACCCGCTTTCTGCCGACCTCCTTTTTTAAACAGTGGTGTCACGTTTGCTACTTTCCAATCCTCTGGGACCACCCCAGAGTCTAGTGAATTTTGATAAATTATCACTAGTGCGTTTACAATTTCCCTAGCCATCTCTTTTAACGCTCTGGGATGCATCCCATCAGGGCCAGGAGACTTGGCTACCTTTAGCCCCATTAGCTTGCCCAAAACTGCCTCCTTAGTGATTACAATCATCTCAAGGTCCTCACCTATCATATCTTTATTTCCATCAGTCACTGGCATGTTATTTGTGTCCTCCACTGTGAAGACTGACCCAAAAAACCTGTTCAGCTCCTCAGCCATTTCCCTGTCTCCTATTATTAAGTCTCCCTTCTCATCTTCCAAAGGACCAATATTTACCTTAGCCACTCTTTTTTGTCTTATATATTTGTAGAAGCTTTTACTATCTGCTTTTATGTTCTGAGCCAGTTTACTTTCATAGTCTACCTTACTCTTTATAGCTTTTTTAGTAGCTTTCTGTTGTCCCCTAAAGACTTCCCAGTCCTCTAGTCTCCCACTAATTTTTGTCACTTTGTATGTTTTTTCCTTCAATTTGATACTCTCCCTCACCTCCTTAGATATCCACGGTCGATTTTACCCTTTTCTACCATCTTTCTTTTTTGTCGGTATGAACCTTTTCTGAACACTGTGAAAGATCGCTCGGAAGGTTCTCCACTGTTCCTCAACTGCTTCACCATGAAGTCTTTGCTCCCAGTCTACCTTAGCTAGTTCTTCTCTCATCCCATTGTAATCGCCTTTGTTTAAGCACAAAACACTAGTGTTTGATTTTACCTTGTCATCCTCCAACTGTATTTTAAATTCCACCATATTGTGGTCGCTCCTTCCAAGAGGATCCCGAACTATGAGATCATTAATCAATCCTGCCTCATTACACAGGACCAGATCTAGGACTGCTTGTTCCCTTGTAGGTTCCATTACATACTGTTCCAGGAAATTATCCCGGGCACATTCTATAAACTCCTCCTCAAGGCTGCCTTTACCAACCTGGTTAAACCAATCGACATGCAGATTAAAATCTCCCATGATAACCGCTGTACCATTTCTACATGCATCCGTTATTTCTTTGCTTATTGCCTGCCCTACCATCCTGTTACTATTTCGTGGCCTGTAGACTACTCCTATCAGTGACCTTTTCGCCTTACTATTCCTGATTTCCACCCAAATTGATTCAACCTTGTCCTCCATTGCACCAATATCATCCCTTACTATTGCCCGGATGCCATCCTTAAACAACAAAGCTACACCACCGCCCTTACCATCAATTCTATCCTTTCGTATAGTCTGATACCCTTGGATATTTAACTCCCAGTCGTGACCATCTTTTAACCATGTTTCAGTAATGGCCACTAAATCATAGTCATTCACGATGATTTGCGCCATCAACTCATTTACCTTATTTTGTATACTACGAGCATTCAGGTAAAGTACTCTTATGCTGTTTTTTATGTCTTTGTTATGAATCCTAACACCTTGTTCAGTAACCTTTCGCAATTTATTTTTCCTCTTACCCTTTCCCCTAATATTCCTTGTCTTTGAACCCATATCTCTACATAATAACCTGTCACGTAACCTGCTGCCTTGATCTCCATTAACCATTATACTGTCCATAGCTTTACACTTCCCTTCCCCCCCCCAACTTGCTAGTTTAAAGTCCTTGTGAGCAACCTATTTATCCTATTCGCTAGAACACTGGTCCCAGAATGGTTCAAGTGAAGACCGTCCCAACGGTACAGGTCCCTCCTGCCCCAGTACTGATGCCAATGCCCCATGAAATGGAATCCCTCTTTCCTGCACCACTCCTTTAGCCACGTGTTAACTTCTCTAATTTTCTCAACCCTATGCCAATTGACACGTGGCTCGGGTAGTAATCCAGAGATTATAACCCTGGAGGACCTGTTCTTTAATTTAGTCCCTAGTGTTTGATAATCCCCAAACAGGTCCTCTTTCCTAGTCTTACCTATGTTGTTAGTCCCAACGTGGACCACAACAACTGGATCCGAGTAGAGGATACCGAGTATTCGGCAATAGCCATTTCGGACCACGCCCCGCATTGGGTGGACTTGGAGATGGGGGAGGAGAGGGACCAGCGCCCGCTGTGGCGCTTGGAGGTGGGGCTGATGGCGGACGAGGAGGTGAGCGAGCGGGTCCGAGGAAGTATTGAGAGGTACTTGGAGACCAACGACAACGGGGAGGTCCGAGTGGGGATGGTATGGGAGGCACTGAAGGCGGTGGTGAGGGGAGAGCTGCTCTCCATTAGGGCCCACAAGGAGCGGGGGGCGAGGGAGAGGCTGGTGGGGGAGATGGTGAGGGTAGACAGGAGGTATGCGGAAGAGCCTGAGGAAGGATTGTTGAGGAAGAGGCGCAGCCTCCAAGCCGAATTCGACCTGGTGACCACCGGGAAGGCGGAGGTGCAGTGGAGGAAGGCCCAGGGGACGGTCTACGAGTATGGGGAAAAGGCAAGCTGGATGCTGGTGCATCAGCTTCGGAAGCGGGACGCAGCTAGGGAGATCGGGGGAGTTAAGGACAGGGGAGGGAGCGTGGTGCGGAGTGGGGTTGGCATCAATGGGGTCTTCAGGGACTTCTACGAGGAATTGTACCGATGCGAGCCCGCACGGGAGGAGGGAGAGATGGGCCGTTTCCTGGACCAATTGAGGTTTCCAAAGGTGGAAGAGGGACTGGTGGCGGGACTGGGGGCCCCGATTGGGCTGGAGGAGCTGATCAAAGGGATAGAAAGCATGCAGGCGGGGAAGGCACCGGGGCCGGACGGTTTCCCGGTCGAGTTCTTAAAAAATATATGGACCTGTTGGGCCCGCTGTTAGTTAGGACCTTTAATGAGGCGGGGGGGGGGCTTTACCCCCGACGATGTCCCTGGCACTGATCTCCATGATCCTGAAGTGGGACAAGGATCCCCTGCAATGTGGGTGCTGGCGAAGGTCTTAGCTATGAGGATTGTGTGCCGCAGATCATCCATGAAGACCAGACGGGGTTTGTGAAGGGGAGACAGTTGAACGCGAATGTGCGGAGGCTTTTGAACGTTATCATGATGCCGGCGAGGGGGAGATAGTGGTGGCGATGGACGCTGAGAAAGCCTTCGATAGGGTAGAGTGGGGGTACCTGTGGGAGGTGCTGAAGAGGTTTGGGTTTGGGGAGGGGTTTGTCAGGTGGGTGAGGCTGTTGTATGAGGTCCCGATGGCGAGTGTGGCCACAAATAGGAGGAGGTCCGAGTACTTTCGGTTGCACCGAGGGACGAGACAGGGGTGTCCCCTGTCCCCCCTGCTCTTCGCACTGGCGATTGAACCCCTGGCTATGGCACTGAGAGATTCGAGGAACTGGAGGGGGTTGGTGCGGGGTGGGGAGGAGCATAGGGTGTCGCTTTATGCGGACGACCTGCTGCTGTATGTGGCGGACCCGGTGGGAGGAATGCCAGAGGTATTGAGGATCCTTAGGGAATTCGGGGACTTTTCGGGATACAAGCTCAATATGGGGAAGAGAGAGCTGTTCGTAGTTCAGCTAGGGGACCAGGAGAGGGGGATTGGCAAGCTCCCACTAAAAAGGGCGGAGAGGAGCTTCAGATATTTGGGGGTCCAGGTGGCCAGGCGCTGTATGGCCCTGCATAGGCTTAACTTTACAAGGCTGGTGGAGCAAATGGAGGAGGATTTCAAGAGGTGGGACGAGTTGCCGCTGTCCTTGGCAGGTAGGGTGCAGTCAATCAAAATGACGGTGCTCCCAAGGTTTTTGTTCCTGTTCCAGTGCCTCCCCGTGTTTATCCCGAAGGCTTTTTTCAGGCGGGTTAACAGGAGTATAATGGAGTTTGTATGGGCGCGAGGGACTCCGAGGGTGAGAAGGGTGTTCCTGGAGCGGAGTAGAGATAGGGGGGGCTGGCGCTGCCCAACCTCTGTGGGTACTACTGGACCGCCAGTATGACGATGGTGCACAAGTGGGTGATTGAGGGGGAGGGCACTGCATGGAAGAAGCTGGAGATGGCGTCTTGTGTGGATACGGGTCTGGGGGCGCTGGCAACGGCGCCGCTGCCGCTCCCTCCAAGGAGGTATCCCACGAGCCCGGGGGCGGTGGCTGCCCTCAAAATCTGGGGGCAGTGGAGGCGGCATAGGGGGGAAGTTGGGGCCTCGGCGTGGACCCCATTACGGGGGAACCACCGGTTTGCCCCAGGAAGAACAGGTGGGGGGTTTACGGGGTGGCACAGGGCAGGGATACGAAAGTTGGGAGACCTGTTTGTGGACGGGAAGTCCGCGAGCTTGGGTGAGCTGGAGGAGAAGTACGGGCTCCCCCCGGGGAACACCTTCAGGTACTTACAGGTAAGGGCGTTTGCCAGACGACAGGTGGTGGAATTCCCGCGGCTACTGCCGCACACAGTACAGGACAGGGCGCTCTCGGGGGGGTGGGTGGGAGTGGGGAACATCTCGGAAACGTACCAGGTAATGCAGGAGGAGGAGGCGGCCTCGGTGGTGGAGTTGAAAGGTAAGTGGGAGGAGGAGTTGGGAGAGGAGATCGAAGAGGGGACGTGGGCAGATGCCCTAGGGAGGGTGAACTCTTCCTCTTCGTGCGCGAGGCTCAGCCTCATACAGTTTAAGGTGCTGCACAGGGCACACATGACCGGGACAAGGATGAGCCGGTTCTTTGGGGGTGAGGACAGGTGTGTTAGGTGCTCAGGGAGCCCAGCAAATCACACCCATATGTTCTGGGCATGCTCAGCGCTGGAGAAATTTTGGAATGGCCTAGCGAGGACGGTGTCGAGGATGGTAGGATCCAGCGTCAAACCGGGCTGGGGGCTCGCAATATTTGGGGTGGCAGAGGAGCCGGGAGTGCAGGAGGCGAAAGAGGCCGGAATTCTGGCCTTTCCGTCCCTGGTAGCCCGGCGAAGGATTCTCCTTCAGTGGAAAGATGCGAGGCCCCCAAGCGTGGAATCCTGGATCAGAGATATGGCGGGGTTCATTAAATTGGAGAGGGTGAAATTCGCCTTGAGAGGGTCGGTACAAGGGTTCTTTAGGCGGTGACAACCGTTCTTCGACTTTCTGGCAGAACGATAGACATTGGCCAATGGCAGCAGCAGCTGGGGCCAGGGGGGGGGGGAGGTTTACTTTATTTTTGTTTATGTTATTTACACTGGAGGGTCTGAAGGGGTGTATCCACCTGTTGTGTTAAGTCAGGGTGTTAATGTTAATTTATTATTTATGTACGAGGGGGGAGGGGTTTGGGGGGTTGCTTTTTTAGATTTTGTTTTGTACTTAACCCTGTTGGGTTCTTTTTTCTTTCTCATTTTGTTATTGATATTTTATGAAAACCTTTAATAAAATTTTTATTTTTTAAACCTGCTCACCACCTCCGCTGTGCCCATGTAAAACTCCAGACCCTGGTACGTGGCTCAAAACCAGGCTGGGCACAGCACCCCAAGCTTCACTCCTTCCTTGAACAGGACCGTTTTGACCCTGTTAAACCCAGCCCGGTGCTTCACCAGGTTCGCACCCAAATCCTTGTAAATCCGAATCACATTCCCTTCCCAGGTGCATTTCTTGGTCTACTGCACCAACCACAGAATCTTCTCCTTGTCTAGATAACTGTGCAGGCGTACCACCATCACCCTTGGTTCATCCACCATCGGTCTCCTCCTCAGCGACCTGTGCATTCGATCCACCTCTCGGGGTCGGTTGAAGGAGACCCCTCCCCACCAGCTTCCCAAGCACGTTAGCTACATACTTTGTGGTCTGCGTTCCCTTAATGCCTCCGGGCAATCCCACAATCCAGAGATTCTGCCTCCTCAACCGATTCTTCAAATCGTCCACTTTCTCTCTCTGCTTCCTTTGGCCCTCCACCACCAGCATAATCTCCGCCTCCAACGAGGCTAACAACCTTTCCACTATTTGTCTCCAACCTCTTGCACCCTCTCAATGGCTGCCCGAATCGAATCAGCCACCTTAGCCAGGTCTTTTGACACCTCCTGCCTTTGCTGCCGGACCTTGACCGTCAAAAACTCCACCAATTGTTCCGTCGACCACTGAGCGGGCACAACGCCACAGAGCTTGCCGCCATTTTTCCTTCTATCACATTCCTCGGAGCACCTGGGCTGAGACATGCCCACCCAAAGTAGAATCCTTAGCTCTATCTGTCCTGTACTTTGTACCAGCAATCACCCCTGTGAACAGGTAACAGTGACCAAAACATTCCGCCTCAAGCAGGAGCCACTAAATATGCAACCACTCACCCCATGGCCGCCACCAGAAGTCCAGCACACATTGCATTCTTACGCATCCATGTATTTTCTCAATACAAGCTATTAGTGTAGTTAAGATAAATTATTAATAATTAATATTAATTGTATTACTTTTTGTAATAGTTTCTATCACTTTTACTGGAATGAATACAGTTAGTTATTTAATGTTAATATATTTTATTGGAAAGGATTCTTACAAAAGCTCAAAAATAATTGCTATTTTGTGATTTTTTTGCAATTTGTTTTTGTACAGAATTGACCACTTCACTTTTACTCTGAATTGTGCTTTTTTTATCACAACAAGTGATGCAAGAATATAAGTACATCTTGATCGGATTAATGAGGATTCTTGTAGAATTAAAACATTTCCTTTACTCATTGTAGGTTTTTGGAATATTGCAACTTTTGCCTCTCTCTCTACCAGCAGAAGAAGTGCTGATGTCACCAAACTCCTATCTAAAGTTACAGACCTCTAGGTGAGCTGGTTTGTTTCTTGGAATTATGATGACCAAGTTTGAGTACAATCTAAATCATGATATTAATAACTTTTCTTCAGGGAAGCATCTTCAACCCAACCATCTTCAGCTGCTTTATCAATGATCTTCCCTCTATAAGCTCAGGTGTGAGGCTGCTCACTAACAGTTCCAATGTTCTGCTCTTTTCACATGAAGCAACAAATGGTAGCCTATAGCAGACCTGGATAATCCACAACAGGGGTAGCTTCTCATTGATGAATCCCACCCTGCACCTGAACGCCACCCTGCACCTGAACCCACCCTCTGACCTCCCCTGCATCCCTCTTCTGCACTTCCCTGCACCCAAGTACCAACCTTACACCACCACTCCCACCTCCTAAATGTCTCCTCACTTGCCAATCCTGAACCTCCATGCAAGCTGTAATTCTCCTACTCTCCACCCTTGTGTCATGGAGCTCAACAAGGAAAACTGCCCGTTTTAGACACATGCTACCTTTAAATATATGTAACCTGGATGCCACGAGATTCATGTGTGCCACTAACTCTATCTTGAAGGCAGGACGTAATTACAAAACGTTTCACACTAGTGTGTATTCATGGTATGTAAATGTACTGCAAGTAGGAACTTGCCATGGGATGGTGTGAGACTTGACACACTGTTGACGTAAACTTTGCATTTCAACCCAACCATCAGCAAATCAAAATTTTGGCTGCTGCCTAATTCAATCACCACACAAACCACCTTTCCTGTTCTTGGAGACTCCATAAAATCCCCCTGTAGTGTGGGCTTCTGATCCCTAATTGACCTTGATAGCAGAGTTCACAAGTCCATAGGGGAAATTATGTCTTATGTTTCTTGACAAATCAATTGAAGTTGCATTAGCCTTTGCCCCCAATAAGATGTAAAGTATAACACAGAAGCAGGTACATGTATACCTATAGTAAACATATTTTTTAAGTTCTCCTTTTGGAATCAACAGGGATGGCAAAGCCTATGTCAACTATGAAGTGCGCAAATGTCCTCATAATAAATCTGTGATAATGGAGGATGGGCATGGTGTCTTGACGTCTGGATCCAGAACTGGTTCTTCAGCACTCACAGTAACATCACTCGAATACTTTGGGCTGAACCAAACTATTGTAACAGGAGTGAGGGTAAGTACTTCTCTGTTTTGTGAGTTATAATGCTACGTGTGAATGGTAATTTTAAACCAGCTTCATGTCAAATTATTTTTTCATTCATTTGCGGGATGTGGGCATTGCTGGCTAGGCAGCATTTATTTGCTACCTAGTAGCTCTCGAGAAGGTAGTAATGAGCTGCCTATTTAAAATGCTGCAGTCCCTGAGACGGAGTTCCACGATTTTGACCCCACGACAGTAAAGCAATGGCGATATATTTCCAAGTCAGGATGGTAAGAGACTTGAAGGAGAACCTTCGGGTGGTGGTGTTCCCAGGTATCTGCTGCCCTTGTCCTAGCTTGCACTGGTCGTGGGTTTGGAAGGTGCAGTGAAATAATGGTATGATTCATTGCAGCCCCAAAATGAGCAATAATGTGCACAGTTGGTCCTGATCGCAACTGTGCTATAATGTGGGTGCGCAAATGGAGATCCTATGCCTCCTAACACTGAGCAGTAAAAGACACAGCAACAAATTCATCCTGAGATTGTCATAATGCAGTCCCAAATAACTTATTAAACTGAAACATTGCTGTAAGCCTTGGAGCATGATGCTTAGATATACTCTTGAAGACATGTGGAGGAAATAATAAATAGTTCATGTGAAAATATATATGGATAATAATTCATTGAAAATTAAGGAAAATTTCACAAGAATCTGCTGTCAGCACTGAGCCTTGAGTAACTAGAATGAAGATCATAGATAGAACGTTATTGCTATATCAGCAATTCAGCAAACCTTGATACCTGTTGGGTTCTGCTCTTGGAGTACGGACACACAAATCTTGCCATCAAAATTCAAGACATTTCGAATGCTTAGAAAACTGATAAATGTTTTACTTATCAGCCCTTCTACATCTATCATTGGGCCAGTAGGATGATTTCCTACAAGTAACCTATAACATATCATTATCATAGTTGTCAAACTTGAGGCATACTATGGGCTGAGTTGTATTTCCTGCATATAGCCATTTTGTTTTCCTCCCAAGTTCAGTCTGCCATTTGCACTTTATTTTTCACATTTTTCCCTCACCAATTTTCTCCATTTGCCTCCTATTGTAAATATGCCAGTACCTCTTAGGAATCGAGTTCATGCTGTCCCTTACCAACCAATACCTTGGGCGGGATTCTCCCCTACCTGGCGAGGCAGGGGGTTCCGGCGTAATGGAGTGACGGGAACCACTCCGGCATCGGGCCGCCCCAAAGGTACGGAATTCTCCGCACCTTTAGGGGCCAAGCCCTCACCTTGAGGGGCTAGGCCCGCGCCGGAGTGGCTTCCGCTCCGCCGTCTGGCGGGAAATGCCTTTGACGCCACGCCAGCTGCCGCCGAAAGGTATTCGCCGGGCGACGCATGCGCGGGAGCGTCAGCGGCCGCTCACGGCATCCCCGCGCATACGCAGGGGAGGGGGTCTCTTCCGCCTCCGCCATAGTGAAGACCATGGCGAAGGCGGAAGAAAAAGACTGCCCCCATGGCACAGGTCCGCCCGCGGATCAGTCGGCCACGATCGCAGGCCAGGCCACCGTGGGGGCATCCCCCGGGGCCAGATCGCCCTGCGCACCCCCCAGGACCCCGGAGCCTGCCCGCGCTGCCTTGTCCCGCCGTTCAAAAGGAGGTTTAATCCATGCCGGCGGGCGAGGGTTGACAGCGGCGAGACTTCGGCCCATTGCGGGCTGGAGAATCGCTGGGTGTGGGCCCGCCGACCGGCGCGATTCCCGCCCCTGCCGAATCTCTGGTGGCGGAGAATTCGGGACACGGCGGGGGCGGAATTCACGCCAGCCCCCGGCGATTCTCCGACCCGGTGGGGGGGTCGGAGAATCGCGCCCCTTATCTGAGTACTAATTGTTTGTGTGAGAATGAGATGGAGAGTTATACCAGAATTTTACCAGCCCCTGAGACATCATTGGTGCAGCAGCCGGGTCAGTTCGGTGCCCCAACCTGACCCCAACCCCACCATCAGGACATTGTACCAGTGGTGGGACAAGTTGTAGGAGTTGAATAATTAAATGTCCATTTAGAGGTCATTTAATGGTGTTGCCAATGCTTCCGCTGCACAGGGAGGCCGCCAGCTATATAGAGGCAGCTTTTTTGCCCACCCATGGAGGGTAGGGGGTGGGGGGGCTGATGGGCCAAAGATGGGGCTATGGACAGTACTTACAGTCCCACCAATGGGGAGGCGGTGGCATAGTGGTATTGTCGCTGAACTAATAATCCAGAGACCCTGAGTCATGCTCTGGGGACCCAGGTTCGAGACCTGCCATGGCAGATGGAACATTTGAATTCAATAATAAAAGAAATCTGGAATTAAAAGTCTAAAGGTGGCCATGAAACCATTGTCGATTGTCATGAAAACCCATCTGGCTCACTACTGTCCTTTAGGGAAGGGAATCTGTCATCCTTACCTGGTCTGACCTTCATGTGACTCCAGATCCACAGCAATGTGGTTGACTCTTAAATGCTCTCAGGTGCCCTCAGAGATGGGCAAAAATGTCATGAACGAATAAAAAAAAGAAATCTCCCCTCGGGTTCTTCAGTTTTCCAGCATTCCTCAGCAACAAGCACTTTTCCTGATGTCACTGCTGAGGCTTCGGAACAGCACCCTTGTGATTGGGCTGGCAGCATCAGGAGCCTGCCTACCATCCTTAATTGGACAGCAAAAACAGGCAACTAATTAGTAGGACACCAATAGTAAAATTGCTGGGCAGCACGGTAGCATAGTGATTAGCACAATTGCTTCACAGCTCCAGAATCCCAGGTTCAATTCCCGGTTTGGGTCACTGTCTGTGCAGAATCTGCACGTTCTCCCCGTGTCTGCGTGGGTTTCCTCCGGGTGCTCCGGTTTCCTCTCACAGTCCAAAGATGTGCAGGTTAGGTGGATTGGCCATGCTAAATTGCCCTTAGTGTCCAAAATTGCCCTTAGTGTTATGGGTTATGAGATAGGGTGGAGCTGTGGACTTTACTGGGTTATGGGATGGGGTAGAGGTGTGGGCTTGGGTAGGGTGCTCTTTTCAAGAGCCGGTGCAGACTCGATGGGCGAGCGGCCTCCTACAATGTAAATTCTATGACCCCACTGCCTGCAAATGTGGGCCCAGGACCCGGACCCGTTTATTACCCTAACATCAAGGTCCTGACACTCCTCATAAAGTTCAGCCCTTAGTGTCAGCAGGCTATTTGGCTGTTGGTGCATCACAACCAAGTGATCCTGCTATCATCAGATGCCCACATGTCTAATATGAATCAATATAAAACAAACAAAGCAAATGATTTGGTCAATTCCCACCCTACTCCAGAATTGCTGAAGCCTTTCTATCAGGTTGAGAACAGCTATTCTAGCACTGACTTGAGCGTCACACTTAATATTTTCTGCTTTTTTTTAGCTACTAACTGGGAACGGAGGGAATCATTGGGGGCTCCTTACACTTGGATTTTGAAGCTGACATTAATCCGTTCTATGCATAAATCTAGTCAGTGTATAACCAGCATTAATGGTTTATTTTCAAATTTAGTATCCACGAACAGCTATAAACATTTCAGGAGCATACACACCCTCCAGCAATAGAGGGAAGAATTGCCAATGGTAATTGTTTATGGCTCTTCACAATTGTTAATTGGTAATGTACCATAACAAATAAACCGTAAACCTTCTGGCTGTCACTTCACACAGTTGAAAGTTGTGAAAAATTGCTGCACTTGTTTTTAACAGTCATTAATCTAGACTAACATTTGTTTTAAGTGCTTATTAACATTCAGTCAATTTAGATATTAATTACTGTATTGATATTAGGTGGCTCCAGTGGCATATCTCAGTATTAACACTAGTCCGAAGTTATATATAGCCAAAAACGAAGAGCTGGCTGCCCTTCCCCTTGGAATGACATTGACTTTTACAGTTAACTTTTATGACCTCAGTGGAGACCAGTTCCATGCACACAACACAAAACTGTACTTAGCACTCAACAGGTGAGTAATACTTCTGAACATAAAGACTGATATATCTGGAAGGAAAGGTAAAAGGAATCTACAAATTGTTTTAAAGCTTTATCTAAGCTCATATTGTGTTCTTGTTCTCTTTCTGGTGATTACCATTGATTCGTACCAGGTAGAGGGTGATACTCGTGTTAAAGATCCTTCAAGAATGAGTAATTAATATTCTTCCTCGTTCTATTCAACTTCTGAAGAACATCTGCTCAACTCGCAAATAAAAACATCATCTGTACCGAGTCTATTTATACAGTCCATATTTACCATTTATGCGTCCAAAGGGAATTACAATAATGACAATGCAAGGTTTAGGTTATTTACATTACCTATTGGCATGCCTGGAACCTAGCACATAATGCACAGGAGCCCCGTAGTGTGATAGGATGTTGTATTAAAGAGTGGCTTTCCGTTTGTAAGTGTCAGTACGTGGACAGCAAGCATTGCATTCTTGATTCCATAACTTATCACTCCTGTTCCCTTATAAAAACAAATATTTTGATTCCACATCAGTTCACTTTCCTTAACTCCAGCATTGAGTTTGTTGTTTCAGACTCATTGGCCAGAATTTTACATTCGGGGTTGGGCGCACGCTCAACCCAACCAAATGTAAAATATTGTCAGCCCAACATCAGCAAGCACATAATTTCGAGGTCAGCGGGCATGCACTCAAAGTGGATGCACGCTGCCTACAATTTAAGGGACAATTAAGACCATTAATAAGCCAATACACAATGGCGTTATTGTGGTAGTCACCACTGTTGTATTATATTGTATATATGGGTATTATGGTAAGGCCCCTGTACTACAGGTATGCGGGTAGATCCACCCAGTGGGCGGAGTATAAATGTGTGTGCTCTCCGAACAGCAGCCATTTCGTCAGCTGCTGTAGGAGGCCACACATCTCTATGTAAAAAAGCCTCGATTATATTCTACTCTCGTCTCGTCGTAATTGATAGTGCATCAGTTATGCTGACCGTTCGATTTTCAGCTTGTCATACGTAAAATGGGTGGGCAGAAATCACATTTTTATAATTTCCTCATCCAAGTACGGGATAAAAGATTCCCGGAGCAGGAACACTTTCTTTGTCATTCAGTCCGTCACTGTGTGAGTGAGTAAAGAGTTGTCCCTGAGTTTCTTTGCATTTCGTTGGCTTTTAATCCTGCCTTTCAGCATTTCAAAACCGCATTTTCTCTGGAAGGATTCCCTGAGGATTGCAGCACATTGATCCTTCATTTGAAAGACACTGGTCCCCAGCATCTCAGCTGATGGGGGATAGTGTATTCTGCTGGTGGGACCTTCTCTGAAGAGGAAGCGAGGGCAGGAGGGAGAGGAGGCCAGGAGAGGCACGGGCTCCGTTGATGCAGGGCCAGCAGGGAGACGGGCAGGAGGGTTTGCTGAAGATGCCTTACCCAGCAACTAGAGTGTACAGGCAATGCTCCAATTACCTCCAAATGTCCAAAGTCCAGTGATGCAGGAGGCTCCGCCTCTACAGGGACATAGTGACAACAGTATGTCACATAATGGGTCTCAAAATAGCCGCCAACTTCATGGGCGGACACCCCTTGCCGGTGACTTTGATGGTCACAATGGTTCTTTTCAGGGCTCGGTGGGAGATCTGTGTGGTATGCCTCAATCAGCTGCACGCAGTTGCATCAAATTGGTGACTGTAGCTATCTTCAGACATGATAATCCACAACCGGACAGACAAGGCAAGCCAGGCTTTGCTGTGATAGTTGGTTTCTCCCACATTCAAGTTGTAATAGATTGCACTCATCTGCCATTGAGGCGCCGACAGCCGGCAGTTTTCGTTAACAGAAAGAACAGGGAATATTCAGATCGCCTGTGACCACAGGATGCTGTTCCTCTATGTTTGTGCCCATTATCCTGGGAGCTGACGCGATGCTTACATCAATCGTGTGACATTAACAGGTACCAAGGCTATTTGTGGCTCCTGCACGATTGGATGGATGTGTGACGAAGGCTATCCCTTGAAGAGGTGGTTGGTGACCTCACTACGTGACCCAAAAACTGAGGCTGAAGAGAGATACAACAGATGCAACACAATGATGGTGTTCGAGAGGGCATTGGGCTGCCTGAGATGCGTTTCAAATGCCTTGTCCGATCAGGGGGAGCATTGCAGTATCCTCCAAAGCATGTCTCCCTCATAGTCGAGGCATGCAGCGCCTTGCACAAATAAAGGCTGAGGAAAGAAAAGCAGCTCCACAGAATAGGGAGGATGACTCCAGTGATGGGTCAGAGGAAGAGCCTGGGGAGGTGCTGAGGTAAGGACTTTGAGGCAGGCGACTGGAACCTTCATGGAGGCTTTGATCCTGTGAATATTAAGCCAAGCATCCAAGATATCAGTGCTTGCTGAAGTCAATGGCACTGTCTCCTTTGCAAACAATCATTAAATGAGAACACAATCCAGAAGGCCAGGACCACACAATGCCAGACAGTTACAAGCCAAGCTGCATCTGTCACCTGTTCAAACCATTCAGCCAACTCAGCCCATTAAAGTGAAATAAATGTTTATGTGACTCCACAAGAATAGACAAAGGATATATAGTTGCCTTCCCAGTACAAACTTCAAAACCCAAATAATATCACCTGTGACATGCTCCCGTTCAGGTGCCTTCAAATTATAGCTGCGAGTGCTGCGTCTTGGTGGCTCCCATCACTGGCAGCAGCATTGGAGACAGCCTGCTGGCTTTGCTGTTCTGGTGACCGTGATGTCGTTCGCGATCATTCGCTGGCCGTACTCCGGCTCCGTCTGAGAGGGTGCGCCCAGCCCCATGGCCGGGCACTCCTCAGTCATCGCAGTATCATCAGATTCAGTGGCCACTGGCAGAGGGGTGGAGGAGCTGGTGCCCTAGTCTGGAGCGCCTTAAGAGGAACCCATGGAGATGACGGGCACCTTGCCCGGCAGCAAGAAGTGCATTTGCACCTCCCTGCTCACCATTGAAGGACGGGCACCTAGCAGTGAGACTAAGTGTTTTGTTCATCTAT
Organism: Scyliorhinus torazame; assembly: GCF_047496885.1. NCBI lineage: Eukaryota > Metazoa > Chordata > Chondrichthyes > Carcharhiniformes > Scyliorhinidae > Scyliorhinus > Scyliorhinus torazame. Next base: position 201,303,608 of record NC_092718.1, read on the forward strand.
CACACTGGCAATGACTTCCTGAGGTCTCAGTCAGTACATTGGATTGCAGGGCCGAGCACAACCCATAATAATAATAATCTTCATTAGTGTCACAAGTAGGCTTACATTAACACTGCAATGAAGTTACTGTGAAAGTCCCCTAGTCTCCACACTCCGGCGCCTGTTCAGGTACACTGAGGGAGAATTCAGAATGTCCAATTCACCTAACAAGCACGTCGTTTGGGACTTGTGGGAGGAAACCGAAGAACCCGGAGGAAACCCACGCAGACACGGGGAGAATGTGCAGACTCCGCACAGACAGTGATCCAAGCCGGGAATTGAACCCGGGTCCCTGGCGCTGTGAAGCAATAGTGTTCTCCACTGTGCTACCGTGCTGCCCCAGAACAGCTGAGTCTGTTCCTGAAGCTGCTTCTCCATGAGAGTTGCCATTCTCTTCATGGAGAGGGCTTTGTGCTTGACATTAAGGGTCAACACAGTACTCATGCTCTGCATGGACCCCTGCATGATGGGGAACATGGCACACAGATCTTCATGGATCTCTGCCAGATCTCCGCACACATCCCGCTGGGCACCCAACATCTGCTGTCTGATAGACAACTCCAGAGACTCAGTATCTGCCTTGGACGCAGCATGGCATTGGTCTCTGGCAATGCTCCCACTGTCTGGGCACTGGGACTTATCTGCATATGCCTCCTGTTCATGCAAGTGTGATGTGCCCTCATCACTGTGCATTACCCACAGAGATGACGACCTAATGACCACCGATCTGTGACTGAGTACCTGTGCTGGTGCCCCGTTCCAAGAAACGATGTGACGCTGGTGCAAGAGTACCCATTTTTCTTTTTCCAATTAAGGGGCAATTTAGCATGCCCAATCCACCTACCCAGCACATATCTGTGTTGTGGGGGTGAGACCCACACAGACATGGGGAGAATGTGCAAACTCCACACGGACAGTGACCTGGGGCCGGGATCGAATCTGGGTCCTTGGCACCATGAGGCAGCTAACCACTGCGACAGCATGCCGCCCCTTCCTCTGAGCTTAACACGTGGCCCTGGGGATGTTGTTTCTACAGATGGAAGGCAAAAGATCAGTTTTTAAAAATCATACATTCTAGGCAGGCTGAAGAGACAAAAGAGACCTGCTGCGTGATACCACCTGCGTTGGAGCTTCATTGGGCACACTGGCTGCGACAGTTGAGTTTCTGATGAGTGGCACCATAAAGTTTCCAGTATCCACTCCACACGTATCTATGACCTGTACTCTTCATCTGTGACTGCCTCACCTTGACTGGAGGAGCAAGCTGGCCGATGGCACTCCAGATCCAGATTATCACTTTTGTAATTCATGAGGACGTGCAGGTTTCGCTAATCCTACCATTCTTCGGTGCTCCACAGCATGATGCTTTCTCTTTTCCTGACAGGAAAAAATAGAAAGCTTCATTACTGCTTCATCTGCCTGAAGGTTTATTCCCGCTCCTCCCACCCTGACCTTGGTATTAAGCAGCCATGTCACAATGGCACACCTCACTCTACAATGCACTGAGGTCAATCGTGCTGACATCCAAGCTTTGGTAAGGCAAGCTTCAGTGCCGGTTGGCATACACACTCTTCGACCCCTAGCGTACCAAGAAACAGGTTCCCGACTCCACTTCTCAGCACAGGTCCAAGCCATCTCTAGTGGCAGTGGTTAGCACTCCTGTCTCACAACGCCAAGGACCTTGGTTCAATTCTAGCCCTGGGTGACTGTGTGGAATTTGCACATGCTCCCCAATCCGGGTGCGTGGGTTTCTTCCAGGTTCTCTGGTTCCCTCCCTTAGTCCGAAATATGTGCAGGTTAAGTGGGGTTACATGGATAGGGCGGGGGAGTGGGCCTATGCAGGGTGCTCTTTCGGAGGGTCGGTGAAGACTCAATGGGCCAAATGGTCTCCTGCACCTTAGGGATCCTGTAGGAGTCTTTGGAATCTCAGCACTTATCTTGCCAACTGCAAACAATCATTGAATATTTTGTGGCACTGAAGCCACATGCGCCACATTGTGCCCATTGGGCAGCAACCTTTGTCGACAGTTAAGGCAGCCTTCTCTTTCCGTCCCTGAATAGAATATGAATGGGAAGAATAGTTTTCCATCTTCAAATTCCTAATCTGTTTGTCAATGTAATGTTTGGCTGCCCCAATTCGTGTGAAGGCTCAGTCTTATTCATTCTCAGAACAGATCAGCTTAATAAATTCATAAAATGTCCATTACCATATCACATCACCAATCTTCATTTCTATTACCATTCCCATCAACTACAAAGCACTGTGACCCTAAATTTAACATTTTAACCCTAAAGTGCGTAAAAAATGTAAGGAAAATAGACACTCAAAATAAAAGTCTTAATGGCTGTGATCTCAACTACTATGATGGTGTTTAATCTTCTTTGGGACTACACATTATAGGTATTTTGACAAAATCAGCACCAAATGACACCAAGGAAACATTGGTACCAACTGGTGTCAAGTATCTCAGGAATGCCGTCATGCCAGTGTTTTTTTTAAAAAAAAGCAATTTTGCAAGAACAAAGTGAACATAATGCCAGTTTGGAACAAATTGTGATTCCTTTTGAGAGAATGATTCATATCAACTTTACGAATTGATTCTACATATGAACAATGTTCCCCCTAGTAATTTTGGAGTGTGCAGGTGATTTATTTAAGTGTGTGGCCCCTTCAGATTTTTGTGGCACTGGCACGTACACATGGTCATTTAAAGGGCTGACTTGTACGCAGCCTGCATCGGGACGTTTAGGTTGCTGCGCAGCTTAAAGGGGACATTGCATACAACTCTTTGAGCTGGACAGCAAATGTGGTCCCTTTGTTCAAAAAGGGGAGCAGAGACAACCCCGGCAACTATAGACCGGTGAGCCTCACGTCTGTAGTAGGTAAAGTCTTGGAGGGGATTATAAGAGACAAGATTTATAATCATCTAGATAGGAATAATATGATCAGGGATAGTCAGCATGGCTTTGTGAAGGGTAGGTCATGCCTCACAAACCTTATTGAGTTCTTTGAGAAGGTGGCTGAACAGGTAGACGAGGGTAGAGCAGTTGATGTGGTGTATATGGATTTCAGCAAAGCGTTTGATAAGGTTCCCCACGGTAGGCTATTGCAAAAAATACGGAGGCTGGGGATTGAGGGTGATTTAGAGATGTGGATCAGAAATTGGCTAGCTGAAAGAAGACAGAGGGTGGTGGTTGATGGGAAATGTTCAGAATGGAGTACAGTCACAAGTGGAGTACCACAAGGATCTGTTCTGGGGCCGTTGCTGTTTGTCATTTTTATCAATGACTTAGAGGAAGGCGCAGAAGGGTGGGTGAGTAAATTTGCAGACGATACTAAAGTCGGTGGTGTTGTCGATAGTGTGGAAGGATGTAGCAGGTTACAGAGGGATATAGCTAAGCTGCAGAGCTGGGCTGAGAGGTGGCAAATGGAGTTTAATGTAGAGAAGTGTGAGGTGATTCACTTTGGAAGGAATAACAGGAATGCAGAATATTTGGCTAATGGTAAAGTTCTTGAAAGTGTGGATGAGCAGAGGGATCTAGGTGTCCATGTACATAGATCCCTGAAAGTTGCCACCCAGGTTGATAGGGTTGTGAAGAAGGCCTATGGAGTGTTGGCCTTTATTGGTAGAGGGATTGAGTTCCGGAGTCGGGAGGTCATGTTGCAGCTGTACAGAACTCTGGTACGGCCGCATTTGGAGTATTGCGTACAGTCCTGGTCACCGCATTATAGGAAGGACGTGGAGGCTTTGGAGCGGGTGCAGAGGAGATTTACCAGGATGTTGCCTGGTATGGAGTGAAAACCTTATGAGGAAAGGCTGATGGACTTGAGGTTGTTTTCGTTGGAGAGAAGAAGGTTAAGAGGAGACTTAATAGAGGCATACAAAATGATCAGAGGGTTGGATAGGGTGGACAGTGAGAGCCTTCTCCCGCGGATGGATATGGCTGGCACGAGGGGACATAACTTTAAACTGAGGGGTAATAGATATAGGACAGAGGTCAGAGGTAGGTTCTTTACGCAAAGAGTAGTGAGGCCGTGGAATGCCCTACCTGCTACAGTAGTGAACTCGCCAACATTGAGGGCATTTAAAAGTTTATTGGATAAACATATGGATGATAATGGCATAGTGTAGGTTAGATGGCTTTTGTTTCGGTGCAACATCGTGGGCCGAAGGGCCTGTACTGCGCTGTATTGTTCTATGTTCTATGTTCTAGAAGGAATTATGATTCAACAAATATTTTTTGCTGATCTCAAAGTACCCAAGTGTATACAAATAACATTGTTTTCTATAGCTAAAAATGTCAGACCTAATTCTATAGTGATCGTTCTTAGGTACAACTTTCATTATGTTTTAGGAATGATTAACGGTATATATTCTTTTTAGAGTGAATCAAGGAAAGTCTTATCTATTTTCATTGCCTAAAAGATCAATGTTTTGGATTAATGTTTTATTTAACCAATCTAGGGACGATCTATTGCTGATTGGACCTGGTACCAGGAATAACACTTATGTGGCACAGGCTGCCAATACAGGATTGACCCTACTAGCAGTTTGGGATAATAAGCATCCGGGCATTGCAGACTATATCCCAATTCCTACCGAATATGCGATATGGCCTAACATATCAGAGCATGTGACACTGAGTGATGTAATATGTTTCAGCAGCGTGCTGGTGAACCAGGAAGGTTAGTTATATGACAGAAAAGAAACCATAGAGTTTAGCTTAATCACAATAAAGGCTTAAAACAGCACAACATTATAATTTGCTGGAAACATTACAATAACAATAAAAGTCATTTTTTGCTACAAACAATTTTAGTTGCAGCTGTCTAACTGGTGCCCTTAGGGTCATATGCCCCAGTGCTTCACTTGCTGCATGATAAGCTAACTGTACATATCGGCAAGAAAACTCCATTAGTTTCCCGAATGTGGAGCTAGGTTCGCCAGGAGTTCTCTTCCCAACCTCACATAACAAAGAAGGTGGGTCGCCAAACTCCGTTAGTTATCAAATTTTCCCTCCCCGCCTCCCACAAGATGCAATCCCTCTGACGAGGGCAGATGGAGCCTCGGTTGTATATCTCCTCCAAAAGACCTCTAACCTTTCAGCACTGCCCCCAAGGTCATGTGACCAGTGACTACCATACTCCGGCCGTCTTCGGAGAGGACAATAAGACATATAGTGAATGGTCGGTGCTAGGTGCTAATTCCAGAGGAGTAATTTTTTTTTAAAAATAATTTTTATTAAAGGTTTCATAAAATATCAATAACAAAACGAAAAAGGATCCCAACAGGGTTAAGTACAAAACACAGTCCAGAAAAACAACCCTCCATACCCCCCTCCCCCCCTGTACATGAATAATAAATTAACATTAACACCCCGACTTAATACAACATGTATATACACCCCCTCAGACCCTCCAGTGTAAAGTAACAAAAACAAAAAATAAAGTGACCCCGCACCCTCCGAGTTGCTGCTGCCATTGACCAATGTCTACCGCTCTGCCAGGAAGTCTAAGAACGGTTGCCACCGCCTAAAGAACCCTTGTACCGACCCTCTCAAGGCGAATTTCACCCTTTCCAACTTAATAAACCCCGCCATATCGTTGATCCAGGATTCGACGCTTGGGGGCCTCGCATCCTTCCACTGAAGAAGAATCCTTCGACGGGCTACCAGGGACGCAAAGGCCAGAATTCCGGCCTCTTTCGCCTCCTGCACTCCCGGCTCCTCTGCCACCCCAAATATTGCGAGCCCCCAGCCTGGCTTGACCCTGGATCCTACCACCTTCGACACCGTCCTCGCTACTCCCTTCCAAAATTCCTCCAGTGCTGGGCATGCCCAGAACATATGGGTGTGATTTGCTGGGCTCCCTGAACACCTAACACACCTGTCCTCACCCTAAAAAACCGACTCATCCTTGTCCCGGTCATGTGTGCCCTGTGCAGCACCTTAAACTGTATGAGGCTGAGCCTCGCGCACGATGAGGAAGAAAGAGTTCACCCTCCCCAGGGCATCTGCCCACGTCCCTTCCTCAATTTCCTCTCCCAACTCCTCCTACCACTTAACTTTTACCTCCCACCACCGAGGCCTCCTCCTCCTCCTGCATCACCTGGTAAGTTTCCGAGATCTTCCCCACTCTCTCTCTTTCCCCCCCCCCCCCCCGAGAGCACCCTGTCCTGTACTGTGTGTGGCTGTAGCCACGGGAATTCCACCACCTGCCGTCTGGCAAACCATGCATCCCCCTCCCCCTCCATCACCCACTTGCGCACCATCGTCGCATTGGCGGCCCAGTAGTATCCACAGCGGTTGGGCAGCGCCAGTCCCCCCCCCTAACTCTACTCCGCTCCAGGAACACCCTTCTCACCCTCGGAGTCCCTCGCGCCCACACAAACCCCATTATACTCCTGTTAACCCGCCTGAAAAAAGCCTTCGGGATAAACACGGGGAGGCACTGGAACAGGAACAAAAACCTTGGGAGCACCGTCATTTTGATTGATTGCACCCTACCCGCCAAGGACAGTGGCAACGCGTCCCACCTCTTGAACTCCTCCTCCATTTGCTCCACCAGCCTTGTAAAATTAAGCCTATGCGGGGCCCCCCAGCTCCTGGCCACCTGGATTCCCAGATACCTGAAGCTCCTCTCCGCCTTTTTTAGTGGGAGCTCGCCAATCCCCATCTCCTCATTCCAGAGGAGTAATAAGCAGACTCCGTGATAACATGCTCTATAACAGATTCCTATCTTACCGTACGAGACTCAATAAAGATTCTAGTTTGGACAAGTCGAGGTGTTTGGTGGATTCCTTCAAAGGTATAAAAGACCAAACACAACAGGGACCAGGCCATAGAAGCGATAGGGATCTCAGCAGACAAGGACACAGCTGCTAGACAAAAAACAAAAGCACCACACTGTCAACGGTGAAAAAACAACCCCCCCCCCCCCCCGCCTTACAGTGGACTGTATTAGTGGAGAGCCAGCCACCGGATGGTCGCACCAACATGAGCATAGTGGAGGAGGGAGAGAAAGCGAAAACCACATCACCCTCTCCAGCACTGGCAGCACCTCATTCCAACTTCTCCCAGGCCACAGAGGCAGGAGGTGCTGCAACCGGCAAAAAAAAATAAAGCAGTTACATGGTATCCATCAGACAAATCCCCCCCCCCCCACAAACACAGAACAGAAGGAAAACAAGGAACACCAGCGACCTGCTTAGCTCCCATAACGGAAGTAGCAGATGTCTACTGAACATAAAAAGTCACTGGTAGTCCATTAAAGTGTCCTTATTCAACCTCCGGGCTGTGCAGTCGAGCAGGGTCACCACCTGTCCTCCCCTGATGTATCGGCATCTGAGATTACATCACCGGACTGTCTGAGGACCGGGCCATAGGAACACAGGTACTCTAATAGACATGCATGCGCAGTCATTCATGCATATACTCTTTCTGCATGCACACTCTAACTGATGTTCACACACATACTTCCCCGTATATGCATTGGGCGCCTTTCCACTGACGTAGATCTGCTGTTGGGGAGGGTGGGAGCACTGCCTTGCAGGCGGCATTGCTGACCCTGTTGCTGGTCCTCCAACTCCCTCGTGGGAACAGGGTGTCCCGCATCCACACAATCAAAAGTATGGCCAGGTAGGCATTCCCAAAGCGTGGGGTAGGTCTGCACACTGCCATGCTTGTGTGTTGAGTGACTGGTGGGGGAACATTAAAAAGCAGCTTCCCCTTAGTGGCAAGTCACTGAGGTGCAAGTCTGACGAATCAGACGGCGAGACAACCAGTAATGGCGAGAAGCTCGTGAAGACTCATTTCCGGCACTTAAGTGCCATTAAATATGGGCCACAATCTCGCTAATGTGGCCGCTGAGAAACGCCCTGCTAATCGTGCCCAAAAATGACACTTAGAAAATGTTCTGTTAAATCGTGCCCATTATGTGCTACAGACATTCCAGTAAAACTTATCTTATTTGAGCTGTAGCAGAAGTGGGTGAATTTCAATCTGCCTTCACTTACTATGCAAAGTTTTGATCAATCATATTTGTGTTTTCTTAGGATTACAGCAAAGATGGAAGCAATTTAGTTCATTGTGCTTATGCTTCAGCCATTGCATATCCAAGCTGTTTATTATATTGCCATTTCCTGCTATTTTAATAGTTTTGTGGTGGTGTCTTTTGTATGGTGGGAGCAACATTGAAATTGCTTAAACTTAATTTATTTATGGTCCTTGTTTGTAACTGAGAGAAAGAAAGGTTTCACTCCAAATAGTGCAAGAGATAGTGGGCGGAATTTACCGGCTGCTCACGGGAAATTCCGGTCCCACGCCAGTGCACGGGTTTCCCGCTGACGAGGGATGCAGTCAACAGTGCAGTCAACTGGAAATCCCATTGACAACAGCGAGACTGGTAGATCCCACCGCCGCCGAAAAACACGCAGTGGGTTGGTCAGTAAATCCCGCCCCAGTGTTTCAGCTGGCTGTGCTACACAATCCCAGTTATCATGTTATTCTATATTGTAGTTGCGTGGGCAGCACGGTGGCACAGTGGTTAGCACTGCCGCCTCACGGCACCGAGGCCCCAGGTTCGATCCCAGCTCTGGGTCACTGTCCATGTGGAGTTTGCACATTCTCACCGTGTTTTCGTGGGTTTAACTTTGAAAGGAACATTTTTCTTTAAATTTGAATACTGAATATTACATCTACATGAAATTGCTTCTGCACCTGACATGTTGCGAAGAAGTTCTCTAGTTGTCTTTCAAACTGCCAGGTTACTTATGTAGAAATCAAAACTGAAGCATTCGTTTAGGTGAACCTGGAAACTGGTATTTGTTATCAAGTGAAGTTCTACAGATCGATCCTTCGACAGGATTGGGAGTGACAAGGAGCACAGGATCAACCATGGTCTATTACGAAATTCCAGGAAGTGTGAAAACCTACAGAGAGGTCAGATTTCTATTGTTTAATTTATATATGTTATATAATCATGGTTGGTAGGATATAGTATTCAGTGGAAATACTGCAAAATGTTTATTTATTTAAATCAGCTGTGCGCAACTTTTGAGTGAGGGTACACCTAAAAGCAAAAAAGGTGACATTATTTCAGGGGACTCTTTCCCTACCGCATTCTCTCTACATGGAAGTTCACCTTTCTCCTTAGATTTCCAGTTGTGATTATAAGCAAAACTTGCATTAAGTTTACGTACGTTGAAACCTTTGCTTTTTTTTATTGTAAACTACGTGCAGTATTTTCACTGGAGCCTTTGGTATTTATGCCTTGGATTTTTGCAATATGCAATAATTCTCCTGTTTCCATTTCAGATCACAGTTACTGGTGTAGGAAAAGCCACCGTTTCCTTTCATGGTTTCACATGCATGATTGGTCTTCCTAATTTTAATGTGTACAGATTTCTTGTGACTACCATGAACAAAGATAGCAGTTTGAGGGGTGAGTAGTCACTGTCTCAAAATATTGGCAGAAAATTATAATTGTTAAGACTGAGGCACTTGCTGTACTGCATTTCCTGCAGTAAAAAAGGGTGTGATAAGGAATAGGTCAATAAAGTTGCAGCGGCAGACATTTAAGGGGATATTTCAGAATACACAGACTAGATGCATTCTCCAAGGGGTTAACTAAATAAATTTAAAGATAATTTTCCAGATCCCTGTGGCTTGTTATCAAGCGGCAGAGGCAGCTTGCCAATGGCCACTGGCGGGATCTTATTTTCTGCCGATGCCTATGGCTTTTAGCGTGGCTCACCCGCCCTGCCGCGGGGTTCACCTGTGGCGGGACTGGAAGATCCTGCCCAATGTCAAACTTAAAGAAAAAGCATATCATTTCACTAAAGTGTGTGGCAGATCAGAAGATTAACCAGAATATAAAAAAGCAGCAAAGAATGACCAAAACATTGACAAGGAAGGAAGAATTGGAGTATGGGAGAAAACTAGCGAGAAATATGAAGATGGGATTCGCGTAATGTGAGCACGGAAGTGGCTGTTTTCACGAGTGCTGGCGCTATTTTTTTAATCCTTTTTTTTTTTTATAAATCCTGCTGAACATTCCATTATCTGCTTTTGGTGTATATGTCTTATGCTATGTCACTGGAAGATCCTGGCTAGATTTTGGCGATGAGGTGCCATGTTAAGTCAAAAGAATTCTTGTTTGACTGATGCAGTCGGAGGTGGCTAGGGTGAGACACAGCTTCCAGTGGCAATTTTGCTGGTGAGCAGGCCTATGCCTCAGCCTCAGCAGTGCTGTTGGCACAGGATGATGACTACCGTTGCGAATGATGTTGTTAACAATGGTCTCGGCTCCGTGATGCAGGCTGTTGGTGCTCGCTTTGATGAACTACGAAATATCCTTGAGATAACATTGGAAGCAGGGAAGAGAATCTCGTTACTCAAAAGGGAAATCTCTGGTTGGGGCTCACCTTCAGCCCTTGGAAATCCTGTTGTGTGGTATGTTGATTATCCTGGCTGATTCGGCAGGGTGGGGCCAGGCAAGGAGTTTTCATGAACCCGGTCTTTTGAGGAAAGTGGGAGATGAATTCCGGCCGAATTTGAGAGTTGACTACCACGCTTTTTCACGATTTGAAGGCTGGCCCTTTCGAGTTCTCCAAGGCGGCCTTCAGGACACGCGACAACGCAGAATCGCCGAGCAGAAACTTATAGCCAAGTTCCGCACACATGAGTGCGACCTCAACCGGGACCTGGGATTCATGTCGCATTACATTCATCCCCCACCATCTGGCCTGCGAAATCCTGCCAACTGTCCTGGCTTGACACAATTCACACCTCTTTAACCTGGGGTTAAACATCTCTGGATCTGTAAAGATTTAATCATCTGCTAATGCTCGCATTCCAAGCATTGTCTGGCATCTTTGAATTTGTCTATACATATGTTTCGGAACATACCTCTTCATTCACCTGAGGAAGGAGCAGCGCTCCAAAAGGTAATGACATCAAAACAAACCTGTTGGACTTTAACCTAGTGTTGTAAGACTTCTTACTTGGAAAATACTGACCACATTGATTGTAATCTGAACCAACTGTCTGAATGTTTCCTGGTCTTCTCTGTATAAATGTGTGGAATGATGATTGATCTCTACTGTGGCCGGAGTTTGGGGATTTGTTGGGTCTGGTGATTATATATAAAATATCTTCTTAGAACTAGTATCCTTGTGAATTTTGTCTCTGTTATTTTAGGGTTAAAGAATCTTTGACGCTATAAAGACAGATAGTAACTGTTTCTAGCGATGCTTAAAAAAGAAAAGTTAACAAAGTGAGCGATGGTCCTGTAGAAAATGAGTCTGGGAAATTAATAATGGCAAATGGGGAGACGGTACATGAATTGAACTGGCACTTTACATCGGTCTTCACTATAGAGGATTCAAGTAATATGCCTGAAACAGCTGTAATTCAGGAAATTTAATTTTTTTTGCAGGGGGGGTGGCAGACGGGAGGGGCTTTGAACTTTACAATCACCAGGGAAGCGATACCTAGATAATAGTTTGGAGCGGCGGCTGACAAGTCCCTGGGTCCTGATGGATCCTAGGATGTTAAAAGAAATGGCTAGTGGCATAGTTGACGCATTGGTTTTAATTTTCCAAAATTCCCAACATTTCAAGCAAGGTTCCATCGATTAGAAAATAACAAATGTAGCTCCTTTATTCAAAATACAAGAAACCATAGCCCAGTTAGCTTAACATCTGTCATAGAGGGAAAATGTTAAAAGCGGTTATTAAAAATGTAAAAGCATGTTACGTGGAAAAATTCATGGTAATCAAGCAGAGTCAACATGGTTTTGAGGAAGGAAAATCATGTTTAACCAATTTTATTGACATTCTTTGAAGAAGTAACATACGCCGTGGATAAAGGGGAACCGGAGGATGTGCTGTATTTAAATTTCCAGAAGGCATTTTCAGAAGTTGCCACATCAAAGTCTGTTGCAAAAAAATAAAAGCTCATGGTGTAAGGGGAAACATATTGGCATGGATAGAAGATTGGCTAATTAACAGCAAACAGTTGGCATAAATGGGTCTTTTTCTGATTAGCAAGATGTAACTGGTGGTGTGTAATAGGGATTAGTGTTGGGGCCTCAGCTTTTTACAATTTATATAAATGACTTGGATAAAGGGATCATATGGTTGCTAAATTTGCTGATGACACAAAGATGTGAAGAAGACAGGGAGGCTACAAAGGGATATAGATAGGTTAAGTAGGTGGGCAAAGATCTGACAAATGGAGTATAATGTAGGAAATTGTCAACTGGCAGGAAATATTTAAAAATATATTAAATTAGTGAGAGGTTGCAGAGCTCTACGCTGCAGAGGGATCTAGGGATCCGAGTGCATGAATCACAAAAGATTAGAATGCAGAGCAAATAATTCGGGAAGCTAATAGAATGCTATAATTTATTGTGAGGGGAATTGAATACAAGAGTCGGAATGTTATGCTTCAGTTATACAGGAAATTGGTGAGACCACATCTTGAATACTATGTACAGTATTGGTCTCCTTAAGGAATTATGTAAATGTGTTGTGTGACAGTTGAGGAGTATTCAATCTAAGATCTTCCTGATTAGTCGAGGTTGTAAGCTACCAGACAAGGTCTTGTGAATATCTAAAGTAAGGCTCGCTATATGGGAGTTCTAATTATAGTGCCTTGCGTTCACTACCTTCAGTGTACAGGATAGACTATGACTTACATGCTATCTTTTCCTTAACGTCGACTAAATATTTCTACTTCTTGAGAGCCAGGCATGGGCAAGTAACCCTTCAGATAGCCTCAAAGGGTGAGAATATGATGAGTCTTAGTTAAATGTCACTCTTATTTATTAAAATAGACACAGATCTGTATGGTAAAATATATACGTAATTTATTTAAAGAAAAAAGGGTAATACAAGTGTTTTGATAAATGATACAGTTTGACAAATACAGGATATGTGATGAGTTAGCCTGTGACCTCCCTCACTACATAATTGCTTAAGCTATAAACATCTCATACTTACATCGACTAGTAGTCTCGGAGCTCGATACTCAATCAAGAGCAGAACTCTACGAGTCGAGATAGCAGCTTGTCAAATAAACACCCAGTAATCTCCTAAACAGCTCTCCAAGCGAAACTCTAACTTTCGCAGCCTGTTCTTAAGCATTTATATCTTTTTCTTACTTAGGGAGTTTGACTCCCCAGTTATTTTGAGACAAAGAACAGTCTCTCTCTTGGTCGGCAAGACCTTGGTTTCTCAGGAGGTCCAGCAAGACACCAGTTCTTAAAGATACAAGGTTGATACCTCCGGTAGCTATCTCCAGAAAACCTCCAGCCTCCCTTCTTGGCAGGGTCTCTTGCCAAGCAGTAGCCCCCATAGTGGCAAGGCCACTATACAAGTGATATCCTCCTTAGTTGGCAGAGCTTATTTCCAGACAAGGCCACAAGACTTAATGAGTTCACTGCATCTGGACTCTTACAAAGATAATGTCTGTAACACTTGTTGAAAAACATTATTGCAATAAGTAATGGTTTACAAGAGATAAATGACATCAGTCATCAGTTTTTAATATCGGGTTAATTACATGATTTAATATAACATCAGCTCCGATCAGCTTTTAATATAAAGCGAATATATGATTTAATATACAATCTGTTCTGATCAGCATTTAATATAGGTGGATACCGCCACAGTTGGAAGCAGTACAGAGGACGTTTACTAAACTAATATTCTGGTTTGTGTGAGCTGTCTTAGAGGACAGGCTGGACAGGCCAGGCCTCTATCTACTGGAGTTTAGAAGAGGCAACTTGATCAAAACCTTTAAGATCCTGAGGGGTCTTGACAGGGTTGGTGTGGAGAGTATTATAGGTCCGGACCAGAACCCCAAATTCTTTGTTAAGATTGGCGGAGCGGGGGGGACAACATGTGCATGAACCTTTTTCTTCATTTTCTACCTTGCTACACACTGCTTTTCCTGGCTGAGTTGGTACTTGTCAAAAAACTGGAAAATGCCACCCAGTGTCTGTCTGACATCTGTACAAACTAAACATTCAGTGAGTTATGCAAATAGTTGTCATAATGCATAACAGATCATTTATTTCCCTCCCTGATAGAACTAACATCCCTCCCTCTCTTTGTGTGGCTTGCTCGTGATGTGCTAAATCACAGGCAGGTACAATTGTCCTGCAGCTCTGGGCTGCAGTATTTTGTTATGACATTGCAGTCAGGAGACCAGTGTATTTACCGATTAAATGCATATAATAATCACTTAATGCGTCTGATTACTGTATCTGAACTGTGTGACATCAGTTTATTTTGTATTCATCCAGGAGACTGCAGTTTTGCTCAAGTGAAAGCTATGTCAAAGCTCAAACCTGAATCAAACCTTGCCTGTTCTGTGCGGTTTAGCAATATTGTATTACAGTTCTTAGCTCCCTCCGTTTTCTCTGTGGAACCTGAATTCTTGGCTGATACAGGTAAGCCAGTAACATAACACATCCAGAAAGATGTGATCGCTCTTGCTGTTTCCTGCCTTAAAATATGTCTAATTATTTCCTTCCATAATGAACCATAACAAACTTATTTAGGCACATGTTAATGGGCGTGATTCAGTGGACATGAACCAAATGCGCTTTTGGGCGTGTTTGGCGGGCTGTTTCTCGGCGGCTGCAGGGCCAAGATTCACCCGGGTCTTTTGGGCCTCGTATGAGTTTCTCCCCTCCGAGGCCACACTTTAGTGATTTCCTGCACTAGCGAGTTGAGCTGGGCGCAACACGGTGGCTGAATCGCACCCAAATATCTGTACATGAAAAGGCTAGATGCACAATTTCCTTACATAGCTTTGGATCCCAAAATAGTTCGCATAAAGCCATGTTATCTTTTCAATGTGGGCCAAATTAATCCAATATTAATTCTTTATTGTTACCAGAAAATAATGATGGATACAAATGCAAAACTTAATAACTCTGAACCAGCAGAATTACTTATGGGGAAGAGGGCTGACGCCCTTACCTTTGCTTCCATAATCGCCCGCCGGAGAATCCTGCTCGGCTGGCGATCAGCCGCACCACCCACAGCTGCAGACTGACTATCTGAATTGCTCCACCTGAAGAAGATTAAGTTCACCATCTGAGGGTCAGAGGAAGGCTTCCACGAAATGTGGAGGCCATTCACTAGCTTGTTCCAAGTCCTGTTCGAAGCCAACACCCAACAGAGCGGGGGAGGAAGCATGGGGACCAACGAGACCACAGGGAGCAGACAGAGACAGGAGTGGTGGGAATAAGGGGGTTCCAGAAGCAACAATATGGGGGAGGCCAGAAGGTGGCCGTCATAGAGACCAGAGGGCTTAACATGAGGCCACAAGAAAGAGAACCCTCAAAAGACAGGCTGACAGTGGGATAGGGGAGGGGGGAAGAAGAGGGAGGAGACCAAGCGACAAACGGGAGGCGGGGAGAGAGGAGGGCATCGCCCACATATAAACACCTGACAACTACCCGTGATAAAGTAAAGGGCCAAGGAAAGGACCCTGAAACAATGAAAGTGGAGAAGGGTCAACACTGAAAAAGAACAACGTTAAATTGTAACCGTCGCATTTGGATCCAAACTCGAAACATTAGCTCCCCTCCACAGATTCTGTCAGACCTGCTGAGGGTGTCCAGTATTTTCTGTTTTTGTAATAGCTTATAGAATTTCTGCTTTAGTTATGGGGACCACAGATCAGAAACTATGACTAGCCCTTTTCCTCGAATCCCACCAAAGAAAGCTGGTCAAATTGATTTTCATTGGGTTTTTTATTATTGGCAAGATGTGTTCAGAATAATTTGATGCTAAGTGGTGGAATGTCTGTGCATAAGAGTAGCATACTGTGAGGTACATGCCAACCAGCAACTGAGATGAGTTTATTGTCAAAAAGGACTGCAAGACCGGTTTGAGAGTGGCCTCAGATCTTGGTCATCTGCAGCTCTCCCTTGTGAGTTGCGGCAATAGAATCCTGGCAGCTGACACAACTCCGTTATTCATGAGGGAGGCATAACTTTCCAAAGTATTGGCGAGGATGATGCTGTGTGTGCATAGTGAGATCAATAAGAATCAGTGGGCAAAGCTAGCAGCCAGCTAACATCACTTTTCAGTTTCGCATTTCTGTGATGGACCTGTTGATCCTTTTCATCTCAGTGCAGAGGAATGTGGGTGATCCAGGGTCCATTAGGTTCTTGCAGCACAGCCCACAACCTTAGAATATAAAAAGATGTAAATTATTTAATACTGTTAAAAAGATAAGGATTTAAAGACCTCCTAGAATTTTTTTTAAAATAATTAAAATCAAGCATGTCAAAAGAAGTCATTTTTGACTTTGGACTTAAAAATCTGTAACCTTCGATTTCTATAACAAGTGTCCTGTACTTTGCTGTCAAACTTATAAAGTAACTTTTTCAATTTTCAGGCCAATACAGCTGTACTGTCATTATAAAAGAAATACCAGACTCTGTGCGTAGGGAGTTAAGCTCAGGCGGAGACACCTATATATCTGTAAAGGCTTCTGTTCTGGGTGGCCATTATGCAGGACAGGTTGGAAGAACCGAGATTTCTTTCATTCCAGGATTTTATATGAACCAATCATCCGTGACTCTTAGTTGCAAAGAGCCAACAGTCAACATCACTATTTTTGGTATAGTTAAAGTATTGAATGAACTGGAGGTAAGCAACAGAGGACTGTTAATGTGACATAGTTGAACTTTCAGACTGCAAAGTATTTCCTGAACAGAACCGTGGCTTTTGGCATTGTAAAGTTTCAGATGCAATCCTAATTAAATCAGATTTATAAGACACCATGCATGTCCATGACTTGAGCTGCTGCTGCCGCTCCTGCTCCTCCACTTAACTTGCCAGAAGCATGGCGGAGACCCCATTTACAAGCATATTAGAGCTTCTGCCATATTTCTGATGAGATTCTGGCAACAGAATGAAAACACAGCCAAGTAATTCCCTAGCCTGTGAACCATGCGATTATTTTCCCTATGAAAGGTCATTGTTAGTTGATGGTAAATGTTTCAAAGTATAGCATTATTAGGAATTTATTAAGTTGAAATCCTGAGGAATGTTACTGATCTTTCAGAACCCTTGTGCATTGAGAATACTTTGTAACCAGAATGGAGCTAACAAGGTTTTGGAATATGCCTGCCCATTTTTAAAAATGTTTATCCAAATTCATGTAGTTTACTACAAACATACAACAAACAGCTCACCAAACACGGTCACAGACATCCGACATCCTTTTCTCAAACCCATCTGCAGAGCCCCTTAACTCATACTTTATCTTCGTACAGGTTGCCCAACCAAGCCGCTACCTCCGGTGACGATGCCGACTGCCACTCCAATAAAATTTGCCGCCGTGCAATCAGAGGCGAAGGCCATGACATCAGCCTTCTTCTTCTCCATGAGCTCTGTCTTCTCTGAAACCCCAGATATTGCCACTGAAGAGTCCGAGTCCACCTCCTCCTCCACTACCCTGGCTAAGACCATGAACACATCCGTCCAGAATCTTCCTAATTTTTCGCAACCCCAAAACATGTGCGTGTGATTCACTGGCCTCCACCCACACCTCTCACACTCGCCTGCTAGCCCCTGGAAGAACCCACTCATTCTCGCCCGAGCCATATGCACCCTGTGCGCCACCTTAAACTGAATCAGGCTCATCCTTGCACAGGAGGAGGTCCCGTTTACCCCACACAGTGCCTCACTCCATACTCCCCAATTGATCTCCCCTCCCAACTTCCCTTCCCATTTCTCCTTGATCTTCACCACCCGCTCGCCTTTCCTTTTTTTTCAATAAACAATTTTATTAAGGTATTTTTGGCATTGTAAACAGTTACAGTATACAGTAATGTGCAAATATCAACCCAAAACAGAAACATAGTGCAAAAAAACAATCCTCCCTCGTAAACAGTACCCGCCTATTTATCCCTCCTATTCTACTCTAATCTTACCTGCCCCCCCCCAGCTGACTTGTAATTCCCCGCGAAGAAGTCGATAAATGGTTGCCACCTTCGGGTGAACCCTAATACAGATCCTCTCATGGCGAACTTAATTTTTTCCAGCCCCATAAAGCTCAACATGTCCGAGAGCCATGCTTTGGTCTTCGGGGGCTTTGAGTCCCTCCATGCCAGCAATATACGTCGCCGGGCTACCAGGGAAGCAAAGGCCAAGACGTATATTGCTGGAGGCCAAGACGGCCTCCCTCTCAACCCGGACCCCCGTGTCTTCCGAGACCCCAAATATTGCCACCACTGGACTCATCACCACCCTAGTTTTCAGTACCTGGGACATGTCGTCCACAAATCCCTCCCAGTACCTCCTAAGTTTTGGGCATGCCCAGAACATGTGGACGTGATTCGCTGGCCCTCGCGCACACCTAGCGCACTTGTCCTCCACCCCAAAAAATTTACTCATCCAGGCCACCGTCATGTGGGCCCGGTGGACGACCTTGAACTGAATCAGGCTGAGCCTAGCACATATTGCAGTTGAATTTACCCTACTCAGGGCTTCCGCCCATACCCCCTCCTCCATCTCCTCGCCAAGTTCCTCCTCCCACTTGAGCTTCAGTTCCTCTGTCTGGGACTCCTCCCCTTTTATAAGTTCTCGGTAAATATCCGAGACTTTCCCCTCTCCTATCTCTCCCCTAGAGACTACTCTGTCCTGGATCCCATTTGGTGGAAGGCGTGGGAAGGATGGGACCTGTCTGCGTATGAAGTCACGCACTTGCAAGTACCGAAAGTCATTCCCTCTTACTAGTCCGAATTTCTCCTCCAAGGCCCTCATGCTCGAGAAGCTCCCCCCCAAGAACATATCGCCCATCCTTCCCACCCCCGCCCGCCGTCACACTCAGAATCCACCGTCCATACTCCCAGGGGCAAATCGGTGATTGTTGCATATTGGAGACCAGACCAATGTTCCCACCTCCCCTACATGTCTCCTCCACTGGCCCCAGATCCGCAGGACTGCCACCACTACCGGGCTGATGGAGTACCTGGCCGGCGGGAGCGGTAGGGGGGCCGTGACCAGGGCTGCCAAACTGGTGCCCCTGCACGAAGCCACCTCCACTCACCTCCAAATAGACCCCGTACCCACCATCCAACTCCTTACCATGGCTATGTTGGCTGCCCAGTAGTAGTTGCTGAGGTTCGCCAGCGCCAGCCCCCCCTCGCTACGGTTCCTCTCAAGCATCGCTTTCTTCACCCGCGGAGACTTACCCGCCCAGACAAAACCCATAATAATCTTGTTGACCCTTTTGAAGAAGGACCGCAGGATGAAAATCGGGAGGCACTGAAAAATAAACAGGAATCTTGGGAGGATTGTCATCTTTACCGTCTGCACTCTTCCCGCAAGTGATAGCGGGAGTGCATCCCATCTCCTAAACTCGCACTTCATTTGCTCCACCACTCTAGTCAAATTTAGCTTATGCAGCCTGCCCCACTCTCGCGCCACCTGTATCCCTAAGTATCGGAAACTTTCTCCGACCATCCTAAATGGTAGCCCCTTCAACCTGTTCTCCTGGCCCCTCGCCTGCACTACAAACATCTCACTCTTAGTCATGTTCAGTTTGTACCCTGAAAACCTGCCAAATTCTCTCAATATTCCTAGTTTACTGTCCATCCCAGCCAGCGGGTCCGATACGTACAGGAGCAGGTCGTCCACGTACAGCAATACCCTGTGCTCTACCCATCCCCTAATCATTCCCTTCCACCCCCTCGCAGCTCTCAGGGCAATCGCCAGAGGTTCTATGGCCAGTGCAAACAGCAACGGGGAGAGTGGACATCCCTGTCTGGTCCCCCGGTGTAGTCGAAAGTACTCTGATGTTGTCCTATTCATCCTCACCCTAGCTTTTGGGGCCTGGTACAATAGTCTAACCCAGTCAACAAACCCCTCCCCGAACCCAAACCGTCCAAGTACCTCCCATAAATAGTCCCACTCCACCCGGTCAAAGGCCTTCTCGGCATCCATTGCCACCACTGCCTCTACCTCTCTGCCCTCCGGGGGGCATCATGATCACATTGAGTAGTCTTCTCAAGTTGGCTACCAGCTGTCTGCCTTTAACAAACCCTGTTTGGTTTTCCCCGATCACCTCCGGGACACAGTCCTCAATTCTAAGCGCCAAAACCTTAGCCAGGAGCTTGGCGTCGACGTTGATCAGGGAGATTTGTCTGTATGACCCACACGCTTCCGGGTCTTTATCCCGTTTTAATATCAGCGAAATGGTAGCCTGTGACATCGTCGGGGGTAGAGTCCCTCTGGGGCTCGCCTCGTTAAATACCCTAGTCAGCACTATCGCCGACAACATTTTGTAGAACTCCACTGGATATCCATCCAGCCCTGGGGATTTACCCGACTGCATGGCCTTCAAGCCCCCCAGTACTTCCTCAGCTCTTATCGGGGCCCCCAGTCCGTCTACCAGCCCCCTACCCACTTTTGGGAAGGTCAGTCCATCTAAGAAACGCTTCATCTCCTCCGGCTCCCCAGGGGGTTCTGAGGTATAGAGCTTGCTGTAAAACTCCCGAAACACCTTGTTCAATCCTGACGGGTCATCCACTCTATTCCCCATACCGTCCACTGCCCTGCCTATTTCTCTGGCCTCCTTCTTACTCCTGAGTTGCTGCGCAAGCATTCTACTAGCTTTCTCCCCATGCTCATAGACCACACCCTTTGCCTTCTTGGGTTGTTCCACTGCTTTGCTCGTGGACAACACTCCCAGCTGAGCCTGCAGTCTCCGTCTATCTCTAAGTCGGTCCTCCCTCGCGGCCTCTGCATATTCCCTATCTGTCCGGTGGACCTCCTTGAACAGTCTGTCCATTTCCGCTCTGTCCATTCTATCCCTGTGGGCCCGAATTGAAATCAGCTCCCTCTTTTTCAGCGCCTTCCACAGGGTCGCTGCTGAGTCTTCCTCTGTGTCATTAACCTGCAGGTAGTCCTTCATGCACTTCCGCAGTCTCTCGCACACACCCTCCTCCGCTAGCAATCCAACCTCCATTGCGGGCGCTGGTAGCTCCCTTTGCAGACCTGCCCAGTGTGGGGCATGATCCGAGATGGTGATCGTCGAGTACTCCTTGTTTTTTACCCTGCCTACACAGCCCCTGCTCATGATGAAAAAATCGATTCTAGAGTACCTCTCGCCTTTCCTTGATCTTCGCCACCCGCTCACCTAAATGTGCTATATTTAAATACATCATTTTCGTCCTTGTCTTCTCTTCTCCTTGCTTTGTTTCACAAAAGTATTTACTCTTTGCTGAGCAAAGCTTTACAAGCACTGTTTGCTGTCCTAAACCTAACACAAGTGAACATTATTCATATGTCAATGTTGAAAAGTTCACAGCCGCGTTTGATGCTGTCTTCATCTGATATCTGCATGTATGCACTATCAAAGCAAGAATCGCTGTATAGTGATCAGAAGCACAAACTCTCCCCAGTTTTCCTGTGACACTTGAGCTAAATTGTATTGCCTCATCTCCCATGAGATCAGCTAACTGCACAAATCAAGGATGAATGAAATTAATTAGATAATGTTATACTGGTGAGTTTTATTTGAGATTGTGAGTTTTTTAACGTATTGAAGCATTTATATTACCTTATTTAATTCCTTAGGTCCGATCTCAATCCCCTGCAATTGTGGTGAGTCCGCCTATCCAGTTATACTCAGTATCCAACATTGTTTACTCACTAAGTACAGTGAACCTTAGCCTTCTTCAGCAAGGATTGCCATGCACCAATATCAGTGTATCCAGCCCCTTGACAAGACAGGTGATGCATGTGACAGTCACAGTTCTGCGGAGTGGAGGCAATGGTGGCACAACAGGCAAGATTTTGCACAAATAACGTAATATTGTCTTTTCCTGCAATAGTATTGAGTCTTTTTAAGTGTAACTTTCCTTAAATTAATATATCCAATTCATATCTCATTGCAACCAAAGTTCTTGCAACTTACTTGAGTAATCTTTAATGTAAAGCGTGCAGTGCCTTTTGATACTACGTAGTAATGAATGAAACATCTCTAAAGGTTTAAAATTAGACCAGCGGAGGAAGACCAGATGGTGTATTATAAATATATTAGAGTAGAATTTGCTATGCTCGATGCCTGGGCATGTTCCCCAGATGCAAGAAGAGGAAAAGAGGACAGAAGCCATTCATTGGGTTTCTGCACACCCAAATTGAACACAACATTTCACTTATCCACATACCACAGATTAGAAACAGTTGAAGATAACAGCCAGTCATTATCTCAGGCTCTTTCATGACAGGCCTTTTAGTCTTGGATATAGTTGATGCTTTAACATTGAAGTGAATGTTTAGCTTAATTGGCTGGATAACTGGTACATGATGCAGAGCAAGGCCAATTCCCGTACTGGCTAAGGTTATTCATGAACGCGCCCCGCCTCTCGCCTGAGGTGTAATGATCCTCGGGTTAAATCACCACCAGACTGCTCTCCCCCTCAAAGGGGAATGCAGCCTATTGTCATCTGGGACGATGACAACTTTACAACTTTTACACATTGAGAGGTTGAGACTGCTTTGCCTTTTGAGTTTGAAAGGCCTATTTAATTTGTTAATACCCTTTTGAATTAGTGTCAGGAAAGGGCATTGTTCCAACATCAGTCTGGAATGTTCTTTTTGTGCCCTCTTGAGACAGGGGAGTGGTTTTGATCCACAAATGTTAGGTGACCTACAGGAGGCCATCTTTAGTAATCTTTTTTTTAATATAAATTTAGAGTACCCAATTCATTTTTTCCAATTAAGGGGCAATTTATCGAGGCCAATCCACCTACCCTGCACATCTTTGGGTTGTGGGGGCGAAACCCACGCAAACACGGGGAGAATGTGCAAACTTCACACAGACAGTGACCCAGAGCCGGGATCGAACCTGGGACCTCGGTGACGTGAGGCAGCAGGGCTAACCCACTGCGCCACCATGCTGCCCTCATCTTTAGTAATCTTAGGGCAGCACGGTGGCGCAGTAATTAGTACTGCTGCCTCACGGCGCCGAGGACCCGGATTAGACCTGGCCCTGTATCACTATCCATGTGGAGTTTGCACTTTTATCCCGTATCTGCATGGATCTCACCCTCACAACACAAAGATGTGCAGGGTAGGTAAATTGGCTAAGCTAAATTGCCCTTTAATTGGGGAAAAAATAATTGGATACTCTAAATTTATATTTTTTTAAAAACATCTTTAGTAATCTTGTGTTCAGTTTTAAAATATAAAATTTAGTTTGAAGTTCATAATATAATGGGGCATGACACCACCATATTTTCATCTCCTGGAGTCGTGGGCAGCAAGACCTTGGGCTTCCCAAGTCCCAGTGTAACGTCAGAGGAATGCAGTAGCCTAGGCAGGTAGGTTAAAAGGCCCATCTCAGTTCGTTGGGGCATTCGTTGGGAGCCCAGGTCTCCAATATCATTTTTATGTCCCTTCAACCTCACTTCTCACCCCCTAGCCACCCCAGCCCACCAATGCCCCCTTCATGCTCCCTCATCTACCCCGTGCCTCCTTGTTTACCCCACTCCCCTTCATGCCCTCTCATAGCTCCATGTTCCTTCATATTCCCATGCTCCCTCATATCCCCACACCCTCTCCATGACCCTTCATATTCCACATGCCCCCCATTCTATGCACGCTTTGAACAAGAGGTCAGCAAGAGCAAGCCCTCCACCCCAGAAGCCTTGTATGAACCTGTATCTGAGATCACCATTGCAGACATCAGAGCAGCCTTCTTGAAGGTCAACCCTCGGAAAGCCACTGGCCCAGATGGGGTACCCAGACGGGCACTCAGGTCTTGCGCTGATCAGCTGGCGGGGGTATTCGCAGACATCTTCAACCTCTCTTTATCTGAGGTCCCTATCTGCTTCAAGAAGACGACCATCATCCCTGTACCAAAAGAAAAGCCAAGCAGCGTGCCTTACTGACTATCATCCAGTGGTTCTGACATCCATCATCATGAAGTGCTTCAAAAGGTTAGTCATGGCACGAATCAACTCCAGCCTCCCGGATTGCCTTGATCCACTACAGTTCGCCTACTGCTGCAACAGGTTCACAGCAGATGCCATCTCCATGGCCCTGCACTCTACCCTGGAACACCTAGATAACAAAGACACCTATGTCAGACTCCTATTTATCGACTACAGCTCAGCCTTCAACAACATTATTCCTACAAAACTCATCTCCAAACTCCGTGGCCTTGACCTCGGCTCCGCCCTCTGCGACTGGATCCTGAACTTTCTAACCCACAGGCCACAATCAGTAAGGATAGGCAACAACACCTCAACACCGGTGCCCCACAAGGCTGTATCCTCAGCCCCCTACTATGACTGTGGACAAATTCCCCTTCAACTCGATTTTCAAATTTGCTGATGACACCACAGTAGTGGGTCGGATTTCAAACAATGATGAGACAGAGTACAGGAATGAGATGGAGAATCTGGTGAACTGGTGCAACGACAATAATCTCTCCCTCAATGTCAATAAAACGAAGGAGATTGTCATCGACTTCAGGAAGCGTAGTGGAGAACATGCCCCTGTCTACATCAATGGGAACGAAGTAGAAAGGGTCGAGAGCTTCATGTTTTTAGGTGTCCAGATCACCAATAACTTGTCCTGGTCCCCCCCATGCCGTCACTATAGTTAAGAAAGTCCACCAACGACTACTTTCTCAGAAGACTAAGGAAATTTGGCATGTCACCTACGACTCTCACCAACTTCTACAGATGCACCATAGAAAGCATTCTTTCTGGTTGTATCACAGCTTGGTATGGATCGTGCTCTGCCCAAGACCGCAGGAAATTACAAACGGTTGTGAATGTAGCCCAATCCATCACGCAAACCAGCCTTCCATCCATTGATTCTGTCTACAATTCCCGCTGCCTCGGAAAGACAGCCAACATAATTAAGGACCCCCACGCACCCCGGACATACTCTCTTCCACCTTCCTCCGTCAGGAAAAAGATACCAAGGTTTGAGGTCACGTATCAACCGACTCAAGAACAGCTTCTTCCCTTCTGCCATCAGACTTTTGAATGGACCTACCTCGTATTAAGTTGATCTTTTCTCTACACCTTGCTATAACTGTAACATTATATTCTGCAGTCTCTCCTTCCTTCCCTATGTACGGTATGCATTGTTTGAACAGCATGCAAGAAACAATACTTTTCACTGTATACTAATACGTGACAATAGTAAATCAAATCAAACAAAATGTACCCTCCACAGTATCTCACCCTGTATCCACAATGTACAATCCTCAGGAGTCATGTTATAACAATGGGAATCCTTTAAAATAGATAATAAAAACCTGCACCTTGAACAATCTGTTAGTACTGTCAGTGAAAAACTCAACCATTCACATTTTTTCAAATCCTGATCGACTGAAAAAGTCATAAATCCCCTAAAGTGGTTGGTTATACAGTTCCAAAACAAATACAATCATATTAAGTCACCACATCATAGACAGCTAATAATTTAATAACCTCTTAAAACTGTCAATCAAACTGAACACAGCCCCTTGCTTTGAAGTAGTCTGTTGTTTTTGAAACTCAACCAAGCACTAATAATTACCCGAGCTGTAAAAACAAGCCCTTGGAAACAATATAGAATATTTAAACTGCAAAACTAATGGCTATGTTTTTTCTCACCAACATCCGACGTCCTGTCAATTTTTCTCTTAAGTAATAGGTGCAGACCAATTTTTGTTTCAAATTTAAACGTATGTGGACATTTAAATCACTTAAGATCATGCCAGTAGAATTCTTGCCCCTGAAGTAATGGCCAGAATAGGCTTCGTTTCAAAGTTCCGTATCCTCCAACATGACCAACTGCTATAACGTTGCTTTGAGCAGGCAGTTGGATGTGAAACCTATTTACTGCACTTTTGATAATATACATGAGGGCCATGTTTATTCAGGATATGAAATTAATTGAGGGGGACCTGAGGTTTCCCTTCAGTGAACTGTACTCCTAACATACTTTTGGAGCTTGTCCATTCGCTAAATTGCTTGGAGTTCATTATTATTCTGGACTAAGGTATTTCCACACTGATCAAGATGTTAAAACAAGGAGATCAATTCATGCTATTCTGAGGGATCAGTCTCGCAAGAATGGGCATCATTGCTTCACTTTCCAGATTCCCTGCATTGGCATTGAAAGGTTCCTAACATGTCTCAGCTGTGCCTCTCTCCTCATTTGAGAATACACAGTTCAGTTAGGTGCCGTTTATTAGCAACCCCTGCCCCGGTGCATGCAGCTGCCTTCCAATCCACCCACAGAGCCCTCAGCAGCAGTGCTTCTCCTCATTTTAATTTTGTACTGTGCCGTTGATGCAGGTTGGAAAACTGTGGTGCAGAATTCTCACTGCCAGACCAGCTTTGACATTTCTTTGTGAGTATGAAAGCTCCTCCCATCATCCTGGAGGAGCTTAATATTCAGGTTGTATTATTCCTTGTGTCTGAATAAAGGTCGTAGTCTTACAGTTGAAGTAGATGCTTTATTGTGTGAGTTCGTTCTCTCTCCATCGCTTATACTGTGTTACATCTGAGCTGCCTGTCTGTGTCCTGCTCACCAGCTGCCGTTCCTGTGAAGAGTGTCTTTACTTCAATCTCTGGTGCTCCCTCTTGTGGTTACTTAGTTGTAGTGTATTTACATTAACCCCTTGTGGAAATACAGTGATGCATATCACTACATCCCCCCTTTTTTCTTTTTACATATTTTCTGTACTTTGTTCAAGAAAATTGTACAAAACAGGTAGATGAATGATGACATGTACAAGTTGTGACGATATTGATGATTATACAAAGCCAATTAATATTTATGAGTCCAATCTTAATTTAAAAGAGTTATGAGTCCAAACCTTATGAATTTGTTCGGTTGAGGTTTTTTTTCTGTTGTTGACGTGGTGATATTGATATTGTAATTTCGTTCTGAATGTCGGTCATGTTCTTGTTTTTAAGTTAGCAACAAATCATCACAAGGTGTTCGAATGGTTGAACCACTGATGTTGACTGACGTGGACTTTTTTCTGTGCTTGTGGTATGTCATCTGCCTTAAAGCTGGTGTGCTTGTTTGTTCTGGAGCAATTGTAAATTTGTGAGATTCGTTGTCATGCCATGGTGTTTGTAGTCTTGTCATTGTTTTGGAGTGTGCTGTTGCATTGTCCTTCATGTGCAGAGTTGTACCATGTTGTACAGGTCGTTGTTTCATTGTTGCTGTTACTGTCATTTCTGTCTTTGTTGTTTTCGTTGTCGTGCTTGTTGTTTCTGTTTTTGTTTTCATTGTTGTTTTTGTTGTGCTTGTTGTTGCTGTTGTCTTTGTTATGCCTCTTGTTGTTTTTGTTGTTGTTCTTGTAGTTTTTGTTGTTGTGCCTGTAGTTATTGTTGTTGTTCTTGTTGTGCTTCTTGTTGTTTTTGTTGTTGCTGTTGTTCTTGTTTCTGTTGTGCTTCTTGTGGTTGTCGTTGTTGCTGTTGTTCTTGTTTCTGTTGTGCTTCTTGTGGTTGTTGTTGTTCTTGTTGCGCTCAATAACTGTTCCGTGTGGATAATTTGAGTCATTCTCAAATTTATTGGTGTCATTGGCCTTTGTGGTACCTGATGTTTCATTGAGCTTTTCGACTTGAGGTATATGTGAATGATCTGATGTTGCATTGATCTTGGTGACATCAGTCATTTGTGGTTAATTTGATTCCTCTTTGATTCCTTGGTGCTCCTCTTCTGGAGTAATTCCTGGTTGATCTGCTTCATCTTCGATCTCTTGGTGCTCCTCTTTTGGAGTCAACGTCGTCAAGCTTTCAGTTTCTTGGAGGTTGTCAAGAGTAGATGAGGTTTTAATTAATGCGGTCTCACCAGACTCATGAGTGGTTGTGCTTTGATTGTCAAGTTCTTTTGTACAGATGGGCTGAGATCTGTCAGTCTCGCTGTGATCTTGTGTATCTTGTCTGGGAATTGTGATTTCTTCGTCACTTGTCTCACATATAGTGGGTAGACTTACATTGTCTTCTTGTTGATTATATGTGCTGGGTAGACTTTCATAGTCTTCTTGTTGTTCACGTGAGCTTGGTAGACTTTCATAGTCTGCTTCTGGTTGCTCAGACAAGGTGGATAGACCTTCATGGTCTTGTTCATGCATGGATTTCGCTATGGAGTCTTTAGTTGCTTCCATTCTGGAGTCTGTCAACGATCTCTCTGTGGAGTCTTTCATTGCTCTCTGTGTGGAGTTGTGCAGTGTTCTCTCTGGGAGTCGATCTGTGCTCTCAACGGAGTCGGTCAGTACTCGCTGTGTGGTGTCATTTTCTTCTTGGGTATTTGACAGGTTGCTGTCATCCAGTGTATCGACGATCTGCCATTGCATCATGGTATTGGATTCATCTGCCATGAGTAGAGTCGTGTTGAGCTTTTCAACCGTGTCGCTAATGCTATGATTAGCATATCCGAATAACTCAGCCATGTCTGAGTAGTATTTATCAATAAACAAATCATCTTTTTTTGTTTCGGATTTATTATTGTGTTCTTCATGTTCAATGAACAAATCATCTTCTTTGGTTTCGGATTTGTCATTGTGCTCTTCACTTTGGGTGGTGCATACTGCTTGTTCCAGGGTGCTGCGAAAGTTATTTTCAACTGCTGGTAGAAGTTCAGGCAATGTTGTGCCTTTTGAGGTTAAATATTTTGGTTTTGTGCCTTTAAGAATCTTGTTTGTGATTTTCGGGCATTTCCCCTTTAAGTGGGCGTCGTCTGAGTCTTCTGACGTCATGACGCTCGTGATGTAAAGCGTAGGAATCGCATGCGCACACTGATTTTCATTTACTGTACGCTTTTTCGTAAACTGCGCATGCGTGGCTTGCGCATGCACAGATCCATCTTCGACCTGTGCGCTCTTTTGGCTCAACTGAGATCCATCTTCGAACGGTGTTCGATCTTCTTCTGACTGCGTCCAAAACGGTCTACGCGCAAAACAGTTGTTTTCAACTGTGGTTTCCTGCACATCCGCAGAAGCACATTTGCCTCTTTTGTTCCT
The DNA here is from genome assembly GCF_047496885.1 of Scyliorhinus torazame. NCBI lineage: Eukaryota > Metazoa > Chordata > Chondrichthyes > Carcharhiniformes > Scyliorhinidae > Scyliorhinus > Scyliorhinus torazame. Next base: position 201,332,669 of record NC_092718.1, read on the forward strand.
CAGGCAGTTTAAAATGTGCTCAGATGTCATTTTAACTTCTTCAGATCCGTGGAAAAGAACTTTATCGGCGTTTTTTCTTGTTAAAAACTTTAAAGTTATTTTTTTCTTGCGATCTGCACTTGTCAATCGTGATTTCCAGGGTTAAACCTTTCTGTTCTGATAATGATTGTTTGAGTTTCGCATCACTCATTCCCTGTGCAATTTGGTCTCTGAGCATTGAATGTCTTTTTTTTTTTAAATATATTTTATTGAAATTTTTCAAACAGAAATTTTCCGTTTTTACAACTTAATAAAGGAATACACATTAAACGTTATTTAAATAATATATTAAACTAACAACAAATGAAAAAAGAAATAAACAAAAGGCAAATATCAACAACTGGCAAAAAACAAAAACACGGAGCATTGAGTGTCTTAAAGCAGCATTGTTACTGGTGTTACAGTGATCTTCAAATTTTTTAAGTATTACTTTTAAATTGATGATGTCTTCACCTTTCAAGTAATTAAAGCAGTTAGAGATTTCTCTAGCTTAATGTTCTGCGAGTAGAAGTGCTATTTTCATTTCTTCTGAGGCCATGCTCAAATCATTTGCTACGATATATAGTTTGAATGTTTGTTTAAAACATTTCTATCTATGAATTAAATTACCGGTTATTTTCAGCTGCGGTGGAGTTCCAACGAGTTTCATCGACTCAGCGAAGTCTCCCCACGTACGCGTTTTCTTCTATTTTCGATCTTGCTTTGTCTGCATCTTGTGTAATCTTCTAGTAAGCGTGCTGAAGTCTCCTGATACCATGTATTATTCCTTGTGTCTGAATAAAGCTTGTAGTCTTACAGTTGAAGAAGATGCTTTATGGTGTGAGTTTGTTCTCTCCAGCGCTTATACTATGTTACATCTGAGCTGCCTGTCTGTGTCCTGCTCACCAGCTGCCGTTCCTGTGAAGAATGTCTTGACTTCCTGTTTGTCTATATATACATCTCTGGTGCTCCCTCTTGTGGTTACTTAGTTGTAGTTTATTTACATTAACCCTTTGTGTATATACAGTGATGCATATCACTACACAGGTGACCTTCCCTCACAGAACTCTCCATCCACTCCCTTTATTCCTAGAACCTGACGTGCTTCTAGCACATATCCATTTGTTAGCCAATTTGGACATCACCCACACACATTTTCTCCCCCCCCCCCTCCTACTTCATGTGTCTGAGTGCAACCGACCCCACTTGTATCCACAGGACAGGCCTATCCCTGCAGCCCCTTTGACTGTCTGAGGCCACTTGTCCTCCTTCCACATTATAAGCCTTTTCCCTGCAGTTCCTTCTCCCGCCTGAGGCCCCATCCCCTCCCCCGCCACCCTAGTACACGCCTAGCCCTGAAGCCCCTTCTCCAGTCTGAGGCCACTTGCCCCCTTCCCCTTTACAGATATAAACCTGCAATCAAGAAAAGACACCCCCACCTTTCCACTGGTCTGATGGGTAGAGACTTGCTTGTGACAACCCCCTGAAAGTGAAGTGGTGCTGCCTTTTGCTGATTCATGTGAGCGCTATGCGATGCAAGGTAGGCAAACTAACTTCAAAGTCATGAGCAAAGTATAGGTCACCAGGTGCGTGTCAGTTATATAACATTGTGAAACACGTCATTCCAGTTGCACATTGCCATGCCCAGATGATCTTGTGTCGTGGACTGTTGTGAGTGAGGTGTAAAAATACTGAAATGACATTCCCAACATGCCATGGTGAGAAATGAGACCCACCGTTGACAGCTGGAGCGCACAATCTCAACCTTGTTTTGAGACGGTGTAAAACCGATTTTTGGTCTTGTAATACTTTCCGTTGCCGCGAATGGGAGTGGAAGATACCGATGTTAACTGTTTCAATATTATCCTTAGTCAATTAATTCAAGCATTCTATGTTGAAGTACAGGAAATCCTCTAAAGCAATGTTTCCAGGTTTTCAGCAGCATTTATAGTTTAAATAAGTATTTATTTTAATTAAAGCTTGGCACTGATCAACATTCTTCTTAACAGGTTGAATTTGATGAGTGGTCCTAACAAAACTGAAAACATTTTGCTATAGAGTAGGGTAAAGTATTTTTCTAGATCCCCAGGTTTAAAATGAGTATAGTTTTGAATGTTATTTAATGTGTATGCAATTTTGGATTTATTGAATGCAGTCAAACAACCTGGGTATAAGATGCATTCCTCCCAACTTAATTTTTATGTGGTTTAAAAACTCACTTGAAATATATGTTTCAAATGTATCCAATTTCTATCACCCAAACGTGATTTAACCAAATATAGGTTGTAATTTACAATCCCATCTAGATCAATTTAACAATCGCCGCCTAATTGCAATGGAAAACCTTTTTTTTAATTACAGGAGAGTTACCTTTTGAGGAATCAACTTTCTTTGACCAGCTAGTGGAATCCTACCAGGTGCTGATGTTCACCTTGTTTGCAGTCCTGGCTACAACTGCTATCATATTTATTGGTAAATATCTAATATGTAGTAACTTTTGTTACTTTCTCTCACTGTGTCACACACGAAGATTAGACATTTCTTCGAAGCCCTCCAACAGTGGGGCTGTGTAACTGAACATTAGAATATTGGAATTACAGGCTCCCACACTGATCTGGGACATTGCAACGTTTTCCTGCATTTGGTCTTTGTACCTTGTTTTAACAAAGTGAAAAAGTGCCACTTTCAATTATTGTGAACAACGTAATGTAGTGTAGTACTCTTTAACCTTAACGAATTGCAGGTTTACTGATCACAGCTATATTGTGATCACTCTTGACATTCATATCGATGCCCCTCACAAAATTCTTCCAATGTTTGCAAAAATACTTTCAATTGATAAACATCCCCAGGTGGTGACATGGTAGCACAGTGGTTAGCACTGTTTGCTTCACAGCGCCAGGAACCCTGGTTTGATTCCTGGCTTAGGTCGCTGTCTGTGCGGAGTTTGCACATTCTCCCCATGTCTGTGTGGGTTTCCTCCGAAAGACGTGCCTGTTAGGTGAATTGGAGATCCTGAATTCTCTCCCAGTGTACCCGAACAGGCGCCGGAGTGTGGCAACTAGGGGATTTTCACAGTAACGTCATTGCAGTGTTAATGTAAGCCTACTTGTGACAATAATAAAGATTATTATTATTATATACACTGCTACATTATAAAATTACAACATTTTCTTTATCATATTTTGTTCATTGATTTTCCAAAGAAGTTGCTTCATTTGAACGATTCCAAATTCTGGCTGCAACTATCAAATGCGGTGTCCGGTAGATGGATAGCAAAGATTTCTCTATTTTACTCACAGAAAGGCTTCCCCTAAGATGCCAGTGTGATTTGTTTTCACTTCCCATATCACTCATCCTTATGATCTCTTTGATTGAGATTACTGATGTGAGGTTGGTATTATGTTGTGGTCCTCTGTACTGAGAACGGGATTGACCTTGACCAAAATCACATCGTATTGGATCTTTCTTGCTGGCAAAAATGTTCATTCTATCATCTGACCTAATTTACACCCAGGTGTCAGGAATAAAAAGTCAGTAGACCACCAAATCCAATTACTGTGACTTTTGTGCTGAAAGGTAAGATATAGCCAAGAGTGGTTTGGATAGACTCATACTATAGTTTTCTGATCCTCTATTTAGGGAAGGACATGAGTATAACCTAGCATAAACAATGTATGTATTTTAAAAAAAATTTAGAGTACCCAATCATTTGTTTTTCCCAATTAAGGTGCAATTTAGCATGGTGAATCCACCTAACTTGCACATATTTGGGTTGTGGGGGTGAAACCCATGCAGACATGGGGAGAATGTCCAAACTCCACATGAACAGTGACCCAGACAGTAATCTTTCATTCCTGGAGTGGCACTGCGAGTAAAAACGAAGGAGTACTGTAGCAGTAGTGGAGAGGGATAAAACCTGCCAGTGTGAACTACGGTATGCTGAGGGATGAATGGTCCCAACATAAACTGAGGAAGAGGAGTGAAAATCCACCATTCAAGCTGAGAGGGCCATTGAAAGGTGTGACCATGAACTGAAGAAAAGTGAAACATGTTGTCACAAACTGAAGGGGAAACTTGTTAAAATGAGATGACAGTGGAAGAGAATCATGGTCCAAACTGAACAAGGAGAGTACCAAATTGAATTTGGGACAAGATTAGGGAGGCTAGCCCCTCTAATTTGGAGGTAGACTCAGACACAAAATCCTGTCATTGGATGACAATGAAAAAATGGGAAGGCTTAACATGAAAAAGGAAGCAATACTTCAATGCTGTAAATACTAGATTGTCTGAGCCGCCAAATAGTAAGCTTCTACAGATGCCTTTTCCATCCAAAATCCACACCTATGCGGGATTATATAATTCTTTTAGAACCTCTTAAATTCTATGAGTCGATATTGGGAACTGCAATAAATAAGTTATAAACTATAATGATGTATTTCAATGTTCTTTGTTGCGAAAATACAGAATTTAAAATAAAGGTTTTCAATGCTAGAAATCAAAGCATTAACATGGGCATAATAAGGAAATGTCACCAGAGGATCACAGGCTGCTCTCCCTTTTGAGAGTGAGCTGACTGGTAGTGATTTAACCTGAGAGTCATAGAACATAGAAAAATACAGCACAGAACAGGCCCTTCGGCCCACGATGTGCCGAACCTTTGTCCTAGATTAATCATAGATTATCATAGAATTTACAGTGCAGAAGGAGGCCATTCGGTCCATCGAGTCTGCACCGTCTCTTAGAAAGAGCACCCTACCCAAGGTCAACACCTCCACCCTATCCCCATAACCCAGTAACCCCACCCAACACTAAGGGCAATTTTGGACACTAAGGGCAATTTATCATGGCCAATCCACCTAACCTGCACATCTTTGGACTGTGGGAGGAAACCGGAGCACCCGGAGGAAGCCACGCACACACGGGGAGGATGTGCAGACTCCGCACAGACAGTGACCCAAGCCGGAATCGAACCTGGGACGCTGGAGCTGTGAAGCAATTGTGCTATCCACAATGCTACCGTGCTGCCCTTAAAAACAAATTAATCTACACTATATCATTCTACCGTAATGTAATGTACCTATCCAATAGCTGCTTGAAGGTCCCTAATGTTTCCGACTCAACTACTTTCACAGGCAGTGCATTCTATGCGCCCACTACTCTCTGGGTAAAGAACCTACCTCTGACATCCCCCCTATATCTTCCACCATTCTCCTTAAATTTATGTCCCCTTGTAATGGTTTGTTCCACCCGGGGAAAAAGTCTTTGACTGTCTACTCTATCTATTCCCATGATCATGTTATAAACCTCTACCAAGTCGCCCCTCATCCTTCTCCGTTCTAATGAGAAAAGGCCTAGCCCCCATCAACCTTTCCTCGTAAGACCTACTCTCCATTCCAGGCAACATCCTGGTAAATCTCCTTTGCACCTTTTCCAAAGCTTCCACATCCTTCCTAAAATGAGGCGACCAGAACTCTACACAGTACTCCAAATGTGGCCTTACCAAGGTTTTGTACAGCTGCATCATCACCTCACGGCTCTTAAATTCAATCCCTCTGTTAATGAACGCTAGCACACCATAGGCCTTCTTCACAGCTCTATCCACTTGAGTGGCAACTTTCAAAGATGTATGAACATAGACCCCAAGATATCTCTGCTCCTCCACATTTCCAAGAACCCTACCGTTAACCCTGTATTCCGCATTCATATTTGTCCTCCCAAAATGGACAACCTCACACTTTTCAGGGTTAAACTCCATCTGCCACTTCTCAGCCCAGCTCTGCATCCTATCTATGTCTCTTTGCAGCCGACAACAGCCCTCCTCACTATCCATAACTCCACCAATCTTCGTATCGTCTGCAAATTTACTGACCCACCCTTCAACTCCCTCATCCAAGTCATTAATGAAAATCACAAACAGTAGAGGACCCAGAACTGATCCCTGCGGTACGCCACTGGTAACTGGGATCCAGGCTGAATATTTGCCATCCACCACCACTCTGACTTCTATCGGTTAGCCAGTTCATTATCCAACTGGCCAAATTTCCCACTATCCCGTGCCTCCTTACTTTCTGCATAAGCCTACCATGGGGAACCTTATCAAGTGCCTTACTAAATTCCATGTACACTACATCCACTGCTTTACCTTCATCCACATGCTTGGTCACCTCCTCAAAGAATTCAATAAGACTTGTAAGGCAAGACCTACCCCTCACAAATCCGTGCTGACTATCCCTAATCAAGCAGTGTCTTTCCAGATGCTCAGAAATCCTATCCCCCTCAGCACCCTTTCCATTACTTTGCCTACCACCGAAGTAAGACTAACTGGCCTGTAATTCCCAGGGTTATCCCTATTCCCTTTTTTGAACAGGGGCACGACATTCGCCACTCTCCAATCCCCTGGTACCACCCCTGTTGACAGTGAGGACGAAAAGATCATTGCCAACGGCTCTGCAGTTTAATCTCTTGCTTCCCATAGAATCCTTGGATATATCCCGTCAGGCCCGGGAGACTTGTCTAGTCTATCCTCAAGTTTTTCAAAATGCCCAACACATCTTCCTTCCTAACAAGTATTTCCTCGAGCTTACCAGTCTGTTTCACAGTGTCCTCTCCAACAATATGGCCCCTCTCATTTGTAAATACTGAAGAAAAGTACTCGTTCAAGACCTCTCCTATCTCTTCAGACTCAATACACAATCTCCCACTACTGTCCTTGATCGGACCTACCCTCGCTCTAGTCATTCTCATATTTCTCACATATGTGTAAAAGGCCTTGGGGTTTTCCTTGATCCTACCCGCCAAAGATTGTTCATGCCCTCTCTTAGCTCTCTTAATCCCTTTCTTCAGTTCCCTCCTGGCTATCTTGTATCCCTCCAGCGCCCTGTCGGAACCTTGTTTCCTTAGCCTTACATAAGTCTCTTTCTTCCTCTTAACAAGACATTCAACCTCTCTTGTCAGCCATGGTTCCCTCACTCGACCATCTCTTCCCTGCCTGACAGGGACATACATATCAAGGACACGTAGTACCTGTTCCTTGAACAAGTTCCACATTTCACTTGTGTTCTTCCCTGACAGCCCATGTTCCCAACTTATGCACTTCAATTATTGTCTGACAACATCGTATTTACCCTTCCCCCAATTGTAAACCTTGCCCTGTTGCACGCACCTATCCCTCTCCATTACTAAAGTGTAAGTCACAGAATTGTGGTCACTATCTCCAAAATGCTCCCCCACTAACAAATCTATCACTTGCCCTGGTTCATTACCAAGTATCAAATCCAATATGGTCTCCCCTCTGGTCGGACAATCTACATACTGTGTTAGAAAAGCTTCCTGGACACACTGCACAAACACCACCCCAACCAAACTATTTGATCTAAAGAGTTTCCACTCAATGTTTGGGAAGTTGAAGTCACCCATGACTACTACCCTGTGACTTCTGCACCTTTCCAAAATCTGTTTCCCAATCTGTTCCTCCACATATCTGCTACTATTGGGGGGCCTATAGAAAACTCCCAACAAGGTGACTGCTCCTTTCCTATTTCTGATTTCAACCCATACTACCTCAGTAGGCTTTCTGCAGCTACAGGAGGATCCTGCAGGAGGAGCATGCAACTGGCCTAGCCTCCATCCCCTCTTACCTTACAGAATATAGCTGCCCTGTGGACCAACTGGACCTCCGCCCTCCGACTCTGCTCCCAGTCAGCTGCACTCTCTGTAAACTCCTGGCTCCCTTCTCGCTCTTTGCAGAAATATAGTAAACGAAATGAAAGGAGCACCTTACTCCCTCCTCATCTAACTCCCTCAGTCACCAAACTCTCACTAAAGCACTCAAATGCACCAAATTCAGCATTCAGTGCAAACAAAGTCTGCACTGTAGGTGGATCACTTTTATACTGTGAATCTAGCCTCTGAAAACTGGCCTAACTAATTAACAAGCTCCAGCTGCAAGTACCTACAAGTAGAACCTTTGTTTAAAGCTGATTGAAAATGCACCTTCTTCTAAACCAAACTGCAACTTTTAAGTTAATTAACTAAATAAAAGAAAGACTAGACTTTAGATAAAAATGAACCCTAATACTCCCTCAGTCACCAAACTCTCACTATAGCACTCAAATGCACCAAATTCAGCACTCAGTCACCACACCTCAAGAGAGGGCCACGGTACACAACAAACCCAAGAGGTAGCGGCCACGCTGAGAACGTGAACCCAGTTGAGCCAGCACTTCGGGATTCCCTCAGCCATGCTAGATACCACCTTCAAAAGATGATGGCGGGTCGGGGGCACACTGACGGTCAGGGTCTTCTACGTAGGGTGCAGACTGGCGACACTGGACGAACTGACGAGGAAGTGGAAACTAGCAAGAGGACAGGAATTGAGACACCTCCAAATAAAGCACTTCCTCTGCAAAGAGACAGTAGGGTACCCCGGGGCCCCAGAAAGCACACTACTAGAGGATCTGATAGGCACAAGCAGAGAGAAGAGGGGGCTATGTGGGAAAATATACGGACAGCTACTGGACAGAGCCCGAACACCACTGGAGGGGACCAGACAAAAATGGGAGGACAAACTGGGGACAGAGGAAGGATGGGGACTCTGGAGCGAGACACTGAGCAGGGTGAGCTCCACTTCCTCCTGCGCAAGGCTAAGCCTAATGCAGCTCAAAGTGGTGCACAGAGCGCACCTGACCAGAACCCGAATGAACAGGTTCTTCCGGGAGGTGGAGGATAAATGTGAACGGTGCCACAGGGGTCCGGCCAACCACACCCACTTGTTTTGGGCTTGCCTCAAGCTTGCTGGGTTCTGGACAGCCTTCTCCGAGGCAATGTCCACGGTTGTGGGGGTGAGGATGAAGCCATGCCCAATAGTGGCAATCTTCGGGGTATCGGAGCAGCCAGAATATGGGGAAGGGGGCCAATGCTCTTGCTTTCACTTCCCCAATCGCACGCCAGAGAATCCTGCTCGGCTGGCGATCGGCAGCACCACCCAAAGCTGCAGACTGGCTCGCTGACCTCTCGGAATTTCTCCACCTGGAGAAGATTAAATACGCCATCCGAGAGTCAGAGGACAGCTTCCTGGATACTTCGTCGGCCTGTTCCAAAACCTGTTCGAGGAGTAAGCCAGGGGAAAAAATAAAAAGATGAAGAACCAAAGGACTGCGGGGTAGGGGGAGAAAAGTGGGGAATCCACAAGAGAAGAGGAAGGGTACTGAAACCAATGATGGGGAGATGGGGGGATTTTATAGACCGATCCAGAGGGCAGCAAAATGTACGTACAGTTAGTCAAATGAAGGACAAAACAAACCTCTGTAAAATAAAGCAAATTAGCGCGGGCAAGAAAAATGTAATGTATATAAGTAACAACTGTTTATAAATATGAGAAAAGCCAATAAAAAGATTTTCAAAAAAAGAGAGAGGGCCTCGGTTGAGAAGGTGGGGCCTTTGTGAACATCTTCATGAATAATAATATGTACAAACTGTAGTAGTGAAAAATAAGTCATGGCTACAACTTACTTTTGTCTTGTAGCTTATAATGCCTTCTTGACAAGGATACAGACTATCCCTGTAATTTATGTTTCTACATCATCGCAGACAGGTAAGTGTAGAAAGTTTCAGCAATGGCTACAGTGATTCTGTTCATTGCTGAGGCTTTGGTCACATTAATCAAATGTAGTTATTCTCGCTCTGGAGTTTGTCAAACAAGAGATTAGATTTTAACTTGTGCTTGTGCCATGTGTAGTATACAACTGTAGTTTTACTTTTGATGCACTGTAGAGCAGTACAAAGACTATCTGTAAATAGTATGCAGGTGCAATTAGCATTCACCTACTCCTCAACTGCCACTGTGTAATACCCACCTTATTTTACACGACTGCATCCAGCGATAGCCCACTTGTACTGACCAGAAATGCAGATTTCCCGTTACTGTTTGTGCAGAACTTGCTCTGACATCGGAGAAAGTCCCTAACACAATTTTGCACCAAGTGATTTCACTGTATGGATGTTGTCTATGCAGACACTTTGTATGTCGTACTTGTTTAAAAAAAATAGGTTGAAGCATTGAAAACAACTGTGTTTTAAAGAGGAGTCAATATTTTATCGCACAATACAATTCATAAAACCAGACTGTTTTGGCACATTTACCATAGCATTGGTTTGATTCAGGTGTATTGCTGAAGCATCATCAATAGCTGAAATTTATAGACTGAGCATATGCCTACATGAAATGGATAGGACAGGAAAAATGGATTTGCTCCACTTTGAGTATTCATTTCTGTCTTGCTTTGTTGATACTTTAGAATCATATTGTTCACTGAGCTCACTAACAGCAGGTCTGACCTAGAATTCAATACTCTGGCCTGAATTTTACATTTGGGGTGTGCTCCAAGCCAGCGCAGGCGAGAGCGGATGTAAAGCCTGCTCCCGCCCAGGATTGCGTCGTTAACGTGATATTATACTGGCCGGTCAATTAACGGCCATCCAGTGTGAAACACACTCTGTGAAAGGCTGAGCACTGCCGGGGAAGACAGGAGGGAAGAGGGTTGATGCCGATAAAAGGGAATGTGCAGGCTGGCAGTTTCAATGTGTTCCCTCATGGGGACAGCTGCTGCGGAGCTGTCTGAAGGAGCTACAGACCTGTTCAAAATAAATATCAGCGGAAACTCTGCCACGAGTGTCCAGGCAGCACAATCTTACACAGACTTAAGTCCCCTAATGCATTTGTTAATTTTATTTGAGCCCTGAATTACATCCCACCCTGGATCAAGGTTGCAGTTCAAACATAAAGCCAACCTGGCCAGTTGGCCCACCCACCAACCGTAAAAACTGACGGGCAATTGTAATGGGAGTGTCCCTTTAAGAAATGTTTTTGTCTTATCACATGGCTTCAAAGATTTCATTGCGTGGGTGGACTGTGCTGTGGCTCTGTGAGTTTTTACTTTTGTTTGGAGCTGGTTTGTGGTTCTGTGGGTTTATGTTTGCTTTGAGTTCTGGACTGGTTTTGAACTGCACAAGTTTAAAGAAGTGACTCTCAATCTTCATTTTAAAAGCTGTTTCCAGACTACTTGACAACTTAAAAGAGTTAATTGCTTTCTGGAAGGAATTCAAACCTGCTATGTGGAAAGGGGAACAGGAGTATCAATAACAAGTCTTATACCAGTAAGAGTGCCATGTGCTGGGCTATACCTTTGAAAAGGGGTTTCTGGTTTTACTTGGATTTTGTTACTGAATTGGAGTAGTTAAAGGGGGAATTCATTAAGGGTTATACATAGATTACTGTAGCTGTGTGGGGTCTTTATGTTTGTAATTGATCATTCTTACTGTGTGTGTTTATAAAATGTTAACTAAATTCATAGAATAAAGCTTGTTTTTTTATTAAAAGCACCTAAGAACTCTGTTGAATAACACCTGAAAGGCAGTTACAGGTCAGGTGAACTCCATAATATACTTTGGTGTTTTCTAAACCCTGGCCCATAACACAACGTAAAATCCCAGACAATTGCCGTTTAATTAATTTAAATTGAGTTTTGATTGTCGGCAGATACGCATCCGACTCGTAAGCATGCACACCAGCTGAAATATTGCGCTGGGGCATAATGATGAAAGCACGTGTCCCAGTGCCTTTTCGTGCGATTGGTGCGCTTCCGGACATTAGACATAAAACTTTGTCCTCAGTCTTTGATTATTTTTCCACCTCTAGACATATCTTTTGTTTCTTGTTCCATTAATATTCCCTTTAGCCCATCATCACCAACTCTTTGGTCACTTAGAGCAGGATTTCCCCACAGGCTTCAGGACACTGTCAGTCTCAAACAGGGATCAGAGTTTACAGTATAACAGTCACTTATCAGATCAGTGATTTTCCTTGAATTGACCAATTTTGGTCAGAGGGTAGGATAATTGTCAAATTAAGGATGACGGGGGCAGCATGGTGGCCTAGTGGTTAGCACAGCTGCCTCATGGCGCTGAGGTCCCAGGTTCGATCCCGGCTCTGGGTCACTGCCTGTGTGGAGTTTGCACATTCTCCCCGTGTCTGCGTGGGTTTCGCCCCCACAACCCAAAAATGTGCAGAGTAGGTGGATTGGCCACACTAAATTACCCCTTAATTGGAAAAAATAATTGGGTAATCTAAATAAATTTTTTAAAATTAAGGATGATGGTTGGGCTCTTGAAGCCAGAGGAAGCCATCCAGAAAAGCTGTTTTTTAAAGGTAAGAGAGAGGGAGAGGTTGCCCTAAGCACCCTTTTCTCCAACTATTTTTTTAAAATCCCTTAGCAGCCAGGCAACCATTCAGGATGGGAACTCCCTCCACAGTGTTTCTGAAGCCAGGTAGACAAGGAGGGCCTCTAAGCTTTCTTGGAGCCTAACCTCCATACTGCCTCTGCCAACTCCAGGCAGTTGGGCTGTTTCCAGAAACCACCCGGGCCCTGGAGACTGATTTGAAAATTCCACTCAACCTCTGGCAATGGTACCTAATGGATAAATGTCTCAATTGACTACATCCCACTTGCCCATCCCTCACCCTTCCATTCCACCTCCAGAAAGTGGCCCGGGCCAGGATGGAACCAAGGAACCAGGACACAGATGGTGCAAAATGCTGCACCAGCCCACTTACATGCCTCCACTCATCGGGGCCTAATCATTCAGCCCTTAATTTCTTCTTTCTTCCATCCCATCACAGATTTTTTTTTTACCCCCTTTTTCATTTGCTTAAACATTTTTAACTTTTCCCAGTTCTGATCAAAGGTTACTGGCCTGAAATGTTGGCTGGTATTTTGTCAATGCAGTGGAGACAGGCTGGGAGGCAGGAGGGGCAGAAAAATGGTGCCGAATGAGAGGGAAGCCCATTCACGCCATAGCGGATATGGTCACGGACAAGGAGGGCACAGAAGGACAGGCAGCCAGCCTCTCATACTCAGAAGGTGCTATCCACTAGAGTGGATCTTCCTGCAAACTTTGGAGTAGCAGTGTCGCGTTTCCAAGGAGGAGCTCACTGAGCTACGATGGAGCCTCTGAGCCTAATGGAAAATAATGGTAACACATTTCCTGGGTGACATTGAAGTTAATCATGGCCCTGAATTCTTATGTCTCAGGATCACTCCACCGATTTCCTGGAGATAACTGTGGGAATTCCACCCGAAGGCTCATAACATATCAAATTCAGACTGAGGTCTATAGAACTTGGGGCCATCAGTGAATTCCCTCGGGTGCAGGATATCATTGACTGAATGAATGCATGTTGGCCATCAAAGCTGCCACAGACCAGGTAGCAACTTTAATCAACGGGAAGGGTTTCCACTCGCTCAGTGTACAACTGGTTTACAACCACAGAAGATGGACCTGTGCCCAAGAGGTTATCACGACTTGCACTCTAAGGCAGTCCCTCAAACTAGACCTATACGGGCCTCTGTCGCACTTTCAAGGATGAATCCTTGGGGCTGGTTTGGCACGGGGCTAAATCGCTGGCTTTTAAAGCAGACCAAGGCAGGCCAGCAGCACGGTTCAATTCCCGTACCACCCTCCCCGAACAGGTGCTGGAATGTGGCGACTAGGGGCTTTTCACAGTAACTTCATTTGAAGCCTACTTGTGATAATAAGCGATTTTCATTTCATTTTCATTTCCTGCCAGCCAGTATAATCAAAAACAAATGAAGTGATCATTCATCTCATTTTCTGTTTGCGCAAATTAATTGTTATTTGGTTATAATGGCTGAACTTCAATTTTCATTGGTTGTGAAGAGATTTGGCATGTGTTGAGGATGAGGCAATAAGCTACAACAGTTTGATTTGATTTGATTTATTATTGTCACATGTATTAGTATACAGCGAAAAGTATTGTTTCTTGCATGCTAGACAGACAACGCATACCGTACATAGGGAAGGAAGGAGAGACGGCAGAATGTAATGTTACAGTCATAGCTAGGGTTTAGAAAAAAGCTCAACTTAATATGACATAGGTTCATTCAAAAGTCTGATGGCAGCAGGGAAGAAGCTGTTCTTGAGTAGGTTGGTGCCTGACCTCAAATTTTTATATGTTTTTCCTGATGGAAGAAGGTGGAAGAGAGTATGTCCGGGGTGCCTGGGGTCCTTAATATACTGGCTGCCTTTCCGAGGCAGCGGGAATTGTAGACAGTCAATGGATGGGAGGCTGGTTTGCGTGATGGACTGGGCTACATTCACGACCTTTGTAGTTTCCTGCGGTCTTGAACAGAGCAGGATCCATACCAAGCTGTGATACAACCAGAAAGAATGTTTCCGATGGTGCATCTGTAAAAGTTGGTGAGAGTCGTAGCTGATATGCCAAATTTCCTTAGTCTTCTGAGAAAGTAGAGTTGTTGGTGAGCTTTCTTAACTATAGTGTCGGCATGGGAGGACCAGGCCAGGTTGTTGGTGATCTGGACACCTAAAAACCTGAAGCTCTCGACCCTTTCTACTTTGTTCCCATTGATGTAGACAGGGGCATGTTCTCCACTATGCTTCCTGAAGTCGATGACAATCTCCTTCGTTTTGTTGACATAGAGGGAGAGATTATTGTCATTGCACCAGTTCACCAGATTCTCCATCTCATTCCTGTGCTCTGTCTCGTCATTGTTTGCAATCCGACCCACTACTGTAGTATCATCAGCAAATTTTAAAATTGAGTTGGTGGGGAAATTTGGTCACACAGTCGTGAGTGTATAAGGAGTATAGTATGGGGCTGAGGACACAACCTTGTGGGGCACCGGTGTTGAGGATGATCGTGCAGGAGGTGTTATTGCCTATCCTTACTGACTGTGCCTGTGGGTTAGGAAGTTCAGGATCCAGTCGCAGAGGGAGGAGCCAAAGCCCCCGGAGTTTGGAGATGAGTTTCGTAGGAATAATGGTGTTGAAGGCTCAATTAAAATCAATAAATAGGAGTCTGATATAGGTGTCTTTGTTATCTAGGTGTTTCAGGTTGAGTGCTGGGCCAAGGAGATGGCGTCTGCTGTGGACCTGTTATAGTGGTAGGCGAACTGTAGTGGATCAAGGCAATTTTGATCTGCGGGTGCAAATTGCTGCACACTTCTCAAGGACTCCATCTCCTTACTCTAGACATCCAAGTGCCGAGTCAGAGAGGACACCAGAATGTCTGCTGTGCTTTAAACAAAATTAATATTCTTTCTCTGCTTTTCGCCATAGAACCATAGAATTGCTACAGTGCAGAAGGAGGCCATTCAGCCCATCAAATCTGCACCAACCCTCTGAACGAGCACCTCCTAGGCCCGCAACTTAACCCGACCTAACCTGCGCATCTTTGGACATTAAGGGGCAATTTAACAACTATCTTTCATAAACATCTTTTTGAGTTGGAATAATCCTTCAATCTGAACTAAACACAGATGAGGAGTCAGTGCTTTCTATCACTCCGCTGGTTATGTTGCCAATTTTGTGTTATTCCTAAAATTAACAAATGACGAAAAAATATCAGCAGTGATCTTTTTTAAAATACACGTAGATGAACAAGGTGTTGAAATGAAAAATGGCTAAGTAGAAATAGGAACAAAATTAGTTTAACAATGTAACATTGATATATTCGGATAAATGACCGTGAATAAGTCCAGTAATAAACAGCTGAAAAAAGTGATGGTTTTGTTCAAATATTTTAGAGAGATCAATTGCTAGCTGAATGATTTCAATGTGACAATCAAAGGGATCAGATAATGTGACCGACAATAAACATGTACCATTTCATTTTTATGTAGGGGTTACATTTAGTTTTGGACAGATTTATTTTCTGTCAGAAGTGGGATCAAATGAGAATTCAATCAAACAAGGCACTCCTATGTTCTTTATACATCATCTTCACAAGGTGATTAACAGCTTGGGATATCCTTACATCAGATTTATTGAGAAGTATTCTATATCATGTATATAAATCAAACTTACATTTTGATAGCATCTTATCACATTGTTGGGATATCCCAATGTTTCTCTGCCAGTAATTCACTTTGAAGTGTATCCTCTTATTGTATAACAAATGCAACAGACAATTTTTAACAGAACTGAAAGTCAGAGCCAGCATAATAAAGTAAAGTGATAAGTAATTATAATAAGTAATAGAAAGATAAGTAGACCCAAGAACAATTAGACAGGGACACTAAGTTAAGGTAAGAGGAGTACCTTTTAAGATTAAGTAATTTGAAAAGTTTGCAAATAGGATGAAGTGTTTTTAAGTTTTAAGACACGGCAGGTCAGGTCAGGTGAGTGGAATGTGTGACCTGTCATATATGGGAAATCTGGCACCCTAGATGCTGAAAGTGTTCCCAACTGCAGAAACTTGATCTCCACGCTTTTGCACTCAAGCAGCAGCTGAAGATACTGTGGCACATCTGTGAGGCTGAGAGTTACGGGGATAGCACATTTAGAGAGGTGGCCACACCACAGCTCAAGGGACTGGAGGAAAGAAGGGTGACCACCAGGCAGTCGAAGATAAGCAGGCAGGTAGTGCAGGAATCCCCCAGGGTTCCACTCACAAATCGGTTTTCCAATTTAGAAGGGTACTAGTTCCTCAAGGGAGTGCAATCAGAGCCAAGCTTATGGCTCCACAAGTGGCCTGACTGTATAGGAGGGGAGGAATAAGGAAGAGCAATAGTGATAGGGGATTCATTAGTTAGGGGAACGGACAGGCATTTCTGCAGCCGCAGACATGACTCCCGGATGGTGTGTTACCCTCCTGGGGCCACGGTCAGGGATGTCGCTGAATGGCAGCAGGGCATCCTAAGGGGGGAAGATGAACAGTCGGGTCGTGGTACATGTTTATACCAACAATTATAGGTAGAATGAAGGATGAGATATTGCATCAAGAATTCAGGGAGCTAGGCAGCAGGCTAAAAAGCAGGACCTTAAAGGTTGTAATCACTGGGTTTCTCCCGGTGCAACGTGCTGGTGAGTACAGAAATAGAATAGGGCAGATGAATATGTAACTCATAAGTTGGTGCAGGGGGGAGGGTTTTAGATTCCTGTATCACTGGGACTGTTTTGGGGGAAGGTGGGACTTGTACAAGTAGGACGGTCTGCACCTAAACAAGAATGGGACCACCGTCCTTGCGGGTGGGTTTGCTAGTTCTTTTGGGAGGAGTTTAAATTGTTCAACAGGGGGGGGGGGGCACAGAGCATTAGTACAATACACATTAAAGGAACCAAGACAGAGGGAGTTCAGCCATGTTGAGTTCCTAGGGAGTAAGGCAAGGCTGGATGGTCTCTACTTTAATGCTAAGAGTATTATAGGTAAGACCGATGAGTAAGGGCAGCACGGTGGTGCGGTGGTTAGCACAGCTGCCAAAGTCCCAGGTTTGATCCTGGCTCTGGGTCACTGTCCGTGTGAAGTTTGCACATTCTCCCCGTGTTTGGGTGGGTTTCGCCCCCACAACCCAAAGATGTGCAGGGTAGGTGGATTGGCCACGCTAAATTGCCCCTTAATTAAAACAAACGGTAAGGCTGATGAGTTACGGGTGTAGATCGACATGTGGATCTGTGATATTGTTGCCATCACAGAGACGTAGTTGAGGGAGGGGCAGAACTGGCAACTCAACTTTCTTCTGGTGAGATAGGAAAGGGTGTAAAAGAGGAGGTGGTGGCGCATTATTAATTAAGGAGTCAGTTATGGCAGTAAGGATGGACGGTATCTTGGAAGGGTCTTCAAATGGAGCTTTGTGGGTTGAGCTTAGGAGCAACAAGGGGGCAGTCACATTGCTATAGGCCCCCAAACAGTTAGAGGGCAATAGAGGAACAGATATGTAGACAATTCACTGAGTTATGTAAAAATAATAATGACAGGGTATAATATTTGGGGATTTCAACTTCCGAACATTAATTGGAATAGTCATAGTGTATTGGGTTAAAAGGGGCAGATTTCTTGAAATATATTCAAGAAATTTTTATGTCAATTTGTGGATGGTCTAACAAGGGACTGCGCAGTGCTGGATCTATTTCTGGCCACAAGACCGGGCAGGTGTTCATGGTGGCAGTGGGGGAGCATTTTAGTGATTGCACGGCAATACAAAAGGAAAGGAGTATAGAACCAATATGTTCCCTTTAGGGTGAAATGTAGGAGCACCAAGCCGAGAGAACTCTGGGTGTCTAGGAATATTCAGGACTGGATAAGAAAGAAAAGAGATGCTTTTAGCAGGTGCAAAGGGAGAAAGTCAGCAGAGGCCTTAGTAGAATAAAAAAAGTGCTGGGGGGAACTTAAGAATGCAATTACAAGAGCAAAGAGGGGGCATGAAAAAGCATTGGAGGGGCTTCACCAGGATGTTTGCCTGGAATGGAGCATTTGAGATGTTATGAAGAGAGGCTGGATAATCTTGAGCTGTTTTCTTTCGAACAGAGAAGGCTGAGCGGGGACCTGATTGAGGTGTATAAGATTATAAGAGGTATGGACAGGGTGGATAGGAAGCAGTTGTTCCCCTTAGTTGAAGGGTCAATAATGAGGGGGACATCATTTTAAGGTGAGCAACAGGAATCATAGAATTTACAGTGCAGAAGGAGACCATTTGGCCTGTTGAGTCTGCACTGGCTCTTGGAAAGAACACCCGACTTAAGCCCACGCCTCCACCCTATCCCAGCTTTTTGGACATTAAGGGCAATTTATCATGGCCAATCCACCTCACCTGCACATCCTTGGACTGTGGGAGAAAACAGGAGCACCCGGATGAAACCCACGCAGACACGGGGAGAACATGCAGACTCCGCACAGACAGTAACCCAAGTCGGGAATCGAACCTGGGACCCTGGAGCTGTGAAGCAACTGTGCTACCATGCTGCCCATGGCATTTGAGGAAAATAATTTTCTCCGAGAGGATGGTGGGAGTCTGGAATATACTGCCTGGGAGGGTGGTAGAGGCGGGAAACCTCGCAACCTTTAAAAAGCACGTAGACAAGCTCTTGAAATGTCATAACATTCATGAGCCAAGTGCTGCAAAGTGGGATTAGTGTAGATATAGTTTTGTTTTGTTGCTGCAGACTCGATGGCCTGAAGGGCCTCTTCTGTACTGTATGGCTCTCTATGACAAGATCAACAAGAAATATATGTATGGCCGGTTTCTGTAGTGGTATTGGTTGAGGGAGAAATGTTGGTGAGATTACTAGGAGAACTCTGCTATTCAAGGGATCTAATCAGGTGGAACAGACCTTGGTTTAATGTGATTTGTTGGAAAAGAAAGTACTTTGAGAATGCAACACATCCCTCAGTGATGCATTGAAAAACAACTTAATGAACTTGAACCTGAAACAGAAGAGAGACTGCTTCTACTCCACTTAACTGACACTTAATATAAAAAGTAGATACATAACTAGTTGATTCCATAGAATTACATACAGAAAGCCAAAACCAAAAGTAGTCTTCAGATTAAGTGGGTTTAGTGCTTGCTGCATTCAGATTTCTGACCAGAAACAGTACTGAATGCTGAATGTGGAGCTTGGAGGAGCACATTGAAACTATGGACCATTGCTTGCCTTTCGCCCTATCCCTTTCACTGCCCCTCCCTTTGATTCATCATGGTATGAACAGCATCCTCGCCAGTCAATTTTTATCCTCTTTGAGAACTGGTGCATTGCCTCCTGAGGCGTGACTGGCTTCATGAAGACCTGAGAGGAACACTTTAGCGTGGTCCTCGTGCATATCAGTTTTGGTGTGGTAGCTTTTACTGCCACTGTGTTCAGGGAACCAATTTCTTCCTCAGTGCAAGTACAGCATCGTGTGTTCATGCAAGACAGTTTGTATTACAGAAATTGGCACAAAAGTTTATGGTAGAAAAGTTAACAGGAGTGGAAGTAGATGTGCGTTTCTTAATATTTTAAAACTGATTTAGAAATAGATTGGGTAAAGGGGGATGTTCAGTAGACAGGAAGAATATAAAGATAAATGCAAAACATGAATGAGCTGGTGAAAAAGAAATTCAAGTAGTATATCTTCGTAAATCAGTTACAAGTTTAAACCTATTCTGTCAAATGAAAATATGATGCGGTTGTATTATAGATACACTAAAGCAGGAATATGATTCTTAATTAGTCTTTTTCTTTGTTTTATAGGTTACAGTTCAACACCTCCATGTAGTAATCCCCGAAGGCGATATCTACAGTCCTGGCTGTGGAGCGTGCGCTAACAAACATTCATGGGACGCCAGTGCAGTCAGTATTTAGCAGTTAGAATTGCTTGTGCATATGTGGCTTCATTTTTGTCAGTTGTGTTTAAGATTTGGCAAAATGGAGCAACAAATTCAATCTTGTCCTCATTACATAGTTCTTTTTTTAATAGCAGACATTTGAATTATGACACTTGACTGCATTTAAGACAGTTATGTTAAATATTTTAACTTCAGGGTATGATGAAACACACCATCAGTGTTTCTTGTAACCCATGGGAATTATCCTAGAAATATGGTCTTCATCACCAGTTAAAACTTGAATTATAATCTGCTTTGTGAAGTAAAATGTACTTCGGCAAAATTTTGTGGCATAAATTAGCATGATTCCTGTGGATTTCAAGCCAATAATAATTGGTGTATGCTGTGGAGAATGTAATTTACATACACAAATTACACAGCACTGGCCATTTTCTTTTTAATCAAACTTTTAGGTGGTCACACTACATGAGTGGCTAATGAACAATCACCGTACCCTGTAAAGAATCAAAATAATATCCACATACTGCATATTGTGGCTCATTGTTGCATTTTGTAATTTGAGAATATACATTTTGGCAATCAATTATTTTAGCTTTGTTCGCTTTTTTGGATTTGTTGTTGGGTTGGTGAATGGAAGTTGCGTGATGCATAGATTGCGGTCATGCTAAACTTTTTCATCTATTAACATAATAAAATTTGGTCCTGTGGAACAGAGTTTGAATTTTGATTGTTGTAAAACTCACGTATTTTCTATTTCTGTACATCGTTTAAGGTTGCATATATGTGTTAAGTGTCATAAAAGTTTGAAGGAAGTTGGGCATGTATGTCTTCATATTAAAATTTGTAGTATGGTACTTAAAATGTTTGATATCTGAATTCAGTGCATCTGACTTCTATCATACAAGAGCTGTAAATAGTTCAGTCTCATTTCAAATTCTACTTTTCTATCCTGGGAGCTTCATAGGCCAAATAACACTTATTTCCATATCGTTCATATATCACTAAGAATAGGCACAGCTCACCAAGGGAAGGCAGTGGCATAGTGGTATTGTCGATGGACTAGTAATCCAGAGACTCGTAATCGTTTGAGGACCCCGGTTTGAATCCCACCATGTCAGGTGATGGAATTTAAACTCACCTGAAATTAAAAGTCCATGATGGACTTTTCACTAATGTCCTTTAGGGAAGGAAATCTGCCATCTGGACTCCAGTGGCACAGCCTGTGATGCCCACATCCCATAAATGCCATACTCATGTTCTTGTATGTCTGTTTAAAAAGGCTACTTCTCCTGGGTGTTGCCATTTTTCCCCACTGGCTCAGCTGCAGCTGTCAGAAATGTGAGAATCTTCAATTTTGTTTTCATATGGAGACACTGTTAGCTCTCAGAATAATTAAACACATGTATGTTTATGCTCATTTGTATATTGTTATGTTGAATATGTTTCCAACAACAACAAAATCAAAAGTTGCAGTAGCCATAGAATTTTCTTTCCTCTTTTCTACCAAATCTCTTTCCTTTTCACCTCAAATCATTAATTCAGGTCGGGTAGAATTCCACAGCACAACAGTCAATAACTCATTCTGACTGGCCTTCGGTGTCAGCAATGGCTGAGTCAATAGCACTGATCTTGCCTCTAAGTCAAAAGTTGTGGGTTCAAGTCCCATTCTCGGACTTGAGCACAATGATCAGGCTGACACTCCTGTGCAGAACTGAGAGAATGCTGCACAGTTGCAGGTGCTGTGTTTCAAATGAGTTGTTAAACTGCTGTTAATTTGTCTTTCCAATACATTCCATTACTGTCTGGTAGGATGGGTTTCAGCCATGATGCCTCAGAT
Organism: Scyliorhinus torazame; assembly: GCF_047496885.1. Taxonomy (NCBI): domain Eukaryota; kingdom Metazoa; phylum Chordata; class Chondrichthyes; order Carcharhiniformes; family Scyliorhinidae; genus Scyliorhinus; species Scyliorhinus torazame. The sequence goes on from NC_092718.1 coordinate 201,354,665, forward strand.
GCAAAGCAAGAAAATTTAAATCATCTACATTTCTCTAATGGTCCATTGCCCCAATTTTCACACCTTTAGACTTCAAATGCACTATTTTCTCATGTGGTGGCTTCTGAAAATCATCTGAATGAATTACCCGTAAAGGAATTCTTAATTACTGGATGATCCAAGGCATGTAAATGAATATATCCTGAGTCACTTTTAATTTAGCAGATCAGTGGCACATTTACTGTTAAGCTATGGATTAGACTTGACAACAAATCTTACATTGACTTGTCACAGCCCTCTCGAGCTTATACTTCTATAAGGAGATATCCAAGTATTTGTCACAGCTACTCTTTCCAGTGATTTTCGGGAGTGTTGCAGACTGAGACTTCTGCTTCAGTCAACTTGGCAACTGTGCTTTGCATATTTTGTTAGGTTAAATCAGAACAAGCCCACATCTACAATTGAGGGGAGAAATGCACAAAGCAGAAGCACAAACTCCCCGAACAGTATAAGACTTTGATGTTAATTTTAAATAATATAATAAAAGGAATGTGGTACAGCAGCCTTGGAAATTATGGGGTAATTTCTTAGTGCTCCCCTGAGACCCTCACTGGAAAGATGTTTTCATGAATTCTGACATGTGCTGCTCACGATTTATGGATCATTTAGATATGCACAGCCAAATTTCTGGCGCCGCACTCTTGGGCAAAGTTGTACACTGGGAACACAAAGTTGGGAAGTTCGAAAGGTATCAAGGTGAATGAGCTAGCCAGCAGATGGCAGCCTAGTCACAGCAAAAGGATACAAGCAGCAAAGAGTCCTCAAACATATTGTTGACCTGTCACATATTTCCAACATTTATGTTTAATTTTGGATTTTGCATGTTTGATGTTTTTAATCACCATTGTAAATAATATGGGCGTTGATATCCCTTACACTTGGAGGGTCTCAGAGATATCTGGATGGTTCATTTTTAGCATGATCAGGGTGAAAACAAGCATACATCCAGAATTACTCCAGGTTTTACCTTTGGCTTCCTCAGATTCATCTCCACGTTTCCCCTTAGTGATATTTTCAGCAGATGTTTTGTTTGTTTGGCAGAGCATTACAATCAGATAACAGAAGGTAATTAAGTTTAGAGTAATTCAAGCATTTAAGGTAATTCAGGCATTTGGAATGGGGATATTAGGTGATATTACCCATGCAGAAATAGAAAGGGATATGTTCGCCTCTTCCTCACATGGCCGTACACATATTGTGATATTATAATTTTCGTACACCAGATGACCAAACAAAAATATGTTTACAACATAACAATATTGAAGAATAAATTGCAGCATTATAGCATTTATGTAGCATCATGTGTTTGTTCTGGCTGAATGCTCGCATCCTTGCCTCTTTAAATTCAGAGTTGAGCACAATCTAAGCTGGCATTTCAATTATTAACTGCAAGTTCGGAGACAGATGCAAAGCAAGGCTGCTTGCTATTAACCATAATGCAAGTCTCGCTGAGAGATCTTGTGTGATCTCTGATGGGAATTTCAGCTCCACCATCATGCAGTGATACCGCAACTGATTGCAGCATGGGGAAAAAGTGAGGTTATCGGGTTATCCAAATAGCAAATCACGTAAAAAAAACAACTTTTAGCAGACACCCCGGACTCTCTCAAACAGAAAACAAGAAACTCTAAAATAAAAAACATTACCCGTGTATAAGACCAGAGGATATGGGTTTAAGGTAAAGTGTGCGTGGTTTAGAGGGGACCTGAGGAAACATTTTTACATCCCGAGGGCAGTGGAAATATGGAACGCGCTGCCTTAAAGGATGGTAGAGGCAGGTGGTCTTTGCAACATTTACAAAGTGTCTGGACGAGTACTTAAATCGCCACGGCATAGTAGGCTATGGACCAAGTGCTAGTATAGATTGGTATTTGATGTTCGGCATAGACATGAAGGGCCTATTTCCGTCCTGTATGACTAGAGCAAATTAAATATTGGGACATACACATGAGGTGAAGGCAGGAGGTAAAATATTCTGAACATTTTTGAATAATTAAGCTTTTTAAAATTACTATTTAATCATCTATCAGCACTCCACGAACAAAAAAATATTTTTTCAATGGAAATTCTGTTCATCTAATTTTATTAATCATATTAAAAACCTAGTTGCATTCAATTGGCAAAGTGGATTTTTTTATGGGGGTCATAATCTAATCAGAAACAGAGTATATTTTGGGCAGGATCGTTCCCAGTGCTTCTAGCGCCGGGCCTCAGCGGGGAACACTCCTGAGGCTGCACTCCGTTGCATTTCCTGCACTGAGGAGCTCGGCTTTTTGAAAATGGCGCCCGATCTCTCGAACCCCCGAGATGACTTCCAGCCCCCCACCTCACCTGTTTGGGGGGGGGGGGGGCGGTCCTCGATGCCCCTTCACCTCATATGGGCAGGGCATCCCCGTCGCAAGCAAAATGCCATTTGGGCACTGCCAACCTGATATCTCTGGGTACTAGGCCGGCAGTGCCTGGGTCGCATCAGCTGTGCCACCCTGCTCAGATACCAAGCACCCGGGGGCCTCCATTCGCCTTTGAGACCTCCCTAAGTGTCATTCCACCTGGTCCCCGTTAGTGGGGACCAGTGCTAAACAGTGCCCTGCTGGGGTGGTCTCGGCAAGGCCAGTAGATGACTCAGATTGGTTAGATCTAGCATTGGCAGAATTAAGTGAACCAGGCATAATGACCATCAGGAATCCTGGAAGAGGCCTCTCGTCCCAATTCCTGCGGGAAGCGGCCAGTAAATCACACCGGAATCTCTAACAATACTGAGGAAATGGGAATATCAAAGTTCTCATTGATTTCATGGTTAGCAGCTTTGGAGGGGTTGGCAGGTGCACTCCTCTGTTGGAGCCCTGAGGGCATTACTACAAGTTCAGGATTTCTTTGCAAATCTGTGATTGTCTGTATTATGCACCCCACTGATGCTAGCTGCGAGAGTGTCCCAAAACCCAAAGGATAATTTGAAGCACAGGTGTACATTTGTTTGGAATAATATGAGGAACAATGTACAACCCAGTGAGGAGCCAGACGAGTTGTGTATACAACTAATAAAGAATATTTATTAAAGTAAAAGAAAAAAGCATGACACAAGACTAATATACATTGTGACACTTAAGTATTTGAATAACTAGCCACACCATTTATCTGGTTACCTCTTGCCAGAATACCCACGTTCTTTGAATTGAGACACCCATTTTTCCAAGCATCATCCAATTCTCTAGGTCAAATCCAGCGAATAATTACCACACGCCGGTTAGGTGACCAAATCTGGGAAAACATGTCTTCCTTGGTTCAACGAAGACACAAAACTGTGACTTTTAGAGAATAACTGCAATCTGCCATGGCTCTAAACGTCAGATGGAACAGGCCTTCATGGCTTGGATCATAGGTGGAATAGACCTGTCTGACTGTTGGATGTAGAACTAGCCTGCTTCCCCAATAAAGGTGCTAGCAGTTATTCTGTTCAGTCTCTTTGATATCACACCCTCTGGATTTGGCTGTCTGAATCTCAAATTCCTTGCCTTCAGAAGTTATGATTTCTATAGCCCCATTGATCTCTGGTAAAGGTCATTTGAACCTCAATGTCTCTAGACATCTGCTAATCTTACTTGTCTGTTAATTTGTTTTCATCTCAAGTTCACCGTCAATTTCCAAAATTCCTAACAGTGATATCCTGAGGTTATGGTCATTTCAGAGGGATTATGGTAGCTGTTAATATATTTGTTTTGTGTGGACAGTGGGCATTCATTTGAGATTTACTTGATCCTGTGATTAGTCACAGACTAAAACTATGTTGGTTTCAGAGGTGTATGCTTGTAATGTGTAACTCTACAAATAAAGATAAAAGTATTCAAACATTGGCTCCAATTTTACATCAAATGGCTTTCTGGAGGGAGGGCATTTATCCCACTCAACATCATGAAAAACAGATTGATGTAGTCATTTATTTTGCTTCCAGTCGTGGGACTTTGCCATTCGAACTGACTCTCGAAGAGTACTTAAATGGAGGTGAGTAGTGCTTCAAGAATTCCGGAGGCCACGAAAGACGCACTAGAAATATTTCCAGAATCCACTGGTCTTTCTCAGTTGCAATTGCATCGCAGTTCGCACATAATAATAATCTTTATTGTCACAAGTAGACTTATGTTAACACTGCAATGAAGTTACTGTGAAAAGTCGCTAGTCACCACATTCTGTCGCCTGTTCGTGTACACGGAGGGAGAATTCAGAATGTCCAAATTACCTAACCACGTCTTTCGGGATTTGTGGGAGAAAACCGGAGCACCTGAAGGAAACCCACGCAAACAGGGGAGAACGTGCAGACTCTGCAGACAGTGACTCAAGCCGGGAATCGAACTTGGGATCCTGGCACTGTGAAGCCACAGTGCTGACCACTGTCCTACCGTGCCACCCATAATGTGCATGTTAGGTGGATTGGCTGTGCTAAATTTGCCCAATAGCATCCAAGATGTGTCGGTTATGGGGCACGGGGTTGGACCTGGATGAGTTATAGAACCATTAGTGCAGAGAAGGAAGCCATTCAGCCTATTGAGTATGCACCGACCCTTGGAAAGAGTACCCTACTTAATCCCACGCTCCGACTCTATCCCAATAACCCCATCTAACCTTTTGGACACTAACGGACAATTTATCGTGGCCAATCAGGGGCTGGTTTAGCACAGGGGGTTAAACATCTTGTAAAGCAGAACAAGGCCAGCGGGTTCAATACCCGTACCAGCTTCCCCAAATCGGCGCCGGAATATGGCAACAGTAACTTCATTTGAAGCCCACTTGTGACAATAAGCGTTTTTCATTTTCAATCCACCTAACTTTCACATCTTTGGGCTGTCGGAGGAAATCCACGCAGACACGGGGAGAACACACAGACGCCACACAGTCACCCAAGTTTGGAATTGAACCCGGGTCCCTGCTGCTATGAGGCGGCAGTGCTAACCATCAAGCCGCCGCTGTTCGGTGCAGGCCTGAGGGACCGAATGGCCTCCTTCTGCACCAGCAGGGATTTCTGTGGAGGTGTCGGCATCAATCAATCAATGCACCTTGCAGAGCGGGTGAAAGGAGCCCGAATCAGCTCAGCCAACGTGAATAGCCTTTTCAGCTCTCAGAACCAACGCAGGGTGAGCACCGAGTTTCAATGGGCTTGATCGAGGGGGCGGGGCTAGGTGTGGGGGGGGGTGAATGCCAACAGCCGATTGGCTGAGGCGGCTGCCAATCATCCTGAGTGACGCCGGGCGCCATCTTGCGGGCGGAGTGGGGATAAAATGGCGGCAAACGGAGAGCGGCTCGTCGGCCAGTGAGGGAGCCGCGCCGGTCCCGAAATAAAACACCAGAAGATAGAGGGGGAAGAGAGAGAGAGGAAAAAAAAGATAAAGTATCGGGGCTGGATCGTCACCGTGGTTTAATTTTCCGATTCCTACTGTCGGCGCCGCTTTGTGAAGCATGGACCGGCTGGCGCCGTTCGGCAGTGAGTAGCCCCCGGTCCACCACCATTGGGGAAGGGTGGGGATAGTTGGCCGGCTGGAGCATCGGGCCTTTCCTCAGGCCTGTACGGCAGCTGCGCTGACAACGAGCCGAGGGGCGATTTTTTTTTTCCCCCTCCAAATAAAAATCCCCCCACCCAACGTGCGATGTGGAAGAACAAAACAAACGTGTCGGCGGAAAATAAATCAGTAGAAATCGCAGCCCGGATCATGGAGCAGTTTGTTTTTAAAAGTATGAATCGTTAAGTCGGAGAGGCGTCCTTCCATCCACTGGCAGGTCGATCCTCTTCCTCCTCTCTCCACCACGGATAAACCGTCCCCGCCTTGTTCAGGTCGAATTCCAACCCTCTTCTGCTTCTCGCCCCCCTCGACTCATTTTGTAGAGAGAAAAAACACGAAAGAGAGCGCTGCAAACTAGGAAGGATGTCCGGCGAGCTCCCTGCCTCCCAAGTCGACAGAAGACGGCCACGTGTGCCGTGTGTTATTTGCTCTCTCTCGCTTCTGATGGCGGTGGAGGGGAAATGCAGGCGAGCTTGGCCTCCACCTGCGTGTGTGGGTGGGGCAACAAGTCTGCAACTTGTCAAATGGTCTCAGCCTTTTGGCTAAGATTTGAGAGTGAGGTCAAGTGTAATGCCTGGATCCGGTATGTGTCTCTCTTGGGACGGTGGATTGGATTCAATTTGAATTGGTTTTTTGGAGCAGGAAAGGAGCTGGATGCCCCTATCCACACTCTGAGCTCTGGTTTCGTAACTGATAAAGTAATTTATTTTTTTTAAAAAGCAATCTGAAATAAAACCAGAAAACGCTTTTGAGATGTAGTCGCTGTTGCTGTGGGGGGAAACCAGGCCATCTTATAAGACATGGGAGTGGAAGTAAGGCCATTTAGCCCATCGAGTCCACTCCACCACTCAATCATGGCTGATTTCAACTCCATTTACCCGCTCTCTCTCCATAGCCCTTATTTCCTTGAGATATCAAGAATTTATCAACTTCTGTCTTAAAGACACTCAACGTCCCGGCCTCCACCGCCCTCTGTGGCAATGAATTCCACAAACCCACCACTCTGGCTGAAGAAATTTCTCCTAATCTCTGTTCTAAAGTGACTCCCTTTTATTCTAAGGCTGTGCCTCCGGGTCCTAGTCTCCCCTGCTAATGGAAACAACTTTTTTGCACACAGCAAGTTTGATAATGACCAGATAATCTGAGAGCAGACTTGTATATTTTTCATAATAGGATCCGGCAAAACACCATCTTTCAACATCAGGATGTGGTGCAGCGGTTAGCAGTGTTGCCTCGTGCCGCTGAGGACCAGGGTTCGATCCCTGTCCTGGGTGACTGTCCATGTGAAGTATGCACATTCTCCCCATGTCTCATCCCCACAACCCAAAGATGTACAGGGCAGGTGAATTGGCCGTGCTAAATTGCTGCTTAATTGTGGGGACAAAAGAATTGGGTACTCTAAATTTATTTCTTTAATAAATAAACATCTGAATTTTATTTTGTTGGGTTTTTGAATGTACCTTTTTATTATCCAGCCACAAAAACACATGTTTGTTTTGATTTTAGACAGATAACTGACATACGACTGCGTCTCCTGCTCGAGAGAGCGATGTGAACATTTTTTTGGGGGGAAAGAATGAGGTGGGCAGGCTTGTAAATTAAATCAATAAGGCATGTAAGAATCTAGGTAGCAATTTCAAGGGTGAATCAGGATGGGCAACAAATGCCACCCATCCCTGCCAGTGATATCCACATTCCCATCAAGCAATACAAAAATGATTGGTGCTGTGACTTATTGGGGTTGAAGAGCCTGGTGCTGTGACTTATTGGGGTTGAAGAGCCTATCTCCTATACAGGAGATCCTGAGTTCAAATTTCAGTGGGGCCTTCACATGCTTATTCTCCACATGACTTTAAATCAACCCAATGAAGTCCCCGACACGCACTCGGAGCCATGTATTCCTACAAAGCAGCCCGATTGGATCAATATTAACTTTTGTGGTTAATGCACAAAGAAGTACTTTGAATTTAAAGCCCTGGAGAAGGACCATGTGATATACACCAGTACACATGAGGCCTTTGACATCAGGTGAGTGTCACAAGGCTGGGTGCTTCTTCACCCCCAGGAACGACCTGTTGGCTTGGCTTGTTCAGTTTCCTTTGCCATTTTGTTTAGGTTACAGGGCTCCACCATAGACATAGAACTTACAATGCAGAAGGAGGCTATTCGATCCATCGAGTCTGCACTGGCCCTTGGAAAGAGCACCCCACTTAAGCCCACACCTCCGCTCCATACCTGTAACCCAGCAACCCCACCCCCTTTGGACACTAAGGGTAATTTATCATGGCCAATCCACCTAACCTGCACATCTTTGGACTGTGGGAGGAAACCGGAGCACCCGGAGGGAACCCACACAGACATGGGGAGAATGTGCAGACCCCATACAGACAGTGACCCAAGACGGGAATCGAGCCTGGAGCTGTGAAGCGACAGTGCCACCCTAGGGCCTGTTCTTCTCCCCTCCCCCTCCCTTATTTTTGTTTTGTTTAGTAATCTTTTTTATTCAAAAATAATGCAAAGCAGGTTCACGCAATGCTACAGGAGACTTAAAGATGAAATTTGGGATTGGAGAATTTATTTTGCAAACTGATCTGATTTTTTAAACCTGTAAATTTACTTTGTTTTGACATGGAATTACTTGGACTTAAAAACAGGTCGCTGCAAATATTTATATAGCACACTAAGTCTCCTCCCACTCTACTTCCCACCCTGCTTCTGTATCTCTCTTTCCTTCGCCCTGCAAATAAACTTTATCCCACATATGCAAGTCATATTTTGAAATAAATTTACCGAAACACAAAAGCAGCAAACCCAGCAGGCCAGCCAGCATCTGTGGGGAGGATATTTATGATTTCCAATGTTTTTGTTTTTTTATTTCCTGCATTACTACTGCTTCCATGAGATAATTATCGGAGAAGGTGAGCCATTCCTTAACACCCTCCTCATCCTATCAAAATAAAATTCAGATGTTGAAGGATGATGTTTTGCAGTATCCTCTAAAGCAATCAGATCACCAGTCAGGCTTTATAGCTGGGAAAACATATATTACACCAGGAGGGGTTTCTGTGGTATGAATAGATATAAAAAGTACTTAAAATCCTCTCGCTGCAAATTGCCGTGTCCTCTTGTATTTATTCTCCCCTTCTTCCCTGCCACATTTTTGAATGTACCTTTTATTACCAGTCACAAAACCACATGTTTGGATTTTTAACAGATAACTGACCTATTACTTTTATTCTGAAGTTTTCTGCATCTCCTGCTAGAAAGCCATTTTTTGAAAAATAAATGGACATTGTGAAAACAAATGCTGCACACGTTCAAAGCACCTTTTTGTAATCCTGTACTTTGCTTCCAAATTTTAAACAACACCTAGTTTTCCATTCCACAGTCTGAAGTAATGAAATCAGAACAGGGAAGTGCCTCCCATATGCTGTGTACAAAAGCAAAATACCGCGGATGCTAAAAATCTAAATTTTTATATGTGCTGGAAATGCTCAGCAAGGTAAACAGTGTTTGTGGAGAGAAATAGTGTTTCAGGTCAATTACATTTCGCCAGGACTGGAAAAAGATACAGAATAGGTTTTAAGCATGATCAGAGGCAGGGAAAGAAGGTTAGAATGAAAGGTTAAATCTTAACAAGAGGGAGCAATTATGTAACAAAATTCATAATATTTTGTCATTTAATAATCCCTGCTTTCCTCCCTTTAAAAGACCGTCGCTATTGTTCTTTCCGCTTTCTCCCCCCCCCCCCCATTTACCTGCCCCTATATTTGCTAACCTCTGTAACATTTTCCATTTCTAATGACAGGGCATCAACCTGAAATTTTAATTTTGTTTCTCTGTGGTGTTGCCAGACCTGCTGAGTATTTCTAGCATTTTCTGTCCATAAACTGCGTTTTTCCTATTTATTTCCCATTCCCAAATCAGAAGCTCCAGAATATAGTAATGAGAATTTGTAATAATAAAGTGTGTATAGATTATTTTTGTTACTAATCTGATTGTCATATTGACACTGTTTTAAAAATTAGTTTGAATTATTATGCTTTAACATGAGGTCCATATATATATATATATATTTCTTTGTCAATGCTCAAACTGCTGCTACTACCACTGACAGGCTTGTAACCACCTATAGTCCGGCCAGTGTTACACAGCTCAAAATACTCTCTTCAGACATAAAATTGTTAAGGATGGAAAGTCTACATTTGGGCAGCTGAGTGTTTTTTTTCATAAAGCCAAAATACTGTGGATGCTGGAGATCTGAAACAAAAAAACAGAAAGTGCTGGGAAAACTCCTATCAGTCTGGTGGCATCTGGAGAGAAAGAGTTAACATTTCAAGTTCAATATGACTCTTTATGGGTTTTAAATGCTTAGTGTGGCAATTGCACATGTCCACTTTGACAATTTACTGAGACTGACTCTGAAGAGGTGGGGTGGGTGTTGAAGTAGCTCGGGATGACTGCATGAAAATTTAGCAATTCCATTCTTACACTTTTATCGAAAGTTGATTAGTGACATGAATGCATAGTGTGAATGTTTTTTTTTTAAACAAATTTCGAGTACCCAATTCTTTTTTTTTCCAATTAAGGAGCAATTTAGTGTGGTCAATCCACCTACCCTGTATATCTTTTGGGTTGTAGGAGTGAGACCCACGCAGACACAGGGAGAATGTGCAAACTCCAAACGGACTGTGACCTGGGGCCGGGATCGAACCCAGGTCCTTGATGTTGTGAGCCAACAGTGCTAACCACTGTGCTGCCCATGTATACTCAATGTTTTACAGTTTTCAGAGTTGGTAATTGCTGAATCATCGTGATCTGATTTTATTTCAGGTGATCCCTTTGATCAACCACCATGTCGTGGATGCTCTTCTTACCTGATGGAACCCTACATAAAGTGTGCAGACTGTGGACCTCCTCCACTGCTTATATGTTTACAGGTACATAAACAAAGTTTATATGAGACTGCAGGGAACAGGTTCCTCTTTCTTGCTTACATTTAACATTATTCAATTGCAGTATTCTATTGTAAGTATCATCACACAGAATAATACAGTTCAGAAGAGGCTCTAATACAGTTCAGAAGAGGCTCTTTGACTCATCAAGTCTATACCAACGCATGAAAGACAACTGACCTGCCTACTTAATCCCATTTACCAGCACTTGGCCCATAGCCTTGAATGTTATGACATGCCACGGTGCTTTTTTAAAGGATGTGAGGCAACCCACCTCTCCCATCCTCCCAGGCAGTGCATTCCAGACCGTCACCACCCTCTGGGCAAAAACGTTTTTCCTCATTCCCCCACTAAACCTCCTGTCCCTTATCTTGAACTTGTGTCCCCTCATAACTGACCCTTCAACCAAGGGGTACAGCTGCTCCCTATCCACTTGACAATGCACCTCATAATCTTGTACACCTCGATCAGGTCTCCCCTCAGTCTTCCCTGCTCTAGGGGAAACAACCCAAGCCTATCCAACCTGTCTCCATAACGTAAATGTTCCATTCCAGGCAACATCATGGTGAATAGCCTTTGCACCCCCTCCAGTGCAATCACATCCTTCCTATGATGTGGCGAACAGCATTGCACACAGTACTCCAGCTGCGCCTCACCAAAGTTCTATACAAATCCAACATGACCTCCCTGCTTTTGTAATCTATGCCTTGATTGATAACAGCAAGTGTCCCTTTTGCCTTTTTCACCACCCTATTAACCTGCCCTCTTATCTTCAGAGATCTATGGACAAACACGCCACGGTCCCATTGTTCCTCGCAACTTCCCAGTGTCAGGCCATTATGTGAATACTTCCTTGTCAAATTACTCCTTCCAGAGTATATCGCCTCACACTTTTCAGGGTGAAATTCCGTCTGCCCCCTTTCTGCCTATTTGACCCATCTATATCTTCCCCTAACCCCAAGTCCCTCAACTTCACTGATAGCCCCTGGCCAATCTTTGTGTCACCCACAAACTTACTGATCCTACACCTCACATAGTCATCTGTCGTTTATATAAATGACAAATTATAGGGGGCCCAGCACAGATCCCTGAGGTATGCCACTGGACACTAGCTTCGAGTCACTAAAGCAGCCATCTGTCTCCTAGAGCTATGCCAATTTTGAATCCACCTTATCAAGTTGCCCTGTATTCCATGTGCATTTGCCGCCTTTATAAGTCTCCCATGGACCGGCACAGTGGTTAGCACTGCTGCATCACAGCTCCAGGGACCCGGGTTCAATTCCAGCCTCGGGTGACTGTGAGGAGTTTGCACTTTCTCCCCGTGTCTGTGTGGGTTTCCTCCATCAGTCCAAAGATTGGGTTATGGGGACAGGATGGAAGAGTGGGCTTAAGTAGGATGCTCTTTCCAAGGGCCTGTGCAGACTCGATGAGCAGAATGGCCTCCTTCTGCATTATAAATTCTATGATCCTATGTGGGACCTTGTTAAAGGCTTTGCTGAAATCCATGTGAACTATATCAACTGCACCTGGTCATGTGCTCAAAAAATTCCCCCTTTCGACAGGTTCGGCCTGCAAAGTTTGAATGATTCTCAGCTCAGTTTTCAGACCAAGAACGTCAGCATTTTCCAATCTTTCAAAAAAGTGTATTCCTTTCTCAGAGTCATGTAGTCAATGCATAGATTGGCCTGGGCAAGCCCTTAATCCATCTCCTTTCTTGTTCCAAAAATTAAATCCCATTCGTGGTCCCACAACAGAGACATACGAGATCCAAGCTGACAAGACCAGGCATTGCACCTGATCTCCTGTGCTTGACCTTCGCCAAAAGGCCGAGAAGTGATCTGTCATCTTCATGTCTAGCCCACCAGACCTGACACCCTAACCCCCAACAACCTCCTCTAACTCCACACTAAAAGTACAATTTTTGCAATAATAAATGATGCCACAAAATACTTAAGGAGTGTCTCCTTTGAGTTGAACAAAATCCAAAAGTGATAGTCATAGCAAAAAAAAAATTTTTTCCTTAAATCAGAAAAACCATCGTCTTTGAAACTTGGGAATTGTAATCTTTTATGTTTTGTGATTCTGCTGTAGTTTGATGCCTGAACTTGAAAACTAGGCTTTGCTTCCTTTTGATGTCCAATTTTATGCTTGAATTTTACTGAATTACTTGCTGGCAATCTCAAGGTAGTGTTTTTTTCTATTCTTATTTGGGATGTGAGTTTCACTATCCAGGCCAGCATTTGTTGCCCATCCTTTATTGCAAGCTGGTGATCAACCACATTGAACCGCTGCAGTCCATCTGGTATATTTACAGTACATCCCACAGTGCTGTTAAGGATGGAGATACAGGATTTTGACCCACCGACAGAGAAGGAATGATGATGTAATATCAAGTCAAAATGGTTTGTGCCTTTAAGGGGATCTTGCAGATGATGGTGTCTGCTGCATCTGTGGCCTTTGTCTTTCAAGGTGACAACGGTTGTGGTTTAGAAAGTACTAACGAAGCACCCTTGACCAGTGGCTGCAGTGCATCTTGTACACCTTCCCTCACTGCTCCAGTGGTGGAGGGAATGAATGCTTAAGGTGCTGGATGAAGTGCTGATCAAGCAGGCTACTTTGTCCTCGATAGTGTCTAGCTCAGGTGCCCAAAACATGAATTGTGGTTGATTGGTCGATGGGGGATTAGTATGCAGTAGACGGTGTGCTTTCTACAAACGATGCGTGCATGGAGTTGGCGCACCTACAGTGCATGCTTGCTACATATGTGCTGAGTCAGCACACAAACGGTGAACACTTTGTGGCATTTTCTCCATGGAAAGGTGTATGCCGATAATGAATAGAAACTGCATTATATACTTTTGTGCATTTTGGTGAAGGCGGCTGCAAAAGTCTTGCATTCGATGCTTGCCATGGGTTGAAAGCAACATGCAGTTAGCACATATTTAGAATATTTTCACCTGTTAACTTTGTTTGGCGAGGTACAAACAACAATGTACCTGTCATGATACCACCATTGCCAAAACCCTCAGCACTTCCTTGTTCCGTATCCCTCTATACCCATCCTATCCATGTGTTTGTCAAGATGCCTCTGACGTCGTTAATGTATCTGCTTCCACAACCTCCCCAGGCAACGGGTTCCAGGCACTCCCCACCCTCTGCGTAAAAAAACCTGCCTCGCACATCTCTAAACTTTGCCCCAAGGACCTTAAACCTATGCCCCCTGGTGACTGACCCCTCCACACTGGGAAAGAGTGCCTGCCCATACCTCAATCCATGCCCCTCATAATCTTGTAGACCTCTTATCAGGTCACCCGCAACCTCTGTCTTTCGAATAAGGGGTGTTTGCATTGACAACATTGCAGCCTATGTTCACCTGCACTTAGTTCCAGAAATGAGCCACCACGTGAATCTGGACACGCCTGGCTCCCTCACCACCTGATATGCCCAACTCGCACCTCAGCTGTTCGCTGCTTTTAAAAGCTCCCTTAACATTTACTCCCAGTCAAGAAACGAGGATGACAGCACAGAGATCTACTTCTCAATTTGGGGATGCCGATCTGGCCAGGCTTCTCGACGCTGTAGATGACCCTGTTCCCCCGAGGGGGGTCCGACAATCAGCAGCAGGATCAGCAATGCTGCCTTGGAGGCAGTGACAGCTGAAATGAGTGTGGGTAGCATGACGAGGAGGACTGCCGTCCAGTGTCGGAAGAAGACAAACTACCTCTATTGTGCTGCATGGGTAAATGCCATCTTTCCCATGGCATCAATCCTGCGAGCCAGCCCTCAATTCTCTTCTCTTCCCCCCCCCCCACCCTTAAAATCCACTGGCTGACACCTCCCAACATCAAATCTTCAGGTTTGTTCCTCGGCACCCCTGGCACCCACCAGCACAACCCCTTCATGTCTAGGTGTGGTGCCCGCACGTGCCACCTGCTATAGATCCTCCTAACCGATCAAGCATGCAGTTCCCAATGTCCTCTCTTTCTCCCGGTAGGAGACAATTAACCTTTCCCTCTTATTATGGGCTAAGATGCCCGGGGGGGGGTGTCCTAGAGATCCAAGTCCTCACCCCTATGAGGAACTGGCCCTGGAGATCGCGGGATTGCCAGAGGAGAAAGCAGTGACCCATGGTGAGGTCGGCCTGCGCCAGAGAGGTGAGGATCCACTGCCACTTCATCCAGATGACATGAGTTGTTGATGTCCCTCAAAATTATCCTTCCCTTTCACTGACCATGTGTCCATTGTCTTGCAGGATCACCATCTGATGAGGCCGGGCCATCCAGAGTCATATCCTGCCTCCTGCCACCCATGAGACCACCAAGGAGGAGAACTCCGAAGAGAACATCGGCGATGCATCACAGCTATCACCCACACCTTCCACCAGCGCAGAGACACACACCTCGGTGGGTGACATGAGTGGTCAGGCTTCGGGGACATTTTCTGGTGTGCACCACACAGTTGCTGATGCACATTTGGTGGAGGCAGGGACACCCAAGGGAGATAGCATTCAGAGGTCTGCTGGATCCCAGGACTCAGCAAGTTCCTAGCCAGGTGTCCGACCTCTGGACAAGGTTCTCCCAGAGCTGATGGAGATGATAGAACACCAATTGTGACAGTCAGTAGGGGGTGTCACCGGCATTTCAGTGATTGCAAGACCGATTGGAGGAGTCCCAAAGCCTTCAGGCTCAGGAATTGGCGCCGGTCATGCTTGTCATCCAGGCCAAAACTGCTAGGGTGGTGGCCGCAGTGGAAAACCTGGAGCGCGGCATCCGTGCCTTGAGTGGTGGTGTCCAGGGCATGGTTTAGTCTGTGATGATCATGGCTGAGGGACTCATCATCATGTCCCTGTCGATGAAGGATGTGTCCCAGATGCAGGTGGACATTGCTGAGGCACTCCAGAGCATGACCCACTGAGGACCATCATTCAGAGCGTCAACACCATGGTGCAGACAATGGGAGTCCTCCAGGACTGGCAGTGCCAGGTGACTAAGAGGCTTCTGGAGCTCATTCTGTGTATCCCTCCATCCCACGTAGGCATCCAGGAACCCTCGGGGAGGAGGACGCGCTGGAGTCCAACCCAGGGCATCCCACCAAGGAGACTAAGGCGGTCTCCAGTTCTTAATTCCCCCCCCCCCCCCCCCCCCCCCCCCCCCCCCCCCCCCCCCCCAAAACATCCACACACACACACATCGGCCCAACTCGAGGGCAGAACAGGGTGGCATGGCCCTCCAGCTCCAGCCCCTCCAGAGGACAACCAAGGGCTTCAAAGGCCACAGGGCATGGAAAGCAACGGGCTGCCTCCACCTTTGATGTGCATCCTGAGGACACACCTAGAGGTAGCACTAGACCATAGAGGATCAAGGAGAGTGAGGAGCACTGAGTGGACCCTGTAAGGTGAGGTCAGTATCCATTGATAGGGGGAATGGAAATCAGTCACATTAAATATGTTCACTATTAAAACATTTCACGACTTCCGGTGACGGGCGGGAGGCGGCCGCACAATGGAGAGCTCCCATTCGGCAACGGCATTTTCGGGGCTTTAAGCCCAGTCCCAGGGTCCACAGAGGCGGCAGAAGCAGGGAGAAGGCACGGAGGAGGCACAGTGAAGACACAGGAGGAAAAAAGAACAAAGAAAAATGTCGAAGGTGAGCAAGAAAACGGCCGGAAAAAAAAACAGCTGAAGGTCTGTCGGGGAGTGGAAAGGTCGCCGCAGGGTCACCAAGGAAAATGGAGGCTGGAGCACCAGGGAAGGCCGCACTGCTTACGGCTGAAGAAATAACTACGGTGATGGCTGCGGAATTTGAAAAGCAGTTGGCGCAGATTGCGAAATGCATGGAGACGGTGAGGAAGGAGATGAGGGAGGTTTTGAGTGTGCTGGTGGAGGAGGCGGTTTCCCCGGTGAGGACAGAGGTGGCGAGCGCAGTGGCGGAGGTGCGAGAGCAAGGGGAGGCGCTGAAGGAAGTGGAGGAGACGTTAGTGCAGCACGGTGATCAACTTGCCTCGATGGGGAAAGAGATGCGGAAGGTGATGGATACTAACAAGGATCTGCGAGGAAAAATGGAAGACCTGGAAAACCGATCCAGGCGACAGAACTTGAGGATTGTGGGGCTGCCGAAGGAGTTGAAGGACCGAAACCGACTGAGTATTTTGCCGCGATGTTGGCAAAACTATTGGGGGAGGATCCCTCCCGATATGAACTGGATCGGGCTCATTGGTCGTGGAGGCCTGTACCAAAGGCGAGTGAGCCGCCAAGGGCAGTGACTGTGCTTCCGTAGGTACAGTGTGAAGGAGAAGGTCCTGAGCTGGGCCAAGCAGAAGCGGGTGGTGCAGTGGGCTGGAGCTGGTACGTGTATACCAGGACTTTACGGTGGAGCTGGCAAGGAGGCGGGCTGCCTTCAACCTGGTGAAGAGGGCACTGTACATTAACAAGGTGTGGTGCGGCATTGCATATCCAGCGAAGCTGAGGGTGACTTACAAGATCAGGGACTTTTATTTTGGAACGGCGGAAGCAGCGGAGGAGTTTGCGAAGGCAGAAGGACTGTGGCAGAACTGACAAATTGAGGAATGGCCATGTGCCGATGTAACCTCATGACTGTATTTTCTTCTTTTTTGTATCACTACGCGCGGGTGTAGAGACTAAAGGAGCCAATGTGGTATATATTTGGACAAGGGAAGGGACGGGACTTTCACTCGAAATGAGGGTTCTTTGGGGTGTAGGTGGATATGCGGGGTTTGTGTGCTAAAAGGGGATCTTTGGGCTTTCCTAGGGCCGAGCAAGTGGGAAAGGGACCCAGGCGGGGGCCTCCACGCTGGCCGGTTTAAGCCGGCCAGTGAACGGGAGTGAGGTGGGGGGAGGGGCTGCGGCCATCGGAGCCTGGCAGAACAGGGTCCGAGTGGTCTAGCCGGGGTGGGAAGGGGGGGGGGAAGAGCTGTGTAAGATTAAGGGTGACTTTTTGTCATTTGTTTATGTAAACATGCGGGTTGAGGTTGGTGGGTAGATGGGATCGTTGTTATTATGGGGACTGACATATCTTGCTGATTATTGTTTATTGTTGATGGATGTAAATGTGGGAGAAAATGTGAAAAAGGAGGAGAATTTAAAAAATTTATTTTTAAAAAATTAAAACATTTCACATCTACCTGGCTAACTGACATGGCTAGCTTTCTCTGCCTGGAGAAAATCAAGTTTGCCCTGAGAGGGTCAATGGTAGGGTTCGTCCGGAGGTGGCCGCCGTTTGTCGACTTCTTTAGGGAAAATTAACCGTCAGCAGAAGGGGGGGGGGGGGGGGGGGGGGAGGGGCTGGGGTTTAGTTTAGTTTAGAGTAGGATGTTAGAAATGGTGGGACCTGTGAGGGAGGAAGACGGCTTTTGCACTATATGTTTATATTTAAATGTACACTGTTCTGTTATTGGTATAAAACTATAAATACCTCAATAAAATGTTTATAAGGAAAAAACATTTCACATCTGATACCTGTAAAGCCTCTATCACTTTACTTTCACAGCGGGACTGCCCCAATCCTCCTTGGTTCAGTGGTCCAAGATGAAAAGCCCCACTGCATATTGCGTCATGAGGATGGGTGTGAGTGCACTGTCAGCAGAAAGACAGGAGTCCAACTTAATCAGATCCTGGGAGCACTTCAGCTTTTCTCACAACAAGTTTGTCACTCTCCTGCCTTGTATAGTACCCCGATGACTGCCAACACAGGCCCCAGCTGATAGTGCCAACACAGGCCCATCGCCCTGGAGTGATGTTACAGAGACCCTTGGAAGGGGAATAGGGTGGTCAGGGATGGAGTGATTGGGGGAGGGGAAGGGGAATGGGTGTTGAGCTGACGGGCACAGCCTCGCCTTAGGAGAATGTGGCAATGACGATGGTCTCCCTGGTCCTCCTGGCATGTCGGACCCTTGCTGCCGCCTTTCTTCCATTCTTTGGTTTGTCCTCCAGCCCCTCCTGCTTGTCATCATCCAGCATGTCGCCCCGCTGCTGTGCCAGATTGTGGAGGGCACAGCAGACCACCACAAGTGGGAGACCCTCGTGGGGGGTGGGGGGGGGGGGGGGGGGGGGGGGGGGGGTTGCTGTAGAGCCGTGGCTCCGGCATCCGAACCACATTTAAGCAGCTTCATGCATCATCATTGACAGCACTGGTGGCAGCTGGGTCTCAATATGGGTCTCTGCCTCAGTCTCACGCCTCCGCACTGGTGTCATCAGCCATGACCTCAGCGGGTACCCCTTGTCCCCAACAAGCCAACCCATCCTCGAAGACACCGGGAATCTCAGTGCTGCAGGATGTAGCTGTGTCATACACACTCCCGGGATAGCAGGCTCACGTGTGTATGATCCTGAGGCGGAGGTCGCACACGATCTGAACATTCAGCGAGCGGAATTCATTCCTGTTAATGTAGGGCACTTCCTGATGCCCCGATGTGTGGAGGGCAACATGCATCCCAGCGCTGGCAGCAAATCCTGCAACCTGGGCATCTTGGCGGGCTTGTCCAGGTCAAAGGTGATAAAGTCAAATGCCCGTGCATACAGAGCATTTGTCACCTCCCAGATGCACCTGTGGGCTGAAGATTGCAAGATGCCATGCAGGTCTCCGCTTGAGCCCTGGAATGACCCGGTGGCATAAATGTTCATTGCTGCAATGACCTTCACGGCACTGGGAGTGGGTGTCCTCCAAAGGTGCCATGTCTGCGAGGATGCGGCATCGGTGCCGCACTCACTCTCTGCGGCATATGCTGCCTGACAACTCGTGGAAGGAGCAACTACTCCTGCACAACTTGCCATGTCGCTGGACTCCCCTTCTGGCCGCCTACTCAGCCTGATGCCGGCGGGTCTTCAGGATATGCGTCTGCCCCCTGTACATGCGGTGCTGCTTCCAGCCTGCGATTGCCGTCTTCAGCGTCTGCCCGCCTCGGCTGCGGCAAGCACAGCAAGAGCAACCTCCATGGGCCTCTACACCAGCAAACATACTTGTATCTGGAAGGAATTGGCGATGGAGAGGGACCAATAATCTGTTATGGCGAACCCTCAAATCCCCCAAGCCTCCCCCACCCTTAGCCTGACTGTCCCGCCTTCTCTCTCTGTGCCTTCTAGCACCTTCTAGCAAGCTAGTTGTGTTGGCAAACCCTCGCTCTGCTCACTCCCTCCCGGCCAGATCAGGAACCCCAGACGTCTGCCAGCAACATTTGGGAGATCGTGCTCAGCTGTCCTCCGCTCATCCAGACACTTGCCCTTTGGCCACAAGAGCGTCCTCAATGATGAAACCCTATCTTTCGTGTTTGATTGTTGGCAGCTGCCTCTATGGTGCTGACACTCCTAGAGTACAAGCACATTTTTTCAAGCATCAAAGATTGCAGGACACCCAGTCCACTAACCATCCTCTCAGATATGGGGCCTGTTCCTTTCAACCGGGCACTTAGTTCAGGAGCGTGAATTCCTATCACAACTAATAAAGGCTACCTATTCATTTTGCAATAGCCTTCAGCTGTGAAGCTGAAGGCTGCACACAAGAGGGTGAAATTGACTTTCATGAGAGAAGCTGCAGCAGGGCTCTGTCCTGGGAGAGTTTGATGGAGAGACAGGCTGCAGGTTGTGGTTGCCCCTGTTATGGGTCTCCACAATATTTTAAAGTTGGCTTGAGAGACCTCACAAATGCAAAGCCCCTCACTCCCAACCTGGACCTCTCCAGTCCCCTGAACAACCCCAACCCCTAAATGGCACCCCAATCCTCCCTGAGCACTGGGGAAGCAGCTTTGGTGTCCTTGTGCTGCATGCTGATAAATGGAAAGAGCTACTCACTTCCCCTCTGTAGCCATTGCGCCAGCTTCCATTTTTGTAAAGAAGTATTAGAAAAGAAAAGAAGAAAAAATAATATTGTCACAAGTAGGCTTCAATGAAGTTACTGTGAAAAGCTCCTAGTTGCCACATTCTGGCGCCTGTTTGGGGAGGCCAGTACAGGAATTGAACCCGCGTGTGCTGCCTTGTTCTACATTACAAGCCAGCTGTTTAGCTCACTGTGCTAAACCAGCCCCTTATTAAACATCGCGTGACTTCTTGCTGGGTACCTCCCTGGAGGCCACTGCATTCAACTTCAACCTCGCTAATGAATTGAAATGAATGCAAATTATGCTTAATGACCTTGCCATTTTGGGGCAAAATCCGGAACTCCATCGGGAGCAGGCAGGATGAGTTGCAAAATGGATTGTGCCTGGCACAAATCTTGAATTTGGTCTCCCGCGATTCACCCGGAGTGCCCGGATTGGTGCCAGGTACAACATGGTGGTTGAATCGCACCTAATATACCATATTACTGCTACTGAGGGTACAGATGCTTTTGTAATGTATCCGTATTTGAATTTCCCTATGGAGGAGGGTGGGTATCTACCACACTGGTAGGTAGTGTCGAAAATATAGATCTAAATCTGAAGTCTGAGCACCTCTGGCCTAGCATCCTGTGTTGGAGCTGCACTCATCTAGGCAAGTGGAGGGTATTTCTTCACACTGCTGACTTGCGCCTTCTAGATGATGGACAAACGTTGGGGAGACAGGAGGTTAGTTACTTACTGCAGAATTCCCAGCCTCTGACCAGCACCACAGTATTTATATGGCTAGTCCAATTAATTGACATGATGACACAGCATTAAGCCTTAAAATTCACAACTGCTTTGTATTGAAAAACATTGTAAAGGATGGGAAATTAGGCATCGATTTGGAAGATTGGTCACAATATTGGGAGATAAAAGAAAAGGTAGGTGATTTTCTGAAGAACTCTTAACGTTATTTTAATCAAAATAAACTTTGGTATGAATGCTTGATAAGATCTCTATAGAATGCCATTGGGAGATTAAGAGGAAGTAAAGCATTTTAAATGCTTCATTCTTCTGTTTTAGTGCTTTACAAGAGGGTTTGAGTACAAGAAGCATCAAAGTGACCATAGTTATGAAATAATGGTAAGTGCAGAACCTTTTAAAATTCTCCTTTACCTTGGAATTGGGAATTGAATACAGAATTTATTTTGTAACTAAGAAAGTTCAACTTGCCCCTTATTGTTTCTCGTAAATCGATAAGTCTCTCTATGCAATTCTGAGATGGAGTGTTTGTTTCATTTATCTAGAGTTTATAACATTTTTTACTGCACCAAACATTAACGGGCATTAAATATTAGATATGGATCAAGGGTTGAGAGATAGTCTTGTCTGGTTTAGCACACTGGGCTAAACAGCTGGCTTGTAATGCAGAACAATGCCAGCAGTGCGGGTTCAATTCCCATACCAGCCTCCCCGAACAGGCGCCAGAATGTGGCGGCTAGGGGCTTTTCATAGTAACTTCATTGAAGCCTACTTGTGACAATAAGTTATTATTAGGCACCTCACCATGCAGGTACACCAACTCAGTTGACAAAAATAGGAGAGGAGACCAGAAATAAAAAGGATACATCAGTCTTGGGTTTTAAAAGATATATTATAAAGTGAAGACCAAGTAATCTGTAGGCTTCCGGATGTTTTTGTCTTCCACGCACTCTCAAAATAGGTTGTGCCAATTTTATTGAACGATGGGTGGCACAGTGGCTAGCACTGCTGCCTCACAGCTCCAGGGTCCCGGGTTCAATTCCGGCCTCTGTTGACTGTGTGGAGTTTGTGCTTTCCCCCCCGTGTATGGGTTTCCTCCCACAGTCCAAAGATGTGCAGGTTAGGTGGATTGGCCATGCTAAACTGGTCCTTTGTGTCCAAAAGGTTAGGTGGGGTTACGGGGATAGGGTGGAGGCGTGGGCTTAATTGGGGTGCTCTTTCCAAAGGGCCGGTGCAGACTTGATGGGCCGAATGGCCTTCCTCTGCACTGTAAATTCTATGAACAGTTTGTGGTAGAAATTTTAGTTCAATGAATGAAAATGATTATATTTTCCCACCTCCAATTCTTCCTGTTGGGTCAACTACAACATGCTAGATTTTCACAAGTTTACAAAAGAAATTCAATTCTCTACATAAAACATTCTATCAATTCGACAAATGGTGATGGTTGTAAATCTAATTTTCTTCTTTCCATGACCTGTATGCAGACATCTGATTTCCCCATTTTGGATCCAAACTGGACAGCTCAGGAGGAAATGGCATTACTTGAGGCTGTGATGGACTGTGGTTTTGGAAACTGGTAACATAACTCATTGCTTTGCTTGAAACACAAATATTAATTCACTCTTTTCTAGTGAACTTTATTCTCTGCTAAAATTTGAATTCATAATGGTCCTTACACAGTGCATGGACTTTTTGTGACTAAGCTAGAAGCTTGTAGCTACCTTTGCTGCTCTCTGCTCCCATTTCCCCTGCTCAACAAGCCAAACATTTCCCCACCTTAGTACTGAGCCCTGCTTATTTTTTATACTTTTTGCATCACCCCCCCCCACACACACACACACACACACACACACAACCCACCCATAATGTTCTCTCTACAAGTTCAGCTCAGTACATGAGATCCAGCTCCTGCTCCTTTGACTCCTACCCCCATTAAACCTCTCCTCCAGGCTAGCTGATTTTATAATTAACAGCCTCTGATCCCCTCCATTCTAGCAGAACTGTATTTACCACCCACTTCTGGAATAAACCATCCTTGCTGTACTTGCAATCTACGGTTTTGATTCCACTTCTTATTTCTTCTCCAAAGAACTATGTTTTACCTCCCAAATGCATGCTGATACCTCCTGCAACATAGTTGAACCCTTCAATTAGTCTTTCATTTCTCCCATAGCAAGGAAATACACTAAACAGAGTTGCAGCCAAAGTCTTTGAGCTGAGGACCTTCTCAACCTATTTTGACATTATCAACCACAGTATCTCTGTTGCCCTCGTCCATATCCGAGGTTGGTGAACTCCTGGGTTCAAAACCTATCACTACACACTGACCCTTCCAAGAATTCTCTGCCAAGATAGTTTGTAACTATCCTAGTAACACACTTTATTATTTAGTTATGTACTGGAAAAATACTATACAACACACCTATTAACTACCACTTTTTAAAAATCTCTCTTTTGAAGGCAAGATGTAGCCAACCAGATGCGGACAAAATCCAAGGAAGATTGTGAGAAACACTATATGAAACATTTTGTTAACAATCCCCTATTTTCTTCCACTTTACTGAGTTTGAAGCGGTCTGAAGAAACCAAAGACCTTGATACAGCAATCACATTTAGATGTGAGTATTCATTAACTTTGAAATTCTAGAAGTGTTGGAGGGGAATCAAACTGGAAGATGATGTCCCCAGTGACTGAACTGTGGCTGACCTTTGAAAAGGCTTAGGGGTCTCCTCTGATGGCTCATTAAGCTTACCCAGTGAGTAATTGAGCTATATAGGTGAGGAAGATCAAAGGTTTGATCCTCCATATCTGCAGAGTTGCTGTCCCTCTTCCCAGATCCAGTAGGAGTACTACAGTTGGCTTTGGTGTTCTACGACATTGAAAGGGGCAAGTCTGTTGGGTTCCTGGGGGAATTCCAGGTGCTGACTTGATCAGGTTTGACTGTGATGTCCACCCAAGGTGAGTAGCCTGTTGTCACTGTGCATCTGTGAATATCATGCATTGAAGCACTAGTTCTCAAACAAGTAATAGCTACTGGAGGCTAGCACATATTTCTTATAACTGCCCAAGATATTGTAATCTTGTACCAAAATAGGTCTTAGCCAAACTTCTTCTGATGGAGCTTTTGTAAAAACAAATGCAAATCTGAAGTAAAAGACAAAATACCAGAAGTGTGCAGACGGTCAATCAATATCTGAAAGAGAAAACCAGGTTAATGTTTCAAATGTGAACCTTCCATCAAAAAACACTGCTTGTGTTTCCAAGGGTGGAGAGGGAACCTTATGGACTGTCTTGCATTGGGAATTAATTTTTAGTCTTCTGTTTGTGACTACCATAAAATATAATTTGCATTTGTTTCCCCATTTAATCACAGCTTGTGATGATCCACCCAGACCAGCGTTTGATTCTGCAGTGTCAAGGGATATGGCAGGGTATATGCCAGCACGAGCAGACTTTGTTGAGGTAAATTCTCTATTTTACTTGGATTGTGAAACAAATTTATGAATCAATGTTAAAAAGAGTAGAACAAATGTAACCACTTGTAATTTTTAAAAAAGATCAAAGCCCAGAGAATGATTATACTGTGGAACTTGTTACCACATGGAGTAGTTGAGGGAAATAGTATAGGTGTACTTGAGGGAAATAGGAATAGAAGCCTCTGCTGATAGGATTAGAATGACCATAAGACATCGGAGCAGAATTAGGCATTTGGCCCATCGAGTCTGCTCCGCTATTCAACCATGGCTGATATTTTATCATCCCCATTCTCCTGCCTTCTCCCCATAACCCCTGATCCCCTCATTAATCAAGAACCTATCTATCTCTGTCTTAAAGACACTGTGAATTGGCCTCCACAGCCTTTTGCGGCAAAGAGTTCCACAGATTCACCACCCTCTGGCTGAAAAAATTCCTCCTCATCTCTGTTGTAAAGGGTCGTCCCTTTAATCGGAGATGGTGTCCTCTGGTTCTAGTTTTTCCTATAAGTGGAAACATCCTCTCCACGTCCACTCTATCCAGGCCTCGCAGTATCTTGTACGTTTCAATAAGATCCCCTCTCATCCTTTTAAACTCCAACGAGTACAGACCCAGAGTCCTCAAACGGTCCTCATATGACATTCTTCATTCCAGGATCATTGTTGTGAACCTTCTCTGGACCATTTCCAAGGCCAGCACATTCTTCCTTAGATATGGGGCCCAAAACTGCTCACAATACTCCAAATGGGTCTGACCAGAGCCTTATACAGCCTCAGAAGTACATCCCTTAGGAGGAGATATGTATGGAGTACATAACTTGGGAGGAGATATGTATGAAGCACCAAGTAACATGTTGTGTACCATGACATAGTGGTTATATTACTGGGCTAATAATCCAGAGGCTTGGACTGATGATCTGAAAAGGTGTGTTCACATCACACAGTGGCAGTTGGGGAATTTAAATTCAGCGAATTAAATAAATTTGAAATAAAAGAAACTTAGTATTAACAGTATCTATTGTGAAACTACCAGATTGTCAGAAGAATCTTAACTGATTCACTAATGTTCTTTAAGTCCTTGCTTGGTCCAGTGGATATTTGACTCCCGACCTACTGCCTTCTGAAATGACGTTTCAAGCTACTCATCCCACCTTCCCAAGCTCAATTGGGGATGAGCAATAAATGTTGGTCTCACCAATGACGCCCACACCCTGAATGAATAAATATAAAGAAGCATTAACACCAACGTAGTAAAGTTGGGCCAAATGGTCTGGTTGTGCTGTAAACTCTTTGTAATATGCAATTTTATGTAAAATCATTGTACAAATGGCTAATTCTGCATAATTCCATGAAACACTTAAATATTTACTTATTTCCGCAAGTAAAAAGGCTTTCAATGGTGCTCACAATTTGTATCCTTGGTACTCATGCAGTCCTAATAACGTTCATTTTAGAATAGCTGAAAGTTAATTAGAGACGGCTTACTTAATTAAAAGGAGCTTGCTGGCTGATTTTCTTGTTCATTACGTACTTTTATTTGAGATTCTGTTTTGCCTAAGCTGGTCGGTCATGTTTTCCACCAGTGAATTGCATTGGGATGCAGTGCAGTATGTTGTCATATGACGGTGCCCAATTATAATATTTACACTGGTGCTAAAGTATGCTGATATCTTTGGTTTTGACACAGTAATGAGGGTAAATTAGTCACCCTTATATTGTCACCGGGGAGACATGCTCAAAGGGGCACTATTGGAGAGTCACGGTGACGGTATTGAACGCAGGTCCCTGTGGATCAGGGAGTTAGTGGATTTACCTTGTCGTATATTTACTCTTCATCAGATTATCTCAGCTGACCAGTTGCCTGCCAATGATATTGCTTCTCCACTTTTCAATTGCACTTCTTTTTGGAAAAATCTAAAAAAAATGTGAGCAATACTGAAATGTATCCATATATTTTCGTACAGGAATTTGACAATTATGCAGAATGGGACTTGAGGGATATTGATTTTGTAGAAGATGACTCTGACATTTTGCATGGTGAGTTTTTGATTGACCAAAGTACTTTTTGTGAGCCTTGTAAACCCCATCGGCAGGTAACTAAGCTTGATGATATTTTCATGCAAATAGAATTTTCTAATTCTCATTGCAAAACAATCTGCCAGTTGCTGTCTGCTGTGGTAACATGCTATTGCGGATTGGTCATTTTTGTGTAAATTATTCCAGAAATCTGTCATGTTCGTGTTGGGTTTAACTCTGCAAACTACCTGTGTTGCAAACAAAATGTTTCTGATTACCAAGGAATTATAAAACGGGCAACATTTTGTTGCTTCAGAGCCATTTACCCATCAGTCAGTGTAATGTTTTCCCTTCATTATAATGCAGTGCAACATACTACCACTTTAACACACCTGCTTGTGACTCCCTTATTGCTGCAACATGTTGAAATGGATTTATCCAAAAATGTCTTTCATGAGCATTAAAAAGAGCCTTTCACTTTTTTTTGCTTATGAGTTTATTTTGTAATTCAGTGCTTAATTTTTTAATCCAGTGATTAGAAGTTATGTGTGCTAGTAAACCCCTGCACATTTTTATATTTTTTCACTTCGAACAGCTTTGAAACTCGCAGTGGTTGACATCTATCATTCCAGGTTAAAAGAGAGACAGCGAAGAAAAAAGTAAGTTCCTATTGATGTTATTTGACCATTCATACACAGGGAGCTTTTACAGTTTTTATTTTTCCAAAATAATTTTTAAATCCCCCAAAAATGAATGAATCTACTTTCCTGTTTGCTTCTACCTCAGAAAACAATTTGCTGTTTCAAATTCCTCCATTTATATTAAGCTTGATATTAAGTATCAAATAGTTAGGAAAGCTAATAGAATGTTGTTGTTTATTGTGAGAGGAGTTGATTGCAAAGGTAGGAAGGGTATGCTTCAGTTTTACAGGGCATGGGTGAGACCACGTCAAAGAATTGTTAAGGCACTGAAGGAGGCCATTTGCCGTTCCTTTTTTGCACTGGCTCGCCAAACGAGCATCATGACTCGGTGCCTTTTCCCTATACCCCTGCACAATGTTTGGTTCAAGTATTGGGCTCCTATTTAAGGAAAGATGTAAAAGCGTTAGAAGCAGAGAAGGTTCACTAGACCAGTATCAGAATAGTGGGTTGTCTTATAGGGAGAGAATCTCTACCATGCAGAAGGAGGCCATTTGGCCCATCGAGTCTGCACCGATCCTTGGAAAGAGCACCCTACCTAGGCCCATGCCCCTACCCTATCCCAGTAACCCCACCTAACCTTTTGGACACTAAGGGGCAATTTAGCATGGCCAGTCCACCTAACCGGCACATCTTTGGACTGTGGGAGGAAACTGGAGCACCTGGAGGAAACCCCACGCAAACACGAGGAGAAAGTGCAAACTCCACACCGACTAATCACCCGAGGCCAGAATTGAACCTGGGTCCCTGGCGCTGTGAGGCAGCATTGCTAACCACCCTGCCGCCCCATAGGTTGGAGAGGTTATGTTTGTATCTACTAGAGTTTAGAAGAATAAGAGGTGACTTGATCAAAACCTTTTAGATCCTGTGGCTATTGACAGGGTGCATATAGAGAGGATGCTTCCTCTCGTCGGGGAATCTAGAACTAGGGGTCACGGTTTAAAAATAAGGGGTTGCACATTTAAGACAGAGATGAGAATTTTTTTCTCCTGAGGATTGAGAGTCCGAGAACTCTCTTCCTCAAAAGACAGTGCAGGCAGAGTCTTTAAATACTTTTAAGACCGAGCTAGATAGATTCTTGATTAACAAGGGGGTGAAAGGCTATCGGGGGTAGGCAGGAATGTGGGGTTGAAGTTACATCAGATCAGCCATGATCTTAATGAATGGCAGAGCAGGCTCGAGGGACCGAATGACCTACTCCTCCTCATTCGTATGTATGTTCATATGACATTTTAATGTTGCATTACAGGGCGGTTTGTTCTATATACTGACCCATGAGATTACACATGTCTGTAGTGCTAAATTAATGATACTATTGTGTATTAAATCTGGAAATATTATCATACAATACAAAATACACACATAGTGAAGTCTTGCTGGCTGTGATTTCCCAGTCACGTATCCATGAATAACCATAGTTTGCCATAACTGTGGTAATGTGGCCATGATCTTTACTGGCCCAGATCTTCCAATCCTCAGAGGATCATACCCAGGAGATAGTCCGGAAGATGTGCTAGGGGGTGTCCCCAGGCAAGGTCTGCACGGGAATTGCCCAGACAATTTCAATTTCAGTTGGCCCTGCTTTCATAACCCTCCAAAACTCCAGTTTAAAGGCAGAGACACCAGATGGCTCCAATTCTCTTAGCAGAATAGTGGCCCCGGAAAGGTTAGAAGGATTTAACCTGCTCTAAATCCTTGGTAACTGTACTACTGACCGCCTGTCCACCTGTCCTGACTGCACCTCTTTTTCCCCTCCCCCGATTGCTTCCCTGACCATCCGACTATTCCCCTGAGCCCCCAAACCCATTCTCACCCATTGACTTTACACACTTAACTTCTCTCGTGTCAGTGTGGTTGGAACATTTATACTTACAGCACCAGCTGACTAAATTGGTAAAGAGGGGGGCCTGGCTTCACTTCTCCCAATGACTTTATGGTCTCATGGATCCTGCACTGCACTGAAGGCCTCCAGAAGCAGATGCGCTGCGCATTTCTCATCAGGCCCAGGTCGAACATGGGCTGAGAAATGTGCAGTAAGGTAGTAAAAAGGAGCAGGATGGAAATCCGACAGTGATTGCCACTCCAGACGTTTGGGCCCATTATACACTAATGCCTCTGGGCATCTTTAACGGAAGCAAAAAAGAGCTCCATTGACTTCAAATTAAACAGTCTAGACAGAACAATAACAAGCTGTAAAACTGATTTCTTGTCCATGACAGCCAGAGTAGACTTCACGATGCTGACAACCAGAAATTGATGTTACAGCTTCTCTTTTTGCTGTCTGCATTGATATTTGAATTCTTGTGCAACTGGTGTCAACCTATTTACCATCATGAACAAAATAGGTTGTGCTGCAGCTAACTAATTTTATATTTCTACCCCCAACCCATAAATTCCAGTTGCATAATTTGTGTCTTCCCAGCCAAGAGAGTAGCTGGGGGTAAATCGCCCCTTCATTTTGTTTTTGTCTTTCTCCTTTGTGAAAAGCAATCTACCGCTGTTAATAAAGCCCAGGATACTGAATGCTTTATTAACTGCTCCCTCCACCTGTCCTGCCACCTTCGTTGATCTACGCACATAGACACTCCAGTCCTGTGGCTCTTGTACAGTCTTTAGAGCTGTACCCCTTATTTTATAGTGTCCATATTCTACCTAACAAAATGCATCACCTTATACTTCACATTAACCATCATCTACCTGCACATTCTGTCAAATTGTCCATGTCCCTCAGGTTTTTCACTGTTCTCCTGGCTTACAATGCTTCCAGATTTTGTGTCATCCGCAAACTTTGCATGTGTCCCCTGGATTCAATAGTCCCCTGGATACCAAGATCTAGATTATTAAAATATATATGGAAGAGCACGGGTCCCAATATCAACCCCTGGGGATCTCCACTATTAAATCTTCCTCAGCCCAGATATATACATTAACCAATACTCTCTGGGCGCGATTCTCCACTCCCGCGCCAAAGTGCCCACGCTGTCGTGAACGCCGTCGAGGTTCACGACGGCGCGAAACGGCCCCTATCCCGACCGATTCAGGGCCCGATAATGGGCTAGGAGCGGGGCCGCATCATTTACACGCGCCAGGCCTTGTCGCCACGTAAAGGCGGCGCCGCATACATGACACGGCCGGCGCCGCATAATCGGCGACACCCGCGCATGCATGGTTGCCGTCCTCTCCGAGTCCGCCACGCAAGAAGATGTCAGACGGATCTTGCGGGGCTGCGGAAGAAAGGAGGTTCTCCTTCAGAGAGGACGGCTCGACGATCGGTGGGCACCGATTGCGGACCAGACCCTATTTGAGGCACCCCCACCCGGTGCAGGATCCCCACCCCGCAGGCCGCCCCCCCAGCGTTGTTCCCGCAGGCAGCGACCAGGTGTGGACGGCGCCGGGGGGAACCCACCGTTTTGGCCTGGCCGCTCGGCCCATCCGGGCCTGAGAATAGCAGGGGTGCAGGAGAATCACCATTTTGGGTGTCTCGGGTGATTCTCCGGCCTGCGCAGCGCGGAACCCGACGGGGCCGTTCTCGCCGCTTGGGAGAATCGCGGGAGGGCGTCGGACCGGCGTCGCGGGAAATTTTGGCGACCCAGGCGATTCTCCCAACCGGCGCGGGAGCGGAGAATCCCGCCCTCTGTTTCCTATTACTCAGCCAATTGTTTATCCATGTTGCTACTGCCCCTTTTTTATTCCATTAGCTATAACTGCTCACAAGTCTGTTGTGAGGCACTGTATCGAATGCCTTCTGAAAGTTCATGTACACCAGATCAACAGCATTACCCTCATTGACGCTTTTTGTTATCTCCTCAAAAAACTCCAAGCTACTTGAACACTATCCATGCTGGCTCTTCTTAATCAACTCCCATTTTTCCATGTTACTATTAATTCTATCCCAAATAATCATTTCTATTTCCCAAGCAGCAAATTGTACACACAACTTCACTTTGAGTACTGCATGAGATTACTAGTAGCTGTGAAATAGGTCATCCATTTATCAGGTGATCTCCCCCCCCCCCCCCCCCAGTACCACAGTACAGTAAATGACCTCAACCTCTACACAGCACCCGTGGTACAGCTGGGAGAATCTGTACTTCCATCGTATGATTCACCAAGACAGCTGCAGTATATTTTATCTCCATAAAGGCCAATTTTCTGATAAAAGTTAGTCGTGTAGTTGTGGGATTTTGAATACCAGTACATACCATGAAATGTGTTCACATCTGTAAGTGTTTTCCCACGTGTCTGAGCCCTTGTCTATGCAATATTACTATATTATTTTTAAGAATTATGAATGTAAAAGCAGGGCACTTATATTGCAAAAACCAATGAAATGATGTGTTAATCTAGACGTGATTTGATTCTCAATCATTTAGAAAATAATATGTGACGGGAGAATTTTACACTCCACAGAATTTTGAGAGACCATGGCCTGATCAACCTCAGAAAATTTCAGAGTAAGTATTAACAATACCAAAGAAAGGCAAGTTTATATTGTTACAGGTCTTTTGGGGAGTTGTGTGTCATGCAGAACTGTACCTTTTCAAAGGTTTCCTCCTTTTGGCGGAAAAGTATACATATTAATTACAGATGCCTACACTGTTAGTTCAGAAGCACATCACATATCAATGATTCACTTGCTGCTTATAAGTGTTGGTCTCTAGTATGTTGTGATGTATTTAGGCTTTAGGTTTTTGAGCCCCAATTGTGAATGCAGTTCCTACACAATGTACTTTGTAATGTGCTGCTTTATTCATTCGACTTAAAGGAATTACCCAAGCATATTGTGCAGGAAATTATTGTGCAAATTGGGTCTGTACTAAAGTTGTCAAAATGTATTGCAGCCTAATCCTTTTATGCTGATAATTCCCTTAGTCATTGTGCTGGCAAGGAGGCCTTTAGCTGTAGACAGTTGTTGTCGAAGGCCATTCAAATGACGTTGAAATAAGCTAGATACTAGCCTACTTTATTTTCTCTCATCAAGGAAAATTGGAGAAAAGGATGATGTATTAATTTAAGTAACTTAGTGCTTTAATATTCAATTTCAGTATCACCTGATCGATTCAGCATTTACAGTTTTAATGCAGCTTAATGAAAATGAATATATTCTGATCTTCCATGAAGAAACTAATCTTTTAATGTTTTTGTTGGATGGGGTGAGAGAAATCCTGTTGAGAGGGGGAGGATGAGATCCAGTTGGAAGTCGAGGGAAAGGATGAGAGCCAGTTGACGGGCGTGAAGATGAAAACCATTGTTGGGAAAAAATAGTGATGTTGAAGGGGTGGAGCGAGAGCGACACCCTTTTGTGGGTGGATTTGTAAGTGCACCCTAATGACCTTTGTCTGCCCGTGCCTGACATCCGCACCAACCTTTTGTTAAAAGCTGGCAGCCGTATTACTGTTTGCCCTAGCCTTTTAATAAAAGATTAATTTGAATAAATCAGCAAAGGGACATCTGTAACAAGTTTTGAGGGGTTACCGTATGGATGATTCGATGTGGCAGAAATAAAAATTAAGACCGACATATTCCAATAGCAAGGTCTCTTAGTGGTGCAGCAAGAGAAAGAAAGGAAAGAAAAACAAACGTTGAAATAAATTGTGAGAGAAGATAAATGAGAATGGTGCATCAGGAGAAATGCGTTTTTTTAAAAATTGCCCTTGACCTGTCTGCCATATGACATGAGGTGCTTTTTGGGGGGGGGGGGGGGGCAAACAATTTCACTTAGCAATGGTTCATTTATCAGGAATTTATTTGTCACATTTTCTTAATTAACTGAACTGATTGAAACACGTGGAATGCTCATGAATGCCAGGAGTCTGTATCCAGGAAAAGCACGATTGGATTGTCTGGAAATAATTAATGCATGGCAGCTTACTAAAGCATTTGGGCATTATCATGACATTTAACCTGGGAGGAATTACAGTTGCACCCTAAAACAATTGAGGAAAATGCATTCAAAAATGTCCTGTTTTATAATTGCAGTTCTTGAAAGACGATATCCTAAAGAAGTTCAGGAACTCTATGAAGCTATGAGACACTTTGCAAGACTACTAGGACCTCCAGAGCATGATAAATTTATTGAAAGTCATACACGTATGCAGCATTCATATTTTTTCCCTTTTTTTGCAGTGGTTGTAAAAGATTATTTGACAGGCTAAAATATGAATTATTTAATTCCTTAAAATTGTGATTTTATTCTCCTTAAATTAATGTTTTTGTTGACCATCTTGAATATCTGTTAAAAATAAAATTGTGATCTCTAGCTTTCAAAATGCCTCAACATGCACATCAATGGTTTTGTTATTTGAAGATCAAAATTGGAGAATTTCAGCACTTTTTCTGAATTATATTTAGGTCTCGAATCCTTAAATATCAAGCATGGGGGTAGAGGGTACAGTTGCACAAATTCAGTTAAAAATTATCTTTCTGACCATACCCATTTTCATAGTGGATTTTGAACTTCGGAAGGAAATCAAACGGTTGCAAGAATACAGGCAGGCAGGAATCTTCACTTTCCGTGGTGAGTTTGCGAATGCTATTTAATATGTATGGTTTCTCATAAGCTTGTAAATGTCAGTGTGACAGGCCAGGCAAGTGTAATTGATATCGAGAGCGAGATACTGTATTATAAATATGAATGCTAAAGCATCTGAGCCAATTAATGTACCATCAAATAATCTTTGTGTGCATGTGCTCTTGTGTGTTTGTTGTACATATGTGTCGATTAATGTTTTGCAGTGAAGTTTCGTTCTGAATGACAACATTTTCAAAATAACTAGATGAGAAAAGTAGAAAGTCAGATACATGTATATTTGATTCAAACAGACTTTTATCAGGGTGTTAGTACTTTCCGATTGTTACTATATGTAGCCATTCTTCTGGGAACTAAGTTTTTATGAGCAACCTTTTTGTTCCCATATTTACTTCCATCCAGTTCCAACAGGACTATAGTATCTTTATTCAGAGCTATGTGGAGGTTTATTCTGTGGCCATCAGCTCATCTGTCCATCCAAATTACCATAACACTTCATTAACCTCCTTGACTTATCATTTCCTCTATTAAATATGTTGTGTAGCATCAGAATCTAAAAAGATTTCCTCTCCTTTGAGGTTTCTTGTGATCTGAGCAGAGGCAATGTACGTTCTACTCATGCATCCCTTAGTTGAAGGGTCAGTCACGAGATACAAGTTCAAGGTGAAGGGCAGGGGTTTTAGGGGAATGTGAGGTAAAACCTTTTTGCCCAAAGTGTGGTGACGGTCTGGAATGCAGTGCCTGGAAGGGACTTTAAAAATTCTTTAAAAAGTACCTGGGTGAGCAATTGGCACATCATAACGGATGCACAGTGGTTAGCACTGCTGCATCAAAGCTCTAGGGACCCGGGTTCAATTCCAGCCTCGGGTGACTGTGTGGTTTTCACTTTCTCCCCTTGTCTGCATGGGTTTCCTCCGGGTGCTCCGGTTTCCTCCCATAGTCCAAAGATGTGCAGGTTAGGTGGATTGGCCAATGCTAAATTGACCCTTATTGTCCAAAAGATTAGGTGGGGTTACTGAGTTACGGGATAGGGTGAACGCATGAACTTAGTGGGGTGCTCTTTCCAGGGGCCGGTGCAGACTTGATGGGCCGAATGGCCTCCTTCTGCAGTGCAAGGATTCTATCCTTGATTACATCACTAATAGATTTTAGTTTCACAATCCAATTTGCATATTAATTGATTAGCTGGTGAAAAAGTAAAATATACTTTGTTTTCTTTTGGTAATTTAGCGCAACATAATTCAAGCAACTGTGCTCAATGATCAATTAGTACATTTATTGTTAAATTAAACATGGCATGTAGTTTAATGGAAAACAATTAAATTGTTTACTAACTTGAATTTATTGCATTTTTTCGTATGGTGCATTTTTACTAACTATATTTTCTCTTGTATCCCATACTTTTATTCTTTAATCCAATCCTCACCACATTCTCAATTATTGGTACCTTGTGTATTAGAATGGGGTGAAGTGTAATTCAGAAACTTATTTTGTCCCTACTCTTCCCGTTGCCTTCTCCCTCCTTATTGCCTTGCTTGATAACCAACTACCATTGTGTTACAACCGGCCTCCAAGGTTAAGTTCCCTGAATTTGTCATTCTGTGTGAGGAGGAATGAACTGGCTCCCTTTCTTTATTCCACCCTCTTGTTGGTTGCTACAAGATTAATGAAAAAAGGATCCTTTCCCTTGCAGTTTCCTTTTCCAGCACAACATTTTTATGTTTTAAAAGGAGCCAATTTAACTAGGCTCTCTTGAATTAAAGAGTGAGTGAGTTTATTACCTCCTTAAATGCGCTAAAAATAATCTGGCACATGCATTAACATTTACAGATTAGAAATGAGAACTGAGTCCAAAAGTAAGTTGTTTTTTTTAAATGAATCAGTCTTTAACTTTTCTGTGAAGAGTAGATGGTGGAACATTGCAGCCGTTGTGATTCATGTTTCCAGAAGCGCTAACTTAAGCAGGTGAATAGTCAGTTTCGAGATTCCAGTCTTCTGGTTGGCTGAGAAGGTGCCCTGATTCCTTTTCAGCTGTGGCTTTCCTACTTCAGCAATCACAAAGTTACCTGCAAAATATTTGCAGGCACTCGCTGCTGCCTTTCCTCTTGTGTCACATGCCGACACATCCAGCACGGATTGACCCTGACCAAGCATTTCAGCTGGTTTTTATCCCACTCTTTTTTGTATATTCCTGGAAGGCAAACATCCACAAAACTGATCTGGGACATTGCTCACAGGATATCATTCCTGCTGAGATGATAATCAACTCCCATTATCTCCACATGAACTTGCAGTTAGTGTCTGTATGGCTTTCATACTTTTGATGTATCCTTGTCTGGAAACAAGATTTGATTCCATTGTCTCTCTTAGTGTCATCCACCAACAATTCAGCCAGTGACTGAAGTCACATCTTCAGACATCATTGGCTTTGAGTGTCCACTGTTAAAACCACAGGTCTTATTTAAGAGTTCAGTACGCCCTTGCGTAATTCAGGGCTTTCTCTATCATCATGACAATTGAGATTTTCTGCTTTATCGGGATGGGTATTAACATACAGAATCAGGGGGATTAGGGTTGAGTAAAAGTTTTAATGATCTCACCCTGACTCCAACCCACTCATTTCTGGGTTTATGGGTGGGTTAGCAATTTAAATATTTTAAGAGTCGAAGCATCGGACCTACCTGTTATGTAGGCTGCTTCAGAATGTTCCCCTCGCAACTAGGAAGTCAAACCCGTGAATCAGGCTGGTGCCAGAAGGGAAATTTGTTGAGGACAAATTATCCATACTGTGGAGTTAGGACTTAGGATGTGAAGAAACTCTGACTTGAAGGTTTGCTATCCAAAATTCCACACCCAGATCCCGTCCTAGACTATGGAATCTACTCTGTCAATATGCAGGCTTGAGTATCAGTCTGTAGGGAATGCACAAGGAAGTGCAAGTTTTGGAAAAACTGCAGGATGTAGATAAAGATTTGAAAAGAAAACTGGATGGACAATTGGGGGAAATAAACATTTATGGGCAAAGTGGGAAGATATGGAACTGAGTGGAATGTTTTACTGAGAGCTGACATGGATTTAATCGGCGGAATAACCTCCTGTGCCATTTGGCTATTTTATCTTGCTGTTTAATAATTATTTGTGTCCTCTAGCTATACAATCTGAAAATGACTCGGTGAAATAGTGTGGAACAGTTTTCGTGATTTGAATTTAATATAAATGTTAACTTATTTAGATCTAGGTGTTTAATGTGTTGTAAAGAAATAGTTTGTATTTTCTGAAACTACTTTTTAGCTAGTTCTCCAAATTGGATTTCTTGACAGTTGTCTCTAACTGTATCTACTACTGCTACTACTATGTCATGTTAGAGCCACTGAAAAGAAGTGTTAGTGGAGAATTGCTCAAATATTTTTGTTTCTAGAATGTTCCGTTTGCCTGCATTTTAATTTTCACATGCTGCATCTTCATGTTTAGGTGCCAAAGTATATGACTGCTTGAAGGTGCATCGTGAGGAGGAACGTCTAAAACGCAGCATGCTCACCGATGTTCTCCAGTGTCTCCAGGACTCCAACGCCTGCCAGCAGTGGTTACACAAGCAAGCAGCAATGTGAGTTTGCTTGGATGAAAGAGACCAGAATCTTGTTAGCCCATGTGATTTAATTATTTATTACAGTTTCACAGTTTGATCTTTTTTTCTCTTGACGGGCGATTTCAAGATGACAATATTGGGTCCTAATAAATCCAGCAAAGATCATTTTGAGGGTAGTTACAAGATTCTGACTTCCTGTGTATCCATAATGTGATAGAAAACACTCTGAAATGGTTCCTGTTGCACAGTCCTGTAACGTGGGACCCTCTTTTGTGCATGAAAATCGTAATGGGAAAGGGATTGCAATTACCTATGTTATTCCCATTTATTTTATAATTTACGTGATGTGGGCATCTCTGGCTAAGCCAGCATTTATTTTCCATCCCTAGTTAACCTTAAGAAGCTAGAGGTGTTAAGATACTGGACAACAATTGTTAGGATGCCGAACAAGAACTCCAAACTTTTTTTAAACATTTTAAAACTGGGAGGGAAAGGATGCTTCACCTTAGGAGTGATGACTCTGACCAAGAAGTATCTTTTATGTTAAAACAAACTTTAATTTAAACACAGGATTAACCACATTAACATCGAAGAAACAGTTCTTAAACACAAGGAAATACTTAAACTTGCTACTATTAAGCAATCCAATTCAGTTCAAATTCCACTTATAAATAAAGTTAAGTTAACAAACAGGTTACTTGGTTAGTTATGTAAAGACCTTTGGAGAGAAGGACCCTTTCATGAGCAGATTCAGTACACTTACACTGAACCTAGCAGCATTTGGCAAAACTGCTGTTCAACTTTAAATCCTTCTGTCTTGTCAGACTCAAATCCTGTGGCAAACTGCAAAACTACAGACAGACCTGGCTCTTCCCATAATTACATCATCTCTATCCCACTAAGATGTTACATGACCTGCTTAGTTAGGACTAAATACAACCCCTGATAAATTATCTACTCTGCAGGGAATCTCCAGCAATCATCACAATGGTCCAGTAACCCTCTATATATAAACAAGTAAATGATTAGAATCAATCTTGACCTCACTTTTTACTTCTCAGCTTTGATAGACACACTCTGCACACCTTAACTTTGATTCTTTAATAATATTACTGCAACAAATATACACTGTAACCCAGGCTTTTAATAGCATTGCTGCCACGAATATAATATAACAACAATTTCTGCATTCATCACAGTGGTGAGCTGCCTTGAACCGCTGTAATCCCTGAGGTGTCGATACACCCACAGTGCTGTTAGTGAGGAAATTCTAGGATTTTGACCAGCAACTGAAGGAACAACAATAAGTTTCCAAGTTGAGTGACTTGGAGGGGATACTCCAGGTGCTGATGTATCTACTGGTTTTGCCCTTCTAGATGGTAGA
Source organism: Scyliorhinus torazame (assembly GCF_047496885.1). Lineage (NCBI taxonomy): Eukaryota > Metazoa > Chordata > Chondrichthyes > Carcharhiniformes > Scyliorhinidae > Scyliorhinus > Scyliorhinus torazame. Next base: position 201,393,470 of record NC_092718.1, read on the forward strand.
GGTCGATGGTTTGGAAGATGCTGCCTAATGAACCTTGTTGAGTTCCTGTAGTACATCTTGTAGCTGATACACAGCTGCTGCCGTTTACCAGCAGTGCAGGGATTGAATGTTTGTGGAAGGTGTAGAAATAAAGCCCCTTTAATTGTAAATGGTGAACAGGCTTTGGGGAGTCAGGAGGTGAGTTATGCGCCTCAGGATTCCTAGCCTTTCACCTGCTCTTGTAGCCACAGTATTTATATGGCTAGTCCAATTCAGTTTCTGGTCAATGGTAACCCCCAGGATGTTGATAATGGGGGGCTGAGCAATGGTAATGCCATTGAATGTTAAGGGGCGACAGATACATCCACTCCTGTTGGAGATTAAATTTTAAAATGAAATGAAAATCGCTTATTGGCACAAGTAGGCTTCAAATGAAGTTACTGTGAAAAGCCCCTAGTCGCCACATTCCGGCACCTGTTTGGGGAGGCTGGTACGGGAATTGAACCAAGCTGCTGGCCTGCCTGGGTCTGCTTTAAAAGCCAACTATTTAGCCCTGTGCTAAACCAGAGATGATCATTGCCTGGCACTTGTGTGGCAAAAATGTTACTTTCTACTTGTCAGCCCAAGCCTGGATATGTTCCAGGTCATGTTGCATTTGGACATGGACTGCTTCAGTGTTGGACGAGTAATCCGGTATCACAGGATCACAATATTAATCCCAATCCTTTGCGACCAAATTCAACATATGAATTGCAATTCACAAGTTGGACTACTTCAAATTTATTTTTTAAAATTATGATTTATTTGTCAGCAGAAGATTGATGCTTGTGAATCAGCCAATTCCTTCCACCAACACTCTGCATTTACTGATTGCGACCAAATGCTTCAAGCTCCAATCTGATTCAATCTCCAGTGAAAAAATGTACTTGTCATTAAACCTGGCACTATTAATTTTCTGCACTTTCCAAGTCACTCATCTTGAATTCTGTGCAGCTATGCCCTGAAAAGAATCAGCTTTGGCACAGATGCTGTGCTTTGAACAGAATTTGTCCAGGGCGGCATATGGAACTCAAACGTAACTTGTAAATAAAACACTCATACCTAAACTAATAAACACAGAAAAATGCACACCTTGATCTGATGTATGAGATTTCTTCCCACTGAAATGTCATTGACCCCCTTCTATCACCTTCGGACTCTATAACCATGTAACGTTCTAGCTGCATTGAAGATCATGTATTTTGTGTAACATCAGCAAGAAGGCTGTGACTTTGAAGAATATAAAGGGAACTTCAGCAATGAGTTACATATATTAACAGAATCCATTCTGCAAATGTTACAAAGAAAAAGATTTTCTCTGAGGTATTATAGAGATCCTGTAGCTCAAATGTCATAAATTATTTCCATGGGTATTGGGGGGTGGGAATGTTCCAGAACTCTTAACATGCACGCAACCCATGGCACATACAAACCAATTGCTTTAGCTGAGACAGTCAAAGTTCATTACATGTATCTCTGTATAGAGTCTATTATTACTCTTTCTGTCTAACCTGATATCGATAACTACAGGTGGAAGAAAAGAGAGGGACAGTTTCATAAGAGTCATTATCATAGAATTTACAGTGCAGAAGGAGGCCATTCGGTCCATCAAGTCTGCACCGGCTCTTGGAAAGAGCACCCTACCCACTGTCAACACCTCCACCCTATCCCCCATCTCCACCCTATCCCCATAACCCAGTAACTCCACCCAACACTAAGGGCAATTTTGGACACTAAGGGCGATTTATCATGGCCAATCCTAACCTGCACATCTTTGGACTGTGGGAGGAAACCGGAGCACCCGGAGGAAACCCACGCACACACGGGGAGGATGTGCAGCCTCGGCACAGACAGTGACCCAACCATTACACCACAGAAGGAGGAGATTTGGTCCAGAGTCTATGCTGACTCTCTGTAGAAAAATCCAGTCAGTTCAGCTCCTCCAGCTCTATTGCTGTAGCCCTGGAAGTTGATTTCTCTCGAGCATTATTCAATTTCTTTTTGAAATAATTTGTCGCCTTTGCTTCAAACAGAGGTTCCAGGTCATTACCATTCACTGCATAAAAAAATTCTTCCTCATAACCCCTCTGTATCTCTTGCCCAAAACCTGTGCGCCCTAGTCCTTGTACCTTAGCTAATATGATCAGCTTTTCTTTGTCAGCCTTATTTAAACCTGTAATAATTTTGTACACCTCTCAAATTTCCACTCAACCCCCTTTGCTCTTAGGAGAGCTTCTCCAGGGACGGCATGTGGCGCAGTGGATAGCACTGGGACTGCGGCGCTGAGAACTTGGGTTCGAATCCCCAGCCCTGGGTCACTGGCCGTCTGGAGTTTGCACATTCTCCCCATGTCTGCATGGGTTTCACCCCCACATCCCAAAGATGTGCAGGATTGGCCATGCTAAATTGCCCCTTAATTGGAAAAAAAAATAATTGGGTACTCTAGATTTTACGAAAAGAAGAAAAAAAAGGAGAGCTTCTCCAGCCTAACCTAAATTCCTTCATCCTATGAACCAAATTCCCTCATCCTATGAACCATTCTAGTAAATCTCCTCTGCACCTGCAGACGCTTTAGAATTGTGCTATTAATTCTATTTTGCCTGTCCCCCGACCCTTCTGCCAAAAGGCATCACTTTCAGATTTCACTTTCAAAACCTTACGCATCCGAACATATTGTTTGTATTTGTTTAATTTCTTCATAGAGATTTTGGGAATTTATATGTAGAATCTTATCAAATGTTAAAAGAAGCTACATAGCTTTACTTGACTTGACGTTTTTCTTCGTAAAGTACATCACATAGTTTTAATTAACAATACTTCACTTATTAATAATTGAACAACATCAGAATTTCCATAAGTCATAACCAAGCTGTATGTGTCTATTGCTCATGCACTACCCGATTCCTACTTGCATGTATTTACTCAGCTTTGTAAACAGGGCTGGTGCTTTCTAAATGATGCTTACAGCTGAGAGAATATCTTTCGCTCTTGATGGTAGGGCATATTCCACATAAAAAACATGAATTTATTCTGTATAGTCCCAATTTTTTTTAAATTTTACAATACATCCATGTTAAAAAGACAGCTTCCTAATTTTCTAAGATTGTTTCCAAGTTTCAGAATATACTAATTTTCTTAATTTGTATTTCATTTCTAATTTCAGTGATTCAGGATTAAATCCATCCGCACTTGCCATTACGACAGCAGGTGAGTAGCTACTGATCATGACTGAGAAGTACAAAAGGTTCTCAAATTGATCACACACTAGAGTCACAGAGATGTTTATGGCACAGAACGGGGCCATTCAGCCCATCGAATCCATGCTGGTTTGCCGCATAGCAATCCTGTCACTACCCTGCCCAGTCCCGTAACCATGCAAGTTTATTTCCTTTTGAAATTGTTGATTATTTCCACATCCAGCACCCTCTTGGGCAGTGAGGCCAAGGCCATTACTACTTGCTGCATAAAAAGATCTTCATATTCCTCCTACATCTCTTGTCAAAAACATCCTTGTACCATCAGCTAATGGGAAGAATTTTTCCTTGTGTACCTTATCTAAGCCTGTCATAATCTTGTATACCTCTAGCAAATCTCCCCCTCAATTGCCCCATCCCTGGACCGTTCTGTTAAATCTTCTCTGTGCCCTCTCATGACTAAAATGTGGTGACCAAAACTGGATGCTGTACTCTAGTTGAGGCCTTACCAGAACATTCTATAGGTTCAGCATAACTTCCCTGCTATTGCACTAACTGCTTCTACTTGGGAAGGCCATAATCCCATGTGCTTTGCTAACCAGTCTCTCAATATGCCCTGCCATCTTCAAAGATTGATGCACATTCAACCTCAGGTCCCCACATTGCTCCACACACTTCAGAATTGTGCCTGTAAGTCTACATTGGCTGGTTTAGCACACTGGGCTAAATCGCTGGCTTTTAAAGCAGGCCAGCAGCATGGTTCAATTCCCGTACCAGCCTCCCCGAACAGGCGCCGGAATGTGGCGACTAGGGGCTTTTCACAGTAACTTCATTGAAGCCTACTTGTGACAAGCGATTTTCATTTCATTTCATTTTCATTCATTTTTCACATTGCCTCTTCCCATCCCTTCTGCCAAATTGCATCACCTCACACTTCACTGTATTAAATTCCATCTGCCATTTGTGTGCCCAATCTATTAGCTTATCTACGTCCTGTTGCTGGCAGACCATGTCATTTCCACTGTTTGCCAATCCCAAGTTTAGTATCATTGACAAGATTTTGAAATTTTACTCCGTATTCCAAGATCCAAGTTATTTATATACAGCAAAAGAAAAACGTGATCCTATAACTGATCATTGAGGAATTGTTATGGGTCTGGGTTTACAGAACCCCAAAGTGTTTCATGGAGTTCAGCCGACCCACAACTTTTAATAGATTGTAGTGTGGGAAGCACACGGCGTACTCTCCAGGTGTGATACAGCAATTATGGACAAATAGTTTTTAAAACAAAACAATGTTTAGTCTATGAACTCAATTTAACCTTTAAAAAACAAACATTGAATATTTTAACACTCATTACTTCAAAGATAGCCCCAAAGACTACAACACTAAATAATCCTTCAAACTGTTCCTTTAAACATCCAAAAGACTTCAAAACCTTCAAAAACAGACATGAGGTTACATTCAATATATTTATAGTCTTTGGATTTGCAGACATCAACAGACCAACTCTGTGTTTTCTTCCTGCAGCTCTCAGCAAGCTCTGTGTTTTCTTCCTGCAGCTCTCAGCAAAACACACAGACACTCCCAGCTTTCTCCTCAAACTGAAACCAAAAGCAGAAGTGAGCTCAGCACCCCCGCCCTCTGACATCACTTCAGTAATATGATCAGCTCCATTTCTTAAAGGTACATTGCTTAAACATCCATTTCTTAAAGGTACTCTCACATGACAGAACACCCCTATTTGCCACCCTCTATTCCAAAAAAAAACAATTATCTACCATGACCCGCTGCTTTCAATCATTAAGCCACTGACGCACAGTGACAGCGGTGTGTACCATATACAGCATGCACTGCAGCAATTCGCCAAGACTCCTCTTCTTCAAGCACCTCCCAAACTTACAACCTCCACCACTACCAAAAAGGACAAGGGTAGCAGATGCATGGGAACACCACCACCTGCAAGTTCCCCTCCAGGCCTCGCACCATCCTGACTTGGGACTGAATTGTTGTTCCTTCATTGTCGCTGGGTCAAGAAGGCAGCTCAGCACCACCATCTCGAGGGCAATTAAGGATGGACAATAAATGCTGGCCTAACCAGCGAAGCCCACATTCTGCAAAATAATAAAAAAGGCCAATTTTTATCTAATTGCACTGTTGCATAAGCCTCAGTTTTGTAACCTGCCTTTTTGCTACAAAATTTGACCTGCCCAATATATTAACGATTTTACTTCAGAATGAAGGAGTTCGGCCTTCAGAATGAACGACTTCATTTTCCCCATCTGGCTTATACATAATTGCAAGTACGTTCTTCTTGCATGGCATCAGGTACCTTGATCCAATGAATTTATTAGCACGGTTACGTCTTAATAGTTTCTCGCGTTCTGTACGAAATCAAACTGGCACACTTTGAATTTATTGAGAAAATACTGTGAATAAAAACTAATTTATTTCATTCATTCTACTTTCTCTTTTGGATTTTGAATTTGCAAGAATTCCATATTTGTAGTGGTTATATATTAGAAAATCATATTACTGGACAATCACATGTGAATTGCATCTTGATGTGTTTCTGCACCCTCTGTGCTGTGCATTCCTGTGCGACTTGTAGATTTTTAATAAAATTGCTACTATAAAACAATAATTTTTCTATCAATGTGACTTGTAGTGTTGATTTTAACATACCTACTATAGAGATTGGAAAAGCTCAGGCAGCACTGTCATTCCAGGAAAAAACAGATAATGGACTTTGAAACACCAAGCTCTGAATTATCTAGATCATTTTCCCCCTCTTCCCCAGTGAAATTTTTCCATTTTGTATGCAAGCTATACATAGTAAGTATAGCATCTTGATGTGTTGTTTACTTTGTCTTAATTTGTTTTACATTGAACTTTTCTGTGATGAGACTTATTTGTTACCAGTGTCTATGTTGAATCTTTTTGTACAAACAGGTTAATCAGCTTATCAAACTCCCTACCCCTTGTAACATCATTGTGAATGCAAAACTAATACAAAAGCAAAATATTGCAAATGCTGGAAATACTCAACCTGTCAAGCAGCATCTGTGGAGAGGGTTAATATTTCAGGTCATCGCCAACGGTATGAAAGTGATAAATCAATCGCAGCTTCCACATTCTTTTCAAAATTTCCATCAGTTGGCTCCATTTATTTTAAACTTGCAAGAAGAGGTTCAGCAATCTCCCTATTCCAGTCGGGAAATATGCTTGAAGGAAGTAAGTCAGAATTAGTGTTACAGTGTAATACTCCTATTTTCAATCCAGAATATCTTTGAACCCAGCTTCCCAGTGGGAATGCTGAATTTTCCAGTGATGCAATTTGTTTCGACTAATGTGTAATGTTTCACATTTGAGTTTTACACATTTAACAAGTGCCTTTGAGTAATTGTATTTGCTATCTAAACTATAATTTTTTTGCACCATTCTTTCCCCAGTGTTCTCCGCAACTTTAATGCGTTGTTCAGTCATTTAGAGTAAACGTTACAAGTGCCTGTCATTGCAGGATCCCACTCAGCATGTACCTAATTTCCCATCACATTCCACTCTGAATTCACCTCCCTCAAGAACTTCCTGCTAATTAACAAACTCCTGATCACAATTACCATGGATTCCTGTAATTTAAATTTACTTGGATATCTTTGAGGAACAAGGGAGGTTAAGTCTTCGGAATGTTTTATTAACAAAAGTTAATTAAAATCGTTGAGTCCACCCATATGCCATTATGCTTTTTTTAATGTTCTGTTAGAACGTTGTTTACTTACCAGCAGTGATTAGTTCAAAGTAATTCATTGTTGATGAAGCACTTTTGAGATAGAGATTATTTTAAATAATAGGGACACAACACACAGCAATTCATGAATTCTTCAGCAGGTGAGGCTTTGCAGCAGAAGTGAAAATACAAAATTATCCTTTCGTTGCACTGCTATTTAATGATTTTGTTTTCTTTTTCATTATGGATGGAGCAGGTAGAAGAAATGCACCCCCATTGAATCTCACGGGCCTTCCTGGAACAGAGAAGCTCAATGATAAGGAAAAAGAGGTATGAAACTGCCAACTTAATTAGGCTTCGGTCACTTCTGATTTCCACTGACTCCCTCTAGTACCAGTCAAAATGTTGCTAGTTAACCTTCCGTTGTTCAGTATCTTTAGCAATGTCCTTTCCATTTCGGCAGCAGCAAAAGCAAGCCTCAACACCATTTATAAAATAGAAAATGCTGGAAATACAATATTTAAAAGAACGATGGATGGAATGACCTTTATTGAATCCCTATAGTGCAGAAGGCAGACATTCGGCCCATTGAGTGTGTGCCGACCCTCCAAAAGAGCACCCTACCGTGACCCGTTCCCCTCGCCTTATTCCCGTAACCCCATCCAGCCTGCACATCCTTAGACATTAAGGGGCAATTGAACATGACAGTAACATTATGGTGGGGCAGGCAATAAACAAAGAAATAACTGATGCATGTAGAAATGGTACAGCAGTTATCATGGGGGATTTTAATCTACATGTCGATTGGTTTAACCAGGTCGGTCAAGGCAGCCTTGAGGAGGAGTTTATAGAATGTATCCGAGATAGTTTCCTGGAACAGTATGTAATGGAACCTATGAGGGAACGAGCGGTCCTAGATCTGGTCCTGTGTAATGAGACGGGATTGATTCAGGATCTCATAGTTAGGGATCCTCTCGGAAGGAGTGATCACAATATGGTGGAATTTAAAATACAGATGGAGGTGAGAAGGTAAAATCAAGCACTAGTGTTTTGTGCTTAAACAAAGGAGATTACAATGGGATGAGAGAAGAACTAGCTAAGGTAGACTGGGAGCAAAGATTTTATGGTAAAACAGTTGAGGACCAGTGGAGAACCTTTCAAGTGATTTTTCACAGTGCTCAGCAAAGGTTTATACCAACAAAAAGGAAGGACAAAAAGGGTAAAAAGGAAGGACAAAAAGGGTAAAAAGAAGGAAAATCGACCGTGGATATATAAGGAAATAAGGGAGAGTATCAAATTGAAGGAAAAAACATACAAAGTAGCAAAGATCAGTGGGAGACTAGAGGACTGGGAAATCTTTAGGGGGCAACAGAAAGCTACTAAAAAAGCTATAAAGAAGAGTAAGATAGATTATGAGAGTAAACTTGCTCAGAATATAAAAACAGATAGTAAAAGTTTCTACAAATATATAAAACAAAAAAGAGTGGCTAAGGTAAATATTGGTCCTTTAGAGGATGAGAAGGGAGATTTAATAATGGGAGATGAGGAAATGGCTGAGGAACTGAACAGGTTTTTTGGGTCGGTCTTCACAGTGGAAGACACAAATAACATGCCAGTGACTGATGGAAATGAGGCTATGAAAGGTGAGGACCTTGAGAGGATTGTTATCACCAAGGAGGTAGTGATGGGCAAGCTAATGGGGCTAAAGGTAGACAAGTCTCCTGGGCCTGATGGAATGCGTCCCAGAGTGCTAAAAAAGATGGCTAGGGAAATTGCAAATTCACTAGTGATAATTTACCAAAATTTACTAGACTCTGGGGTGGTCCCGGCAGATTGGAAATTAGCAAACGTGACACCACTGTTTAAAAAAAGGAGGTAGGCAGAAAGCGGGTAATTATAGGCCTACTTCGGTAGTCGGGAAGATGCTGGAATCTATCATCAAGGAAGAAATAGCGAGGCATCTGGATGGAAATTGTCCCATTGGGCAGACGCAGCATGGGTTCATAAAGGGCAGGTCGTGCCTAACTAATTTAGTGGAATTTTTTGAGGACATTAACAGTGCGGTAGATAACGGGGAGCCAATGGATGTGGTATATCTGGATTTCCAGAAAGCCTTTGACAAGGTGCCACACAAAAGGTTACTGCATAAGATAAAGATGCATGGCATTAAGGGGTAAGTAGTAGCATGGATAGAGGATTGGTTAATTAATAGAAAGCAAAGAGTGGGGATTAATGGGTGTTTCTCTGGTTGGCAACCAGTAGCTAGTGGTGTCCCTCAGGGATCAGTGTTGGGCCCACAACTGTTCACAATTTACATGGATGATTTGGAGTTGGGGACCAACTTGTGTCCAAGTTTGCAGACGACACTAAGATAAGTGTTAAAGCAAAAAGTGCAGAGGATACTGGAAGTCTGCAGAGGGATTTGGATAGGCTAAGTGAATGGACTAAGGTCTGGCAGATGGAATACAATGTTGACAAATGTGAGATTATCCATTTTGGTAGGAATAACAGCAAAAGGGATTATTATTTAAATGATAAAATATTAAAACATGCTGCTGTGCAGAGAGACCTGAGTGTGCTAGCGCATGAGTCGCAAAAAGTTGGTTTACAGGTGCAACAGGTGATTAAGAAGGCAATTTTGTCCTTCATTGCTAGAGGGATGGAGTTTAAGACTAGGGAGGTTATGCTGCAATTGTATACGGTGTTAGTGAGGCCACACCTGGAGTATTGTGTTCAGTTTTGGTCTCCTTACTTGAGAAAGGACGTACTGGCACTGGAGGGTGTGCAGAGGAGATTCACTAGGTTAATCCCAGAGCTGAAGGGGTTGGATTACGAGGAGAGGTTGAGTAGACTGGGACTGTACTCGTTGGAATTTAGAAGGATGAGAGGGGATCTTATAGAAACATATAAGATTATGAAGGGAATGGATAGGATAGATGCGGGCAGGTTGTTTCCACTGGCGGGTGAAAGCAGAACTAGGGGGCATAGCCTCAAAATAAGGGGAAGTAGATTTAGGACTGAGTTTAGGAGGAACTTCTTCACCCAAAAGGGTTGTGAATCTATGGAATTCCTTGCCCAGTGAAGCAGTAGAGGCTCCTTCATTAAATGTTTTTAAGATAAAGATAGATAGTTTTTTGAAGAATAAAGGGATTAAGGGTTATGGTGTTCGGGCCGGCAAGTGGAGCTGAGTCCACAAAAGATCAGCCATGATCTTATTGAATGGTGGAGCAGGCCCGAGGGGCCAGATGGCCTACCCCTGCTCCTAGTTCTTATGTTCTTATGTAACATGACAAATCTACCTAACCTGCAAATATTTGGATTGCGGGAGGAAACCCACATAGACACGGGGGACGTAAAAACGTCACATAGTCACCTCAGGCTGAAATCAAACCCAGGTTCCTGGTGCTATGAGGCAGCAGTGCTAACCATTGTGATGCAGAACTTTGAATGTGCTATAAATATTTTTGAATAATGTTCTTTGTGGATTCTTTCTACCCACCTATCTCATAGCTGTGCCAGATGGTACGATTGGTCCCTGGAGCATATTTGGAATACAAATCTGGTTTAATGAACGAGAGCAGCAGGTTAGGTGGCCTAAAGCTAGCCCAGGCAAGGACTCTCATTAAAATAGATGTGAACAAAACAAGGAAGATCTACGATTTCCTGATACAAGAAGGATATATCACTAAAGCATAAATGGGCAACCCAAAGCTGACATTTTGGAGTGCTGTCACTAAGCAACCTTGGAAAAACAACAGACTGTCACCTGGCAACCTCCAATTCCTTCTGTCACTGATGTACAGATTGAAGAAATAAATCATGTTTTTTTTAATTTTATTTATTCTCTTTTATTTGTAAAAGATTGGAATTGTTCATTGGCTGATTCTGGATCTTTTCTGTTTTTGTGACTAGTGTGAATTGAGTTTAATAAAACATACTTTTGATAATTGTTTATGTAAAGATGTATATTTAAACTTTTTATTATAAAATCTGATTACATTTTCTCGGCAGCGTTTCCAACTTTTTGCACATCAATTCTTGTATTCTGTGGCTATCTCACAAATGTGACTCAGGGTAAAATAAACTTGATATAAAATAAGTCCTTTCTTGAGCATTAACTCGTGACTGAACTTACATAATGGAGGTTTAGTGTTTCAAAACACTGATTAGAGTATACGTCTTTGACCAAAGTTTACATTTAGCAAGAAATGAAAGATATAAATTGGTCAGTACTGTGTTATAATAATTGCATTTAGTGCCAAACAGTAGCCAGTCATTGCTTTGTAGCTGCAATTTAGCACATTGGTTTGAGAGCACATGGTGCACCTCTCTCCCCAACATCATCATAAAGACCAGGTAAATGTGAAAATCTGAGGGTGACCTGTGCAAAATTAAGTAAATGATTTTAGCACTTTGGATTTCAGTGTATATAATTTAATGTATGATTAGTAAGTACATAACTGTTAGTTATTAATGCCTAATCCTGTGGGAAACCGACTGCAATTGCTTTTCTGATCATGAACACCAATTTCCCACCTACGACTCTTTTTAAGTTTTCATTATTTTCCTCAAACATCCTCCCTCCCCATCAAACCCAATCTGGGATGATATCCAGAAGCTTCAGAAATCTTCAGTGTCATGTACTGCAGAACAGCCTCACTTTGATTTGCTTCACTTACCAGCCTATCAATGTTGGGTACCCTTGCTATCTAAAAAAATATAAGTTACTGTGCCCTTAGCAAGGAATCATGTGCAACGTGAACCCAATATGGCACAAGGAAAATTAGAAGTATGAAATTTTCTTTTCGTAAATGCTGAACAATAGAATATTTTTACCCACGGTAGATATTTGGAACACTCAAAGAAGTAATTAATTTAGGATTCAGTTGGTATCTTTAAAAGAATCAAAACCGTGGAAAAAAAATGATTGAAGCTTTAATTGAGACTAATGCTTCTGGGTTTTTTTTCTTCTGGATCAGATAGGATGTGGTTCCATGAGATACGGCATTAATGTAAGGGCGGGAGGGAATTCAATAGTTGTTGAGACCGTCTGGACTTTGGGATGTTCTTGATTAATTGAGTGACCTTTCTCACTTCAGACTGCTCTTCTGGCCACTTCTAAATGCATGCAAGGCTGAATTAAGTGGTATTCCACAAATAGGATGAGGACCTTTCTCACCATTTGACTACTAATTCTGGAGAATTTTCCATACGTTGTGAAATTTCCTCTGATGGCACAACTGACTCACCTATTTTTTTCATTGAACAATATGGATTGCAGCAATATATAATGCAGCATCTTTGAGGCATATTAAATGCTCGTGGTTAATGCTCAGTTGCTTTTTCAGAAATCTTCAATTTTTTTCAACCCTTTGTCAAATATTCCTTCAATTTATATAAAAAGCCATATACGAATTAAGTAATATCTTGCCCTTTTATCTGCACACATGATTCATATGCGGCTTTATCAGTTGGAAAAGAATAGGGCAAGCAATTGTTGGCTAGAAACGCATACATTTTCTATTTCCATTTCTTCCTCTGCCACATCATGATCCATGTGAGAAATCATTGCGGGTTAGGAGTGATGGGAAGCAAACTTACTGGAAAATATTTTTCACAGTACCAACGCATGATAGAAATTGCAAGAGTGCACTTATATGGGTGGCACAGTGGTGTGCACTGCTGCCTTAGCACCAAGGTCCCAAGTTTGATCCTGGCTCTGGGTCACGGTCTGTATGGAGTTTGCACATTCTCCCCGTGTTTGCGTGGGTTTCGTCCCCACAACCCAAAGGCTGCAGAGTAGGTGGCTTGGCCATGCTAAATTGTCCATTAATTGGAAAAAATGAATTGAGTACTCAAAATTTTTTTTAAAACAGTGCACTTATATTCTTGCCAACAGGAAGGAAAGCAGCTGGCCCCTGCAAATTATTTTTGCCACATCTTGTTCCCATTCTGAGCAGCACGCAAATGAATTAAGAGGTGCCATCCAGGGGAATTCTACAAAAGTCTCAATTTTTGCAAAAGTGCTTGCATCTACATGCTGATTGGACCCCTCCTTTTGTATCAAAGTCTTCACACAGGAAGCTGCAGGGCGTTATGAGGAGAAATGTTGAGCCACTGACAGTCGTGGGTTGGTGCATGCTGAGGAAGGAACATACAGCAGACATCTTAAATCCCTGGACAATTGTCAGCAGCAATGCTTCTGCAAAATCCTGCAAGTCCAATGGCAGGACAGGTGTTCCAATATCAGTGTCCTCTCTCAGGCCTACATCCCCAGTATTGAGACACTGGTTACAGTTAATCAGCTAGCTACGTTGGGCGCCAAGCCAGCAAGTGGTTACCGGGAGGGCAGGGGAACCATTTCAGGAATGTTCTCAAACCCGCCCTGAAAAATGCAAATCCCCACCGAATATGTGGGAATCGCTCGCTCGAGACTGCTCGAATGGGAGAAGAAGCATCCATAAAGATGCCAACCATTTCAATCATCTCCGACAGGCCCAGCTGGGAGCCATGTATAAACAGTGAAAGGAGCATACCAAAATCTGAGTGTCCCACCCACATGCCTCATCAAACACCACCAGTGTCCTCCAGTGTGCAAATCCCAACATTGGACTATTTCGTCACCTCAGGACCCACAACCCCAGCGTGGAAGAAAATAATCCTAAAGGACTAAGAAGATGTGTAATGGAGGAATGCAACTACATTGCTGTAGTTTTGTACCCACATTGCAGATTGTGAACAAGTGCGTATTCCCTAAAGAGCTTTAAAATGCAAGCTGAAAACTAAAACACATCTCTGATTAAGAGAAAAACTTTACATATAGGATGCGTTGATATATTTTCACAAAATTCCGTTTGTCTCCATAAGAATGTGTTCTGTTCTTCTCATTGTTTTTGGACTGTTGAATAATTTATTCAGTTTGCAGAGGTTTTTTTTGTGAATGCAACTGTTTGTTCTAATCATCCGGATGCAACGTTAATTCTCCTAGTGCCACAAACCGCACGCAGATTTTGCAAAACCATTGATGACATTGAACAACCAGTTCCATTGATGAAGTAGTTTCAGTAGAAGGGTCCTGTCCACAATTAACATACAGAATAATCAGTAAATGGAAATCAAACATTTTCAAATGAAACAAGTATGAATTGATCTGAAGGTCACGTATCAGATTTTGAAAAGATTGACAGGCCAGTAATAGATGAGGTTTACAAGTGGCAATTGCAGTCTCTGCATTTTCTATGGACACAAGTCCTTGGTCAGTGCATTTATTTTTTATTTGTACATTTTTGTCATTGGTGAGGAAGGTTTGAATTCTGCAAAGCTCAGCGTTGACTAGCATGGCAGATCAGCAATAAGCATCCAAAAGGGCTGTGATCAACATCCAAGGGAAACCAGTTGCTTGCTCCATTTCAATGTAAGAATCAAAGATGTAGGAGGGATTATCCGCTCTTCACGCCAGCTGTAAATTCCAGCCCCCCGTCGGCAAGGGGAGCTGTCAACCGGAAATCCCGTTGACAACAGCGGGACCGGTCGACCTTTCTGGCGGGCCACCTCCCCTGCCAAAAAACACCCAGCGGGGTGGTCGGTAAATCCCGCCCTAATTGTGGAAGCCAAGTCTTGGTTCAAATGAAGCTACTACAAATTTTAAAGCAACCTACTGCAGGTGCTGGAAGTCTGCAATAAAAGCAGAAAATGCTGGAAATATGGACCGGGTCAGCAGCATCTGTGGAGTAAGGGACAGAGTTAACGGGTGCAATTCAACCCTAAAATTTCTAAGAGTCATTTTGGGTGAGTTTGACATGTTTCTCGTTGGCTTTTTGGGTGAGATCCACACCACAATTCAACCACATTTATCTGGGCCTTGGGGAGTTTTGCCCCGGTCAAGCCCACACTTAGAAATTCAGCATTGGGGAGCTGAATTTGCCAGCAAGATTGGCTCCTCAGAGATCGGGCCACCATTTTAAAAGGGTACCCCGATCTCTAAGTGAGCTTGAGGGTCCCCTACCCACGGGCAATCTCACTCCCTGCACACATGGGCATACCCCACACCACCCCAGGTGAGGACACCCTGCTATGGGGTCGCTAAGGGCTCCCTCTTTTCAGGTCACCCCAACCACTTTTCGACCCCTCCCCCTTACAGGACTCCCACCCTTAACCCCCCCCCAACCTTTTTGAGGCCCCTTCATACCTGCCCTTCTTTCCCCTCTCCCCCCCCCCCCCCCCCCCCCACCTTTCATACCGTCACATCCCTCTTTTCATGGTCATGGCCGTTTTCATGGTCATGGCCGTCCTCAGGCCCTGACCCTTGGCAGTGCCCGGGTGCCAGAGGGCGAGCGAGGTAACCGCCCTGCCCTGTCCCCAACCACCCATGTGTCTCCAAGGCCTGGGAGACACCCCATGTGCCTTTAGACTTGATCCACATTTGTATGGTAAACGGCACCTTGTCCAGGCCTCGCTGGGGAGGCCGTTAGTTCCTGGACCCCGGGAGAATCCAGCACAGACATACGGCAGTGGGAGCGAGATCCAGATTGTGACATATCGCGAGGTTCGGAAGAATCATGCAATCAAGAGTAAAGGATCGCCCATTTAAGACAGAGATGTGGAGGAATTTCTTCTCTCAGAGGGTAGCGAATCTGTGGAATTCTTTGCCACAGAGGGCAGTAGAGGCTAGGTCAGTGAGTATGTTCAAGGCTGAGAGAGACAAATCTGCTCCTATGTCTCATGATCTTACGGTTTAACTCGATTGAACAGGCATAAAGATGCTTCGGAAGCAATAACATCGATCCAACCATTTTGAACTTTGTTCCCGGATTTGAACTGAATTTTGAATTTAATGCCCCAGCCAAGCAGGTTTTTATACCTCAACCATAGAAACTGATCTGTGAGGGCATCTTTAGACTTCGACACAAAGACTTGACTGAAAAGACCAACGACCGAACATGAAGACTGTGTCTCCAGTGTTGTAATTTGACAGAAAGAAATTGGTCGCTTGTTTCCAAATCTATCAAATCTGAACAAACATACAAAATACCACCATTTAAAAATGTACACTTTAAATATTTCTGTACAATTCCCCTCCAAGAGCTGTTTTATGGCCTCAATAGACCTCAAAGATGTGGTACCAACTGCAAGACAACACGAAAAGTACCTAACATTTAGATGAAAAGCGACACCATGGGCAGAACAGTAGCACAGTGGTTAGCACTGTTGCTTCACAGCGCCAGGGTCCCAGGTTCGATTCCCGGCTTGGGTCACTCTGTGCGGAGTCTGCACGCTCCCCCCCGTCACTGCGCAGGTTTCCTCCGGGTGCTCCCGTTTCCTCCCACAAGTCCCGGAAGACGTACCTGTTAGGTGAATTCTCCCTCAGTGTACGCGAACAGGCGGCGGAATGTGGCGACTAGGGGCTTTTCACAGTAACTTCATTGCATTGTTAATTTTATCCTACATGTGACAAAGATTATTATTATAATTTAGAATGTTACCCAAATGGCTGAGCTCAGGGGCTGTACATTTTTGTAAAGTTGTTGAAACCACTATATGCAACATTGAGAAACACATGTGTTGACGTCTACAGATGGCACCTTACTTGTAGCCAGAAAGAAATAGGGTGCAATGGATGCAGTCGGAGAATCTGCCCTAATAGATGTTGGTTTTGTCATTGCCCCACAGACATATGACCCAGTACACAAAGTCACCTTTCTACCATTTATACTGAACTCCTCCACAATGCAAGTCAGTCTCACTGGAGCAAAATCAAAGGAAATATGTGGTCTCTTCAAATGTTTCTTGGCTTCACATTCACCATCAATGCAATTTGCTTTCTCTGTAATTGGCTTAATAAGGGAGGGTGAAAAGGTAAAAAAAAAAAGGCTTTGAGAGAGAACAAAGGACCGCAAGAAACTTCAGGGAGTCGTGAACACCGCCCAGTCCATCACACGAACCTGCCTCCCATCCATTGACTCCATCTATGCCTCCCGCTGCCTGGGGAAAGTGGGCAGCATAATCAAAGACCCCTCCCACCCAGCCTACTCACTCTTCCAACTTCTTCCATCGGGCAGGAGATACAAAAGTCTGAGAACACGCATGAACAGACTCAAAAACAGCTTCTTCTCCGCTGTTACCAGACTCCTAAACAACCCTCTTATGGACTGACCTCATTAACACTACACCCCAGCATGCTTCATCCGATGCTGGTGATTATGTAGTTACATTGTGAACCTTGAGTTGCCCCATTATGTGATTTCTTTTATTTCCTATTCTTTTCATGTACTTAATGATCTTATGAGATGCTCGCAGAAAAATACTTTTCACTGTACCTCGGTACACGTGACAATAAACAAAATCCAAATCCAACTGGAGATGAGCTAACTAGGGCGGTTTGACAATGTGTCAGCCGCAGTTCATTACATTGTTAAGAGGACACCAACAATACACGTCGCAAGTGATGCCTCAGGATTAAGACAGGCCGCATCCAATGGTGCCGACACACCGTGAAAGAAGATGGAGTGAAGAGAAAGTACGAGCAGAAAGAAATTGAACCAATTACTTAGAATTGAAGGCAACTTTCTTTGCCTTGCAAGCTTTTTGTGCTCATAACAACCATGTAGATATTGCTGCGCAACTAGACAGCACAACCTCAGTCGCATACACGCCAATATAGGGGCAACAAAATCACATGAGTGCAATGAATTCAGCAAGATTTTCTAGACACATTTGCCTGGTGTCTTGATCAAAGAGTTGATGGTAAATCAAGGGAATTCAGTGACCAGCTTGAACACAAGCTAGATGCAACCGTTTTCCCGCAGCTGGAAAACCAGATGTTGGCCTTTTTGCTTCACATCTAAATGCACAGGTAGAAAACTAGGTTTCTTGGTTACCAGACACTGCTGCCATGGCAACAGGTGCTTTTTCAATCACCGGGCAGTGCCATTTTCACTCTGCATTTCACCCATTCTGCCTGATTCTTTTGTTGCATTGCCAGATGGACACACTTTGAGCTCACATCTATTAGTCATTCATTTTATAAGAGGTGTATGTAACCTCAAACCACCAGTGCCAAGATATAATACAATGTGGGATGTGGCCTGTGGTAGATTACCCCCACCTGTTTCATCACTCAATCCTCCAGATTGGTTGATGGCAACATGTATGTTGATTGCTTTGATGTCTGCATAGCGTCAACTGACCCTATATCTACTCGACACAAGCAATATGCCAAAAACACTTATGTCTTTTATTTTTCAAGTGAATGATCTCCTGAGGCAGAACAAACCAGGGAAAACTATTGTCAATTTATTGGAAGGCATTCTGTCAGATCCGGAGCGACACCTACAGCGTGAGTTAAAGTCCCGTACTGGCTGAGATTGTTCATGAAAGTCCCTGGGCTGCATTCTCCGCCGGCGGGATGCTCTGTAATGCCGGCAGCCCGGGGGTTTGCCCCACAATGGGAAACCCCATTGACTAGCCGGCGAAACGGAGCATCTGCTGAATCAGAAATCTGGCGCGGCGGGACGGAGAATCCAGCCCCCAACCTCTCAACTTCGCCCCTCGCCTGAGGTGTGGTGACCGGCCCCAACCTCTCAACTTTGCCCCTCGCTTGAGGTGTGGTGACCCATGGCTTAAATCACCACCAGTCAGCTTTCTCTCTAAAAGGGGAAAGCAGCCTTTGATCATCTGGGACTATGGCGACTTTGTGTCTATAAACATTTGCGAGAGTGCTTGCTCCATCCATACTGAACACTGAGGAATGCCTCTTTGTGAATTTCAGACGAGCACTCAAAAGACACTACAGCAAGATGGTTGGGTCACATCGTGATCAAAACTGGAATCAATGTAAATGTGCCCATTCTACAAGAGCAGCAGCTGTGTTTAAAGCTAATTTAGCCATGGTCCCAATAGTGGACATTATGCAACACATATGTAGAACTTTAAAAACTTTCCAAACATCCTACACTGTAAAAGGCACTGCGAATACAATTGCAACAACACTCTTGCAGGATTAGAGAGTACATTAGTGTCTGCTTTAATTGAGGAACCTGCTTCAGAATTGAAGATTTGAATTGTTCTTTGGGTTTTGAATTGGAAGCAACTTGTTCCTCAGGAGAGGAAGAGTGCGTGAGAGAGTAGGTTTGATTTTCTACATAGACTTACAACACAAACAGGTGAAACACAGGTTCTCAGTCGGCGGGATCCTCCGTCCGGTCCGGTCTGCCCACCAATGGGTTTCCCGATGGTGTGAGGTGGCCACAATGGGACATTTCATTGGCCGGCTGCGGGAACAGAGAATCCCGCTGCCAGCGAGGTGAGGAGGGGCGCCATGCTGGAAAGCACAGCTGGCGGACCAGAGAATCCTGCCCAATGTTAGGCATTATTGTCGCTGTTTCGTGCATGTATTTGCCAACCTGGTAGTGCCAACCTGTGCGGGGGACAGTGCCAGGGGACAGTGTCAGGGCACTGCCGAGGCATGTCTCCCACTCTCAGGGGCTATACTTATCTTTGCACCACCGAGGGACTCATTGACGATTTTCCAAACCCGTTGTAAACCTCGCCAGCGTGATGTCACTTGATTACATGTACCACTCTCCACTGCCAAGTACAAAAGGAAGTTAAATAGCTGGCAGTCATTGAGTTCATAAACCCTGTCTGCACTTTTAAGGCATGCACAAATGGGATCTTACATTGTCCCTCACTCCACCTGCCTCATAAAGTTAAGATCAAACAGGTACATTCTCATTTAATCTTTCCATTTCCGTTACATGTTCAGTTAGAATTAAACTCTTAAATAATTCAGTTTAGAGCAGGCACCTTATTATGAAGTTGCAACATGTTCCTTGTTTGTGGATCAGAATACTTGCTTTTTAAAAATAAATTTAGAGTACCCAATTCATTTTTTCCAATTAAGGGGCAATTTAGCGTGGCCAAATCTACCTAGCCTGCACATCCTTGGGTTGTGGGGACCAACCCACGCAAACACGGGGAGAATGTGCAAACTCCTCACGGACAGTGACCCAGAGCCAGGATCGAACCTGGGACCTCGGTGCCGTGAGACTGCAGTGCTAACCACTACACCACCGTGCTGCCCTTCAGAATACTTGTTTCTTGGCTTGCACATTCCTTCCAACTACAGGAGGCACCACCTGAGGAACTCTCTCTAACCCCAGCAACTACCAATGGACTCAAATTGCAACCAATGAGCAATTTGAACATCCAGCGTCATAGAATCATGGAACAATACAGCCCAGAGGTGGGAATTCAGCCCATTATGTCTGTGTCAGCCCTTTCAAAGTGGTCCTCTTGCTGTTTCCCCATATTCCTCCTTCCAGCATTTATTCAGTTCCCTTTCTAAGGCTACCATTGAATCTGTGTCCACCATCCTATCAGGCAACGCTTTCTAAACCATAACCACTCCTTGCCTAAGATTATTTTCCCTCGGCTCACCCCCAATTCTTTGTCATTTACCTTAAATCTGTGTCCTCTGGCTATCAACTCTGCAGCAACTGGAAACAGTTTCTCTGCTAAACACTTACTCCACCCAAACCCTTCACTATTTTAAACACTTCTATCGAATCTTCTCTTAGGCTTCCCTGCTCTGGGAAGCACCATCTCACCTTCTCCGCATGACTGTAATCCCTCCTCTGTGGAAGCATTCGAGTAAATTGTCTTCTGCGTCATTTCCAAACCATTTCCTCCAACCCAAAGAGTGGTGCCCTGTGTTCTTGATCGGGGACTAAGATAACTCCCTGGATTTTACACTCTGTATTTCTAATAACAAAGCCCACAATCCCACATGTTATATTAACTGCAAACCACCCTGTCAACTTCAAAGATTTTTCCACAAATATCCTCAAGTTTTTGCACTCCCCACTTTAACATTGTACCACCATTGGATTGTATAGTCTCTCCTCATATTCAATAACCTTTTTATTATTGAGAAATGCTTCAGCTCCAAGTGTGCATTTTTAATTCATGTGGCATGTCCAAAATATATTGTTTGTATTTCACCCAAACTGAGCTGCACTAACCATCTTAATACTGTGGCTACCAGGGCAGGTCAAACGTTAGGAATCCTACAGCGAGTAACTCACCTCCTGACTCCCAAAAGCCTGTCCACCATCTACAAGGCCAAGTCAGGAGTGTAATGGAATACTCTCCACTTGAGTGCAGTTCCAACAACACACAAGAGACTCAACACCATCCAGGACAAAACATCCCATATGATTGCTCCTCCTTCCACAAACATTCAAACCCTCCACCACCGACAAACAGTGGCAGCCATGTGTACCATCTCTAAGGTTCCTTAGACAGCACCTTCCCAACCCATGACTACTACCATCTAGAAGGACAAGAGCAGCAGATACCTGGGAACCCCACCACCTGGAGGTTCTCCTCCAAGTCACTCACCACCCTGACTTGGAAACGTATCACCGCTCCTTCACTGTCGCTGGGGCAACATCCTGGAACTCCCTCCCTAACAGCACAGTGGTTGTACCTACATCTCAAGGTCTGCAGCGGTTCAAGAAGGAAACTCACCACCACCTTCTGAAGGGCAACTAGGGATGGGCTATAAATGCTGACCTAACCAGTGATCCCCACATCCTATAAATGAATTAAAAAAACAATTCATTATGCATTCTATAAAATTCCAGTTTTGTTTATGAGTAAACCGGTGTTGTGTCATTTTAAGTGTAAACATTTCCTCTCGGAAAACATTTTTATCTTGTAACCCTGCACAGCATAAATTCACTAGGACAGTAAAGGCTTCAAACACCTGCAAGATACCTTGCCTGCACAGGTTAATACGGTACCAGTAATGCTTGGTGGTTTGAAGGATCCACTGGTGTTTTGGAGAGGGTCAAATCAGATGGGAAATGGTTTGATTGAACCTATGCACTGATTCATTAACCTTTTTTCATGATCAAGATAGAGCATTTTAGATTTATGTGGGATTCCCCCAAAAAAACTCCTCCGAATCGTCTCAGTCATCTCCTTTCTGAAATAGAACAGGAAATATATCGATCTTGGCTGGAGAAATACTTCCCTTTGATCTCCAGTAAGATGTGACACTGTAAACATCGAAAGAGATAAACGTGCAACATTGATAATTTTTTCAGCCACTGTACTCTGCCCCGCCAATATTCATCATTCTGTTTATATTCTCATGTTTACTCTATCATTGTGTAGTACCCCGTTTCAAGCCTCCACAATTCTTTCCCGATATTTCTTCCTCCAGAGTATTTTCTCTGTTAAATCGAGGGGTTGAAATAATTTTTTAAAACATGGTTGGTTTTTTTTCAGGACAAAATTACACAGCTCCGTTCAAATGTGGTCTAATATGCATACAAGGCCGGTTAGCTCGGTTGCTGAGATGGCTGGTGGGTCATTCAGAATAACAGCCGACAAGGAGGCAGGGATCAGCATTCTGAGCCCCTTCCCCTTTCATAGTACAAAGTACATAAAACATACAGTGCAGAAGGAGGCCATTCGGCCCATCAAGTCTGCACCAACCCACTTAAGCCCTCACTTCCACCCTATCCCCATAACCCAATAACCCCTCTTAACCTTTTTGGATACTAAGAGCAATTTATCATGGCCAATCCACCTAACCTGCGCGTCTTTGGACTGTGGGAGGAAACCGGAGCATCCGGAGGAAACCCACGCAGACACGGGGAGAACGTGCAGACTCCGCACAGACAGTGACCCAAGCGGGGAATCGAACCTGGGACCCTGGCGCTGTGAAGCCACAGTGTGCTACCGTGCTGCCCTGGTAGTCGAGGATGTCGTAACCGAGCAAGTGAGGCAGGGGAGTGCCCTGGTCACTGAGCCATGTGGTGGAGGTGATGGGGACACGGCTGAACATCAGGAGAGCTGGAGAAAAGCACCTGGCAGACAGGGGCATAGACACCAGCACAGAGCAGAGACCCAATATGTGGACTGTCAGTTGGGCCGAGGGAAGGGGGTCACAGAGAAGATGCAAAGATCACGGGGGAAGACATGGAGAAAGTGAATAGTTTCCAGGACCTGGAATCATTGGTGGAGGAAGACAGAAATTGAAATTGAGCAACAGTGGATTAGCTGTGGTTGGAGTAATTGGAGTGGTAGCTGGTTAAATATAAAATTTGACCAGCCTTGTGTGGAAATGTGGTAATATCAAGAGGAACAGTGACTGGATACTAATGAGATGTGGGAGCCGAGGTGGAGTAAAGAGAAAGGACAATATCAGGAACCAGCACATTGGGAGTGAAGACTGTTGGAACATCAAAGAAAGCAGCAGAGAGGAGACTGAAATGGCAGCGATATAGAGAGAGGGAGGGAATGTGTTCTGGCAGGTTATGGAGATTACAGACTGTCAGGAAGCAGACCAGATGCAAAGATATGAAGCGAGAGACAAAACAGGATTGGAAGAGGAATGGATGGATAATAATAATAATTATTATTATTATTTTATTAGTGTCACAAGTAGGTTTACATTAACACTGCAACGATGTTACTGTGAAAGTCCCCGGGTCGCCACATTGCGCCGCCTGATCGGGTACACAGAGGGGGAATTCAGAATGTCCAATCCACCTCACAAGCACGTCTTTCGGGGCTAGTGGGAGGAAACCAGATCACCCCGTAGGAAACCCACGCAGACACAGGGAGAACGTGCAGACTCCGCACAGACAGTGACCCAAGCCGGGAATCGAACCCGGATCCCTGGAGCTGGAAGGAGGAGATGGGGTGTGGGGGGGGGGGGGGGCGGGGTAAGTGATCAACGAGCATTGTGACAACCCAAGTAAAACGGCAGGAGCCCAAAAGAAAATCCAAGTAGGCACCGGAAACACAAGAAGGCAACTTACCACCACCTTCTGAAGGGCAACTGGGGATGGGCAACAAATGCTGGCCTGACCAGCGAAGCCCACATCCCACAAATGATTTTTTTAAAAAGTGTCTACGTATTCTATAGGGCAGTGTCTCTACACTGCACATCTTACTACACCTTGGAATCATTGGCAAGTTGTGTGGGGATGCAGAAAATGCTCTCAGTGACCGGGGCTGCAACAAAATCTTCACCTGGGCTTAGCTTCGCTCTGCGATGGCACTGGGGAGGATACAGAGGAGGTTTGCAAAGACGTTGCTAGAAATGAAACATTTTAGCAAATGAGGAAAGGCTGTGTATGGAATCGTGGAAAGCGAGGGAAAATGTAACTGAGGTGCGTAAAATTGTGAGGGTGGCCTTTGGAGTGTGGATTGAAAGGAACAATATCCCTGGACTCAGGAAGGTTTGTATCAGTGCCCTGTATTAATAAAGCCTCTACAGGCTGGGAATCTGGAATGAACAGCAGACACTGGAAACACACAACCCGGGCAGTCAGCTCCCTCAAGAGAACTAAGAAGTTACTGCTTCGATTGTGACTAATTTTAATTCTGGGTAAAATGTCAGTTAACCTGCCTTTTCATTTCAGGTGCACGCTGCCCTGTGTGTGTAATGTGACACCCCTGTTGTCACGTCTCATATGTCCCTTCGCAATGTTCGATTTCATTTCTTAATTACAGGTATTCCCCCCCCCCCCCCCCCCCTGTATTTAATCGGAATATTTATCCCGCAGGAACGAAATGCAACTTTTATTTTCGTTACTGGCCAAAATGATTGTGCCAGTGGCGGAGGTTGTCTGGTTCTGTAATTTAAAAAAAAAACCTGCGGCTAAACCTTTAACTAGAAATCGGGCAGATAAAACCCATTTTTGTTCATCTACAGCTATGAATCATTTGATCAATCCGTGCCAATCAGCAACAAGCTCTGCTTCTCCTCGGAGCAATGCAGAGGAGCCAAGAGCTCTTTGAACTAAACAGATACAAACAAACACTTTGTGTTCGACACATTTGATTTGCGAGGGAACATTTTCACCATTTCTCCCTTTTCATGCAGGGTGGTGGGGGCCCTTCCTATGTTTCTGAAATGTTCGACTCTTGCACTGCCTATTTTAAGTTTGGCTTCTCTGGCTCTGGTATTAGTTGCCATGTGGTGTTCGTTTTACATTCACAGCTTTGTGATGTGGTTTGGATTGGTCGCGCAAGGCAAGCTGAGCACAAGTCAGGAAGTATCTCCGTTAATAGAATGTAGTCAGGTGGCCAACAGAGCCCCCGCGGTGAAGTACGTGACTCAAAACTTATCATGATGTTATGAGGAGAGAATAAGGCATCATTTTCACAAGGCTTACTTGTGCCTCAGGCTGCATCCTGCTGTAAATGTCACATAAATAAACATTGGTAGGAAAATTATTTAAAATAATAATCTTTATTAGTGTCACAAGTAGGTTTACATTAACACTGCAATGAAGTTACTGTGAAAAGCCCCTGGTCGCCACACTCCGGCGCCTGTTCGGGTACACTGAGGGAGAATTCAGAATGTCCAATTCACCTAACAGGCACGTCTTTCGGGACTTGTGAGAGGAAACCGGAGAGCCCAGAGGAAACCCACGCAGACACGGGGAGAACGTGCAGACTCCGCGCAGGCAGTGACCAAAGCCAGGAATTGAACCCAGGTCCCCGGCACTGTAAGCAAAATGCTAACCAAAACATGGGAGTTACTGCCCCATTAACCCAATGGGTGTATAAATGAATGAAATGAAATGAAAATGAAAATTGCTCATTGTCACAAGTAGGCTTCAAATGAAGTTACTGTGAAAAGCCCCTAGTCGCCACATTCCAGCGCCTGTTCGGGGAGGCTGGTACGGGAATTTAACCGTGCTGCTGGCCTGCCTTGGTCTGCTTTCAAAGCCAGCGATTTAGCCCTGGGCTAAACAGCCCCAGTGTGCACCAACTCTGGACTAACCCTCCCCCCCCCCTTATGAATTTACCGTGGGTAATAATTTGCCTCCGTAATCCCCAAGTTCAAGGGTTGGGAAATGAGGGCAAACTTCCCTGGGTCCTACTCCCCATCTAGAGATTCCTGTTACATTGCTGAGATAAGGGCAGATGAAATGTTGATAGCTGTCTGGGGTTTCTATTTTTACTACAGGTTAGAGAACAAGGCTTGCCAATGACTGCCATTGTGTACTTCTTGAGATCAGCATTCACATCAGTTATTTTTGCAATCCTCGGAATCAAGCAGGCAGTTGCCTTAACTCAGTTTGCCAATAAAGGATGTCCATTTTTAGTGAGTTGCTAGATCCCATTCCCATACCAAACCCCAGCATGGATCACTAATTTCAGTAGAGAAATGATGTTGGGGAAACTGATGGGTTTGAAGGACGATAAATCCCCAGGGCCTGACAATCTACATCCAAAGTACTTTTTAAAAACCTTTCCAATTAGGGTTAATTTAGCGTGGCTAATCCACCTCCCCTGCATATCTTTGGCCTGTGGGGGTGAGGCCCACGCAGACATGGGGAGAATGTGCAAATTCCACATGGACAGTGACCCGGGGCCGGGATCGAACGGTGAGGCTGCAGTGCTAACCATTGCGCCACCGTGCTGCCACGCCAGAGTACTTTAAGGAAGTGATTAGCGTGTAAAATTAAAGCATATGGGGTTGGGGGTAGTGCATTAAGATGGATAGGAAACTAGTTAACAGACAGGAAACAAAGAATAAGAATAAACCAATCTTTCCAAATGGCAGGCAGTGACTAGTGGGGTACTGCAGGGATCAGCGCTAGGACCCCAGCTATTCACAGTATTTATATTAATGATTTGGATGTGGGAACTAATTGCAATATCTCCAAATTTGCAAATGATACAAAGTTAGGTGTGAGGAGCACATAGAGTTGCTTCAGTGTGATTTGGACATTGAGTGAGTGGGCAAATGCATGGCAGATGCAGTATAATTTGGATAAATGCGAGGTTATCCACTTCGGTAGCAAAAGCGGGATGGCAGATTATCTGAATGACTATAGAGAGAGAGAAATGCGCAACGAGATCTGCAGTCACTGAAGGTAAGCATGCAGGTGCAGCAGGCGATGAAGAAGGCAAATGGGATGTTGGCCTTCACAGTGAGAGGATTTGAATACAAGAACAGAGATGTCTTGCTGCAATTATACAAGGCCTTGCTGAGACCACACCTGGAATGTTGTTTGAGGAGAGATTGAGTCAGTTAGCATTATATTCGCTGGACTGTTGAAAAATCTCATACAAACCAATAAAGTTTCTAACAGGACTGGACAGGGCAGATGCAAGAAGGGTATTCCTGATGGCAGGGGAGTCCAGAACCAGTCTGAGAATATTGGGTCGACCATTTAGGGCAGAGATGAAATGTTTCTTCACCCAGAGAGTGGTGAATTTGTGAAATTTGCTACCACAGAAAGTACTTGAGGACAAAACATATGCGTTTTCAAGAAGGTGTTAGATATAGCTCTTGGAGCTAAAGGGATCAAAGGGTATGAGGGGGAAGCGGGAACAGATTACTGAGTTGGGTGATCAGCCATGATTATAATGAATGGCAGAGCAGGCTTGAAGGGCCGAATGGCCTCCTCCTGCTTCTATTTTCTGTGTTTCTATTTCTCAATGTTTCAATGAAGATACTAGAAAATTAGAAACATATAAGACATGGGCTGGCATCCTCCTCTCGCATTTTCAGCATCGTGTTGGCAGGGTTTATAACAGGCCCCGACAATTGAGGACCTGGCAAAAAGAACCCGCCGCGGGCACACAGATATGTGCCCCTGTGGGGGTGGGGGGGAGTTGCTCATGTCTGGGCAGGGCCTGGGCGCAGCTTGGTGACACTGCTGGGAAGGGTGGCTTCTGTTGGGCATGTCAGTGGGAGAGGGGGTTCTCCATATTTGTAGTGGAGTGTTCTCAATGCCTTTAGGAGTTGGTGGAGTTCTCTGTGTCCATGGGGGTGGGGGTAAAAAGAATACAGCAGCATTACTTGAGTACTCTAAATGAAACCTTGGGCCGGGATTCTCACCCGGCGGGATGCTCCATTTTGCCGGCAGCCCAGGGGGTTTCCCGACGGCGTGGAGGCTGCCCCACAATGGGAAACCCCATTGACCTGCCGGCCTAATGGAGCATCCCGCCGACGGGGCGAACCTGAAATGTGGCGGGGCGGAGAATCCAGCCCCTTTTCTTAGTGATTCCAGTTGTACTACTTGATGTGGCATGACTAGTTCAATGGTGTTCATGTATGTATACATACATACATACATCAGGAATCATGTCACCTGCAACTTTGTTACATCTTTCACATGGCCAGTCATGTCTCCGCAATTTGTTCACAAATTAAAAACTGATCAACCTTGGCATTTGTTGCGATGCCAATCTTCCGATTAGCCAATATGGTGGTTCCAGAGTAATTTTCACACACACAAGCTAGACCTGAAATTCAATGTCCTAGTATGGTGGATATTAGAAAGAAATTGTACCGCATAAATGTCCTCACAGCTGCACCTCACAGCCAGTTTGGTTGGTGGGAAGACAGAGCAGACCATTTTCACAAAGCAGGATCCCAGAGCTAGAAGGGAAATGTTACCCAAGCTGCACTTTAAATAGTGCCAAGGGATCTTTTATCCTCATCCAGGCGAATGGACAGGGCCTCAGTTTAATGCCACATCCAAAATATGGAACCTCCCACAATGCAACATTCTCTGGCACACAAGTGCCAACCTAGATTATATGTTCAAATGGTGGATGGGGGCTCGGAGGCTAGTGTGTCATAGAATCATAGAATTTACAGTGCAGAAGGAGGCCATTCAGCCCATCGAGTCTGCACCGGCCCTTGTCAGGGTGGCATAAATGAGTATTCGCATGAGCCATAGGTTTAACAGGACAAAGATGCCATAGCAAGCGAATAAATGATCAAAGATTTAAGATGGAGAAGCCTGAAGTGAATCAATTTGTTCGGAAGAATGCGGAAAGACAAAACAAAATAATGGGTACAATTCTAAAGGGGTGCAGGAGCAGAGGGATATGGGTGTATATGTGCATAGATCATTGAAGGTGGCAGGGCAGGTTGAGGGAGTGGTTAATAAAGTATACAGTATCGTAGACGTTATTAATGGGGCATAGAAAGTAAGGAGATTATGTTAAACTTGAAACGACCACTGGTTTGGGCTCAATTGAAGTATTATGTCCAGTTTCCAGCACCGCACCTTTGGAACAATATGAAGAGAGTGCAGGAAAAATTCAGGAGAATGATCTCAGTTACATGGAGAGATTGGAGAAGTTACGCGGGTCGATGGCACAGTGGTTAGCATTGCAGCCCCACAGCACGAGGGACCCGGGTTCAATTCCGGCCTCAGGTGACTGTGCAAAGTTTGCACGTTCTCCCCGTGTGTGCATGGCTTTCCTCCGGCTGCTCCGGTTTCCTCCCACAGTCCAAAGGTGTGCAGGTGAGGTGGATTGTCCATGCTAAATTGCCCCTTAGTGTCCAAAGGTGGGGTTATGGGATTACATGGAAAGGGTAGGGAAGTGGGCCTGGGTAGAAATCTCTTTCGAAGAGTCAGTCCACACTCAATGGGCCAAATGTCCCCTTTTGCATTGTAAGGATTCTATGTTAAAACAATGACATTTAGGTTGACATCAGCTTTACCTGACCACCACCTCTCTCGATAGTCCCACTGTTGCTAAATTACCAGGCTGCTTATCGCCACCCAGTACTGTATTCACAGAGATTCTTCCAATTAAATATTGGGAAAACTGTGCCATTGTTTTCCGTTCCTGCTCCAAGATTCATCCTCTAGTGTGATCATAACCCCGCCCCCTGGCACCAGTCTAAGATTAAGCCAATCTGATTGCAACTTTTGACTCCGAGATGACCTCATGTTCACACCATCTTTCCACCTTTATTTCCTTATTTGTCACCTTTGTGTCATTGCCTGACCTTGTTCTTGTCTTTGCTCATTTACTGCTGAAACCCTTGCTAGCTCTCGACTTAACCAGTCCAGCACACTCCTGACTGGTCTCCCACATTCTACCCTCCGCAAATTGCGGGTCATCTAAAACTCCGTTGCTCATTTCTTAACTCCAAGTCCTGTTCACAAATCACCCCTGTATCCGCTGACCTTGGCTCCTGGTGAAGCAACGTTTCAATTTTAAAATTTTCATCCTTGGCTTTAAGTCCTTCCATGTCCTCGCCGTTCCTCTAGAATTACCCCCGACAGTATATCTGCACTCCTGGAATTCTGGCCTTTTGGGCATTCCCATTTGACCGCTCCAACATTGGTGACTGCACCTTCAGTCGCACGGGTCCTAAGTTCTGAAATACCTGCTCTACCCTCTCCACATCTTTCCCCCACTTTCCTCCTTTAAGGCAGGCCTGTAAAACCTACCTCAGGCTTTTGGTCATCTGACCTAATATCTCTTTGTGTGTCCAGTTTTATTTGATAATGCTCCTATGATATGCCAGTTCATTCAGTTACGTTAAAGGCCCTATACAATTCATAGATTATCATAGAATTTACAGTGCAGAAGGAGGCCATTCGGTCCATCGAGTCTGCACCGGCTCTTGGAAAGAGCACCCTACCCAAGGTCAACACCTCCACCCTATCCCCATAACCCAGTAACCCCACCCAACACGAAGGGCAATTTTGGACACTAAGGGCAATTTAGCATGGCCAATCCACACATCTTTGGACTGTGGGAGGAAACCGGAGCACCCGGAGGAAACCCACGCAGCCACGGGGAGAACGTGCTGACTCCACACAGACAGTGACCCAAGCCAGAATCGAACCTGGAACCCTGGAGCTGTGAAGCAATTGTGCTATCCACAATGCTACCGTGCGTTGTGAGTTGTTGGCATGCAAATTGGAGCCTGGATGTTTTGGCAGATAAATAGTTCCTCTCAAAGCAAACAGCGCTGAAAAACATTTTGGCAATAAGAATGTGGAAATGTTGAAATGAGGAATGCTTCAGAATTTTACGTGAATTCTATAAACACAAGGGGCTGGATTCTGCATTTCTGGATTCTCCATTCCTGAGACTAAGTGTAGAGGATCTGTGGGGTTTTACGTGGAAAAAATCAGCACCGCCCGCTCACCGACCCTGCGACCGGTGAGGGGCTAGCAGCCACGTCGCATAAAACTCCTGGTCTCCACGGAATAACGGCCAGAGAATGGCCTGGTCTGTGGCCGCAGTGGTCACGCCGTAAAACAAGGCACCGGCCCTGCGCGAACCCGACCTGCCAGATAGTGCCCCCCTAGCCACCCCTTGGCCACCCACCACCAGTCCCCCCAGCCCTCGCAGAAGCCCCCCCCCCCCCGCCCTCCGCCAGCAGCACGGCTCCCACCCAACTGTGGCGGCGCTGGACACAGTCAACCGCGCCATCGGGGGTGTAGCATCGGGGGATGGCCTTCTGGTGACGTGCTGAGGCCGTCCCAATGCCGTGCAGCGCGTGCCGCAATGACGCTATTTCGGAGGGGGCAGAGCATACAAAACCTGCATCAAACAGGCGCCGCCGCCGATTTCGGCGTCAAAAGGGATTCTCTGCCCGATCGGCGATTACAAAATCGCCGTCGGGGAACGGAGAATCACGCCCAAGGAGTGTTCAGTCATTCACACAGTGGATCTGCTAATATATACGTGCCAGCTTGCCTTAGTAAATAAGAAACTTGCTTTTAGATCGGGAGGTTGTTGATTCGAGCCCGACTCCAGGACTTCAGCACATAATCTAGTTCATATTATACTGAGCAAAATGCAGAATGGTTTGAGGTGGGTTTTGAGGGTATTATTTTTGAAGACGACCCTTAACACCAGACGCAAGCTGGTTATTCTTCTCTCTAGTGTTTATGAAATCTTGCTGTGCACAAAGTGTTGCCACATTTGCCTCCACAACACAGCGACTGGACTTCAAAGTGATTCATTATATGGAAGCGATTTGAGAACGGTGTGAGAAGATGCTGTATAAATGCAAGTATTTCTTTCATATGCCATTTATAATGTTGCTGGACCCTTACAAAGGAGCAAATTCCCTCAATAAATTTTCCTGTTCTCAAAGATTATCTCGTCAGTCATGGAACACATAAAAGTGATTCACTAAATAGCCCACGTTAAGAGGAGTAAAGCTTCTTTGGGTTGTTCAAAGGGCGTTGAGCGATGTCCGATGGGGGAACACCTGATTAACAGTGACCAAAGCATTATTAGTTTTTACTTAATCAAATCAATCCAATGCTGCTGAAAATGTATTGCCGGTACCAGGTTATGAGGGGGTTACATTTGCAGAGAATAGCAACACTGAAGAGATAGTATGCTTTTAATCTTCCTCCAATTGGTGCATCTTGTCTACTATCTTGCCGTATGTTCTTGGCTTTCAGAATTAAGAAATAGCAATGAAATACTGTGGCAAAGGAATACGTATAAATTATAAAGCTACTTATTTAGTTTTCAAATAAAAAAGGAAAAGTTGCAGAATTCAATCCTCAAAGCAACAGCAAAAATCCATCGATACATTTTCAGTCAACAAAACACAGTTGCCCCAATGTTACCCATATTTGGCTCAGTTGTGAACAAGCAAATCCTCATCAAGAGTAATGGTACAATAGATCAATTAGCAATGTCATAACGAAGCGGCAGGGTGGTGCAGTGGTTAGCACTGCTGCCTCATGGCACCGACGACCCGGGTTCGATCCCGGCCCCGGGTCACTATCTGTGTGGAGTTTGCACATTCTCCCCGGGTCTGCATGGGTCTTGCCCCCACAACCCAAAGATGTGTAGAGTAGGTGGATTGGCCATGCTAAATTGCCCCTTAATTGGAAAAAATGAATTGGGTACTCCAAATTTATTGTGGAGTTGTGGGTTGTGGGGGTGAAGCCCAGGCAAACACGGGGCGAATGTGTAAAACTCCATACGGACAGTGACCCAGAGCTGGGATCGAACCTGGGACCGCGGTGCTGTGAGGCAGCAGTGCTAACCACTGCACCGCCATGCTGCCTTTAATTGACCTTTGATGACCCCTGACAAAACTATTAAACTTTGCAGGCAAGGCACACATACCTACCGTTACCAGGGGGATAATTCAGCACGTTTAATGTGTTCTAATACTTCGGGCCTTACAAAAAGCCCATGTTATAACATGCACCATGGGAAATTTGTTTGTGTTTATATAACTACCTCGCACGTGTCTATCACGTAGCCGAGGAACAACTATTGTTCACCCTAACCCGCCTGATGCAAATGGGTTGAGTATTATTTTACACCCCACCTGCACGCCAGCCCCCACATTTCAAAGGGTAACAATTTGGTACACAGGCAAAACACTTGTTCAAAAGACTGGAAACCTGATATTCATGAACAATGTACCTCTAATTGACCTGAACTACAATTACACTTATCGACAACCCTTCAATTTTCACAGGTGGAACTCAAATATCGGTCTTAAAGGGACAGTCCGGGTTAGTAATTAAATAGCATAATTGTTTGGCAAATGTGTCATGAGCAAGGCCAGGGAAGATTTCCTAAATGTACACAAGTATAAAAGTGTGAATTAACGATGAACCAGCAAAGCAGCATGAACGATTAATTAATCATGCGTAGCTCTTATGACACATCAGGAGGATAAAGGTTTTAAAAGGGAAAATAAAATATAGAAACAGAGTGAAAACAGAAAGAACGAGGACTCGGAAGATAATAGGAAAGCAATTTTCATCCAATTTCAGATTCAATGGAAGTGAATAACTGTGGGGGAGCAGAGAGTGAGAATACCAGACTGGAGATTGTTGCATAATTTGGAATAGTCTGCTATTGCTTTAACAATGGGGAGAGAAAGGGGAGGACAGGGCTCCAAGTCCTGTCATGAGAGAACAAATGTATTTTTACCTAGCATTGTCTTTACAGCACGGAAACAGGCCATTCAGCCCATCGAGTCCATGGCAGATATATTTCACATGAATCTCTTCTTATCTTACTTCATCTCAGCCTATCAAATTCTGCTATTGCTTCCCATTAGTAAGGTAAGGTAAAGTCACCCTAGTTCCAGATGACCATAGGCTGCTTTCCCCCTTGAGGGGTGTGGTGGTATGTATTAGGGGTAATACGGTACACCAGGAATGCCGAGGAGCTATTGGAGGACAGATGCTGGATCCCGATTGGATCCTCCACCTACTGGGCTCCACCCAGATAGGCGGGGTATAAGAACCTGGGTTTAATCCCCGCAGCTGCATTCTGCGACTGAGCTGCTGGGGGACGTGTCTGAACAAGTCTGCTCAATAAAGCCTCGATTGAAGTTCTTTACGTCTCGCCTCGTGTGTGATCGATGGTGCTACAAGTGGGAAGAGCTGGCTGGTGGTGATTTAACCTGAGGATCACCACACCTCAGGCGAGGGGCAAGGTTGAGAAGGTGGGGCCTTCATGAATAACCTCAGCCAGTACTGGAATTGAACCTGCGCTGCAGTTGGGACAAGTTTTATTGGTGCCCTTCGTTTCCATGTTTTTTCCGTGTCTTTAAGACAGAGATAGATAGGTTCTTGATTAATAAGGGGGTCAGGGGTCATGGGGAGAAGGCAGGAGAATGGGGATGAGAAAAATATCAGCCATGATTGAATGGCGGAGCAGTCTCGATGGGCCGAGTGGCCTAATTCTGCTCCTATGTCTTATGGTCTTATGGCCAATATATATCCCTTAACCAACATTACTAACGCAGATTATCTGGCCATTATCTTATGGCTGTTGTGGAGCCTTGCTGTGCACAAGTTGTTTGCCATTCCCCATTACAACAATGAATACATTTCAAACAGGCTTGGCTATAAATGTTTCACGACGTCTGCAGTTCGCCAAAGGCACTGTTAAAATTGTTCATTCTTGACAGAAGCAGAAGGGTGTTGCCGACCCTGCTACATGATTATTGGATGGAAAATGTGGAGACGGTGAGGCGGTGGGGGGAAGGAGAGGGGGAAGAATCTTTTAGAGGGTCCAGCCTGAGGGCCATGGTGATGGCAGCGTTGCCAATGGCGCCAAGGAAATACACGGAGAGCCCGGTGGTGCTGTCCACAGTAAAGGTCTGGAACCAGCTGAGGAGACATTTCAGGATCGAAGGGACGTCGGTGCTGGCGTCGCTGGGCAAAAACCACAGCTTTGAGCCGGGAGGGGCGGGTTTAGACGGTATGTATAGAAAGTGGAGAGAAGTGGGGCTGGTTAAGGTGAAGGATCTGTACCTGGAAGAGCAGTTTGCCAGCATGGAGGAATTGAAGGAAAGGGTAGAGCTCCCGAGAGGAAGTGAGTTTAGGTACTTGCAGGTAAGGGGCTTCGCGCGGAAGGTTTGGAAAGAGTTCC
Source organism: Scyliorhinus torazame (assembly GCF_047496885.1). Classification (NCBI taxonomy): domain Eukaryota; kingdom Metazoa; phylum Chordata; class Chondrichthyes; order Carcharhiniformes; family Scyliorhinidae; genus Scyliorhinus; species Scyliorhinus torazame. The sequence continues at coordinate 201,428,583 of NC_092718.1, forward strand.
CCAGGTTACCGAGGAACACCCTGTGGGAGTGACTGCTGCTTCCGGATGTGGAAGGAGAGGGCAGGGGCGGAGACGTATATTTGGAGAGCAGGGAGGCGAGCAGGTGGTGAAGATTAAGTAGAAATGGGAAGCGGAGTTGGAAGAGGAGATTAACTGGAGAGTATGGAGTGAGGCGTTGCGTAGGGTAAACGCGACCTTCTTGTAATAATCGCTTATTGTCACAAGCAGGCTTCAATGAAGGAACTGTGAAAAGCCCCTAGTCGCCACATTCCGGCGCCTGTCCAGGGAGGCTGGTACGGAACCTGCGCTGCTGGCATTGTTCTGCATTGCAAGCCAGCTATTTAGCGCAAGGATGAGCCTGATACAGTTTAAAGTGGTGGACAGGGTACATATGACTCGGGCAAGAATGAGTGGGTTCTTTCCAGGGGTAGCAGATGAGTGAGAGAGGTGTGGGCGGGGGCCAGCGAGTCATGCGCACATGTTTTGGGGTTGCGATAAATTGGAGAGATTCTGGGCGGGAATGCCCGCGGCGCTGGCAGGTATAGTGCGGGAGGAGGTGCAGCCGGACCCTTTGCTGCCGATATTTGGGATATCGGAGAGGCCGGAGCTGATGGAGGGGAAGAGGGCCGATGTTGTGGCCTTCGCCTCTCTGATTGCCCGGCAAAGAACTTGATTGGAGTGGCGGTCGGAATCGCCACCTGGGGTAGCGGCCTGGCTGGGGGACTTATATGATTTTCTTCGGCTGGAGAAGATCAAATACGAGGTAAGGTGCTCAGCAGAGGACTTTGAGGCAAGGTGGGGGATGTTCGTGGAAAAGTTTGTACAAACTGTATAGTTGTGTGTTGGGGAGTTTGCTCCCTGAATTGTTTATGCTTTGTAACCTTTTTATATAAGTTTGGAATAAAATACATTTTTAAAAAAAATATTAGTTAATTCTTGTTTTACTTGAATATTAACCTCAAAGGTGCAGCTTCTACTTCAGTAATGTGGCAACCTTGGTGTGAATTTTACCATACACTGGATTGGTTTGGATTGGATTTGTTTATTGTCATGTGTGCAGAGGTGCAGTGAAAAGTATTTTTCTGCGAGCTCAACAGATCATTAACTTCATGAAATGAAAAGGAAATAAAAGAAAATACATAATAGGGCAACACAAGGTACACAATGTAACTATATAAACACCGGCATCGGGTGAAGCATACAGGGGTGTAGTGTTCCTCACCCACTCCCCCCCGCTCTCAAAACCCCCGCAGCCCCCACCTCCCCCACTGAGTCAAAAAGCCAGTCAGCCTCACCTCGAATTTCAATCTCCCTGACCCACAGTGACAACACGCTAAAGGTGCCTGGCCATAATAGTGATACATATTGGTGGCTGGGGGAGGGGGGGGGGTGGACTGGGAGGTGTTCCAGATGGACAGAGGGGTCCCCCCAAAGGAGGTACCCCCCACCTTTTTTGCCTGGGGTTAACTGTGCAGTGACACCTGCTGAGTCTTTATATCGCCATTCCCCACAGCGATTTAACAGTCTTGGTAGCTGTGGGCGCAATTCCTGTAATGGCCACTTAATCTCTTAAGCTATCGAAAATGCGATTCTTGACAGCAAGATGTTGTTTTGCGATCTTCCCAGCCCATAAGACAATAAGACATAGGAGCAGAATTAGGCCACTCGGCCCATCGAGTCTGCTCCTCCATTCAATCATGGCTGATATTTTCTCATCCCCATTCTCCTGCCTTTTCCCCATAACCCCTGATCCCCTTATTAATCAAGAACCTATCCATCTCTGTCTTAAAGACACTCAGTGAATTGGCCTCCACAGTCTTCTGCGGCAAAGAGTCCCACAGATTCACCACCCTCTGGCTGAAGAAATCCCTCCTCATCTCTGTTTTAAAGGATCGTCCCTTTAGTCTGAGATGGTGTCCTCTGGTGGAAACATCCTCTCCACGTCCACTCTATCCAGCCCCTTTCCGATGACACGGTTAGACTCACCAGGAAGGACCCGAGCCTGATTTACACGCATTACCATCTCGTTAGAAGTTGTCAAGATGTATCATCCGCCCTTGTTGTATCTTCCCACCTAGCCAGCCTGACGACACGCTGCTGTGAATCACTACTGCTCGTGATAACTGAAACGTGGCGCTATGACCTCCGAGACGGGGGTTGGAGGTGAGCAGGTATGTCACGACTATCCCCCAGGGAGTCCAGGAAGAGAGAGGTCACCGGGCAGCTCGGGAGTGTGGAGGGATCCAAAATGTTGGGGGCCTGTAATTGACCCTGCAGGTGTCTGAAAGTCCTTTTGCAATGGTCTGTGAGGTGGGCAGGGTCTGTGAGAACGGTGAAGGGGGGGGGGGGTCACTTGTTCTGCGCCATGCAGCCTGGCCAGCTGGGCTGGGTGGGTGCCCGCATGACAATGCTTGTTGCAGCCCCTCCTTCGGAGGGGGCGCTGTGGTTACCTGACTGTAGCCGAAGATTTACTATCCAGTGATTTTTATTATGAAGGTATGGTAGCAATGAGCTCCCTGATGGCTGTCGCTTGCTTGAGATACCAGTGTGCCAATTAGCATGATTCCGTCACATTGCACCATGGGCGCAGCGAGGTTCCTCTTAAAAATGTTTTTCAAGAGGGTGGCACAGTGGTTAGCACTGCTGCCTCCCGGCGCCGAGGACCTGGATTCGATCGCGACCCCTGGGTCACTGACAGTGTGAAATTTACACATTCTCCCCGTGTCTGCGTGGGTCTCACCCCCACAACCCAAAGATGTGCAGGGTAGGTGGATTGGCCACGCCAAATTGCCCCTTAATTGGCCAAAGAACATTGGATACTCTAAATTTGCAACAAAAATATTTTTTTTCAAGCGTCTAACAATTCCGGTCTAGATCACGCCCACGGGGCTGGCGGAATTCACTCCAGTTTTGTGCCCATTATGCAGAAGTGGTTAGCACTGCTGCCTCACAGTGCCAGGGACCCGGGTTCAATTCCGACCTTGGGCGACTGTGAGGAGTTGGCCTCGGGTGACTGTCTGTGTGGAGTCTGCATGTTCTACCTGTGTCTGCGTGGGTTTCCTCCGGGTTCTCCGGTTTCCTCCCACAGTTCAAGGATGTGCAGGTTAGGCGGATGGGCCATGCTAAGCCGGCCCTAGGTGGGGATACGAGGATAGGGCGAGGGATTGGGCCTAGGTAGGTTGCTCTTTCTGAGGGTCGGTGCAGACTCGATGGACCGAATGGCTCCTTCTGCACTATACAGACTCTATGATTGATTGTAGCAGTGGGGTGGAATGAGGTAATTAATTGGCCATTTAAGGACTTCAAGGGTCCTAATGGTGGGTGGGCTGCCTGACACCTAACCTCCCCCTGTAATATCGGGGAAGGCGCTGGGCTGGACACCCATTTTATGTCACATTTGTCAGGTTGGGGTCATAAAATTCACCTTCTTATTTCTGATGACCATATCCCATTTGAGCGAGTGCCAATGTGAAGTCAGTTTGTGTCACGCTACGTGTAGTTCAGTGTTTATAAATTCACAACCACGAGGGGCCAAACTGAAAACCTAAAATGTCTTCACTTAGCACCCTAATGAATGTGAGGAAAGTTTGTTCCTTCTCACTGAACATCAATTCAAATTAAAACCCTCAATGTGGCAGAGCAGCATATGAACCTACTGCAACCGTACCCCAAAATCAGAATTTCTATTAAAAAAAAACACAAATTAGTCAACTTGAAGCTATGTACCAGGGACGGCACGGTCGTTAGCACTGTTGCCACACAGCGGCAAGGTCCACAGTGTTCGATTCCGGCCTTGGGTAACTGCCTGGGTGGAGTTTGCACGTTTCCCCAGTGTCTGCCTGGGTTTTCTCCCACCGTCCAAAGATGTGCAGGTCAGTGGATTGGCCATGATAAATTGGCCTTAGTGTCCAAAGGTCAGGAGGGGTTACAGGGTTATGAGGATGTGGCAGGGGGTTGGGCCTAGATAGCCGGAGGGTTGGTGAAGACTTTTTTTTTTCTTTCTTTAAAAAAAAAATTTAGAGTACCCAATTCATTTTTTTTGTCTTTCCAATTAAGGGGCACTTTAGCGCGGCCAATCCACCCAGTCTGCACATCTTTTGGGTTGTGGGGGCAAAACCCACGCAAACACGGGGAGAATGTATAAACTCCACACGGGCAGTGACCCACAGCCGGGGACCTCAGCGCCGTGAGGCAACAGGGCTAACCCACTGCGCCACCGTGCTGCCCTGGGTTGGTGAAGACTTGATGGGCTGAATGGCTTCCTGCTGCACTCGGCTTTCCTAACTGGAGCAAGTATCTGAGTTCAATACATTGCCTTTTGTATCTACTGCAATCTGTCCCTTGTCAGCTACATTAATTCAATTAATTATCATTTCCATTTTACATTAAATTGGATCGCAGGTCAGTGAGACATTAACACTTAAAGCAGGAATGTTGAAGAAAATTGTATCTGAGATTCCTTCTTTACATCCTGCTGATAACAAGGTACAGGAGAGTGGGATCTTTTATTTGTTCACGGAATGTGAGTGTCAATGGCTGGGTCAGCATTTATTGCTGACTAATTGTCCTTGAGAAGGAAATTATCCATGTGGTGTAGGTACACCCACAGTGCTGTTAGGGGGAAAGTTCCAGGTTTTTGATCCGTCGACAGTGACGGAACGGTGATATAGTTCCAAGTCAGGATGGCTCTAGGTTGGGGGTGAGTGAATGGTTTAAGCTGGTGGATGGGGTGCCAATCAAGTGGGCTGCTTTGTTCTGGATGCTGTCGAGGTTTTGGAGTTTTGTTCAAGCCGCGCTCACCCAGGAAAGTGTACAGCATTCATCGAACGCCTAACTCGAGCCTTGTAGATGGTGGACAAGCTTTGGGGGCAGCAAGAGGTGAAGTGTTCATCCAGGAGATCCCAGTCCCTAACCTTTCCTTGTGACCACAGTATTTATATGGCTAATCCAGTTACTTTTTTGATCAACGGTAACCTCCCAGGATTTTGATAGTGAAGGGGTGTGGGTGTGGGGGGATGGGGGGGGGGGGGGGGCACCGGATGATCCCGCAGGTGGGAGGGGCTGAAGAATTCCGCCCTCTCACGTATTGGAGATGGTAATCAAATCGCATCCCGGAAGCCATAAGCACAGTTCGCGAAATTAAATTGTGTGAACCTTGGACCACGAGCAGGAAGAAATCAAGATGTAGCAAAAAATACAAAACTTATTTGGAAAAGAAACACTTAAATTTATGAAGGACTTTTCACCGCCACTGAACATGTCAAAGTACTTGACAGCCAATGAAGTACTTTTGCAGTGCGGCCACTTTGCAACGTTGCCGGCACAGCAGCAACTTTGCGCACAGAAAGATCCCACGGACAGCAATATGATAATGACCCGATGATCTTCTGTTGTGTTGTGGATTGAAGAATTAATATTGGCCAGGACTATAACTCTCCTGTTCTTGTTTGAAAGAGCACGCCATATCTTTTGTAGCCCCCCCCCCCCCCAAGTGGGCAGTTGGCACTGCAGACTAAAGCCCCCAACTGAAATCTCAACCCCACCCACCCCTGGTACTGCATCGGGGAGTGCCTGTCTTGACTTTTGTGCTCAAACCTTGAAGTGGGACTCAAATCCAGAATCGTGTGACTCAATTACCTGCAAAGACTTGCATTCAAAGTATCATCTTGCATCATTGGCTTTTGTCTACATATGCTGTGTTTGTCGAACCTGGCGAAGGAGCTGTGCTCCGAAAGCTAGTGATTCGAAACAAACCTGTTGGACTTTAACCTGTGGTTGTAAGACTCCTTACTGTGCCTACCCCAGTCCAATGCCGGCATCTCCACATTGTGACTTAGAGGTGAGGGTAGTACCCGCTGAGCCACACGCTGAGACAGAATAAGAGCTGCCAAGAAAGAGAAGCTATGTGACACATGGCCTGGTTCTTGACTGCCCCACAAAATAGTGCAACAAGTCCTTACATTGTCAGAAGTCTTGGCAAACACAAGGGAAATATATATGTCAGATATGAATCAGCAACAACCCAGGCAAGTTGGGGTTTATATTTGTGCTAGATAACTCGTTGATATTTAAAAGCAAATTGCTACAATCACTGGATTCAGAGAAGTAATTCTTTCTTCCCCAAGGATGCAGTTAATCTAGCCCCAGTTTGAGCTGAAATTAAACCTCCGTGTGAGTAAATTTATTATAACAACTAGCTTGTAAGTACCATGGAATTATATTTTTTCTTAATCTCATGTGAAAATGGGCCTGTTGGGTATGGAATTCTTAATCCTTCCTGTAGTTTCGCATTTACACTCTGTTGTGATTACGCAGCTACTGTGGACACGATTCGAGAAAATGGAATTTTCTTCTGCGTTAAGCAGCCACTGTTAACACACAGTCATAACACTGGCTCAAACCAGACAGCGAGGCTTGGGTTTCAGGCAAAGGAGTTGGGGGATAAACATAATTTACATTTGAATGTAGCTGCCACCTAGCTGCCACCTAGCTATGGCAACCAATTTGGTTTAATCCTTCAAATGACCACTTAAAAGGGTTTCTCATCTCACAGGATTAAGGGGTTACCATAGCAACTGTACCTGCGCCACCCCAAACTCGAAATGCTCGGCAAACAAATGAAAGAATCCAAATGCATGGCTAGAAAACGCGAGTCGAAAACAGAGGCAAACATATCGTTGGCAATTGTTTGGAAAAGGATATTTGGGGGCAGGCATAAAGCATATATTTTCGTAGAGAAGAACCTCCCATCGCTGCGAAAGGGAATGATCTCGCTCGACTAAATATGACCACCCTTTTCTTTCGGCGGAATTTAACCGATCCGTCACAAATGTCAGGCATCCATCAATGGGATGGAAATGGAAAAACAGAAAACAGCAAAAAAAAAATGGCAGCCATAATACCTCGTATGTATAAAACAAAGCAAAATGAAAATCAATCAATAGGGATCTGGAAGGAAATTGACACCAGGTTATGGGAAGAGAGGGGTCAAGGGCATGTAAAGAGGTGGGTTTGGTGAAGCTATTGAAGAAGTGAATTGGAGAACCAGAGGTATCCATGAGACAGTTCGGTAAAGTGAAGCTGAGGAGGCTGTGGTTCCTGAGAAGAGTACGGGGGTCAGGCACAATGCTAGAGGAGCAGAGGGTGCGTTAGGGAATGTAAGGCCGGAGGAGAGACTCTCCCCAAAATTGAAGTTGGACAATTCCGTGATTTGACTTCAATATCCACCTGGAGCTCCATTGTGTCCATCCTCTTGCAAACCAGTGAATATTGCTTTACAAATTCAAAGGCCTGTGAGATGATTAAACACCAAGGAGAAGGGGTTACTTTCCCTGACAATTTCTCACCAGATATCTTTTAACAAGGTACAGTCTCCAACTATCCAACTATGGGTAGCATGGTAGCACAGTGGTTAGCACTGTTGCTTCGCAGCTCCAGGGTCCCAAGCTCGATTCCCGGCTTTGATCACTGTCTGTGCGGAGTCTGCATGTTCTCCCCGTGCCTGTGTGGGTTTCCTCCGGGTGCTCTGGTTTCCTCCCACAAGTCCCGAAAGACATGCTGTTAGGTGAATTGGACATTCTGAATTCTCCCTCTGTGTACCGAAACAGGCGCCCGAGTGTGGCGACTAGGGGTTTTTCACAGTAACTTCATTGCAGTGTTAATGTAAGCCTACTTGTGACAGTAAAGATTACAATATATACATACATTACCCAAGAAAGGAATTCAGTACATTTGTTTTCCAGGCAAATTGTCTAGAATGATGTAGGTTCTTGGTGTCTAGAATAATGCAGATCTTCGCTTCCATAACAGGGGGCCTGGAGCATCAATGGCTAAAAACATGCACTTGGCTCCAGAGGAATTACAGTAACAGGAAAATGTATGTACATATTCTGGGATGAGTAAAATGCTTTAAAGTTTCAAGAATGAAGTTTCAGGCTAGATGAGGCGGCACGGTGGCACAGTGGTTGGCACAGCTTCCTCACAGCGCCAAGGACCCGGGTGCAATTCTGGCCTTGAGTCACTGTCTGTTTAAAGTTTGCACTTTCTCCCCGTGTCTGTGTGGGTTTCCTCCGGGTGCTCCAGTTTCCTCACACAGTCCAAAGATGTCAAGGTTATGTGGATTGCCCCTTAATGTCCAAAAGGTTAGGTGGGGTTACGGAGATAAGGTGGGGTAGTGGGCCTAGGTAGGATCCTCTTTCAGACGGTCGCTGCAGACCCGATGGGGCCGAATGGCCTCCTTCTGCACTATTGGGATTCTATGATAAAATGCTGACATCCGGACTTCTGGTGACGTCATGTGAAAGCAAGACGCTTGAAAGGTGGATCCCAGCAGAGTCTTTGGGCGGGATTCTCCGGTCGCGCCCGCCAGGAGACCGGAGGATCCCGCCCAAGGTCAGTGGACCTTTCCATGGTCCACATCCCGCCCGTGGCGATCTTGCGGCGGGCGGAGCGGAAGAATCCATCCCTTTATTTTGATTCCTTTTTGAAGTAGATTTAGGAGTGCGTTTAGGAGGAACTTCTTCACCCAAAGGGTTGTGAATCTATGGAGTTCCTTGCCCAGTGAAGCAGTTGAGGCTCCTTCATTAAATGTTTTTAAGATAAAGATAGATAGTTTTTTGAAGAATAAAGGGATTAAGGGTTATGGTGTTCGGGCCGGAAAGTGGAGCTGAGTCCACAAAAGATCAGCCATGATCTCATTGAATGGCGGAGCAGGCTCGAGGGGCCAGATGGCCGACTCCTGCTCCTAGTTCTTATGTTCTTATGTTCTTTTACCCATTTTTCCAGGGGTTTTTGATGTCCAAACTCATTTAGTGGAGTTAGTGAACTGTCTCCCGATGGAGACATATCGAAAGCTCAGGAGGATAGCCTGAAGGAGGGAAGATGGCTGCCGCGCCCATTATATTAGACACGTTGGCTGTAGTGATGGCACAGGAGCTGGAGAAATTCGGCAAACTGAAGGGGGCACGGTAGCACGGTGGTTAGCACAGTTGCGTCACAGCTCCAGGGTCCCAGGTTCGATTCCCGGCTTGGCTCACTGTCTGTGTGGAGTCTGCACGTTCTCCCCGTGTCTGCGTGGGTTTCCTCTCCGGTTTCCTCCCACAGTGCAGGTTAGGTGGATTGGCCATGATAAATTCAAAAAGGTTGGGTTGAGTTGATTTGGGTGGGATTACGGGGATAGGATGTGTTTGTGGGCTTAGGTCGGGTGCTCTTTCCAAGGGCTGGTGCAGACTTAATGGGCCGAATGGCCTACTTCGGCACTGTAAATTCTATGATCTATGATAGACAGGTAGTTTGAGCAGCAGGGCAAGGAAACCAAGGAGTCATTTAAAGCCACTATTGAGGAGGCACTGGGTCCCATTCATAATCAGCGAGAAAATACCTTGAATGCAGTGAATGCACAAGGTGAGATGCTGAAGGATGTGGAGGAGGCCTTGTGGCAGCACGAGGGGCCTTTCGCCTTGTTGGAAGCAGTGTTGCTGCTCATGGCTGACAGCAACAAGAGTCTAAGGCTGAAGGGGGAGGATCTTGAAAACAGTTTGAGGAGGTTGAACGCCAGGCTGGTGGGGCTGCCGAGGGAGGGGAGGGAGCGGAGGGCCCAAAGCCGACCGAGTAGTTCTCGGAGAAGCTTTCTTGGGGAGGTCATGTTTGTGTAAGCCATGTGGCTGGGGTTTGTTATTGGGTGGGTGTGTTGGGTGTGTTGTTTATCTTGTTTTGTTCCTTTTGATACCTGATGGTTAAAATTATAAGTGCCTTAATGAGACAGTTTCTAAAAAAAAGAAGATGCTTTCTTGGTGAGTGGGAGGGGATGAGGTGTTCTCCCCTCAGGAGTTATAGAGCTCATTGGGCGCTCCGGCAGAAGCTACAACCGAACGAGCCACCGCAGGCGGTAATTATCCACTTTCACATTGATCAGAGTACGGAGAGTGTCTTGGAGTGGGCGAAAAGGAGCCACAACATTTACTGGGACGGGCACACGGTGCGAATATACCAGGACATTGGGACTGAGCTGGCGAAGAGACGTGCGGCCTTCAACAAGGCGAAGGCGGTGTGTTATAGCGAAAGGGTCGATTTTGGAATGGTGTACCCAGTGCTTCTGTGGGTCACAATAGATTCAAAAGTCGACTTCTTCGACATGCCGGAGCTGGCAGAGGCCACCATCAGGAGGAAGAAGCTGGGACCGGTCAGAAGAGCTCAGTTGGGGACTTGCTGGGGTGTTTGTTAAATGTATTTATGGCTCTTTTTGTTTTATTATGTTCTTGTGTTTTTTGAAGGTTGGGGCTGTTGGCGGGGGTGGACCGACGTGTTTTCTGAAGGGGAGGAAAGCTTGTTTGTGGTGTTGGGTTTGGGCATTTTAAGGGGGGAGTGGAGTAGTAGGGATTAGGCGGTTGATGTTTTTCTTTTGAGGGGGGAATTGGAGTGGGACCCGGGGTGGGGGCCACCCCACTAGCGGGAAAGGGGGAGAGGGGGTTAGTGAATGGGAATGGAGGGGGGGGGCGATCAGCTGCGACCCGTTGGGCGAGGTTGGGTGGGGCACAATGGGTCTAGTTGTTTGTTGGTTAGTGGGGGGGGGGGGGGGGGGGTTGGGTGAGGTGGCAGGAAGTCTGCGAACCGGGTTGGGAACGGGGGTGGGGTGGGGGGGAGATCTTTTATTTTTAAATTTAGAGTACCCACTTATTTGTTTTCCAATTAAGGGGCAATTTAACGTGGCCAATCCACTTAACCTGCACATCTTTGGGTCGTGGGAGTGAAACCCACGCAGACACAGGGAGAACGTGCAAACTCCACACGGACGGTGATCCAGGGCCAGGATTCGATTCCGGGCCCTCAGCGCCGTAGTCCCAGTGCTAACCACTGTGCCACATGCTGAGGGGGGGGGGGGGGGCGCATGGCGAACTAACAGTGACCAGGGGATTCTCTTTGCCTCGCCCTAGAGGTGGGGCTGGAAGCCATCTCAGGTGGTCCTGGGACCCAGGAATTTATGTGGGAAGATTACACCAATGTACAGATGGCCGACTTGGGTGGGTGAAAAAAAATGTCAACATTCAAATATTATAAACATGATAAATTATCACTGAGGCACAAACTCACTTACTCAGGGCCGTAGGGTGGATTTTGATACCCTCTCCCACATCAGGTTTGGTGGTGATGGGGCATTTAATTGGGTGAGTGCCTCTGTCTGCTTAGGTCCAGGACAAGAAGGCTCATGGATGGCCCAGAATCAGGAAGGGGGGGCAAACACACCTCCTCCTCTCCCCGCAATCTCCACCCCAAAATTCCTCTCCCATCATCACGTACCTGTGGCCTGGGTCTCCCAATAATCCTGGACCTCGGGTACGTGCAGTACCAGCAGCATCCAATGTCCTCGATCCCGGGAAAGAGCTGCTCCTGCCCAGTATAGGATTAGTAATACGGTGGGAGTTTCTGAAAAGAAGTAGTACCGAGATCTCACTGGCTCTCCAGCTAGCAGGAGAGGGCCCCTGTTAACTACAGCAAATTCCGCTCATTGAGTTATAGAATCATTAGGCACAGACATGCTGGCGCTCTCTAGAACAACTCAGTCAGTCCCATTTCCCCCGTTCTATCCCTGTAGCCCTTTAGGTTTATCTCCCTCTAGTGTCCATCCAATTCGCTTTTGAAATAATTGCTCGCCTCTACTTCCACCATCCTGTGAGCAGAAATGTCCAGGGATGTCGGTGTTGAGGCTAGAATTTCAATAATGGAAGATGGGCAGACCGGTTTCAACCTGTTGTCCAAAGAACTGTTCAGAAGGAGATTGTAGTGTTGTCATCTGCATGTGTAACGTCAGAACAGGATTCAGATGCAGCAGAATTTTCTGCCCAATAAATTGTGGTCCCACCTTGATGATGTCATCGGTGTATGGTTAGAGTAATTATATTTTGCAATTTAGTGCCTATTGACTTTCTCCATCTATATCAAAATGACATATTTCATAATTATCTGGACTGTTCCAGTAACAAATTCCAGTTGGCAGTGGATAGGTTTTACTTAATGCACCAATTCTCATTTGAAGGCCTTTCTGAAGTATGTACTTCACCCCCCAAGCAGCCATTGACTATTTCACATGAGGTGCAATAGGAAACTATCCTTATTTCATCGGCATCTAGAAAATAACCAATGAATATAATGTGAATGGAGTGTGTGCAAGGACCATCATTCCTCAGGTTTATCTGCCCTGTTGGTTTGAATTTCAATCGTTCCCCATGACACAACAAGCTTGTGGGAGTTGACAAAACGAATGGAAAGGCCATCCTGGCAACTGAGAAGGTAGAAGGAAAACATTGAAGTCTTTTTAATGATTTAATGCAGAACCAGACCGGGGCAGGGGGTGGGGATCGTGAGAAGGTAGACAACTCCAATAGGTCTGCGATAGAGGGGCAGCACGGTGGTGCAGTGGTTAGCACTGCTGCCTCGCGGCGTTGAGGACCCAGGTTCGATCCTGGCCCCGGGTCACTGTCCGTGTGGAGTTTGCACATTCTCCCTGGGTCTCACCCCCACAACCCGAAGATGTGCAGGGTAGGTGGACTGGCCACGCTAAATTTGCCCCTTAATTAGAAAAAAAAGAATTGGGTACATTAAATTAATTTTTTTTTAAAAGGTCTGCGATAGATGTTGACCCCCCTCCTGACCCCCACAAGGTTTGCTGAAAATAGATATATCCAAACATCCTAATAGTTGGGATTGGCAATGATTTCAAAATGATTTCAGAAAATAGAATGTGCAGTGTGCTTTCAAATCCCAGGGTCCCCAGCCCCTGCCCTGGTTCTGCATTAAATCATTAAAAAGATCTCAATGTTTTCAAGCTAATTGATCACAACTCCAGGAGTGTGTATTGAAGACCACAAACAAAAACGGCTTGATGTGCCCTTTTGAGGTCAAAGGGGCTTTGTACAGTACAGACAGACCCAGTGATGCCCCATATACTGTCTCTAAACAAGAAGCTGCGTTATATCCTGAAATAACTCCAACCTGTCAATGCATTTCCTGTGGCCATCCTTGTGACCTCTAAGTCAGGCTTGTCAAAATAATGCTAACATCACAGCGAACCGTATCGTTGCGAAGGATTCCATTCTGGAAAGGGCTAGTGCCAGCCAAGGACTTGCCTGAGCTAACAAGTGGTTTGACATTAGCCTGGGGCTATCTGAAGTGTTCCGCGTGGTGTTTCAGTCAGGAATTACCTAGGGCTGGGAAATGCAAGAGCGGGTGGAAAACCTCAAACCGTACACACGGTCTATCTGTGCAGGACGAAGAGCAGGCCCCTTACCTTACATAAGAGTCTTAAAGAATCCTGGTTTGCTTGGACAACAGGCCTATCCTGATGAATGTGAAGAGTAACTGGTACTGAAGGAAGTCGGCGCACTATCCCTGACCACAATTAGATGCCACAAAATTGCATTTTTCCCAATGCGATGCAGATTTCAATATTTTGGAAATTAGTTTTGGATTGATGTCTAAATGCTATATTGAATTGAAATAACTTTTGAGGGATGGCGTGGCGGCACAGTGGTTAGCACTGCTGCCTTACAGCACCAGAGACCTGGGTTCAATTCCGGCCTTGGGTGACTGCCTGTGTGGAGTTTGCATGTTTTCCCTGTCTACGGAGGTTTCCTCTGGGTTCTCCAGTTTCCTCCCACAGTCCAATGATGTGCAGCTTAGGTAATGGGGTTGCAGAGGTAGGGTGGGGGAGTGGGCCCGGGTTGGGTGCTCTTTCCGAGGGTCGGTGCTCACTCGAATGGTCTCCTTCTGCACTTTAGGGATTCTATGATGTAATTTTCAAATAGAATCATACAGTACAGAAGGAGGCCATTCAGCCCATCAAGTCTGCACCGGCCCGTGGAAAGAGCACCCTACTTAAGCCCACGCCTACACCCTATCCTCGTAACCCATTAACCCTACTAAGGGGCAATTTAGCGTGGCCAATCCATCTAACCTGGACATCTTTGGACTGCGGGAGGAAACCGGAGCAGCAGCGGGAGGAATCCCAGCAGGCACGGGAGAAAGTGCAAACGCCACACAGACAGTCACCCGAGGTCGGAATTGAACCCGGGTCCCTGGAGTTGTGAGGCAGCAGTGCTAACCACTGTGGCACCATCCCGCCCATGCCAAATTATCAGAACCCTTAATTTTGGAAATACTATCAAATCAAATGCGGATTTTTTTTCTCCCAAAAAGCTCTTGTACACGAATGTGAAAGCCATAGTGTGGAGTCTCTTTAAATTGTTAATCTAATGACAGCTATGGAGCCCGGTGACGTTGCTTTAAGAGGCTGGGAGGTGGTGCTCTGTGTGTTCCTCCCTCCCTCTCTCTCCAGTCAGGTCTCTGGTGTCGGCGGTGGATAGAATCCCGGAGGCAGCTCTTAAACAGTTGCGGACTGTACCAGCAGTAGCAGCAGCAGCCCTGGTGTCTGAGCTTCTTCAAGACTGGAGTCCAGAGAGGAGGAAAAAAAAGGGGGGGAATAGAATGGCACCTGTCCAAAACAAGGTAAAGTCAAGAGTGGAGGAGGGAGAAGGGGAAAGGGGGTGGCGAGGGGGGCAACCTCGCCCCCGGAGGACTTCAGTCCCCAGTACTAAAGCCCAAGTCTCTTAAATAAATACTAATCCGTGTCCTCCAGCAGATATTACCCATTGGGGGGGGGTGGAAGATGTGTTACTGAGCCCCCCCCCCCCCACACACACACACACACATTCAACCGTAAGTGGCGGGGGGTAAGGGGCTCCGCTCAGCCCGCTCCAGTGCCTTGTGAGTTGTTCAATAAGTTGGCAGCGGTGGAAAGTGGATTTAGAAGTGAAATGCAATGTTGTGCTTCCCCTCCCCTCCCCTGTTTTGTGACTGCGACACACTCCATCCCTTTTGCGCCGTATTCTGAATCCACTCAACATTCCCAGTGCCTGGGGTGGGGAAGGAGAGGGAGAGAGGATTTTTGTGTTTTTAGTAAACATTAATGCATGTCAGTGACCCGGAGCTGCCCAGCGGGGAAGGCTCGTCAGTTTCTCAGCCTCTTGCAGTTTCTGGTACATTTCCTGTCATTGGGGCTCATTGGGCTGTTGAAGCGGGGTTGCACATCGATCAGGCGGAGAGCTTATCGATCAGGTAGCAGCCGAGGTGGGCGCTGAGACCCCGCCGCCCCGCTCTCTCGGCTGTGATTTATTTATTTTTTCTTTTGAGGAAGTGTTGCCAAGGTGAGCTGCTTTGGCCAGCAGGACACATTGCAGCAGAAACCTCTTCCCTTCTGCTCCCAGGCGCTGCTGGCTTCGTTTGCAAATCGTTAACGCCAAAACCGTACGGGATAATAATGATGAAGTTTAAGCTATGTGTGTGTGTGTGTGTGTGTGCCTGCTGCTATGCAAACCTTTCTCTGATCTGGTGGTTTTTTTTTAAGAGTTGGTTCATTAACCCTGATTGAGAAATTGCATTAATCCTGACTGAGATATTGCAACATCCCCGCCGCCCCCTCGAAGTGTACAAACACGGACTCCTGTATCAGGCAATGTTTTATTTGATGACTCTCCAGCGTAAACCTGCCCCAGGGAGCAGGTTGTTTGATGTGTTCAGTTCAAATCCACATGCACTGTTTACGCAGTTAATTCCGCAATCTGTACGAATCATCATGATCAACTGGTCTGTTTGTGAGTCCTTGGATGTTTCATCATGCTCCCTTTTTATTCCAGAGTCCTGTTTCTGTTTTATTCCAATTTTAGGGAGCGGATTCCCAATCTCCCGAGTGTCAGTAGTACACGCACCGAGCACAAGTGCTTATTGGGGGACGGGGAGGGGGGGGGGGCAGCAGATGGGTGAGGTGGTAA
The DNA here is from genome assembly GCF_047496885.1 of Scyliorhinus torazame. Lineage (NCBI taxonomy): Eukaryota > Metazoa > Chordata > Chondrichthyes > Carcharhiniformes > Scyliorhinidae > Scyliorhinus > Scyliorhinus torazame. The sequence continues at coordinate 201,444,404 of NC_092718.1, forward strand.
CACTGAGTTCCACCTTTGCTGGCTCACGCCCTCAAAATAGGGTGGGCAGGCTTGAAATGCTGTCCAGGGAACTCCGACAGCCCATTCGGCCCTGCACCGACCCTCTGAAAGAGCACCCTATCTCAGCCCACCCAAGCTGTCTTCTGGACGGTGGGAGGAAGCCGGAGCTGCCACATGGACAGGGTGAGAACGTGCCAACTCCACACAGTCACCCAAGGCCGTCATCGAAGCTGCTCCCTGGCAGCAGTGCTAACCACTGTGCCACCGTGCTCTTTGCCTCGATCGCTTTGCTGATCTGGGAGCATGTGTTGTGGTGCGTGTAGGTGGCGAAGTCAGGGGAGCGTATCATTCTACATCATCGATTTATATCTGGAGGCTGCACCAATAAAGTTATTCTTGGTCAATTAAAGTAAAGACAAGGGGACACATTGGGGAAACATCCTCTCCACATCCACTCTATCCACATCCACTCTATCCAGGCCTCGCAGTATCCTGTAAGTTTCATGAAGGGACTAAAATGTGACAAATCCCTAGGATCTGATGGGCTACCTCTCAGGGTTCTAAAAGGGATTACTGCAAAGACAGTAGAAGCCCTGGATATGATCTTCCAAAGTTTCCTAGATTCTGGAATGGTCGCAATAGATTGGAAATTAGCAAGTGTGACAACGTAATTCAAGAAAGGAGGGAGAAAGTAGGAAAATACAGGCCAGGTTAACCTGACACAAGGAAAGTGCTTGAATCTGGTATTAAGGAAGGCATTTTCTCAAATCATAATATGATCAGACTGTTTTATGAAAGTGAAATTGGGTTCGACAAATTTATTGAGTTTCCTTGAGGTTGTAACTAGTAGGGTGGATAAAGGAGAACCAGTAGATGCAGTCTACCTGTAACCACCTGCTGCAATTGTTCAGGACTTTGGTGAGACCACACCTGGAATACCTTGTGCAATTTTGGCCTCCATATTTAAGGAAGGAACTGCACTTACATTACAGGTAGTACAGTGAAGTTTCACTAGATTGGTCCTTGCGGTGAGAGGGTTGTCCTATAATGAGAACTTGAGTACATTACGCCTCTGTCCTCTAGAGTTTAGAGAAATGCATGATGATCTGATTGAAACGTGCAGGACTCTGAAGGAGCTAGATAGGAGAGTGTTGTTCACTGGCTGGGATATGAGAAGAAATTTCTTCACTCGAGGGGTTGTGAATTTTTGGAATTCTCTAATCCTGGAAGATTGTGGATAATTCATTGTTAGCTACAATAAGGCTCCAATTCACAAATATTTGGTGTCTTGAGAATTGAAGAATATGGAGAGCAGGTGAGAAAGTGCAGTTGAAGCCTAAGGTTCAACCATGATTGTACCGAATGACCGAGAATGGTGGACCCTATTGTCTGCTCCTGTCCCTGTCCCTTGCATTTTTGTGATCTTGAATTGGAAGTATTCCATCACATTCCGGGCCTGTCTTTTACATAATGGGAAATCTTTCCCCGATTCCCATTGACTTGTTTTACTAGGGTTCCTTAATTCCACACTTGGTCAAGTGCTGCCTGTGTGTCAGAGGCAAGCACCCTCTCGCCTCCCCTCCGGGATTTCACTGTTTTGTGCATGTTTGGTGCGTCTGTTTTCTGGAGCAGTTTGATACATCTAAGTCACTTGCTAGGCTGTTTCACAGGGAGTTAAGAATCAACCCGTACCAGCCTCCCCGAACAGGCGCCGGAATGTGGCGACTAGGGGCTTTTCACAGTAACTTCATTTGAAGCCTACTTGTGACAATAAGCCATTTTCATTTTTTTTCATTTTCACTTTCATTTCATTTTCATTCAACCATGTTGCTGTGGATCTGGAGTCACCTGGAGGCCAGACTGTGGCAGAATGGGAAATGTCCTTTTAAAGTACATTAGTGAACCAGATGGGTTTTTCTTTTTAACCAGCAATCGATGGTAAGCTACATGGTCGCCAGTACTGAGCTAGCCTTTTTCTAAATTGCAGATTCAATAAAATTAATTAAAATTCTCAGCTGTCATCTTGGGATATGAACTCCTGTCCAGTCATATAGCCATTTCGATTAAGTTACCCGATATGTGAGCTTTGATTGGGCAGTTGGCTTTTAAATGTTTTGTCTGATGTTTTTTTGTTTGATGTGAAGTCCAAAGATGTGCAGGTTAGGTGGATTGGCCATGCTAAATTGCTCCTTAATGTCCTAAGGTTAGGTGGGGCTACAGGGATAGGGTGGGGGAGTGGGCCTAGATAGGGTGCTCCTTCAGAGGGTCGGTGCAGACTCGATGGGCGAATGGCTTCCTTCTGCACTGTAGGGATCTGTGATATTTAACTCATGTTAGGCACTTGGAAGAGAATCTTAATTCTGGCAACAAAACGCAAGAACAGGAGTAGACCATTCAGCCCCTCAAACCTGTTCCACCATTCAATTAGATAATTGCTGGTCTGTATCTTTACTCACTTGTACACCTTTGGATCCTTACACTTAATAGAAGTGGAGAGACAGCGGGGCAGTGGGTTTATTTTTGGATTACCCTCACTAAGAGCCAACTGACTTGATGGCCTGACTGGCCTTTCGCCGTGAAAACCTCCCATCGTTCTATCTATGGCTATTGAAACAATTCTTGTTGAAGGTTTGAGAGAAAGCAAAATGTGCCCATTTGGGAAGATGGGGAGATTTCCAGTTGCCTATTTTCTGGTCTGAAAGGTGGATGGTCAGCAGGAAAACATCAGGTGCACATTTAGCTTTTGGTGCTGACCTTTATTCTGCTATTGGCACCTACTCTGGGCCAAAGCTTTATACTTTAATGCTACCATTACCACCCCTTTTGTGATGTGCGCCATGGCATCTTTGTCTTTTACTCTCTCCTGCCCTAACCTCTAATTTTCCTCCACCTACCCCCACCCCTCTTTATTTTTCAATAGCACAAATCCATCACGTTCTTACCCCTTTCCAGCTCTGAAGGGGAGTCGTATGGACTTGACATTGACTCTGTTTCCCTCTCCACAGGTGCTGCCAGACCTGCTGAGAGTTTTTATTTTTGCACCTACTTTTCTACCTGATTTTGACCTAAAACCAAATGTTTGCCTTGTGTCTCAATGACCAAAAATTGAGACACAGCAACGTGCACCTTGCCAACGTGCTTACAATTTCAATATAACCTCCTGTTTTGTACTTTAGTTCATCATTTTGTTTGCTTTGTTGTCTCTGCTCAGTGATGTTGGGACACATTAATGAGTTGGGGTTTCGTTCAGAGTCATCCATAGCTAGTATGATGTGCGACTCACCCAATTATTCTTCCTACAGGAGGTATTTTACATTTGAACTGAAGTTTTATCTGTCCAATTACACATTTTATCCAACCCCTTCAGTTGACATCTCATGTTAAACCGGTCCTTTTAATTAAGGGGCCTCGATGACATGGCTAGGCAGGACCTATTTCTTTTTGTAGAGAAGTCAATAACCAGGGGGCACAGATTTTAAATAAATTGGTGGAAGGTTTAGAGGGGAATTAAGGAGTATCCTTTTTTCAACCAGAGGATGATTGGGGTTCTAGAACTCGCTGTCTGACTGGCTGGTGGAGGCAGAAACGTAATAGCATTATTTTTATTTAAAAAAACAGGATATGTACTTGACATGCCATAACCTCAAGGGCAATGAACCAAGAGGTTGAACATAGGATTAGACTAGGTCGGTCCTTCTTCAGCTGGCCCGAACACAATGGGCGATAAATCTTTCTCCTGTTTCCCGGTTTAGTACTGTCTCTGAATTTGGCCAAATGTGTACATTGTGTTATGGGAGAAAAGAAACACGGGCGTTACTTAAGCCCCTGGAATGGGCATCACTAGTAAATGTGTAGAGTTCGAAGTAGCTGGGCTTGTGGAACAGGCAGCTTCAAATAACCTACACTGGGCAACTCCAGCTTCAAATAACCTACACTGGGCAACTCCAGCTTCAAATAACCTACACTGGGCAACTCCAGCTTCAAATAACCTACACTGGGCAACTCCCAGTCAGGGCCTGGAATCGGCTTTGGATTAAATGGCTTTAGAAGGCAGGCTGGGGGAAAGAGAATCATTGAACCATAACTCTCAGACTTTTAATGAGTTAGTTCTCATTACAAAATTGTTACGGTGTTGGCCCATTTGGCCCATCCTGTCTGCATTGACTCTCCAAAAGAAGATCGTGACTTGGTGCCATTCTCCTGCCTTTCCCCCATGCCCCTGCCCATTGTTTCTATTCAAATATTCATCCAATGCCCTCTTGAATGCCTCGATTGAACCTGCCTTCCACCACGTTTCCGGGCAGCTAGTTCCAGACCTGAACCACTCGCTGTGTGAAGACTTTTTTTTGCCCCATATTTGCTCCTTTTGCAACTCACTCTAAATCTGTGTCCTCCCGCTCTTGATCCTTTTACGAGCAGGACTGGTTTCTCCCTGTCTACTCTACCCAACTCCCTCATGATTTTGAATATCTCTATCAAATCTCCTCTTCGTTTTCTTCCCTCCGAGGAGAACAGTTCCAACTTCTCCAATCTATCCTCCTAATTGAATGTTCTCATCCCTGGGACTATTCTTGTAAATCTCTTCTGTACATGGCACATGGGTACAGCGATGTGACCAGTTCGAATAGGAGAGGATTGCATTACAAATGTGGAAATAGAAACTTCATATTGGAAGACGTAGCAAGAAAGACTGACTGGGAGTAAACATTTTGTCGACAGAATTTGGGTTTATTGCCACGTGTACGAGGTACAGTGAAAAGTATTGTTCTGCGTACAGTCCAGACAGATCGTTCCATACATGAAGAACATATGATAGATACACAATGTAAAGACATAGACATCAGGTGAAGCATGTGGAGCGTAGTTCTATACAGTAGAGAAGATGCTTGGAGAGTTCAGTTCAGTCCATAAGAGCATCATTCAGGAGTCCGGTAACAGTGGGGGGAAAAAATGTTTTTGAACATGTACGCGAGTGTTCTCAGACTTTTGTATCTTCTGCCCGATGGAAGAGGTTGGAAGAAAGAATAACCCAGGTGCAGGGGTCTTTGATTATGCTGCCCACTTTCCCAAGGTAGCGGGAGGTGTAGACCGGGTCAATGGATGGGAGATGAGTTTGTGGGATGGACTGGGCTGTATTCACAACTCTACTTTCTTAACGGTCTTGGCCAAGCAGTTCCCATATGAGGCTGTGATGCAGCCAGACAGTGTACTTTATATGGTGCATCTGTAAAAATGGTCTTGGGCCAAGCAATTGCCATACCAGGTTGTGATGCAGCCAGACAGGATACTTTAATTGGTGCGTCTGTGATAATGGTCTTGGGCCGAGCAGTTGCCATACTAGGCTTTGATGGAGCCAGACAGGATGCTTTATATGGTGCATCTGTAAAAATTGGTAAGAGTCAATGTGGACATGCCAAATTTCCTTAGTTTCCTGAGGGGGCATAGGCGTTGCTGTGCTTTCTTGGTTGTAGCTTTGATGTGTGTGGACCAGGAAAGATTGGTGATGTGCACAGCTAGGATTTTGAAGCTGTCACCCATCTCCACTTTGGTGCCATTGATGCAGACAGGGGTGTGTGTGATACTTTGCTTCCTGAAGTCAATGACCAGGAAACCTGTGTAGCATAAAATATTTAATATTATCAATGTTGTCGTTGTCGAGGGGGCTTATCCACTAGAAGTCAATGTCTTTGTCAGCTTCTTCCAGTCGTCATAGTTCAGGGTTCTATAGCAGTGAGGTCGACGTTACCAAGGAGTACTTTTCTGTTGTCATCTCATCTGAATCTGGGCCTGTCTTGTGGCCTGCAGTTTATTGATATAAACTCCTGCAGAGTCAAACCCAGATGATGCATGAAGTGACCATACAAGAGTTGAGAATGATCAATTAGCCTGGATGGATACAATATCGTTTGACAATTTATTTTGGAGGCGAAAAACGTTCAAGAATCAAAACATCAATATGGCTACTGATTACCTGGTGCATATTCTAAGTCGTATTTAACCGTGGATATCGCTGATCTTTAAGAGCCATACTTGTGAGATTCTTGTATGGGACTGAAGAGTTAATTGGCTCACAATCCACAGTGCTCTCAGGAAAAATGGCCCTTGATTGAGGAAATCATGAGACCTGTGTTGAGTTGGGCTCTGTGATTGGAACTGTTATAAAGTAGCTGAAACGACATTGTGTCCAGTGATTGATTGATTGCTCTTTCACCTTGCCCCAGCCAACCTGCAGATCAAGGCTGGGTGCCTGTTGGGGTCAAGCTGTAATGAAATTTGTGGACCACCTGTTGGGAAATGATGTTTCCAGGTCTTTTTTTTAACTATTGGCAAAAACCAGCCGTGGGACAGTAATGTGCAATGCTGAGAGTGATATCTTAGACGTGAGGGTATTGCCAGGATGGATGTGGAGATGTTTCCTCTTGTCGGAGAATGTAGAACTAGGGGTCACTGTTTGTTTAAAAATAAGGGGTCCCTCTGAAGGCGGCATGTGGCGCAGTGATTAGCACTGGGACTGCGGCGCTGAGGACCCGGGTTCGAATCCTGGCCCTGGGTCACTGTCTGTGTGGAATTTGCACATTCTCCCCGTGTCTGCGTGGGTTTCGCCTCCACAGCCCAAAGATGTGCAAGTTACGTGGATTGGCCACGCTAAATTGCCCCTTAATTGGAGAAAATATAATTGGATACTCTAAAATATATTAATAAAAATAAATAAATTTAGAGTACCCAATTAATTTTTTCCAATTAAGGGGCAATTTAGCGTGGCCAATCCACCTACCCTGCACATCTTTGGGTTGTGGGAGTGAAACCCACGCAGACACGGGGAGAATGTGCAAACTCCACACGGACAGTGACCCAGAGCCGGGATCGAACCTGGGACCTCGGCACTGTGAGTGTCCTCGGCACTGTGAGGCAGCAATGCTGCCCTGTGTCACTCATTTAAGACGAGATGGGGAGGGCTCATTTAAGACGAGATGCAGAGGGTTGTGAGTCTGTGGAAACCTCTTCCTCTAAAAGGCACGGGAAGCAGAATCCTTGAATATTTTAACAGGCAGCGCGTACAATGGGCACGAATCAACGGAAAAATTCAACTGAAAAATGTGTAAGTGCCATTTTGGGCATGTTTGGCAGAGTATTCCTCAAACAGCTGCATTGGCGAGAGCGTGACCATATTCAACGGCACTTAATCCCGAAAATGCGGCCCCACGAGCTTCTCGCCGTTACTGGTTGTCTCGCCGTCTGATTCGCTGAGTTCTCAGCTTCTCGCTGTGAACAAGGGGGAGCTACTTTTAAATGTTCCCTTGCCACTTGTTCGCAGTCAACACTCTGGCATGGCAACGCGCAGAACTGCTCCTTGTCATGGCTGACCTGGCCAGGCTTCTCGATGCTGTGACTGAGAGGCGGGGCATCGAGAGGCGGGGCATCGAGAGGCGGGGCATCCAGCAGCAGGGTCAGCAATGGTGTCTGGGAGGCAGTGGCAGGACAGCATGACCAGGAGGACCTCTGTCCAATGTCGGAAGATGACCACTGACCTCCACCAAGCTGCAAGGGATAGTTATCACCCCTCTCCTAGCACCAGTTCCGCCTGCCACCCCTCTGTCATAATACACAACAGTATATCATGGTGCAGACACACACACACACACACACACACACACACTGATGGACATGCAGTGGGACCAAACAGCATACACAACACCGCAGCCAATCACCAGTGAGAGCACACGCACTATAAAGACAGGGGACAGGAGAGTTCCCGCTCATTCTAGTAGCAGCCAGCTCGGAGCACAGAGCTCACAGCCTGCAACACAGACATTCACCATGTGCTGAGTGCATCACCTGGTTAGGACTAGGCAAGGGTCAACAGTTAAAGCTGGTATTGCATTTACCCACAGTTCAAGTATGTTAATATAGTTAACCTTATAATAAAATAGAGTTGCACCACTTCCAGTGTTGGTGACCTGTTTGTGATCCAGAACACCCAACACATCACCCTCAAATTCCCAAATCTTCTCCCCACCCCCACCCCCCGCCAAATCATCTGATGATGCCTTACACCCTCCCCACATTCGATCTTCACGCTTCTTCCTCAGGTTCCCCTGGCACCCACCAGCACAATCCCTTCATGCCCAGGTGCAGTGCTCACACTTGTCACCTGCTGTAGAGCCCCTGGCCCATCAAGCACGTGGTTCACAATGCCCTCTTTGTCCCCGCAGGAGAAGATAACACATAGTAACCAGGAAAGGGCCAAGACAGGATGGGATGTCAGAAGTAAGTCCCCTGCCCCTATGAGGAACTGACCCTGGAGATTGCGGGGTTGACCGAGGATAGAGCAATCACCGACAGCGAGGTTGGCCTGTGCCACAGAGATGAGGATCCACCGCCCCTTCACCCAGATGATCTGTCTCAACTGAGTAGTTCATGTCAGACAAAATGAACCTTCCCTCTCTGACCGCATGTCCAATGTCTCGCAGGATCTCCATCTGCTGGGGCCGGGCCACCCAGTATCGTTTCCCCCCACCCAAGAAGCCACCTCTGAGGAGAGCTCCAAGGAGACCACCATCGAGGCGTCACAGCTACCTGCAGTGTACTGCAGGGTACCACTGAGTGGTCTAAGCATCGGAAATGCAATTTCAGCATTCTGATGCACCGCACAGTGACAACATGGGCTTCATTGTAATGGGCCTTCGCACCAGCGTCATCAGCCAGGACCTCAGCTGGTACCCCTTCTCCCCAAGAGACAACCCGTCATCTTGGGTTGGTCCTCGAAGATGCCGAGGGTCTCGGGTATCCCAGGATGTAGCTGTCGTGCTTGCTCCCAGGATAGCGGTCACGCACGTGCATGATACACCGGTGATGACCGCACACAATCTGAACATTCAGGGAGTGGAACCCCTTCCTGGTGCGCGAACCTGGGGTATCCCAATGATGGCGGTTAATCCTTCAGCCTGGGAATCTTGGTGAGCCAGTCCAGCTCAAAGGTGATCAAGTCTGATGCCTGGGCAAACAGGGCATCCGTGACCTCTCAAATGCACCTGTAGGCTGTAGATTGGGATATGCTGAACAGGTCCCTGCTCGAGCCCTGGAATAAACCAGTGGTGTGAAGTTGAGGGCAGCTGTGATCTTTATGGCCATCAGGAGTGGATGACCACCTCCTCCACGGGATGCCAGGTCTGCGAGGAGGTGGCACGGGTGTTGTGCTGTGTCTGTCCTGAGACGGCGTATTCTGCAGCACACGCTACCCTCATCTCATTGAAAGACTTTGGGCCGTCGCTGGTCATCCCCTCTAGGTTCATCCTCAGCCTAATGGGCTGCAGGGTGTGCGGCGGCCCCCTACACATGGGATGCCACGTCAAGCCTGCATAGTTACTGCTGCCGCCTTCTCTGGATGCCACTGCGGGACCAACACCAACAACCATTTTGGTATCTATAAGGAACTGGAGAAGGAGATAGACCTACAATCAGTTAGGGATTTCATCCCGGGTCCCACAAGCGTAGCCCACCCCTGTGTGTCCCGTTTTAGCTGAGTACCAAACAGTGAGCCAGTTGTGTTGGCAAACCTTGCTCTGCCCTCTCACCCGTGGCCACATCAAGAGCCCCCAGACCTCCACCAGGAACGTAAGGGAGACCATGCTCAGGTGCCCTCCCCTGATCCACATAATCACCCTTTAGCTGTGAGATAATCCCCAGTACTGAAGGCCTGTTGGCAGCTGCCTCTGTGGTATTGACGCTCTTCGAGTTCAGGCATCAAAGATTGCTTGACATGCAATTTACATAGAATTTACAGTGCACAAGGAGGCCATTCAGCCCATCGAGTCTGCACCGGCTCCTGGAAAGAGCACCTCACCCAAGGTCCACACCTCCACCCTATCCCCATAACCCAGCAACCCCACCCAACATTAAGGGCAATTTTGGACACTAGGGGCAATTTAGCATGGTCAATCCACCTAACCTGCACATCTTTGGACTGTGGGAGGAAACCGGAGCACCCTGAGGAAACCCACGCACACACGGGGAGGATGTGCAGACTCCACACAGACAGTGACCCAAGCCGGGAACCGAACCTGGGACCCTGGAGCTGTGCAGCAATTGTGCTATCCACAATGCTACCGTGCGTAATGCTCTAATCATCCTCTGAGACATGGCATATGTGTCCTGGTGGAGGCACTTGGAGAATATTTTGTTTATTAAATGGTCAACAGTAACAAAGATTTGAAAATCATCTACTTAACGTTTCACACCAACCATTAAAGAACAAGGATGCGTGACCGTTCCATATTGGTACCCGTACAAAACTAATATCAGCTCATTTTCACAAAACAAAACACGGTATCACCTCTCACAGAAATGGAGAACAAGCCTGAGAATGTGTTACATGTCCAGAAACTTGTTATAGAAATGATCTGTCCATCAATGTGTTACTTGTTCCATGTATCAGTGGCATCCTCTGGCCAGGAACAACAGCTGTGCAGGCCCCTCCCACACGGCCTAATCTCACTGGAACCAAATCCTGGCATCCGCATATTCCACTGGCACTCAAGGTGCAGTGGAACGATCCTTGACTTCCAGCGTGTTTAACCCATGGCACATGCCAGTTACATGCAGCACTCGCCACTCCAGCAACAGAAGCACCAACTATCTGCAAAACGTATTTCTTCAATGGCCTCATCAGGTGGTTCATTTGGACCAATGTTGCACACCATGTCCTGCAGCGTCTTCTTGCTTCAAACTGGATTGTCTTCTGGACTCGTGCGTCGCCCTGAGCCCGGTGTTCCAGGACCCAGGTATCTTAGAAAAAAAGTGTCCTCCATTCTGGCTACAGCCAAGGAAGCAAACAGCAACAGAAACCTCCCAGGCATCTGCAGCCACCAGCAGGAGCAAGCAGCAAACACAACCTGTAGCTGTGAAGTGCTCACATAATTAACAAAAGCTAAATCCTCATTTGAAATAGCATCCAGCTCTGAAGCTAGAGGCTGCTCACAGTCGGAGAGTGAAATTGACTAAACGGCGCCCGCGTGACTTCCCGCTGGGGAGTTGGGTAATTCCCGGGAGGCGCTGCATTCGACTTCAATCTCGCTAATTGAGATTGAAATAAAAGCAAATGAGGGTTAATGATACGCTCGTCATTTTTGAGCATCCCATCAGGAGTGGGCCCGGTGAATTGCAAACTGGTTCGTGTCCAGCGCAAATCTCTATTTTGGCCTTTCCTGCTATTTACCCGGCATGCATTGGACGGGGTATTGAGTACAAGAGTCGGCAGGTCATGTTACAGTTGTATAGGACTTTGGCTAGACCACATTTAGAATACTGCGCGCAGTTCTGGTCGCCACATTACCAGAAGGATGTGGGTGCTTTAGAGAGGGTGCAGAGGAGGTGCACCAGGATGTTGCCTGGTATGGAGGGTGCTAGCTATGAAGAAAGGTTGAGTAGATTAGGATTGTTTTCGTTGGAAAGACGGAGGTTGAGGGGGGACCTGGTTGAGGTCTACAAAATCATGAGAGGTATGGACAGGGTGGCTAGCAACAAGCTTTTTCCAAGAGTGGGGGTGTCAATTACAAGAGGTCACGATTTCAAGGTGAGAGGGGGAAAGTTTAAGGGAGATGTGCATGGAAAGTTTTTTACGCAGAGGGTGGTGGGTGCCTGGAACGCTTTGCCAGCGGAGGTGGTAGAGGCGGGCACGATAGCATCATTTAAGATGCATCTAGACAGATATGTGAACGGGCAGGGAACAGAGGGAAGTAGATCCTTGGAAAATAGAAGACCGGTTTAGATAAAGGACCTGGATCAGCGCAGGCTGGGAGGGCCGAAGGGCCTGTTCCTGTGCTGTAATTTTCTTTGTTCTTTGTTCTTGTATGCCCCGATCCGCGCTGGGCGCAAAGCGGTGGTCAAATCACGCCCAATACCACCAAAGACAATAGATCTCGAGCACTACGTTGTTTCCTATTTTTCTTTTGGCCACTCCATACTTTAAAAGTAAATCACTGAAGTTCTGACTGGACTAAGTTACGGCTTTCAAAATCAAAGCAGGGACCTTGTGTTACTCCCAGCAGGGAATCGGATGTTAACTGATTGACGCGGCGATGCATGTAATCTCTGTAATCTCTGTTGCCAAGGCTTCGGTGAGGGTGCCTGTGGTGAGCAGTAGGAGGATGGTGTTAGTTCCATTTATGGACACTCGGTTGGGCGACTCAGCATGGTAAGCAGGATATGTTAGATGCCATTCATTCATGTCCAGTGACACATTGCTGCAGCTATAGTGGATCTTTCTCATCATAATAAACCGGATTGTGAACAAGATAAATGTATAGTTGTGCCCGAAACCTTCTCTGCACTGTGTGGTTTTTTAAATCCAGTAACAGGGGATTAGGAGTGCTGAGAAATAGATGAAAGATGTTTTTGCATCGCTGTCATGGTAGAATTATCTCACGTACAGTTATAACGGGGATCAAATCAGCCACAGAGGTCTCTCTCCGTTCTTAACAACATACTTCAGCAGAGTATTCTCCAAGCTGCAGTGTAACATTAGCAGTTGTTACATCTGGTCAGGGAATATTATTTGCTGGATGTTCTGCTCATTCCTGTGTTTCTGTGTCCATTGGATTGTGACAGATCAAACTGATGCCACGTTTCTACTCGAAAGCTGCGTCTGTGGCTTTACTCTGGGATTTGCTGTTGTCAAAGAGAGTTTGCACAGGTCAACACAAAATGGTGGCAGGCAACATCGGGGAAATGCGTCATCTCCAGTGCTGGAAGCACCCCTGTTTGTTGAGAGCCAGCCTATCTGCAGCAATTGTAGACACAGGGAGGCGAGAGAGAGAGAGAGAGATAACTGCAGAATAATTTGGATCTTCTGTTTAACTTAGAACTCTGGAATTTGCAAGTGCATCCTTTGGAGGATTCGAATTGACACTTTTTTTATGCTGGATATTTTGCAATAAAATATTGCCCGACACTTTATCCTCATTTGGGTTGAATTTAACCTTTTTGGAAATGAATAAGACAGATGATAAAAGCAGTAGTTGAATTCTAAATTCCCAGATTTATCCTGGGCGTTCTTTGATCAGAGCCACTTTGTGTCAGGGTGTGGCGGAGGTGACTATAAAGAGCAGTTTCATAGAATCCCTGCAGCTCAGAAAGAGGCCATTCAGCCCACCTATCCTGCACCGACCCGCTGAAAGAGCACCCTACCTAGGCCCATGTCCCCTCAGCCCTGGCCCCATAATCGCACCTAACCTGTACATCTTTGGACTGTGGGAGGAAACCAGAGCACCCGGAGGAAACCCAGGCAGACACGGTGGGAATGTGCAAACTCTGCACAGATAGTCATCCAAGGACAGAATCAAACCTGGGTCCATGGCACGGGTATGAGTCCAATTGCCATGAATGCAATCTGACAAGACCTGAAACTCCTGATGTACTGTATGGGGATGATTTTCTCCTGGGTCTGGGTATATTTATTCCCAAGAGAATTTAATTTTCTCCGATTTTAATGTATTGCATGTAATTCTTTTCTGTTTTAATGCAGCCCTGAACTCTTCTTTTTTTTGAAGTGTTGGTGATTGGTCATGCTAAAATGACACATGATGGAATCTCACGGGACTAATCCAGTGTCACTCAGAGAGGTGCCAAATATTTGAACATGAATCCGCGTGGGATGCTTCTACATCCTTCAGGATTGTAAAAACGATGAGATTCTTTTGAAATTGCTGCTGGAATCTTTGATCTCCTGGTTCAAGTAAGTAATTCCAAAAGTATCCTGGACTAGTTTTGATCATGGATTGGAGGAAGATTTCCTGGTTTTTACCCGATTAACCGTGAAATTTTGATTTTTGGTTCATGGCCGGGAATGGGGCACGGGTCTAATTGTGATGCTTAAGTCACCAAGGTAGCAAGGAGCAGACTCAATAGGTGAGCTGGACTCGAGAGTAATGAATGTGGCCACTTGATTGGGTTAGGTGGAATATCGGCCAAAGTTTTGGGGACCTCTTCAGTTCTTCAAGTATAATGCCATAGAATCTTCTGCATCCCGCGAAGAAGACACACAACACTTTGGGATAATGTCTCAAAAATAGTGCATTTGAAAATGCAGCCATTATTAAATGGCGGAACGAGCTTGAAGTGCCAAATGGCCTACTCCTATTTCTTATGCAACTCTCCCTCAGTTCATCTTTTAAAGGTCAGCCTAGATTATACACTCAAGATGCTGGAATGGAGTGTACCCCCTCGATCACTTGAGCAAGATACTAGAACATGATGTGAGCGGAGTGGATGAGTTGAAAGCCTTCAAGAGTGGAAGGAAGAAAACAAGGCGGTTCACACATGGCTCAGTTGATGATGCCTTTTTGTGTTTTAGTCACAAGGTCTCACCCCAGGGCTTGAGAACAAAAAAGGCCATTTTAGTCCAGCGCTGAGGGAGTACTGTAGTGTTGGAGGTGCCAAATTTTGAAGAGCTGTTCAAATAAAACCCCATCTGCCATCCTGGGTGGATGTAAAAGACCCCCTGGCACTTATTTCAAAGAAGAGGGAAGTTATCCCTGCTGTCTTGGCTAATAATTAATTGCAGTCAATCAACGTTACCCAAACAGATTGTTTGGTCATTATCACAATGCCGTTTGTGGGAGATTGCTGTGTGCATTTGGACACTCTTGTTTCCTACATTGCATCAGTGTTGTTGACGGGTTCTGTCTCGTCAGACCGTGGTTTGCACTGTTGTGGTCAACTCTGGAGTCGAGCATTGCCTGGTATGGCTCAAGCGTACCACTGTGGCATGGCAGTCTCTGCCACATTTGCTGCAAAGGAAGACTAGGCAGAGACGTTACAGGATTTGCTGGCCTCGGTTTCTCTGGGCCTGCTTTTTTTAGCTAGCTGAACGTTCTATTTCCACTCGTCTCTTCCAATGGCCCTCAAAACGGTCAGCTTCCAGCCTTCAGGGCATCGATGGTGAAGAGCCCTTAATTGTCAATGACTTGGAGGTGGTCCTAAAAAGTGCCATATTAATGCAAGTCTTCCTTTTCCTCTACCTTCAGGAAGTAGAATTCATCAAAGTTCTGTGTCAGCTCCCCTGTGCAACAAAAAATAACACACATTATTTAGAAAGTGGGCAATAATGGTGTGGAGGAGGGTTCCACCTTCATTTAGTTTCAACCAAATTAGATTATAAAAAGGCTTTTGTTTGGAGAAAAAATGCTAAAGTCAGATGAAACGGCCAATGATCAACAAATGACTTATTGTTCACTTACCGCTTACCCAGCAGGGGAGAGGATGGGGCAGTTAATGTTAAGACGGCCATGCCACACTAGCCATTCCAAAAGAAATCTAAAATATTGAAGCTGATTTTAAAAAAGTTTAACCATTTGAATATTTGTAAATCTACTTGTACAGCTGTCACGTCATTCCAGTTGAAATGAGCCACTTTCAGGAAATGAGCTTGTTACCAATTACATTGGACCTGCCTCGTGAATTTCTTCTTGCTCCATTTCACATTGGAGAACGAACTGTCAACATTGGCACTCAATGGGGCAGCATGGTGGCACAGTGGTTAGCACTGCTGCCTCACGGTGCTGAGGACCCGGGTTCGAATCCCGGCCCTGGGTCAGTCTGTGTGGAGTTTGCACATTCTCCCCGTGTCTGCGTGGGTTTCACCCCCACAACCCAAAGATGTGCAGGGTAGGTGAATTGGCCCTTAATTGGAAAAAATAATTGGGTACTCTAAAATTTATTTTAAAAAAACATTGGCACTCAATGCTCCAATTCATTTTCACCTCTCTGACAACGTGGGCATCGTATTTCTTTTTGATTGCCTGTTAGTGCGAAGAACATTGTGAAGGGTTCCATATTGTTAAGTAAACCACTGCGAGCTGTTTCAATAATGGATGTGGATACATCACAGTTGTAGCTCTTCAATTCATTCTCACTCTCTGGCAGCAAATTTGATTTGGGTACTTGTGACAAAATTAAGCAACATTTCGGGACCTTTTTCTAAAGCTACCCCCATCATCTGGAACAACAATGGACATCCTGTTCCAGGACCCCATGAAGGTATGTAGTTGGTCCCTGTATTATCTTCCATTTATGAACTGGGAGGTCATACAGTATTCCCTTCCCCATCCCTCATGTAATCCATGGTTTCATAAACTCTGAGGAAATTCGTACATCAAAAGCTGCATTTCTTCCGCGAACATTTGTAATGGAGCAGAAATTCCTCCAGGCTTCTCCCGCGATTCATTTAAGGTCATGGTTGATCTGTTTTGAATTCAAATTCCCATCTGCCCCCAATTCCCTTGCCTCACAATATCCTATTGACCTCCACCTTAAAAATAGTCAATGTTTGCCCCCCCCCCCCTGCCCGCTACTGTTTGAGGCAGAGAATTCCAAAGTCACACTGCCCTCCGAGAAAAAAAATCTCCTCACCTTTGTCCTAAAAGGACGAACCTCAATTTAAAAACTGTGCCCTCTAGTTCTGAACTCGCCCACAAGAGCAAACATCCTTTCCACATCCATCTTTCAAGACCTCATACTTCAATCAAGTCACCCCTCACAAACCCAGTCTGCCCAACCTTTCCTAACAATGTAACCTGCTCATTCCAGCTTTCAATCTAGTAAACCAGCTCTGAACCACCTTTGCATCTTTAACACCAGTCTGAAACACTTTGCTCAAATTGATGTCTCTGCAATGGCCCGACAGCATCAGCCCACAAACTGAGCAGGCCATCGGGATTGTTTGATTTGATTTAGACTATAGGGCATATTAGAATTATTTATGAATGACTTGAGAGGGGTTAACAGTAATGGTTATTTCCTCTTCCCCCTGAATGGATGACAGCAGGCATAAGCTCTGGATTATTAATGGAAACAAATTGGTAAAATGATTTATTTTGATGCACAGTGTTATCAGGAGCGCTTCACCACAACGGCCTTTCCAAATCAATCTCAGAATTTCTTTTGAAAATGTTGTTCTTTTTATACAATACAAAATAAACAAATCCATGCAGACCCGATACAATTTGCAAAACCCAACATGAGAAATAACGCCCCGGTCCCCCTTTTTGAGTTATTTTGCAATATTTTTATTGAAGTTTTTACGTATTGTACACTATGCAAACAGTAAGGGTGACTGTGCCGATTACGCTACATATTAATTTCCTTTTGGGTCGGGTGTCCCCCCCTTGTTGTTTCAGGGCCCTTTCCTGGGCCTTTCACTGTGCAGTGGGTAATCATAGAATTTACAGCACATTCAGCCCATCGGGTCTGCAGCGACCGTTGGAAAGAGCACCCCACTTAGTCAGTCAATCTCAGAATTTCTGAGGGATTAGACAAATAACTGGAAACTCTCAATGAATAGGGAACTGGAATGCTTAGGCACTGCTGGACTGCACTCCACATAGCCAGGGCGGTTTGCCCTGTCTCACAGCGCCAGGGACCCAGCTTCGATTCTGACCTTGGGTAACTGTCTGCGTGGAGTTTGCATGTTTGGGTGGAGTTTGCATGTTCTCTCCGTGTCTGTGTGGGTATTCTATGGTTTCCACCCACAGTCTAAAGATGTGCGGGTTAGGTTATGGGGTGCAAAGATGGGGTGGGGGAGTGGGCCGAGATGAAGTGTTCTTTCATTCGATGAGCCAGATGGCCTTCTTCTGCACTGTAGAGATTCTGTTGACTGACTTTTGTGCCTAAACCCCAAACAAAGCTGTCCCACCCCATATCCTCGATTTTTCCTTCCTGTGTGTGTGTGTGTGTGTGTGCACAATACTCCAGTGACAAACCGTATAGCAACACTGGCAGATTAAAACCCTTTCACTTCTTGTGTATGGAACAATAAACTTTGAGATGCCCCCACATGAATCCACTGGAGCATTGACCTTTAGTAACTCGCTGCACAGACATTGGGACTTTACGGAGCACTAGCAATGTCCTGTGTAATGCGGATTAAATGTTAGGCCCACTGCTTTCGTTTATGTGCGAACGGAAATATGACACTGAACCTATTTGGAACAAGGGAATTCCTTTATAAATGGTTCAAACAAACTGGGGGGGGGGGGGAGAGTTCCTGTTGCCAATAAAGATGAATTTTATTTGTTTCCTCCCCGCCCTTGTATTTCTTGGGTGACTTGTTCCTGCAAACTCTAAAACAAGTACGACACATGATAAGTCAGCCATTTGAAGTTGACATCATCCACAACAAGGGTTAGAAGGGAATCATTTGGCCCGTACGCAGCCTTGCCCAAAAGAGTGGAACTCTACATGAGGTGAGAGTTGTTGCCCTGAAGTGTGGCATCAAGGAGCTAGTGTAAAATTGGGGGTGGGGTATGGGTAGTGGGCGGGTGCTTCACTGGCTGGAGTCATACATGGCACAAAGGAAAACTCTCCATGATTGTTGCAACCAATCATCTCAGCCCCAGAACATTGTTACAGGAATTGCTCGGATTAGAGCCAGAGGTCCAACCATCTTCAGCGGCTTCATAAATGACCCTCTTTCCATCATAAGGTCAGAGGTGGGGATGCTCGCTGATGATTTCATGTTTCCCATTCGCAAATCTTCAGATAATTAAGTGGTCCGTACTCCCTGCAACAAGACCTGGGCAACATTTCGGGCTTCGATTTATAATTGGCAAGTAACATTTGTGCCATACAAATAGCAGGCAATAACCATCTCCATTAACAGCAACTCCAACCATCTCGCCTTGATTTTCGTAGCATTACCACCATATTCCCATCCCCATCATCAACCTCCTGGGGTCACTAACGCCCAGAAACAAGAGGGATGTTCTGCAGTGAGCAACTCTCCTCATCTTTTCAGTATGTTAAGGGCAGCACGGTGACGCAGTGGGTTAGCACTGCTGCCTCACGGCGCCGAGGTCCCAGGTTCAATCCCGGCCCTGGGTCACTGTCCGTGTGGAGTTTGCACATTCTCCCCATGTTTGCGTGGGTTTCGCCCCCACAACCCAAAGATGTGCAGGTTAGGTGAATTGGCCATGCTAAATTGTCCCTTAATTGGAAAAAATTAATTAGGTACTCTAAATTTATTTTTTAAAAATCTTTTCAGTATTCCGTATTTTCAGAAGTCAGGAATGTGATGATACACTGTCCCCTTTCCCTGATTTAGTAGCTTCATCAACATTCAAGAGACCATCAAAGACCAGGCAGCCCGCCTGATTGGCACCCCACCCACTATCCCTCCACCACTGCTGCCCCTGGCTGCTATATGTATTGTCCGCATGATGCGCTGCAGCAGCAGTTCCCAATCCAGGGACTTATAACACCGAGAAGCACAAGAGCAGTGGATGCACGGGAACATCGCCAACAGCAAGTTCCCCTCCAAGCCACGCACCATCCTGTCTTGAATTCACATCGCCGTTCAGTTTCACTGGGTCAAAAGCAAGCTCCCTCCCTAGCAGCACTGTGGGTGTCCCCTACACCACATGGACTGCAGCAGCTCACCACCACCTTCTCAAGGGTAATTAGGGATGGGCTAGCACAGCCTGCGAAGCCCAAAACCCACAAATGAATAAAAATATTATGATTGTGGCCTCTTTTATTCTGGTATATTTCACTGAAGACAATGGTCTCTCTCTACCTATCCTAATGGATCAATTTATTGTTTTAAACATCCAATACATCAGTGTGGAAATTAGCAGAGTTCCATATTTCTACAACCCTTCCATCTCCCAATAGTTAATACCTGTTCTAATTAGATCAGGAAATTGAAGAGAAAGAAGTTTTTGCACAGTGGGAGGTTGACTAAAATTGCCCTTCTGTCCAACAGTGTGAATTTTTGAAAGCAGTGTGCTGTCATTTTAATGAGCTGGAAATGTAACCGTGTCCCTCTGGTGAGGAGTGTTCTAATTTGGTTTTAGTAATTGGTCGAGGGCACCCACAGCCCAGGTGATCCTGCCTCAAAGCAAACTGCCTGTGGCTTTGACCGTTCTAGATGCATTAGTCAGTGTGTCAGCTGTGCCTCAGTGGGGAGCATCGTCTCCTCTGAGTCAGAACGTCGTGGGTTCAAATCCCACTTCAGAGACTGAAGCACACATTGCGTTGACACGCATTCCAGTGCTATTCAGCACTGTCAGAATTGCTGCCTTTCCAATGAGATATTTGGTTCTATCTGTCCCCTCGGGTGGGGCATAAAAGCTCCAAGGCACTATATTGAAAAAGGGTTGAGGAGAATCTATGGATAGTATGGATTTTAGTTATCCTCCATGTGCTGGTCAATATTTATCCTGCAGTCACTGTTACTATAAAATAATCTGGTTATTATTTCAATGGTGTCATAGGAACATAGCATCTGGGAGCAGCAATAGGCCATTCAACCCTAAGGGCCATTCAATAAGATCATGGCTCATCTGATTGTAGTCTCAACTCCACCTTCCCGTCCGCCCCTCATAACCATTGACCCTTTGTCGATCAAATACCTGACTTAACTCTGCTTTGTATAAATTCAATGCCCCAGCCTGCAGTGCTTCCAGGGGAAGAGCATTCCACCCACATTTCCATACTCTCCTCATTAGAAATAAATTCTGCTTAAACCTTATTCTTAAATCGTGTCCCCTAGTTCTCGTCTTCCCCCACAAGAAGAAAATCTTCTCTGCCCAACCTATCAAGCCCCCTCGAGGCTGTGTATGTTTCAATAAGATTACCTCTCATAGGCGGCGTGGTGGCGTAGTGGTTAGCACTGCTGTCTCACGGTGCCGAGGACCTGGGTTCGACCCCGATCCCGGGTCACTGTCCGTGTGGAGTTAGCACATTCTCCCCGTGTTTGTGTGGGTTTCTCCCCCACAATCCAAAGATGTGCAGGGTAGGTGGATTGGCCACGCTAAATTGCCCCTTAATTGGAAAAGAATATTTGGGCACTCTTTTTAAAAAAAAAAAAAAAAAAAAAATTTTTTTAATGACCTCTCATTCCTCTTAACTCCACAGGGAATAGCCCCAACCTGTTCAACCTTCCATATGATGAGGTGTAACAATTATGCAGCTTTTAAGGTTGTTTTGGAACTGTGTCTTTACTGTAAATGAAAGATTTGGTGTGACCTGTTCAAAAGTGTGCCTGACAATATGCCTGGGTTGTTTGATTGTTCCAGATTAAAGGAAGGCTCAGAATGTTAAGATGTTGTGCACACTTAGCACACAGGCTACTGACACTGTCTCCAACAGTGGAGAGACCGTTTCGGCAAAAAGTTGAAAATCAAGTTGTAAACAGTTGTGCTTTTAAACTGTCCACCTCCAAGATGAGATTTGGCATCTTAAAAGATAGCTGAGCAACATTACTACCTGGATACACGACCCTTGTGATTCACATTACCTTGGAGATAGGCTTTGAGAGGGGAAGGCTCTAAGATATCCCTGGAAAATGACTGGGTTAGTCTGCCAGGAGAGAGAAAGCAATACACTGTGGTTCACCATGCAGAAACGCAAGTGAGAATAATGGTCGGATTGAAAAGACCAAATTTATGAGTAGTTAAAATGAGAGTGGAAGATTCACATAACTTAGGAGGAAGAAACTCACTGAAAGAAGAAACTCCTGGTGAAAGAATCATCATTTGTAAAAGACAGTCCTGAGACTTAAAATTTCCCAGGCTAATAAAAGAATATAAGTAAACCCTCGGGAGATAAGAATCACCTTGGAGAATTGAATGTCTGCTTTAAAAGGACAGTGTAAGTATATTGTGAAGTGTGTTTGTGGTTGTGGAAAAATAAAGGAGAATTTTGTGCTTCAAAGTGTAATTGTCAACAAAGATAGTGTTTAATCATTAGTGCTTTTAGTCTTTTGTTACAGTAAAAGTATTTAAAATCTTGTGTCACCCTTTCTGCTAATAACTTAGTTTGAATTTCTTTTTAAAAAAGACACTGGTCTCCATAGAGATCATAATAGGGGGAGCTTCTGTGTGGAAATTGGCTGTCATAATTCATACAACGGGCACTACACTGTACTTAATAGTGTTAAAACATTGTGGGACATCCTGAGGTTGCGAAAGGCAGTATAGAAATGCAAGTGTGTCAATCATGGCTCCGTGGTAGCAGTCTTTCTTAATCACAAGGTGCAACTTTAAGACTTGAACACAACAATCAGGGCAGTACTGAGGGAAGGCTGTGCCGTCAGAGGTGCAGTCTTTTGAATCAGATTTTAAACTTAAGCCCCCATCTGCCTACTCATTTGGATGTAAAAGATTCCCTGGCACTATTTTGAGGAAGAGCAGGGAAGTTAACCTCTGTGCTCTGGCCAATATTTATCTCAACGCCGCAGAGAAGCAGATTATCTGGTCTTTATCACACTTTGCTGTTTGTTGGTGTCAGCTGGACACACATTGAGAGCTGCGTTTCCTGCATTACAACAGTGGCTACAGTTCAAAAAGTACTCCATCTGTATTGTAAAGCATTTTGAAACGTTTGGCAATACAAGTGCAGGTTGTTTTTTTTTTTGCTACTTGTTTTATCTAGACTGTCATTGAGAATTGGGTGAGGACTGACACTACAGAGCGATGTAAACATGGCCATAAATGCTGGCCCAGCCAGCGACACCCACGTCTCATGAATGGGGAAAACAATATT